>NC_139538.1:81431437-82031437 GCF_965153285.1 Podarcis tiliguerta | reverse complement strand
GAACCACAGAAAGAGAAGAAGGGACGTCATTGATTTAAGGTTGTTTAAATGAATATTTTGAAATGTAAATCAGAATATATCCCAGGCTGTCCTATTTTGGATCCTGCAAGAGCACAGCCCTGAAAGATGCCTGTTTTGGGGGGCCGTGCTCTCGCACAAGTCACCTGGCTCCGTGAAATTGGAGGAGGGGGCTGCTGCCTGAGCGCCGCTACTTGTTCTAAGCTTACTTTCAAATTTCCTTAGTTAAGCTCCACCGTCAGAGCAGCCCCGCTGGTGAGAATCTCTCTTCTCTCTTCCCCATCCCACCAACCACCTTCTTGTTCATCATTCCTGCCTCTGGCGGGAGTGAAATGAGGCCACGCAGAGAGAAGAGGAGGGGGAAGGATAGGGATAGGGCATATTCATGGGAAAGGGTTGTTGTGAGGAGGAGGAAAGTTGGGGGTGAACATTGCTTGGGATGTAAAAAGGAATAATAATAATAATAATAATAATAATAATAATAATAATAATAATAAAAAATTTATTTATATCCTGCCCTCCCCAGCCAAAGCCGGGCTCAGGGCAGCTAACAACAATAAAATGGTACAACATTCTAAAATCATTTCATTATAAAATTAATTCAAATCAAATTAATGGCAACCTTTGGGCTAGAGTTCTGTGAAGATTGCCAAAGGAGGGAGTCAGGCTGTGCCCTGACCAAAGGCCTGGTGGAACAGCTCTGTCTTGCAGGCCCTGCGGAAAGATGTCAAGTCCCGCAGGGCCCTAGTCTCTTGTGACAGAGTGTTCCACCAGAACGGAGCCATAGCCGAAAAAGCCCTGGCTCTAGTTGAGGCCAGCCTAACCTCTCTGAGGCCTGGGACCTTCAAGATGTTTTTGTTTGAAGACCGTAAGTTCCTCTGTGCGACATACCAGGAGAGGCAGTTCCGTAGGAACAAGGGTCGTAGGCTGTATAGGATTTTAAAGGTTAAAACCAGCACCTTAAACCTGATCCTGTACTCCACCAGGAGCCAGTGCAGCTGGTATAGCACCGGGTGAATGTGATCTTGCAGCGAGGACCCCGTAAGGAAGGTGTGCATTGGAAGGTGATTAGGTTGGGGAGGAAGAAAAATGAAAGCAGGGTGTTGGGTCTCTTCCCTCACTTTCCAGCCAGACAGCTCATTCACTAGTTACCCCCCTCCAACACATGCTGGTTATGGTTGTGGATTTTCTGTGACTGGATTCGTGGTAGTACTATGGTAATGAAAAGTTTGAAGCTGCTGGCATTACCCTATAAAACTACTAACTTCTTCTGCATTCCCACTCCATGTCAGGTTTGCCGAAACCCAGGCCTTTTCTCCCCCTGCTTGTATGACACAGGGCAGAAATGTCAGTGCAGATGTACTGCTGATACGTTCTGAATGGGCTTAACAGGGAGCGTGAATGCCAAGCTCTTTCTAGCAGAACTGTGCCGTTTGATGAAGCCTGGCTTTCGCCTCTGCGACGCTTGCCTGCAGATTGCTTCCCTGCGCGCCTTGACAGGTCCCATCACATTTATGCTATGCCCAGCTTGTTCCCCACCCTCTCCCAGTTGCAGAGGGTGCTGGCTCCACCACACACCTGTTTTGCCAAGGAGTCCAAAGCCAGCCTCCCAGAAGCAACATGAACCGTCCCTCCAACCTCAGACTTGAAATGTCTCCAGATGAGTTATGGTAGTGTCATCATGCTAGCTTTGCAGTTGAGAAGCCCAGGCTGGAACAGGGGAGCAGGTCAACCGTTACCTTAGTAAAGGGAAAAACATACTTGAGTGTTCAACAGATGTCCTGGAAGATTCCTGTTGAGAGGGAGGAACCATTCGGCTTCTCTTTCGGAAGGTCTTGGTGCTTGTTCTGGTATCCCTTGGGGCATATTGAGCGGTTCTGGAAGCATTCTCAACTACATTTAAAGGAAGCTGGAAAATGTTTGACTGATTTTAATGCCCATGTGTTGATTCACATTATGTGTGTGTTTTCACACACACACACAGCTCAACTGCCTTGAGTTATTCAGCCAGGAGCTCCTAGGAATGTACAGATGTTACTTTAGCCACAAACTCAGTTTCATTGTATTTCTTTTGATTTTTTTTTTAAAACTGTGAACTACTCCAATTACCCCTGACGCCTCTGATGCACGAATGTCTAAAACGAAGACACCTTAATGAGCATTCGTGCTACAAAATTGCAACCTTAGTTGGCAACCTAGCAAGATTCTGAGTTCCTAATGCCATCCTCTGTGAAGAAGAATTTTATGCGATGCTAAAGTTTGCTAGCCTGCCAATAAAAGGCATAATCGTTGGGAGCAATTTGAGAGGATGGCTGGAGGCAAACACAGAAGCACTATGATACGCACAACGTTTTCCAGCTGGAGCCAAGGAGTTCAGTCTTTCTCAGAAATTGGCAACTTTTACGACTGGCCAATTAAGAAACCTAGGTGCTTCATTGTAATAAGCTGGAATAAGTGTTTGTCAACTTTAGTTGTTGGCTGTTAATTGTAGTATTATGTCGTGACTTATATAGAATCATCAAATTGTAGAGTTGGAAGGGACCCCAAGGGTCATCAAGTCCAACCCCCCTGCAATGCAGGGATCTCAGCTAAAGCATCCATGACAGATGGCCATCCAATCTCTGCTTAAAACCCTCCAAGGAAGGAGAGTCCACAACTTCCCGAGGGAGACAGTTCCACTGTCGAACAGCTCTTACTGTCAGAAAGTTCTTGGAACCTCCTTTATCATAACTTGAAGCCACTGGTTTTTACTCCTTTGATGAGAACTAGTCTTTTCTCTAATATTTTTTAACTACAGTGATACCTTGGTTCCAGAACAGCTTGGCTCCCAAACAAATTGGCTCCCAAACGCCGCAAACCCTGAAGTAAGTGTTCCGGTTTGTGAAAGTTTTTCAGAAGCTGAACATCCGATGCTGCTTCTGCGGCTTCCGATTGAGTGCAGGAATATCCTGCAGCCAATTGGAAGCTGCGCCTTGGTTTTTGAACCGTTTCGGGAGTCGAATGGCTCCCGGAATGGATTAAGTTCGAGAACCAAGGTAAATTTGCCTTTCTTCACTACCATTTCCAATGCAGATGAACGGTCAAAAAACTACAAGATAAAAACAGTGTCTACTTATTTTGATAGTTATGCATATTGCAAATGTTGGGGAAATAATCAAAATATGCTGATGGCCATCAAAGGTTTCCCCCCCTTTTTCTTGCATCTTTCAAAGTCCCAGTGTTAGGGCCAATCGTGCTGTCTTCCTTATGCACCTCCTTTACAAATGTTGAATGTAAATAATGTTTTTTTTTCCTTCTGTTTTGTGACTCCTGCTTCAGATGTAGCAATGTTTGCTCACCTTGGGTGGGAATTTGGAATATCCTTCCAAAATACAGGAACAGGACTTCAACCTTTCCCCCTTTTTAATGGCTGCAGAAATCTGAACGTTATAAATTTTATTCTAGTTTAAATGCATAATTGAGTTTACATCTTCTTTTCAGGGAGAGAAATGACCCCTCCCCCCATAAAAATGTTCCCAAGGTGAGAAGTACAGCATGCCTGGGCTAATAGGTATAGCAGGGGCGAAAAGATTTATATCCTCAGGACTTGATTTGTGGTGTGGGGTAAAGTAAGAGCAGTGCTTCAATTAGCTGTGTTTATCTTGGGCAGAGATGGACTTCAGCAATTTGCTAGTAATTTGAGTGTGGGCATATTGGGTTCATTTACAAGGCACCGATGACATAAGCAATTGGCACTTGTGTTCATGCAGGGCTCCAGCTCGCAATGCTGAGCTGGGGTTAGCCTTGGGATTTGTAGGGCTCAGTTCAGCATAGGAGAATCTTCCAGCCGAGCAAACCCAGATGCCTGACGCAGTCTGGGAACACACAGCTCCTGAAGAAACAGCTGGCAAGGCTTTCCGTGGCCCCATTAGCTCCTTGGAGGAAAAGCCTAGATAAACATGCGCCAAAATTTCTTATAACGGGAACGGCTTTTGACATTCGTACATCTCCATGCTCAGATAGAATGCTCCTGCTGGTGGGAGCTTTTCAGCAAGTCAGCTCAGAAGCTGTGGTGCAGAAAGAAAGAAAGAAAGAAAGAAAGAAAGAAAGAAAGAAAGAAAGGAAGGAAGGAAGGAAGGAAGAAAAAGAAAACCAGCTGCTGCTACTATCCAAATGTCCAATCTTCTCCTGTGCCCTCCAGTATGCAGGCGTGGGGTATGTTTTATTATGGGGCAGGTAAAAGGGTGGTGCTGTAGTCTAAACCACTGAGCCTCTAGGGCTTGCCAATCAGAAGGTCAGTGGTTTGAAACCTTGCAACAGGGTGAGCTCCCGTTGCTCTGTCCCAGCTCCTGCCAACCTAGCAGTTCGAAAGCACACCAGTGCAAGTAGATAAATAGGTACTGCTGTGGCGGGAAGGAAAACCACATTTCCATGCACTCTGGCTGCTGTCACTGTGTTCCGTTGCACCAGAAGTGGTTTAGTCATGCTGGCCACATGACCCAGAAAGCTGTCTGCGGACAAATGCCGGCTCCCTCGGCCTGAAAGCAAGATGAGCGCCGCAACCCCATAGTCGCCTTTGACCGTACTTAACCGTCCAGGGGTCCTTTACCTTTTTTATTTATGGAAACATGCACAGGCTTGCTTATGACAGCATCAGAATGTACTAATGGGCCGTCCCCAAATCCATGATAGGAATTTATGATATTACATGTGGGGACCTGCTTCAGGTCAGGGTTCCAATCACTCCCTTCCTTTCCCACTCACCCCTGGTCCTGCCCCCAATGGTCAGTTAGCATCCTGTGCACCTTAAGCATGCTCAATTATTGCCAGCCTGCTTTTGAATCTCCCCCACATTTTGTTTTTTTCCTTCCATGTTGGTTTCCTCCTCCCATGTTTGGATTGCCAGTGTGGTATAGTGGTTAAGAGCAGTGGACTCGTAATCTGGTGAACCGGGTTCGCATCCCCGCTCCTCCACATGCAGCTGCTGGGTGACCTTGGGCTAGTCACACTTCTTTGAAGTCTCTCAGCCCCACTCACCTCACAGAGTGTTTGTTGTGGGGGAGGAAGAGAAAGGAGATTGTTAGCCGCTTTGAGACTCCTTAGGGTAGTGATAAAGCAGGATATCAAATCCAAACTCTTCTTCTTCTTCTTAATGCCTATGGGCATCTCCTGTCTCTGTCTCTGAGGACATTCTAAAATAGCTTCTCAATGAGAACCATGAAGTGACCTATCCAGAGGACTGGATGATTCCATCTACACTGTTTATATCTCCATGTCTCCACCGTTCTTTCTAGACACTCCATTTCAATCAACTTCACCCTCCCAGTGGTCACGGTTCCCTTCTTATTCCTCCTCAGTCGCTCAGCATTCTGTGTCCTAGAGTCCTTACAGGGCTATTTTGCCCCATTCCTCACAGTTTATTCTCTGAAGATGGTTTTGTTTGTTTGTTTGTTTGTCTGTTTGTTGAGCAACCTTACCCTGAGTCTGTCGATATCACTCTCATGTTCACCGCTGTGCAGTTTTGGTTACATTAGCAAAAGCACAGTATCAGTATTAGAAGGAACAATGCTGCAGTGTGGAGTTTTTCTGCTTAGGATCCTGTCCAATCCATTTCATTCCTCTTCTTCTTGGGTTTTCCCTTCCTTCCTTCTAGCTGTCAGCCAGCATCCTGTGGTCACTAAGTATGCTTAGTCCTCATTGGTCTATTTTGACTCCTGACCCTCCATTTTGGTTTTTGGGGTGGTTGGTGGAGGAGTCCACATTCTCAGCTACATTAAAGCCACAGATGTTTCCCATTGATTTATTTTTTTTAAAAAAATATTTTTTAATTTTTTAAATTAAATTTTCCAACATACATTTATAATATCCAATCTAAATTTGTCACATATTTTCCCTTTCTGACTTCCTTCAAGCTCTCTGACAATCATCCATTATTCAAATTTTTAAAAACGCATTTCCTAATTTTATATTGCATTTTATAAACCTTCATCTCTTAGTTTTCATCAATACAATAGTCCTCTAACATTCACAGAGCTTCTTGAAATCCCACTAGCGTTATTTGCTCATCACATACACATTTCAGATAATCTGTAAATTTTCCCCAGTCTTCGATGAACTTTTGATCTCGTATATATCTGATCTTTCCTGTTATTTAATAGAATAATATTTAGTTGTTTTTTCAGATCACAGTTTTACAATCACATATCCAACATAAAACATAAAGACAAGATTCCATAGGATCTCCTGGTCTTCCCTCCTCCCCTTTGTGGGTCCTATTGTTAATCATTTCCTCCTGCATCTGTTATAATAATCCAAATCTTTTACATCTCCATTATATCCAAAATTCACCATTAAACTACAAGTGTTATTCCAATCCTACTAACCATTTTAACTGTTTACAATGGTTTTTATGATAACCTATAATTTCCCCCCATTCTTTATTAACATTTTGGTTTTCCTGATTTCTGATCTCCCTGTCATTTTTGCCATTTCGGCATAATCCATCAACTTAATCTGCCATTCTTCTCTGGTAGGGACTTTATCTTCTTTCCATCTGTGTTTTCCCATTGATTTCTATGGGTAGCTATGACTTTTGTCCCTGGGGACATCTAACAACAATTGAGCAGTGGGAACCAGGAAATGACCTAATCAAACAATGAAATGGCTTTGTCTACCATTTTTATTTCTGTGTGGCTCTCCCTCTGCTTCCTTCTCTAGCCATCCCATCCCATCCCATTCCCCCACCCATCCAATTGTCATGGTTCCCTTCCTCATCTTTTCTCATTCATTTATAATATTAGAACTCAGCCACCCAAAGAAATTTATTGGCGGGTAGAATTAACATTGAATTGACTGCTGCAAGATGTGTTTGATGGCCACTGATGGCAAGACATGACTAGTCAAATTCATGGAGTATTGTTCTATCAATGGCTATTACCCGTCGTAGCTAAATGGAACGTCTGTGTACAAAAATAGGCTACCTTTAAATACCAGATTTTTGAGACAAACAGCTGGGGCAGGTCGCTGTCTCTGTGCATGATGGAGCACTGTTGAAAATACAGTGTTTTACAGTCAAATCTATAACAAGTCTTAGATTCGTCACCATCCAAAATTCAAATGGGTATATGGATTTTCCATGGAAAACCACTATTCAGAAAAACTAGACAGAATCTGCATTGTGGAGTTCTTCAAAGTGCAATCCGAAACAGACTTGCTTGAGTGTAAATCCTACTGAGCTCAGAGAGATTTACTTCTAAGTAAGCATGCTTGAAGTGGGACGTGGGTGGCGCTGTGGGTAAAACCTCAGCGCCTAGGACTTGCCAATCGCATGGTCGGCGGTTCGAATCCCCGTGGCGGGGTACGCTTCCGTCGTTCGGTCCCAGAGCCTGCCAACCTAGCAGTTCGAAAGCACCCCTGGGTGCAAGTAGATAAATAGGGACCGCTTACCAGCGGGAAGGTAAACGGCATTTCCGTGTGCGGCTCTGGCTCGCCAGAGCAGCGATGTCACGCTGGCCACGTGACCCGGAAGTGTCTCCGGACAGCGCTGGCCCCCGGCCTCTTGAGTGAGATGGGCGCACAACCCTAGAGTCTGTCAAGACTGGCCCGGACGGGCAGGGGTACCTTTACCTTTACCTTTAAGCATGCTTGAGCTGCAAATGTAACAAAGAGCAAAAAGTGCTACACTTTAACGAAGTCCACCCTAAAGTTATTCTTTGGGGGTAAGCTGTGTTTCGATGGACAGCAAGAATGTGGCGAAGGTCTATGGAGATGTTGAATTTTGCCATTTCCAAGGGAGAGAGATCTAAGCATTTGGCACAATCCAGCCTAGTTCAACGATTATCTTATAAAAGGTAAAGCTATCAGATGTTCTCATGGTGAGCAAATTTGAACCCAAGATTTAAGAGCTAATCTTGGTTCCCTTGCCTGGGCTGAGTACATTCTGTTACTAGGGCATTGTGGGGAAATCTTGAGATGTTATATGCACCGTGTTCTTCCTGATATCCAGCAGAGGGTGATATTTTACAGTGCGTAGATTGAAAATCTATGAAGAGCAATGCCATTGAATGCAGCCTTTCTTCCTCTGGAAAAAAAAGGTACACCACTCTTTAGATTTTTATTTAATAGAATGGTGCACCTAGTGGCAGCAATCAAACATAGGCTTGGGTCCGCTAATACCCGTTCAAATTTAGGTTTAAGTTGAGATATAACTCTACATGTCATTGTCCTAGTTGCAAATCAGTGAGCTTAAGTGCATACTTATACCTTAATTTTTGCCAGTGGGTGTCTTTTCAGGGTATTGTTTGAAAGGAATGGCAGGAAGATAATGCTGCCTTGAAACGATCACAGACAATATCAGGTGGCTGTGAACCCTGAGTTATTTTCAAATTGTTCATTTATTATTTAATTTATAATAAATAGTTGGGGTCCCTTCCAACTCTACAATTCTATGATTCCATCCTGGTTGCTGATTGGTGGAGGGAATTGCAAGCAATTCAAGTGAGGATAAAAGCGACACCATGTCCCAGAATCCTCCTGGTCCTGGGACTCAGGTGATTCCAGAGAACCAATCATATGCCTCATCCTGCTATATAACTCTGCCTGCCCCTTTCATTTCCCCAATAACTTGCTGACTCTGCAATTGTTGGTGACTGGAGCCTGCAGCCAGTTTAAAGGGCAATGCCACAGAGTCTGGAAAAATAGAGTGCATTGTTCAGAAGCTTACATCCAGGCACATCATGAGAGCTGTTTTTTTATTGTGTGACCTGATGCCACATGGAAATATGCATGAATCAGTATTGCAGACAATCAATACAGAAGTTATTCCAGAGCCTCAGATTTCTGACTTTTTGTTCATGACTGTCATCCTGGGGAGAGGAGACAATAAAAAATATCATTACAGTGGTGTCTCGCAAGACGAAATTAATTCGTTCTGCGAGTTTTTTCGTCTTGTGAATTTTTTTGTCTTGCGAAGCACCACTGTGTATTGACGGTTTCCCATAGGAATGCATTGGCGGTTTAAAAAAAAGGCGCAAGACGTTTCGTCTTGCGAAGCAAGCCCATAGGGAAATCCGTCTTGCAAAGCAACTCAGAAAATGAAAAACTCTTTCGTCTTGCGAGTTTTTCGTCTTCCGAGGCATTCGTCTTGCGAGGTACCACTGTATAATATTTATTTCAAATGCAATGCATATATTTAAATGCTGTCGTGCTGAGAGAAACCTGGGCAGTATTTATAGCATATACCTGTTACATTTCATAGCAAATCACCTGATGTGAGCAACACTTTTGTAAGAGTAGCATAAACAAAAGGACCATCCTTTGCTCTGAGGAGTTTACAGTCCAAGTTTCAACAACGATTTGAGATGGCAGAGGGATGTGAAGGATGGATAAAGGCAACGATTAGAAGGGATAAATATGAACAAATGCATTCACACACGGATAAATCTTCGTTTTGGCTCAGTAGAGAGACTAATTAGGATCAGCTCGAGACGTATCAGTGCCTGAGGCAATAAAGCCCATTTCCCTCCAGTAGAGGTATAATATGATAATAAACAAAATAACTGAAACTTTCCTGTTGCCTGAAGTGGGTCACCTCTCCCACTCTTATGGCATGGCTGCCTTTGGGTCTGAAGAGCTAAATGGAAGAATTTCCAGAATAGGTGGGGTTTGCAACATCAACTGCAGCACAGAAAGCCCTGAGCCATCTTCCATCCGTTTCTATTCCACCTCCCATCAAATCCCCTTATATTGGTCTCTTAAACATAGGTCAAAGACTAGCTAAACACGGCCAAAACACTTGAGGTGCAGAGAGACTCTAAGTGGTCCTATTGTGTGCAGAGCCTTCGTAAACGCAACGCATGATTCCAGAGTTTCAAGGTTATTGCGCTGAGAGAAACCTGGGCAGTATTTGTAGTACATACCTGACATATTTTACAGCAAATAGCCCATTCCAAACAGCCTCTCCTTTTTAATTATACCTTTAAAATGGCATTCAGTGTTGGCTCCGTTTGTTCCAATTGCTGTTCTGTTGTAATCACAGCAAGGGCTTTGCACTCATTGGAACATCAATTCCATTTTCATAGATGCTTGCTTTTATGTTTGGGAGGGAATTTGAGAGCACAGCGGATGAACCAGGACAGATTGCTGAGGCGCAGGGGCGATAAATATATCCTTCTGGGTATAGAGGCCAGTGAGCAATGCAGGTTTCTTCTCTTCCATTCAAGGTCTTCTTTGCTAACATTCACATGGAAGGCTTCCCAGTTCTGTACTTTCTTTCTACAGCCTGTTTTAAAATGCCACCTCTTCTCATTTGTGAGCAAAAGACAGGATTCCAAAGTGTCAGACAATTCCTTCCTTTTCATTCCAGACACTTGGAAATACATCTCTTGGGGACTGGGGAGAAATGTGCTTCATTGGATAGGCTTCTTCCTTCTAAAGTTTTACAAGGAGCCTAGAATTCAGGCTTATGGGCAGCGTAATGTTCCAGCACTCACCAGTGAAAACAGGTGTCAAAGTCTTTGCCGAAGCTGACATAGCCAAAGGTGGATAAAGGGAGCTGAAAGCTTGCAACATCTTGAGGGCACTGTGTATAGGCTGAACAGTGTTCCTGTTTTCCAGGGAAAGTCCTGGATTTACAGAGGCCGTCCCAGTTTCTGATTTGATCCTGGAATGTCCCACTTTTCCTTAAAAAAAGATAAAGGACCCCTGACAGTTAAGTCCAGTCACGAATGACTCTGGAGTTGCGGCGCTCATCTCGCTTTAAAGGCCGAGGGAGCTGGCATTTGTCCGCTCCGCAGACGGTTTTTCTGGGTCATGTGGCCAGCATGACTAAGCCGCTTCTGGCGAACCAGAGTAGTGCACGGAAATGCCATTTACCTTCCCGCTGGAGCGGTACCTGTTTGTCTACTTGTACTTTTGGGGTGCTTTCGAACTGCTAGGTTGGCAGGAGCTTGGACCGAGCAACAGGAGCTCACTCCATCAAGGGGATTTGAACCGCCGACCTGATCAGCAAGCCTGAGAGGCTGGTTTAGGCCACAGTGCCACCCGCGTCCCTATTTTCATCGGCGAAATGCTGGAGGGTATTTGTGACCAAGGAGGCGAGGAGCTGAGGAGAAAAGTAACTATACAACCTTTAGAAGACATCTGTAGGCAGCCCTCTATAGGGAAGTTTTTAAATGTTTAATGTTTTATGATATTGTATGCTGGAAGCTGCCTAGAGTGGCTGGGGCAACCCAGTTAGATGGGTGGCCTATAATTATTATTATTATTATTATTATTATTATTAAGGATGTCCCTATTTTCACTGGAGAAATGTTGGAGGGTATGGAAACCCCAGAATGATGGTGAGCTCAAACTCTTTATTTGTTTACTTGCCAAAGCAAGACTGAAGAACTTGGGGGAATGAGAGCAATTTAAACTGAATTTAATACCAGAAATCAGGGTTAAAAGTGAAAAGGGGAGACCTGGCTGATGTTATTTTTTTTTTAAACATTCTTATTTGATTTTTCAGATATAGATTTATAACAAAACCAAATACATTTCCATATAAAGAGATTACTCTGAATCTCGAGACCTCCCCCATCCCCTCCATGGGTCCTAATGTCTATGTTTTCAACTGCATATTATATCATAGCCTATATTTTATATCTGTCCATATTATTGATAGTATTTGTTACATTACAAGCAAGATTGAAATCCTGCTAATGTTTTCATCTGCTTACAGTGGTCTCCTAAATAAATTATAATCCCCCCCCCCATTCTTTTTTAAAGTTATTGTCCTCTTGGTTCCTGAGCTTTCTGTTCAGTTTTGCCATTTTTAGCGTAGTCCAACAGCTTGGCTTGCCATTCCTCTCTGGTAGGGACTCTTTCTTCTTTCCATCACTGGGCTAGCTGGATAATGTTATTTAGACCAGGAGAGTCCTTGGCATATTTGGTCGCAGAAAACAGCCATATGACTTTTAAAAACAGGAGATGAGCACACGCTATCTGCAGCTTGGAAGGTGGCATCGGCACCACTGGTTTAGAAGGTGGCATTTGCCGATGTGCCCCCATGTTGTGGCTCGCAAAAGTGTTTTAACTCACAGTTTGAATAATCCCATTTCCCCCCTCTCATCGTTTCCCTAGCAATTTTGTTCTTCAAAGTCAACGGACAGTTCACAGCCACGAAAACCAAAGGCTTAATAATACCCTGTAAAGGAAGGGGAGGGCAGTGGGTCTGAGGAAAAGAGAGCGGGCCAAAAGAAAGTTGCTTGGGAAACCATGGAATTCCTGCTCATTTATGCCAAGGCAGGTCTGTCGTGAAGGCTCATAAACCAAGGCTACCCATAAAATTAGCGCAGCTGGAGACAGCCTCCAAAGCAGGGAGGGGGGGAACCTTCAGGAATAATTACAGACCTCAATGTCAATTTGATGGAAAACTTGGTTTGACTTCTTACATGTTTCAAACCAATATTGATTAAACACTTTTTTTTCCTGGTAAGCTCTTGCCACAGAAATTTTAGAAGAGGATTGCAGAGGATGTATAAAAGATGGTGAGCCATAAAGTGTCTGGGGACTCCTGCAATTTTGGCCAAGAATGAGGTGATTGATGGAGTAACATGTCAGCAATAAGCAGGAACCTCAAACCTCCAGCTATAATTTGCTGAGAGACAGCTCCCCAGAATGTACCTTGATCACATCTTGATAACATGTGGCCAGGAAGAAAGAAAATGGAAAGCTGCAATTTTGGCATATGCTAAAGTACGTCTCTTGTCTATTCCAAATTGCTGTGCCTAGGCCAAGTTCTCATGGCCCTCAGATTGATTCTTCATTTCAGTTCATTTTGGTGAAGAAGATGATGTGTCGTGGACTCATATTCCAGCCACAAATACGCAAAGTGCAGATTAAACGCACATAGTACAATTGAGTCAGATAAGCTGTGTTAAGCAGGGTGTGCTTTCACAAACACTTTTACTCCCTGTGGAAAGCTTCCCCTTACAGTGATTTTTTTGCTGAGTGCTGCAAAAAGGAGGTAGGGGAAGTCTTTACTACAGTGCAGGGCAGTCCTCATTCTGAACAGGGTGGGGAAAAATGTCTCCATTTGCAAGGAACTGGGCTGACACGCCTGGTCTTGCTGCACTGTAGTGGCAACAAGGCAAATGAAGTTGTTGACTGCTGAAAGTCATGTCCACTGTCCCCTTAGAAAGTCTAAAACCATTTTGGGATTCAGGAAGGGTAGCCTCGAATATTGTTAACAGACGGTTTGCTAAGATCCTTGCCAGAATTTTGCTGGCCGCAGCTAATAAAGAGATACCTCGATAGTTTCCACAATCCATTCTGTCACCTTTTTTAAAAGAGATTGATAATTTTGACACCTGAAGTCTTCTGGGATCTCCTCTCTCTCTCCAATATTTTTTTGATGAGCTTGTGAAGTTGTTGTGTAAGTTCAATTCCACCCACTTTGAAGACTTCAGCAGGTATCCCATCAGGTCCGCTGGCTTTGTTGTTTTTCATTTGGTTAATGGCTGTACACAGCTCTCCCAGATTTGGAGATACTGCAAGCTCATCTCTAATTTTTTTTTGCGGAATTAATTTAATTCACCCTCAGTTGCATCGTCACATCCCTAAACCTGACTATGTGGGGTTACGACACCATCATATTCCACTGGCTATTTTCTGATTGGCTCACATTATGATACAGATGCCAAATTTGGGGGAGAAATGGCTCTGAAAGAACAGGAGATCAGCTGCACAATGACTGCAAAATAGATGTGAAAAAAGGGGAAAGTTATTGATTCTCTAGTCTCTGCTCAATAACTATAAGACTCTAGTCATTATAACCCATATTGCTACAATACACTGAAGGGTGGACTGTTAATTGTTTGAGCCAAAAACAGGACTCAGAAGGAAAAACTTACGGTAGGGGGAGATACTACAATCTGAAGGTTAAGCATTCAAGAGCATTTAACCAGCTATTCCCCATTAGTTATCTCCTTGCTAGTGGCAGTGAGATAATTAGGATAGACAGAGAAAGAAAGAAAACCTAGTCATTGAGATATAGCAACCTGAGATTTCAGTCGTCTCAAATTTTCTACAACCTTTTTCATTATACTAGGGCATTTCACTGCAGAGAAAGCAGTAAACCTGGGACATGTCAATCTGGCTACCAACAATACATCCTTAAGATATCAATGACTTCCCTTCTTCTCTTTCCCTGGTTCATTTTACATATCATAAATCCCTGCATATTTTAGAAGAATGAAACCATTCAGTATTCCATTGCTACATCCATCAAATCTTATTTACACTGTTGAATTTATCTTAATGCTGCCAGCATTTTCAGCTGTACACACTTATTTCCTATATATTCAATAAACGTTTTCCAATCTTCTTTAAATGTATGTTCTTCTTGTTCTCTATAAGTTAAGCCTGCAAGCTGCACATATTCTGTCAACTTAAGTTGCCATTCTTCTTTAGTTGGGATCTTGCTTGCCTTCCATTTTTGGGCTAACAAAACACGGGCCGCGGTAGTAGTATATATAAATAACCATTTCTGACACCTGAGAATTTCAGTCTGAATTATCCCCAACAGAAAGGACTCAGGTTTTTTTTGCAGAAAGTACTTTTAAACATTTTTTCCAATTCATTATGGATCATTTCCCAATACTCTTTTAACTTTTTAGAAGTCCGCCACATATGAAAGAACACTTATCTGATTCAGTCTTATACATCTTAGCAAGCCTAAAGGTAAAGGGACCCCTGACCATTAGGTCCAGTCGTGACTGACTCTGGGGTTGCGGCGCTTATCTCACTTTATTGGCCAAGGGAGCCAGCGTACAGCTTCCGGGTCATGTGGCCAGCATGATCAAGCCGCTTCTGGCGAATCAGAGCAGCAAATGAAAACACCGTTTACCTTCCAGCCGGAGCGGTACCTATTTATCTACTTGCACTTTGCCGTGCTTTTGAACTGCTAGGTTGGCAGGAGCAGGGACCGAGCAACGGGAGCTCACCCCGTCGCGGGGATTCAAACTGCCAACCTTCTGATCGGCAAGTCCTAGGCTCTGTGGTTTAACCCACAGCGCCACCCGCGTCCCTAACCATGTCAGCTGGTGAAAATGATTATTATTGTTGTTGAAGTTAGTACACAGTCTATCCAAAGGTATGCACTTCTAAGTCAAGCTGATTTCAATGAGCTATATACATGTGTGTTTAAATATTTCCTGCTGAAAATGTTTGAACTTAAACATGCTTCGCCTGCATAATATTTCTACTGAGTTGGATTAACTGAGGAATTGGCCAGAACAGGCTGGAGGTGTATTTGCTAGGGCTCTGCCAATTGTTTCAAAATTTATATTTATATTAATATTTCTACCCCATCCTTCTATTGCCCAGGCACCATTCAGGGTGTCTTGCAACAATTGGAAATCAAAAAAATAAATGTTAATTTTGGGGGCAAAACTGGGGTGAAATTTTTCACAGAACTTCTGTTTTTCGCCTTGTCCACTGGCTGCTCCTTCTCTGATTGGCTGCTGATTTGGTATCATTCTTTCATACTGAGCTGCCTTCTTCCCGGAATAGTGATCTCAGCTAATCAGGGATCACAAAGCGAGCGCGATAATGTCAGAATGCTACACAACCAATCAGATTTGGCTGTGTGTTGAAGCCAGGAAGTGAATCCATTAAAAAATCACCAAAGAGGAGGAACATATTTCGCTGCTCCCAAAAGCGTTCCCAAAAAGTGACCTGGCATTTATGCTCCTCTGTGCTTGCTTGTCCGAAGCCTTTCTGTTCACATAAGAGCAAAGCCATGAAGGGTTTGCGTAGATCTGCAATCCCTTCCTCAGACCACTGCTTCCAGTTTTGTGTTAGAAGAGCTTCCCCTGAATTGTAAGGAAACACTGTCCTTTTTACACACACACACACACACACACACACACACACACACAGAATGCCAACACAGTAAGACCTATGCCAGCAAATTTATTGGATCTAAAGCCCTATCTCATTTTGAAAAAATGGATGAAACATTTTATGGCTCCTGGTAATTTCTACTGAAAGGCAAAGAGGCAAAGGTATAAAATGGTGCTTTTCTCTCCCATCAAGCCGTACAGAACAAAAGAATAAATTTTCCTTTTTTTCATGTAAAACTGTAGGTGACTTTGAGCATCCCTTCAGACAGAGGTAAAGTACTTTTCTGTACTTCAGCTTCCTTGACACAGTTTGCTCGATGCCACCTAATATCAGGCGAGGGTATGTTGAATGCTTTATAGATTTGTTGTGAGAATCAGATACTTTATAGATTTAAGCAGCAATTCGGTTTTGTGATAAGACCAATGGGCTTATTAAAAAAAACAAGCATGGAGGCGCACTGTTGCAGGGAGAAAAGCTGCCAATCTGGGTTTGGCACTCTTAAAATGTAGGCACAAGATGCTTAAATACAGTGGTACCTCGGTTTCCGAACGTAATCCGTTCTTGAAGACCGTTTGAGTTCTGAAACGTTTGCAAACCAAAAACTCAATAACTGACAGCTAGGCCTCAGGATGTTGCACTCAGCAGAAGTCACGTGGCATGTTCGACTTCCTAGGTGTGTATGAAAATGGAAGCATTTCCTTCTGTGTTCACGGCGTTCAAAAACCAAAATGTTTGTCAATGGAGATGTTCAAAAACCGAGGTATGACTGTGTTTCGCCTAGGAGCCAGCTTCTAGGAGCCAACGGTCAAGAACGGGTTTATTGCATGTACAGTGGTACCTTGGGTTACATACGCTTCAGGTTACATACGCTTCAGGTTACAGACTCCACTAACCCGGAAATAGTGCTTCAGGATGAGAACAGAAATCGTGCTCCGGTAGCACGGCAGCAGTGGGAGGCCCCATTAGCTAAAGTGGTGCTTCTGGTTAAGAACAGTTTCAGGTTAAGTACGGACCTCCGGAACGAATTAAGTACTTAACCCGAGGTACCACTGTACTGTAGTGGGAAGTGAGGGGAAATCAGCCCCTCTAGGAGATAGAAAACTTTGATCCTAAACTTCCACTGCCTTGCGGGATAACTTCAGGCGAAGAAAAGGCTAAGGGACAAACCCACCACAAATCTGGAGTCCCTAAGACAGTTGGATGGTGCCTTGTACGCCTCCTTCTGGCAACTCCTGCAGCCGAGTTGGTGCCAAACATATTGTCCTGCTTTCATTTGGGCCACATCAGCAAGGCCGGGAGGGTGGGTGTGTCTTGTAGTCTGGGCACCCTGGGACCTTCATACACACACACCCCTCCGCATAGGTCACTTCGGTGCTGCTAAGGCAGCGGTTTCACTTCACCCTTGGAGTCAGGTGGCAGAGGATCTGACCCCCATGGCAGGTTGCCAGGAACGGATAAGACAAGCAAAAGTTCTTCCCAGCTGCTCTTTATTCAATATTCACAGAGAGAGGCTTGGAAATGCCACCTCTTGGAATAATGGCATTGCCCCCTCCCTCTCTCCCTTCATGCGTCATCACTATGGGGGCTGAGAAGTGCCATCTGCCTCTGAGCTCTTTGCTCTCCTACTTTCACTGCTCGCCAGGCTCTGGGGGAGGGGGGCCTGGAAAGCTTTCTAAAGACACTGTGTCCATCAGCTGTCCCCCCTCTGGTGCTCCTTCTTCTTCCTCCTCCTCTCCTATTATTTCCCAGTTTCCCCCCTCATCTGCCTCTGAGCTGTGACCTCCCTCAAACCCCTGTTGTAATTCTGAACCATCTTCTTCTTCTTCTCTGGAAGGATCAGGCTGGGGAGGCGGTCTTCACCATTCCCCCTCTGCCCAGATCCTGACACCTGGAGACACACTCCATAGCCTCTCAAGACAGACGGATGCCAACATATCATACATTTGGGGAGACAGTGTCGTACAATGGTTAGAGTGTTGGACTAAGCCCACTCTGTCATGACCCTTGGGCTGGTCGCCATCTCTCAGCCTATCCTGCCTCACAGGGTTTCTGAGGGGATAAAACAGGGAGGAAAAAAACATGTGTACCATCTTGACCTCCTTGGGCAAAAGGTGGGTTGTATACATAGGCGCAAATCAATATTTACACACGTCAGGGATTGCTGCTGGGCTAATGAATGTGGAACATGTTTTTATAAGCATAAAATACTTTGTAAAAAAACAACAGCCACGCTTTATACTTTTGGTTGTACATTGAAGTCAGATGCACACCTTTAAAAGATGTAACGTGGGCAGTGGTCCGTAAGCACGATAGCGAAGACTGAGGAAATGTGGTGAATCTTAAATAAGAAACAGCAGAAGACTGCAAAGTATTAATTTATAGCCACTGTTAATATGTTTGAACACATTTGTTAAAAGTTGTAGCTCAAATGCTGTTTGTCTCCCATTAATTTTAATAGGGGGGGTGTTAGGTAATTAAAAGAGCACCAATTCCATTTTAACAGTTCCTCCTCACCATCAGTGTTTATTATGGCAAACAGCCAGCCTACCGTTTAAACAATTTCCTATTCCGTGCATACTTTTATAATGCTTTATCCTAGTTTCTTTTTATAGGAATCTTATTGTCTCACTCCCTTCTCTGATAAAGCACTTTTTGTGGTTGTTGTTGGTTTTTAAAAAATTATTATTATTAATAATAATGTGAAATGCTATACAAATTAATAAAATATTATTCACACTAACTGCAATGCCTAATTGCCACAGGCTTTGGATCTCATGGTTCCAAATTGATATTTAGGGCATAGCAGCGGATCAGCAGATGGGTGACGCTAAATGAGTGACTCTGAACATAAGGCAACTGAATGTCAGAAAAGTACACCTGGCTGTGATTATCAATGGCCTTGTAATAAATGGGCATCTCAGGCAAGTCTGCCTTTGGCATGTGCATGAAACTGGGTTTGGTATATTGCAGCCTCCTAAGCCCAGCAGTTCCCCATGGTTCACATTACTTGCATTCCCATTTTAGTTTGCCTTTTAAATTTCAAACACTGTACAAATGTGTAACTCGAGGGTTAACATGGTCACCCTGCATACAGCAGAGTGACTAATTGCAACTCCGGCATTGTTGTTAATTGTCATTCTAGAACCAGATTTTTAAAAAAATAAATACTAAAAATATATGTACAAGGCACTAGAAATCCTTTTCATTTATTTTATTTTTACATTTATAGCCCACTGTTCCTCCAAGAAGCTAAAGGGGGCACAGCTCTCCCTCTTCCCATTTTATCTTCACAATTGCCTAAGGCCATGACTGGCCTACGGTTACCCAGTGAGCTTAATGGGGAGATGAATCCTGGTCACCCATTATTCTCCTACATTAATGGCCAGTGTTTAATGGTCAGTGCTGTAGATGTTGAAGCTAGTATCCAAGTTTAAATCACGGTGGAACCCCAATCCTGCCAATATTTTTACAGCGGTGTGCTCAGCGGCAGAGGTTTTGCTCTGTGGATAAGGAAGTTCCTGGTTCAATCCCCACTCATTTCAGCTGAAAGATCTTCTCCTTTCCAACAGAAGGGCTGTCTGAAACTCTGGAGAGCTGGAGAGCCACTGTTAGTCCGAGGTGACAGTACTGAGCCACATGGACCAAGAATGTGACTTTGTAATGTTCAATGCCAACACTAAATATTAGGGGGCAAAAAATTGAGCCAGCCTTCTGTTCTTTGTAAGCAGGGACATGGAGCTATTCTTCAGGTTATGCAGAAGGAAGGCAGTATGCTAACATGGTAGAATTCTGAGTAGAACCACTTCAGATTGTAGATGAGGGTAGTATTCTCTTCCCTTTCCCTTTCCCTTTCAAATAGTTCCCCTTTGGTTTCCTGTTGTTCTGTCCCATCTCCTGCCAACCTAGCAGTTCGAAAGCATGCGAGTGCAAGTAGATAAACAGGTACCACTGCGGTGGGAAGGTAAAGTGTTTGCCTATCACATTGCTTTGTTGTGCCAGAAGCAGTTTAGTCCTGCTGGCCACATGACCCAGAAAGCTGTCTGTGGACAAACGCCGGCTCCCTCGGCCTGAAAGCGAGATGAGCGCTGCAACCCCATAGTCGCCTTTGACTGGACTTAACCATCCAGGGGCCCTTTACCTTTACCATTTTAACCTTCCTTTCCCTGTCCCTTTTAAATGGTTCCCCTTTAGTTTTTGCATGTACAGTGGTGCCCCACAAGACGAATGCCTCGCAAGACGGAAAACCCGCTAGACGAAAGGGTTTTCCGTTTTTCGATGCGCTTCGCAGGACGAATTTCCCTATGGGCTTGCTTCGCAAGACGAAAATGTCTTGCGAGTCTTGAGATTTTTTTTTTGCTCCCCACCCCCTTTTTCTAAGCCGCTAAACCGCTAATAGCCTTTTAGCAGCTAATCTGCTAAGCCGCTAAGCCTTTAATAGCTGCTAAACCGCTAATAGCGCTAATCCGCTAAGCCGCTAATAGGGTTGCTTCGCAAGACGAGAAAACCGCTAAACGAAGAGACTCGCGGAATGAATTAATTTCGTCTTGCGAGGCACCACTGTAACAAAGAAAGAAAGAAAGAAAGAAAGAGAGAACAGAACAAAAGAAACTAACAACAGCCACGGCAGAGGGGTCAGGGTTTTTGCCCATGCACTGAAAACCAGCCTCCTGAAACAGATATTTGCAGTAAATGGCAGCTTGACAGAGGGGCATCATTCTGTGGGAAATAGCATGGGATAATGTTAAAAACCCTTTCCTTCTGCGCCATGATCTGGATCAGGCCCCTTGTGGCCCCTTCGAAAGAGAATCCTAAGGAAAAGAGACAGCTTGGCCCTTGGTCTCCTCCTCATGAAATTGTCTTCTTCAAAGTCCGCCCTGGAACTTCCGCCCACTTGGGAAAGTGGGCCGTGTCAAGCAAAGCAACAGTATGGACTACACTGGAAAACCATTAACCCTCGCTTCATCATAGAGCTGAACTGAGGGGACATCCGGCTAAAGGTGCAATCTGTTCCATCGCTGGAGAAGCCTTTGCACCCTGGCAGGAACTACATTCGCTCCCATTGTGCTGTTCTCCTCCCGGCACACAGGCACACAAATACTTTCCTCGCCATTTCTCTTCCTCCCGTTGCCAGACAACTAATTTAAGGGCTATCTCTAAGAGTAGGTTTGTTTCCTCCCTTCTGCCTTCTCTCCCCGCACCTTTAATATGGTGTCTCTGATGCCCTATAAATTCCAACAGTGGACTCCAGCAACTTGCTCCTTGGATTCCTTTGCCTCCTCTGTCTTTCCCAGATCTCCTTCCCCCGCCCTTTCCTTCTTTTTTACGTCCTTGCTTAATGTGTCTGAGGGGGATGCTGAGCCTGTGGCTTGAGACCTGTATATGTGCATTTCTCCTTTCTCCATTCCTGCCCTTGAAGGTTCTTCTTCTAGCTTTCCATTGATCATTCCTTGAGGCGGCCTGTTGATTCTCTCTCCCCTTTACAGCAAATGTCTTGCTGGCTTGTTTTATTTCCCTCCTCGCCTCGCTCTTCTGTGTGTGAGTCAACACGGAGGATGGATTTTTATACCGGCATCGTTTGGCTCGCCTCCTGGTATCTATCTTTTTTTGTGGGGCCTTAATAATGGCGCTGTGGAATTGCTGGGGGTGGATACAGCATCTGTAGCATTTGGCGTTCCTCTTCTTCCCCCCAGTCCCTCTTTTGTCTTTGTTATCTGTCTCTCCTGGCTCTCTTCCTGTAGATTTCCCCCTCCGTTTCATTTGTATGCTGGAGTTACCAAAGACGGCGAGGAACTATTTAGGGGAGGTTAATGATGCTATAAAAAGAACAAAGATCCTGTCACACAGGATGGGGAACGGGATTAAAATGGCCCTCCTGTAGGAAATGCAGCTGGTAAGACATGACAGACATGCTATTTTTGGCTTTTGTGTTTTTCTTTTAATTCATTCCTCTGCGATTCTGGAGATATTCTCAAACACCTGAGCCGAGCCTTGCACCAAGTTCCCTTGCAGCATTTGATTTCCCATAAATTGCATATGCCCAAAAAAAGGGGGGGGGGGGCTGGAATTCGGTGAGGTTCATTCTGTTCTCCTCAACCATTCCGGTTAATTAAAACCCTGGTTGGAAGATCCAGAAGCCATGGGCAGCATCTGGGCTGAGCTCAATAAAATGAAATTCAACAAGGACAAACGTAGAGAACGAGGGAAGTGAAAGGTGCACAGGAAAGAAATTCAGAGCGTACATCCGTATACGATACAGGAAAAGCAGCTGGTCCAGAGCATTGCTGAGGAGGACTGGACATTTACACTGAGCCACAAACTGATTGTATTAGCAACACAGCGCTGAGGTATTAAATGTGGTGGTTGTTTTTGTTCATGAGGGAAAAGAACTCCGTACAAACTTTGAAAGGCTCCCTCAAAGATCAACACCAAAACATTCCCTGCTAACTACCTGGGAGAGTCAGGTCTGAAGACAGCCTAAACCTTTTTTTTGGGGAACAACCAAAAAGTAAGGGGGCAGTTTATCTGGTCTGCAGACAAAACTGTGAACTGCTTTTACTTAACCTTTATTTTCGCAGCTTGTGGCAAGTTATGTATATACATATCGATGTTCCTTCTAAGAAAGTTGGACAATTTTGCTTTAATTGTCACTAATTAACAAAACAGGTAAAACATCAAGAGTAATGCACTTGTAGAAAATAAAAAACAAGCAAAAGAGAGGTATTTTTATGGTTTATAGCAAATGTTTTCGTGTCTTCGACGCTGCAAGATGTAGTAGATGTTTGTCCAAATCCAATGCTCTAGTAAGGTCCTTATTTAAGTTAGAAGAATAAAATCAGCTTTACATTCAGGTACCATTGACATGGTTGGTTTCCTAAAATTTCTGTAATAAATTTAAGTATTTGCCTGGGGGAAAGGGGATATGACTAGATCAGTGCTTTTCATGCTTTTTTCATTCAAAGAATCCTTTTCATGCCAAGTTAAAAAGGTAAAGGTAAAGGACCCATGGACGGTTAAGTCCAGTCAAAGGCAACTATGGGGTTGTGGTGTTCATCTCGCTTTCAGGCCAAGGGGGCCGGCGTTTGTGCACAGACAGCTTTCGGGGTTATGTGGCCAGCATCACTAAACTGCTTCTGGTGCAAGGGAACACCGTGATGGAAACCAGAGTGCATTGAAACACCTTTTACCTTCCCACCGCAGTGGTACCTTTTTATCTACTTGCACTTAATGTGCTTTCGAACTGCTAGGTTGGCAGGAGCTAGGACAGAGCAACGGGAGCTCACCCCATCCCGGGGATTCGAACCGCCAACCTTCCGATCGGCAAGCCCAAGAGGCTCAGTGGTTTAGACCACAGTGCCACCCACATCCCTCATGCCAAGGTATCAGCCAAGGAACCCTGCATGGCTGCAAAAGTGTCCCACCACATTGCAGAGGATCGTGCGGCATAGACTAGGCAGACCCATGGAGAACCAGCTGTGGCGAATGTATGACTCTATGCCAATGCATTGCAGGAAAGATTGGAAGCCGTGGACAAGTGGTGTCTCTCGGAAGAGCTTGTCCACCATTATTACTCATCTCCTCATAGGGGAAAAGGCCAGGGTTTGTTTACGCAAGGATGTGACCCAGCTTATCAAACTGGACATCTCAACTGGTACCATTTCAGCTCTTCCTTACTCCCTCTGGAAGTTGTTCCTCTCCTGGGCTTTGCCTTTCGATCCCCGAGGCAAGAGAGCGTCCCTCACACGGGATTCCCGAGAACACTGCTTGAAAAATTGGTTGTCAACTCAGAAGGGCGTGACGAGTGACTTGTGGCGCAAGCGAGGGTGGGCCATGCAGCTGTAGCACCCCCGTTATTTTCTATCCCTCTCTTTGGGGGATTCCTTTCAGAGAAGGAAAGTGACTGATCGTTAGAGAGACAGCAAGGTGAAGAAGAAAGGAAGGAGTGAGTGGGTGCATCGAAGAGAAAAGACAGGCATGTGCAGTAGAAAATAATAATAATTAAAACATGAATCTCGTGTTGCAGATTTGTGTTAAAGATGGATCCTGGGTTGAAGGCTAGAGGGCTGCATGACCTACGGTCAGCGCTATAATCCTATGATTCACCTCTTCATTTATTTAAGGGTAGTTTAACATGCACCTTCTTTCCCAAGCGAATTCACTGAAGGCAGGAACTCCTGGCAATTTAAGATTATTGCTTTTGAATGCCAGGTGCTTCCTGTTCCTTCATAATAGAAGTAGTCCTTGTTGGCTGTTTTCTCTCTCTCTCTTTCTCTCTTTTCATTTACATGCAGCTTATTCTAGGCTGGGCTACCTTCTCCCACATTAAAACTACTCAACAAAATGGAATAGATGTATACATTTCAGCCATCTGTGTCCCTGACAACAATGCGCTGGTGTCTCTTTCCTGGATTGATAGTATCCTGAGGGCAAAAGAAAATGATGTTTATGATATAAGTAGGCAAAGAGCCTTTTGAAGTGGCTGCTCAGAAATGAATTGGAGGTGGAAGATAAAAGAGCTGAGGAAACCCTGAATGTTATTTGTGCACAGAGATGGAAGGACGGGGAGACACAAAGGGGGAGGGGGAGGCCCCTTGGAAAACATTATCTCAGCCAGCAATAATCATAATTACAATGCAAGGTGTTAATTGTCCATGATTTTTCTAAATGTTTCCCCCTCCAGTGCAAAACATGTCTTTGTTTCCTATGTCTAATTTATCCATGAAGGATGCTCAAAACCAGGTTTTCTCAGGCCTGTAGCCAGGAATGTTGTAAAGGGCAGAGCTAAGGATATGCTGTGGGGAAGAGGGTCCGGAATTGGTTTGAAATCAGTCTTAAACTGTTGAATCCTAAGATACACACAAACACACACTCACACACACACACACACACATATTTGTTGTTGTTTTTGTTTAGTCGTTTAGTCGTGTCCTACTCTTCGTGACCCCATGGACCAGAGCGCGCCAGGCACTCCAGTATTCCACTGCCTCCCGCAGTTTGGTCAAACTCATGCTGGTAGCTTTGAGAACAGTATCCAACCATCTCATCCTCTGTCGTCCCCTTCTCCTTGTGCCCTCCATCTTTCCCAACATCAGGGTCTTTTCCAGGGAGTCTTCTCTTCTCATGAGATGGCCAAAGTACTGGAGTCTCAGCTTCATGATCTGTCCTTCCAGTGAGCACTCAGGGCTGATTTCCTTAAGAATGCAGAGGTTTAATCTTCTTGCAGTCCATGGGACTCTCAAGAGATGGACAGGTCATAGTGGAGAGTTTTGACCAAACGTGATCCACCTGGAGCAGGAACCGGCAAGCCACTCCAGTATCCCTGCCAAGAAAACTCCATGGACAAAGACAACACACACACATATATATACACAATTTTTTAAATGGAAGAAAAAATAATGCCATGATTCTAGTGCCTTTGCACATTGACCAGAGTGCTGGATGTTGGAAGCACCTGGACCAGAATGATAACTGTTGCACATTGCCCCCTTATAGTTCCATAAATAGTAAGACTAGATCTCTCTTTCTCCCTCCTCTCTCCCCATAAATGAAAGCTGAACCTTCATGGAAGGGTTATGGAATTAGGGATGCCCAAAGGTTCCGTTTGTGCATTGTGCAAGGTGCACGTTTTAAAATGAACTCTCCTGATTCGTACGTACTGGACTATGGTGTAGATGAGAAAACAGGCTTGAATCCAGGGAAGTCATTGGGTAAGCAGAACAACCTTCTTCTCATGCAACAAAGTTTCCCCTAATTCCTCTGTCTTCCACGTGTCCCTGAAACCTCAAAAAACAAAACAAAAAAGCTGCTGCAGTGGGTTGTGGGGAAAACATACCCCAGAGCACTTTAGTGGGCACCCCCCTACTCCTTTTTATAATTTTTATTAAATTTTCTGTTTTTGCAATTTTGAATACTCATTTAAACATCCTTAAAATATCAATGACTTCCCTTCTTCTCTTTCCCCAGGTTCATTTTGAAAAACCATAAATGCCTGCATATTTTACATAAACTAAACCATTCAGTGCTCCATTATTACCACCCATCAAAACTTATTTACACTGTTGAATTTATCTTAATGCTGCCAGTGTTTTCAAGTGTACACAATTGCAGTCGTTAACAGTCGTCAACAGGTTTATCATACCCATTGAGTCAATCACCCATCTCCTACTACCCTCCTGAGAAAAACCCCACCCCACCCTCCCACTATATATAAGGGTCTGGTGACTCCTGTTTCAGTGTATCTGAAGAAGTGTGCATGTACACGAAAGCTTATACCAAGAACAAACTTAGTTGGTCTCTAAGGTGCTACTGGACAATTTTTTATTTTATATATATATAATTAGTTAAAAGCACATTTATTGTAACATCTAGTATGGCCCATGGGTTATGGAAAAAGAACACGCCACATCACAAGTGATGTGAATATGGAGGGAGTAAACAGATCGGGCACTTCATCCTGTTTATCTGATGGATCTATCAATCTGGCTTATTTATTTGGCCAAACCAGCGATCAGAAATGGACAGAGTACATTACCCAAATTTTTAAACAAAGAATCATCTTCCTCAAGGGGAGGAAATACTATGCAGTAATCTTCTCCTATTCCTCCGACTGTTCCTTTGAACAAAACTTCTTCGGTATATTACAATGCAGTATGTTTTTAGGGCACTGAAAGATAGTGTTCATTTTTCATTTAAATCTATTAACTCTATCTTCAAACTCATCCATTCAGGATTCCAAAATGGCAGCATGTAATCAATAGCATAATCAGTCTTGTAGAAGCCTATTCACAGCCGTTCATGTGCGCTGTTGAGATACAGAGACGGATCTCTGTGCAATTTTTCACATAAACAATAGGCGAATGATATTTTGTTATAGTTAACTACAGCTGAACCAAGGCCAGCCTTAGGTTGAGTTATTACATTTCGCAGCATTTTACTTACTGGTGGAATCCCCTTCAAAAAGATTTTCTTTTAATGGTTCCCATTAAACTCCTCATTCAAATACGTTCCCTTCAGCCAGGGATTTATTGTGAGCTAATGAATATTTACATGAGATTAAAGCACTGGGGCTGCCAACAAAATCAATACTGTAATGTGCTATGTGCTATGGCCACAAAGCTTCTAGCATCTGTTGGATGTCACACTGATGATGTCACAAAGACTTAGTGGCAGAGGAGGCGCTTAGCAACAGGGTCTCCCATGACCAAGCTTTTGAGGGAAGAGAGAAGAGTTTGCAGTGGGGCAAGAAACAGGACCATGAGGAAAGATGGTCAGAGTTGCTGGAGTAGAGGCAGAAGCAGAAGCAGCAGATAGGTAAGGCAATTCACTGTGGGATTTATTCCAGACCCTTCAAGTGTCTCTGTTTTCCAGGGAGAGTCCCAGGTTTACACAAGCCGTCCTGGTTTCTGATTTGATCCTAGGATGTCCCATTTTCCCTTAGGCTGTCCCTATTTTCATGTGAGAAATGTTGGAGGGTATGGAATAGGATATCCCTATATTCATGAAAGAAATGTTGGAAGGTATGCTATTCCACTGCCACTGTGGGGCGATCATGGGACCCACATCTGCTCTGGACCAGTCGGCAACTGCCCCCCATTTCCTCTACCACCTTGCTAAGAATTAATTCCCCCCCGCCACCCGCTCAATAGCAGCAGAATTTTTATTCTGTTTTTAATCTGTTGGGAGCCACCCAGAGTGGCTGGGGAAACCCAGCCAAATGGGTGAGGTATAAATAAAGAAATTATTATTATTATCATCATCATAATCATCTTAAAGCAGGGTTGTGAATTTTCCTTGATTTTACTGTTTTATTTTTCACAAACCGCTTTGAAATTTTGTTGTTGTATTTTTTACAATCAAGCGGTCTATGAATTTTATAAAATAAGTAAATAATATAATATAATATACTTTCGTTACCGGCCTTAATTTTAATCTGGATGGAGTCAGGTCTTTCCTGTTCTTTTCTTGCTTAATAAAGATAACCAACTTTTTGTATAGCTTCCTGACTGGTGTGAACTCTCAGCCTTCCATGTCACCCAGCATTACTGCAATGCTGATGGAACCGTCCCCCGTTGGCTCTACCACCTTGCTAAGAATGAATTTATTCTCTCCTCCCTCAGTTGCCCCTCAATAGCAGCAAAGTGTGCCAGAGAATCATCTCACCAGCCACCGCAGAGGGGAGGAGAAGAAGGTTCAGGAAAGGAGGTAGCAAAAGGCCCAGAGAAGGAGGAGACTTGGGCGAGGCAGGATGGAGAAAAGAGAGAAACGCACAGAGGAATCTGAAAGAGGGTCATCACAACCATCAGCTGACAACTTGCCAGGACTCAAGGCAGCGCTGTGTCAATTAAGGAATGTATGCACTACCAACCATGAAGCTCTGGACAAAGAAAGGAATTGCAGGGAGACCGGTCACCCCGGTAGGAAGCCTTTTCATACCAACAAGGTGGAATGCATCAAGTGGTGCTCAGAGAGTTTCACCAGAAGCTCCTAGGGCAGGTTTACCTGCAGCCCCAGCTTTTAAAAATCAGATGTGGGGAACCTTTGGTCTTCTAGAGGTTGCTGAACTACAACCCCCAGCAAGCATTGCCAGTGGCCAGGGAGGATGTGAGCTGTAGTTCAGCAATATCAGGAGGTTCTCCACACCTGGGATGGATCTTCCCTCATGGTTTTTAGTGCAAGCAAGCAAGTTTATTAGATTTGTGAGGTCCATGCCTTTACACAAAATACCATAAAACATTATTAAAAGATAAACAATAAAATTATAGAAATAAGCTAAAATTCATGCCATGCTGTCCCAGCGAAGAAACTACCCAAAAACCCCCGCCTTTCAGGGAAGAAGATACAGCAACAGGTTAGGGGAGCAATGGGAGGGACCTCACCATTTCATCCAGGAACCATACCCTAGTTTTCATAGCCTTCACCACAAAGACCGCTACCACGTGAGAAATCCGTGGATCAGCGTCCACCAATAAAAACTTTACTTGGTCCTCAGAGTTGGCTATTGATTTGGGAATAGTTTGTAACATCACATCCCTGAAGGCCGAATAGATGGGACAATACAACATGTAATGTGTGAGATCCTCTTTGGTTCTCATATGACAAGGACATATACGCTGCTCTACTGGGATTTTTGCATATCTGCCTGACAGATAGGCCGTAGGAATGGTTTGAAAACGGGCCATGGTGAAAGCTCTCCGAAGGGTGGGATTGGTGATATTCGCCAAGTAATTGGCGCAGGTTTTGACTGTTTTCAGACGGGGAAACCAGTGGGAGGACGCTGGGTTCTGTATTTTTGTGATATCTAACAGAGCGTCTCTCTCCAGGATCCATTCCCGAACTTTGTCCGGGCTCCACAGTTTGAGAATATTAAACTCCGGTAGGGTGTATCTAACCAGGATCTCAGATAGGTTTTGACGCCAAGTGGTGTTCTTTTGAAGAGATACAAAGGCTTGTTTGGCCAATAAGATGTTTGAAGTATTTGCAAGGTTGATGTAAAATCGTAGGAATCTTAAGTGGGCCCTGGCAGACACAGAGGGTAATCCAACCTCCACCCTCAAGAAAGCTGCTGGGGTTCCTTGGGGAAGGCCTAGAATCCTCTTGAGATAATAATTTTGCAAAATTTCAAGCCGTTCCAACAGCCTCTGGTTCCACCCCCAGAGTTCTATCCCATATAACATCTGGGGAATAGCTTTCCCAACAAAAGCTCTTAATGCCGGGATCACCAATTGTCCTCCCCGGGTATGGAAGAAACTAAGCAGGACACCAATTGTTCTTCGTGTTAGGATGGTTACAGCCTTAAAGTGAGCTAGCCAACTAGATGTAGCCTGAAATGTAACACCCAGATATTTAAAAAAGGGGCACTGTTCAATCACATGTTCGTTTAAAAACCATCTAAAGGTGTGGCGAGCTCTAGTGAACACCACAATTTTTGTTTTGTCATAGTTTATCTTTAGTGAGTTATGGGAACAGTAGGCTGCGATCCCCTCCAGCATGCTGCGTAAGCCTCTTCGGGTGAGTGCCATTAAAGCCATGTCATCGGCGTATAGCAATATATTCAGACGTTTACCTTCAAGGGCTGGAGCCGATGACTTGTACTTTGCCATGTACTGAACAATGTCGTTTATATAAAAGTTAAAAAGAAATGGGGCTAGCAGGCATCCCTGTTTGACCCCTTTCCCCAATGGCAGTGGGTCCGTAAGAGTTCCCGATGGCCCAGTTCTGATTTTGACTGTAGTATCTGTGTGTAACTCTCTGAGAATTTTTAAAAGTCGTCTATCAATGTCCGTTTCATATAATTTTTTCCATAGTCTATCTCTACAGATTGAGTCAAAGGCAGATGTCAAGTCAACGAAGGCCACAAAGAGTCTGCTCTTATACGCTTTTGCATATTTAGCTACCAGGGTCTGTAGTACCATACAGTGACCTATCGTATTGTGGCCCTTTCTAAATCCTGCCTGTTCCTGGTTGAACAGGTTAGAATGGTCCGCCCAATCTACCAACTTGTTTAATAAGTACCGGGTATAAAGTTTGTATGCGATGTCCAGAAGGCTTACAGGGCGGTAGTTTGCTGGATCTTGAATATCTCCCTTCTTGTAGATAGGGGCTACCACACTTAGTTTCCAATTTGCTGGGATTTTACATGTGTTGTTTATTGCCGTAAAAAGTTTGGCCAAAAAGATGGCCCACCATTGGGTATTTGACTTAAATACCTCAGGGGGGATCATATCCTCACCAGGAGCTTTGCCATTTTTTAATGTTTTAATTAACTGTAGGCACTCTGATTCCGTAACAGGATCCCAACTAGCTAGATGAACATTCTTCAATGGGAGGGACGGACTCGAATTAGCAATATTTGAGGGTGTGTATAGCTGGAAAAAGTGTTGAAACCACACCTCGGATGGAATACTGTTGTTTACAATTTTTCCTTTGGATGAGACTCCCTGTGCTACTATTGCCCAAAATTTTCTATCATCTCGCGATTTAATCGCCTTATCAAGTGCCTCCCATTGTTCCTTCCTATAAAGGGATTTCTTGAGTTTTAAGGTGTTTTTATAGTAAGAGCGCCATCTGTGGAGATTTACTATAGATGACAGAGTCCTCTCCTGTTTTACCTTGTTTTGTTGCTTCCTAAGCAGGGATCTTAGCTTCCGGCAATCTTTGTCAAACCAGCCCCCCGATTTGTTATGTTGTTTGGGAGGCCTGGAGTTTGTAAGTAGTGGGAAAAGAGACTCTGAGACCCGCTGATATAGTGAAAAAGGATCAGAGTTGGGTAAAAGACACTGGTCTCTCAGAACCAATAAATCTGGAGAGTGCAGGTGTTGTTTAATTTTAAGCTCCAGCTCGCTGTTCCATTTACGCCTGCGTGGGGCCGGTGCTTGAGGAGGGACTGCACGATGTAGTTGTTGTAATCCCCCTGATTCGAGGGGAGTTAGTGAGATTGCTCTAGGAAGATGGTCGCTCTCAGTTCTGTTAAAAGTGCTGAGACCCTGTGCCCTCTCCAAAATTGTTGGAGAGACCAGGATATGGTCAATCACACTTGCACCGCGAGGGCCGATAAAAGAAAAAAAACCTCCTGACCTATCCATGTAAGTACCATGCAGGTTGTACAAATTATGCTTAAAGGCGATCTCCAGTAATGTATTACCTGCCTTATTCAGGACCTTTTCATCAGAACTCCAAGGGATAAACCAGTCCGCTTCTGGTAAAAACTGGGATTTGGAGCCATACGAATTGATGTCACTGCCTATCCTAGCATTAAAGTCACCTGCCAGCAGGATGTTCCAGTCAGGAAATTCTATTTTGGCCTTCTCCAAGCATGACTCCAAATCTTCCCAGATTTGTATTGTCTGAGAGGAAGTACACACGGGGGGAATATAAACGTTAAAACATAGAAAATCTCCTCCTGTGTTATTGGAGATAAGTAAAATCTGAAAATTGTTGCTCTTCATCCACTGCAGTTGTCGCACCCTGTACCCTTGCTCTATAGGGATAAAAGTGACCAAACCGCCGCTAGGTCGGCCACGGTTATTTAGTTTTTTCGCAGGGGTAGCAAAAGCCACATAGCCCTGTAAGTAAGGGAGATGAGAGTCTAGGCACCAGGTCTCTTGTAAACAAATAATCTGGAATTTTGAGAGGAAATCCAGAAAATCAGCATCGCCCTGCTTAGACCGCCAGCCCGCCACATTCCACGATAAAATGTGGAAATATGGTGGTGAGGGGAACAAAGGTAGACTCCTCCGTTTGTTCTTTAGTATGATGGAATGGATGTTTTTATAGAGGTGGAGTGAGCTGTTAAGATCATTCGTGGTAGGTACTAACCTAGTGAGTTTTGTTTCCCTGGCATGGTGTCCCCTCGCTGTGTCTGTCTTTCAATCCTCCACCTGAATGTCATCTAAGGATCCTAAGACATCCACAAAGATTGAGCCGTTCCTACTCATCGGCATGGCAAGATCTACCTGGTGTGTTGTTGTTTGAGGTATTAAGGGTTGTGTGGGAGAACCCGCTTCTTCGGGGGACAGGAACCGGCACTGCGTCCAGTCTTCGTTGGATAAGGGCTTTGTTGTGTTAGTAGCAAAATTAAATTCCAAAGGAGCAGAAAAGCCTTGGGGAAGTAAGGATTTTTTGATGTTTTGTAACCTAGCTATTAACGCATCCTGGGACTGATGAATCTGCTCAAGGGAAGCTAAAAAGAACAGCTCCTTTTCGTTTAAAATATCTTTTTTGGGTTCATTGGAAGGGAGTGAACTTTTTTGGAGCTTAGCCTTCTGTTTGGAAATTTTGACTGCCTCCGGTTGAACTTGTTTGTAGTTTTCAGAAGCCATTTCCAATTCTGTGTGCAGACTAGTAGGCTTACGTGTTCCTAAGAGGGATGATGGAATGCCGGACTCTTCGAATAGGCGGGTCACCAACAGGCCAGCCCTCTGGAGCCTGTCCCTCTTTTTCAAGATTTGTTTAGTTACCGACCAGTCCTTAAAGGTCACCACAACTCTGTTTTGGGCCTTATCAAAAGGAAGAAATTTCACGCTGACAATGTTTTCTGCTGGAATAAGGCCTCTGATGACTAAGTCAATTTTCTTAAGTATATAAATTCTCTGTTGTGCAGGCGTGGAAAGGCCTCCATGCTTGAAAAGAGGGAGGAGGACTAGTTTATGTTTAATTAAAATTAAGTTCTGGCTCTTTCGTACTCCCTTCTGGAGAGTTTCTTGCTTTAGGTCTGGAGTTTTCTTTAGTTTTCCACTAGAGGGCAGCGATTGTTTTACTAGCCTTGAAGGGCTAGCCACCTGATGCTTATTTAAAATGTTTGGGCTTTGGCTCTTATTTGGCGTTGTTATGCTGGGGTTCTTTATGCTTGAGTTCTCCAGAATCTTGAATAACTTTGAGAAATTCATTTTCCCAGTCCGAGAGGGCAGCATAGCCTTTCGACCCAATTTCACATTCTTCGGCTTCTTCTTGTGCGTTGAACTCTTTCCCTTTAAGGAAGGTTTCCTAGTGGCCAATACTTTTCCTTGGACTAGTTTGGCTCTGCTTGTTTTCCTTTCTTTGATGTTGGGCTGGGTTTTATTTCCATTTGGCTTATTGCTGGCTTCTTTGTGAAAGTGGCAGTCCTCTTAGGCTGTCCCTATTTTCATGTGAGAAATGTTGGAGGGTATGGAATAGGATATCCCTATATTCATGAAAGAAATGTTGGAAGGTATGCTATTCCACTGCCACTGTGGGGCGATCATGGGACCCACATCTGCTCTGGACCAGTCGGCAACTGCCCCCCATTTCCTCTACCACCTTGCTAAGAATTAATTCCCCCCCGCCACCCGCTCAATAGCAGCAGAATTTTTATTCTGTTTTTAATCTGTTGGGAGCCACCCAGAGTGGCTGGGGAAACCCAGCCAAATGGGTGAGGTATAAATAAAGAAATTATTATTATTATCATCATCATAATCATCTTAAAGCAGGGTTGTGAATTTTCCTTGATTTTACTGTTTTATTTTTCACAAACCGCTTTGAAATTTTGTTGTTGTATTTTTTACAATCAAGCGGTCTATGAATTTTATAAAATAAGTAAATAATATAATATAATATACTTTCGTTACCGGCCTTAATTTTAATCTGGATGGAGTCAGGTCTTTCCTGTTCTTTTCTTGCTTAATAAAGATAACCAACTTTTTGTATAGCTTCCTGACTGGTGTGAACTCTCAGCCTTCCATGTCACCCAGCATTACTGCAATGCTGATGGAACCGTCCCCCGTTGGCTCTACCACCTTGCTAAGAATGAATTTATTCTCTCCTCCCTCAGTTGCCCCTCAATAGCAGCAAAGTGTGCCAGAGAATCATCTCACCAGCCACCGCAGAGGGGAGGAGAAGAAGGTTCAGGAAAGGAGGTAGCAAAAGGCCCAGAGAAGGAGGAGACTTGGGCGAGGCAGGATGGAGAAAAGAGAGAAACGCACAGAGGAATCTGAAAGAGGGTCATCACAACCATCAGCTGACAACTTGCCAGGACTCAAGGCAGCGCTGTGTCAATTAAGGAATGTATGCACTACCAACCATGAAGCTCTGGACAAAGAAAGGAATTGCAGGGAGACCGGTCACCCCGGTAGGAAGCCTTTTCATACCAACAAGGTGGAATGCATCAAGTGGTGCTCAGAGAGTTTCACCAGAAGCTCCTAGGGCAGGTTTACCTGCAGCCCCAGCTTTTAAAAATCAGATGTGGGGAACCTTTGGTCTTCTAGAGGTTGCTGAACTACAACCCCCAGCAAGCATTGCCAGTGGCCAGGGAGGATGTGAGCTGTAGTTCAGCAATATCAGGAGGTTCTCCACACCTGGGATGGATCTTCCCTCATGGTTTTTAATGTTGAGGAAGGGTTAGAGAAGGGATTTGATAACGTAAATGGACACATGGTGCCCTACTTTTTATGTTCATGGTGCATTATTACCTTGTCTTTTTAAATCACTTACAGTGGTGCCTCGCAAGACGAAAAGAATCCGTTCCGCGGGTCTTTTCATCTTGCGGTTTTTTCGTCTTGCGAAGCAAGCCCATTGACGGAGTAGCGCTATTAGCGCTATTGGCTAAAAAAGGGCTAAAAATGGCTTTTTGGGGGGGGGGGATTAGCGGTTTTGCTGCTAAAATGCTTTTAGCAGCTTAGCGATTCAGAATAAGGGGTTTTGGAGCAAAAAAAAAAATTCGATTTTTTTTTTTGTCATTTTTCGTCTTGCGAAGCAAGCCCATAGGGAAATTTGTCTTGCGAAGCGCCTCTGCAGACGGAAAACCCTTTCGTCTTGCGGGTTTTCCGTCTTGCGAGGCATTCGTCTTGCGGGGCACCACTGTACTTTTTAATCATCTTATGCCGCTAATTGGTGAAACATGGAGGGGAGGAAGGAAGAATTAAAATGTGATACCAGTAGGTGGAGCAGAACAACCAGCGACCAACAGCAGGGAAAGAAACAGTGTTTTGGGAAATAGTATGGGTGGGTATTACTAACATTTGAGAGAAAAAATCAAGGTAAAAAACATTTTAGTTAACAAGTATGCCCTGTGACATTTTAAAACGCCATATCTAATATCGTTCGGGAGGGGAAATGGTGTTAAATGGGTCGGTGTAGATCCAGCCCTGATTTCAATGGACTCAATGCTTCCTCTCGATTGTGGAGATGTTCTGGAATGATTGGGCTGAATCCAGACTTAGCCATACGGATGTAGAGCAGACCCACTGAAACCAAAGATACTTGAGCTTAACTCATGACTGAGTTAAGACCCATTGATGACAATAGGTCGATTCGTGTGTATGACTAAGTTTGGCTCCAACGATTTGCACCAAATGAAACTGGGTTGAATGTCTTTTATGTGCAGCAGCATTTAATTGATCTTTTTTTTTTCTTGAAAAAGCTACTTGAGGAGCCTCAGAAGACTGATGGCATCCAGTTCTTTCCTTTGGCGCCTACTGCATTGTCTTTTCTCAATAAAATGCTAACCCCCTGAAGGACTTCAAGCTTGTTTGCTCCCCGAGTACCATTCTGTTCTGTGATTTGCTGTGTTTAACTCTTGTAGCAGGAGTGATTTCATTTTTCTTGGTTGCCTCGAACTTCCCCCTAGAAATATGTTTATTTACTAGAAAATTCTTGGTGTTCAGCCTGTCTTTCCCTCCCTCCAGGTCTAAGAAGACAGTTAATGGAGAATCTTGATGCCATTTCCATTGGCTTTGTTTTTAATGCATTTTCTAAGGACTTGTGCTTTCTGCTCCAATGATTCACTTGAAGGTTTTTGATGAGGATACCTCATCAATCATTAGCAAAAGCAAAGTGACCAGCTGCAACTAAATCCAAGGTAAGGCTGCTTGAAATTTTAAAACAACAGTGAACACAAACAATACACCCCCCCCCTTCTGTATCAATTTCCACCTGTCAGATGCTTTGCAAAATAATATACTGGGGAAGAAAGGAGTCACATATTTCTACAGTGCTGCACTCCTTTTCAAGATACATTAAATGTTATGATTGGCATTACCAGAAATCTCACAAAAGTATGTGCATATGAGGAAGCGAAAAAGTAAAAGGCATAAAGCTATTATTTTCCCAAGGAAACACTCTGGAGAGACAAAACTTCAATGAAGCTCACAGAACGTCTGTTGATGAGTCACCAACTCTGAGCCTAAACTACATCATTGGGTTGTTGCTGGAAGAAGAAGAAGAAGAAGAAGAAGAAGAAGAAGAAGAAGAAGAAGAAGAAGAAGAATTTATTATTTATACTCTGCCCATCTGGCTGGGTTTCCCCAGGCACTCTGGGTGGCTCCCAACAGAATATTAAAAACACAATAAAACAACAAACATTAAAAACTTCCCTAAGCATGGATTGCCTTCAGATGTCTTCTAAAAGTCAGATGGCTGCTTATTTCCTTGACATCTGATGGGAGGGCATTTCACAGGGCAGGTGCCACTCCTGAGAAGGCCCTCTGCCTGTTTTCCTGTAGCTTCACTTCTCGCAGGGAGGGAACCGCCAGAAGGCCCTTGGAGCTGGACCTCAGTGCCTGGGCTGAACAATGGGGGTGGAGACGCTCCTTCAGGTATACTGGGCAAAGGTCAAGGAAATAAACAACTTTCTGACATTTAGATGACATCTGAAGGCAACCCTGTTTATGGAAGTTTTTAATGTTTGATGTTTTATTGTGTTTTTAATATTCTGTTGGGAGCCGCTCAGAGTTGCTGGGGAAACCCAGCCAGATGGGCAAGGTATAAATAAATTATTATTATTATTATTATTATTATTATTATTATTATTAGAGCCTCAATGGCACCCTCTGGTGACTTCACTTCAGGCAAAATTCCTGGCTAAATACCCCTGCCAAAACACAGCAGAAGTTTCAAGCATTCTGAACATGCAACCATTTTCGGTTTTCACTCTCCTTTAAATGTGGAAATGACAGCTCTGACCACTAGAGGGTGAAGTCAAACAAAATCCTCTAAATTCCTTACATAACCGATGCGGTTCAGTCACCTGGTCAGTGACTTTATTACGTCACATGAGCATCAGGTCGGGGGTTCTTTCGTTCCTTGATTTTACATGCTGGGAGGGATCAACTTTGTCTGGCTTCAACCCAATTGAAGAAAATTTGGTTGATTAATTAATCAGTAGACCGCATTTGCATATGTATCTAATTAAGATTTAAATGGGAAAATATGCAGGATTTGAAACACAATAGTCATTTATTTGGAGAAAAGCGATTTCATTTACACAATAATTACCAGATAATGTATTACTGTTGGGCTAACAACTGGGATTAGGCATTGCTATCTGATTCATCAAGCAGGGTGAAATAGTCTGGAGATTAATATTCTGGCTGGGTAGGCCTGAGGTTGCATTTACAATGTTTAGTCTATTGTTGTTGTTGTTTCTACCCAAAGCTGTTTTTCAATGAAGCATCATTTTATTGTACTGTAGTGTTGTTCCTCACTCCGGGACTGCGCGAACAGTGAAGAGCAGGCTGTATATAATGTGAATAAAATTGATGATAAATAAAATATGTAAATGTTGGCCTTCTTAAATGCTAAATGCTGTGGGAAGCTGCAAATACTTACAGAATTGTAGAAATGTGGAGCTGGAAGGAACCACAGGAATCATCTAGTCAAGGAGTCAGCAAACTTTTTCAGCAGGGGGCCGGTCCACTGTCCCTCAGACCTTGTGGGGGGCTGGACTATTTTTTTTGGGGGGGGGGGCGAATGAACAAATTCCTATGCCCCACAAATAACCCAGAGATGCATTTTAATTAAAAGCACACTTTCTACTCATGTAAAAACACCAGGCAGGCCCCACAAATAACCCAGAGATGCATTTTAAATAAAAACGCGCTGCGGGCCGGATTTAGAAGGCGATTGGGCCGGATCCGGCCCCTGGGCCTTAGTTTGCCTACCCATGATCTAGTCCAACCCTCTGCAATGCTTTCATCTAGAATATGCTAGTAGAATAGAAATGAAATCAAGATAATAAATATATAGCAAGGAGAGATCATCTAGAGAGGTTCTTTGCTCGGGAGCTTGTGAACACAATTATTTTGCTTGAACTGTTAAGGGTGCTGGGAATTGTAGTTTTGTGTGGTGTGAACTATTGTTCCCAGGATTCCTGGGGGAAAGTCAATAAAATTTTCTAATTTACATTTCAGAACATTCATTTAAACAACCTTAAGTCAATGGCTTCCATTCTTCTCTTTCCTTGGTTCATTTTGCATACCATACATCCCTGCATATTTTACATGAACTAAACCATTCAATAATCTATTGCTACATCCATCAAAACTTTTTTACACTGTTGAATTTACCTTAATGCTACCAGCATTTTTAAATGAACACAGTTTTTACCCATATATTCAGTAAACATTTTCCAGTCTTCTTTAAACGTATATTCTTCTTGTTCACTTATTCTATATGTTAAATCTGCAAGCTGCGCGTATTCCATCAGTTTAAGTTGCCATTTTTCTTTGGTTGGTTTCCATTTTGGGACTAACAAAATATGGGCTGCAGGAGTAGCGTACATAAATAGTCTTTTTTGATGCCTTGGAGTTCCCCTCTGAATTATCCCCCACAAAAAGGACTCTGGTTTTTTTTTTTTTTGGAAAGGTACTTTTAAACTATTTCCCCCCTATTCATTATATATCATTTCCCAATACTCTTCTACCCTTTTATAGGTCCACCACCTATGATAAAAAGTATCCTCAACCTCATTACATCTCCCGCACGTTGCTGATTCAGACTTATACATTTTAGCAAGTCTACTTGGAGTTGAAAATACAGTGGTGCCCCGCAAGACGAATGCCTCGCAAGACGGAAAACCCGCAAGACAAAAGGGTTTTCCATTTGCAGAGGCGCTTCGCAAGACGAATTTCCCTATGGGCTTGCTTCGCAAGACGAAAATTGACGAAAATTTTCGGGGGGGGGGGTTTCGCTCCAAAACCCCTTTTTCTGAAGCGCTAAGCTGCTAAAAGCCTTTTAGCAGCAAAACCGCTAATCCCTTAAGCCTTAAAAAGCTGTTTTTAGCCCTTAAACTGCCAATAGCGCTAATAGCGCTAATCCGCTAATGGGCTTGCTTCGCAAGACGAAAAAACCGCAAGACGAAAAGACTCGCGGAACAGATTCTTTTCGTCTTGCGAGGCACCACTGTAGTATAAATGTTCTTCCATTTTATGGTGTGGATGGGCATTTGTTCTGGTTTGTTTATGGGATGGTTATATGACTTTCATTCTGTATTCATCCTGATTTGCTTGTGGAGTGTTCATTCATTTTCCTATCACTTTCCAAGCTGCAGAAAGTCCATTTAAAAACGGATTTGTTGTGTCAGGGTGACAGAGTGGCTTAATCCACTTAAACTATGCAAACGTTAAGTTTCATTACATGTTTGAATTGCTGCCACAAAGTACTGGTGATCTGGAAGCACCCAGGGAGATGGCATTAGGCAGTAAGGGACCACAAAAGCCATATATACAATGCAATCTGTTTACGTCTCCAGAAACTAGAGCTTTTCATGGATTGAAGGGGTTGGGTTTTTGTTATGTACTTCAGGCTGTAGTGCTGGGCTATAGGGGTGGATTTACACACAGGGGGGGAAACGCTAGAAATAAGTCAGAAATTAAATTGTTATAACAAAAGAAAAAAAACGCTATGGAAAATCACTTAGAAATCTTTTTTTGCTCTTTGGCACCATCTGCTGTTGCACCTTCATAGTGCATACAAAAAGCTGTTTCTTGACTAATGTCGCTGAGTTCTAGGTGAAACTATATATTTTCCTGGCCAAAATGAGTTGTCTCTGGCAGGTTCTTTTTCCAGAATAGGAATCCAAAGAATAATTTCTGGTTGTTAACATTTAGATTAATAATACTTCACAAATATTTATAATCAAGCACGCATTGGTTGCCTTTCTGCACTGCTGCCATCTTTTCCATCTCCTAAAAAAGGAAGACCGGCTGAGATCTGCTGATGTGACTGAGCTGATTGAAGAGACCAACTAAAAATTCCATCAATTGAGAGGAAACAAATTATTGAGAGGAAACAACTACGACACAAACCTTGGAGAAATGTTTAGTAGGGCAAAGCCCAGCTTTCTTTTGGGTGCACTCCAAAGGATCTCCAGAAATGTTTTGGCTGTAAATTTCTGCAAAGTCATAGCTGACAACTGCATAAATATATCTTAAAGAGTGTAGCAAATATTTCAACATAGGGCGGCTCAAGAACATGGTCATTTTTTATTATTAAAGCTGAAGTCTAAGGTTTGCAGCATGATGTTTAAATGACAGTAATTCCACACGAAACAATTCATCTCAAGTGTCAATGGCTTCTCATGCCTGCTGCAAGTTCTGTAGAATGAGAGAGAGAGATCTGTGCCATTGAAAAAGTGCTGCTCAGAAGCAAGTCTACTTAATATTGATTCCCAATCATGTCGCTTGAATCCATAAGAGGTTGAGGAGGGGCCGGGCAGAGCAATAAAGAAGGACTGGATAGCCCTTTTTACCATCTGAGGTGATGAAGGAACTGCTGTCTCCTGCCCCTGCCCTGCCGCTATGCCCCACACTCTGCCCCTGTCAGAATGCCCCAACTCTTGCCAGACTCAGTGAGAGCTGGGGTGCTCCACAAAATGTTACCGCTCAGCTTCTTCGCCCAGGGACAAGGAAGCCAAGTGGCAATGTGGCGCTCAGGAATGCCCCAGCTCTCACCCAACTCAGCCAGAAACGGGGCGTTCTGTAAAGTGTTGCTGCTTGGCTTCTCTGCCTGGCGACGGAGAATACGAGCCATAAGACTGCACACCAAATCTTCTCCCTTTTGTCCCTGCCAGCAGAAGCAGTGGTATAGGTGAAGCACCATTTTTAGTTTTTCTTCTTCTTTTTTATTTTATTTTATTTATGCTTTTCAGGTTTATACAGTGTTACCTCAGGTGAAGTACTTAATTGGTTCCGTAGGTCCGTACTTAACCTGAAACTGTTCTTAACCTGAAGCACCACTTTAGCTACTGGGGCCTCCTGCTGCTGCTGCGCCCCCGGAGCACGATTTCTGTTCTCATCCTGAAGCAAAGTTCTTATCCTGAAGTACTATTTCTGGGTTAGCGGAGTGTGTAACCTGAAGCGTATGTAACCTGAAGCGTATGTAACCCGAGGTACCACTGTACATTTCACTAATGTTACAATCATTTTAACATTTCAAAACTTGACTTCCTTCCCCCTCTTTCTGCGGTTCCTTAAATTTATTTTTAATACACAGAGCACTGTTTCTTACATTTCCGCCATATCAGGCAAGCACTTCAGGATAGGCCAGCTCTGAAGAAGAAACATGCTCTTTGCTCATGCATTTACAGTGGTACCTCAGTTTCTGGGTGTCTCGGAAGCTGAACGTTTCGGTTTTTGAATGCCGAAAACCCAGAAGTAGTTGCTTCCATTTTCAAACGTGCCTCGGAAGTCAAATGGCTTCCACTGCGTGTTTTTCAATTTTTCCAGTTCAACTTGTAGCCAGCCCTTTGCGCCTCTGTTTTCAAACATTTTGGAAGTTGAACGGTCTTCTGGAATGAATTACATTCGAGAACTGAGGTACCACTGTATATGGTTCTTTGGGAAACAAAAAGAACTGTGAAGACTTCCTCTCCTGAGCGATGCCCCGCCATTTAAGTTTTTCTTATTTCCCAAAGAACTTTGTTTTTTTAAGTCTTTCCCGTTCTTCAGCCCTATACGATCTCCTGGGAATTATACTTTTAAAGGAGCCATCAGACTCCCCCACCCACAGCATGGCTAGTCACCCTGATGGGGGATGGGGGGGAATCCGATTCCGTTCCCATTTAAATGCGAACCTATCGAATTTGCATTTTGCAGAACAATGCACAAAATGAATCGCAAGTATCCTTCAAGATTTGCACTTCTCCAAATTTTGCAGTGCAATTCTTCAACTGCAAAAGTGCATCGAAATGCTTATGTTCGTGCAAGTAACATATACAAAGGCATTGTGTGTGGGGGGGGGGGGAATTGTTGGCGTCCTTCTGCCTCAGGAGACATTGAAAAAATGTGCCTTCCAGGGTAAAGGCAAATCATTGGAGAATTACAGCGCCTGCTGTATCTGTAGAGACCGATAGAGGAGAGACATGTTTCGTTGCAGCCAGGGCTGATGAAGGCATTCGGTTGTGCTGCTGCAGATGCACCAAGGCATTTGTTCCCTCTGCGCTCCTCCCAGCAGCCGTTCCTCCAATTGCATACAAAATGTGTGTATTAGGAGAAAAGTGCATGAGAACGCTGACAAAATTTTGTGATGCATTTATTTATTTATTGAAAATTGACACAGAAACCTAATACAGTGGTGCCTCGCAAGATGAAATTAATCTGTTCCGCGAGTCTCTTCGTCTTGCGGTTTTTTCGTCTTGCGAAGCACGGCTATTAGCGGCTTAGCGGCTTAGTGGCTATTAACGGCTTAGCGGCTTAGTGGCTATTAATGGCTTAGCGGCTTTAAGAAAAAGGAAACAAACTCGCAAGAACTCGCAAGACGTTTCGTCTTGCGAAGCAAGCCCATAGGGAAATTTGTCTTGCGGAACGACTCAAAAAACGGAAAACTCTTTCGTCTAGCGAGTTTTTCGTCTTGCAAGGCATTCATCTTGCGGGGCACCACTGTACTTGAAAAAATGGACAAATTTACCCCTGCTCCCCCTCTCCCATTACTTAGTACCAGGGCCACCATAGTGGTAAGGTTGGGAAGGGGGGTGGCTCTGAAAATGCTGTACACAACCCGCAATCTCTGTGGCCAAGACAATATGCATGTGGTTCTCTCACGCATGCCACTAACGTAATGTTTGGCTCCTTGGATTCTTCTCCTCCCCCCCCCTCCACTTCATAACCTTTTATAGAGCCTTGCAAATTAAATTTTATAATTGAAATGGACAAGTTTCTTTAGCACAAATTATAGCCTGTCTCAGAATGCATGATCTGTTTCACAGCCATTACTGTGACTAAGTGGGCTGTCTGGCGGGAGACTCAGGACTCCAGCTTCATAAATCACAGCTCGCTTGGGCAGCTTTCGGCATGAAAGAACAAAAGCATAATATAATTTCTGGTTCAAGTAAAGGATTATCCAGAAAGATTTGTGAGTTGTGTGTAGGCCCCCTAACCTTCTGGGAAAGGAGGGAATCTAAGGCTCACTTATCTTCCCATGAATAAATAATACACTCGGGCCAATTAAAGAATTCTTTATTGATAACCCGCAGATTTATTTGGGGTGTAGGCAGCTTGCGGATCTCTGGGAGCAAAGTTTTAGTTCAACTGCACAGATCTCCCTGAGGGACATCAACAGTTTGTAAAATGCCCCCTGACTGACTCAGCACGTGCTGATTTGTAAATGCAGCCCTATTTCACAAGCATGGTTAAACCCAATTAACATTTGTCAGAGGGTTTTTAAAGGCCCATGAAAGCCATCGTTAGATGTCTAGGTTAATGAATAAGAGGCGGGAAATCTTAATCTTATCAATATAACTGAGGGGTTTGCGGGAGTGTTAACCTTCAGCGCTCCAAATTATAAATCAGACACTAAACAAAAAACAAAAAAAACCACCCTCATGTACTCAATTTTAAAAGAAGATGAAAACTCCGCACATATGACATAGCCTAAAACTTGTTCATTTTAAAATGTAAAGGACAAAAGAATGTAACCAACTTGCGGCACTCAGATGCAGTTGTCAGTGACAGATATAGTAGGGTTGCGCAAGGTTGATTGCAAAGTTAAACCTTGGTTGACTTGGTTTGACTGCACTTGGTGACAAATCCAGGTTTGTTGTTGGGTAATGTATACATTGGCCCCCCAAATATGGAAATTGTTTCTTTTGATTTTGGGGTGTTCAGGAAGGACGTAGCTATATTTCATTTTCCTGCAGTTATTCACCAAAAATTGTATCTGATTCATTCACTTTTTACTGGAATTTGGAAAGCTTATTTGTTATGTACTGAAGTTCTCACCCTGGGCCAGCAGGGGGATACTGTAGATAGTTATGCAAATGAAGGATCGAAAGTGACGTTCAGTGATTGGATAGTTTGTATGCAAATGAAGGATCAAAAGTGACGTTCAGTGATTGGCTAGTTACAGAAAATGGTTACTGTTGCATTCTAGTGGAGCTCTATATAAGCAGGCTGACTGAGCTCCTCAGTTCAGTTCTGCTCCAACTTACAAATAAAGAGCTGCTTTGGAAGGATCACTGTGTCGTCTGATATGTTCGCCCACAACTTAACATTATTCATCTATAATCTGAGTAAGCACTCCTGATTTTTGTCAATGGCTATAGAAGGAGGAGTGTTTTCACAACTCTGCAGATCCAAATGTGGACTATGTTTCCTTGTGGAAACAGAAATAAGTAAAAATCTTTCCTTGTTAGTTTCAAAGATGTCAACAATGTGGAAGAAAAGGGTGGGGAGACAGTTTCTGAATATTTATACTAAATATAAATCTTCATTGAAAAGGGTGTTTAAAATAACTTGTAAAAACAAAACAAAACCAGAAGCTTTGGGGGGGGGGGGATTATAGGGGCAGAACTACCAAAACTGTATAGAAACTTCTTCATGTATGCGACTACAGTGGCAAGAATGTTGCTTGCCCCAAAATGGAAAGAAGCAAAAGTCCCACAAAGGAACAATGGATACAAAAAGTTATGGAATATGCAGAAATGGCAAAACTTACCAGAAGAATAAGAAATCAAGACAACAAACATTTTATAAAAGAATGGAAATGGTTTATTGAATGTTTAGAGATAAATTGTAAACAGATAAGAACATTGGCAGGATAATAACCTGCAGTTTCATAAGAGTATATATTTAAAGTAGATGAATAAATGAGCAATTTAGATATGCAGAAGATACTAAAAATAAATTTAAGGAACTGCAAAAAGAGGGGGAAGGAAGTCAAATTTGGAAATGTTAAATGACTGTAATGTATAAACCTGAAAAGCATATATATATATATATGGCTCTGTTCCAGTAACAAGAAGCCGAAAGCACCAGCCTGAAGATGACGAGTGAGACCTCGTCGAAACGTCGCCTAGACACCCCAACTTTTACACGGGAAGACACCCGAGGACACCAAAACCTGCATATATATATATATATATATATATATATATCTCGATCTTCATATGGATTAGTGGCTAGCAGCAAATACACTTGGGTGTAATCGTTGTGGAAAGTCTGCAAAACTTCCATTGAACTGAACGGGAATCCTGAAAGCACAGGCACACCCTACTTTGCAGCCTTTCCTATAGACAGCTCTATTTGTCCCCAGGCCTTGCACACCGACAGTTTATTTTAAAATATATGAACTGCTGGAACGTTCATAAAACAGTCCATAACACCTAGGCTCCTGAGTGAGTGGCCAGCGAGGGCTCATTTCAACCAACCTGACACAAGAACTCCCGGAGCCAATAGCTTTCAAAGATTATGACCAGCATTTTCCATTTTTGTTTCTTTTGTCTTTACGATTTAGGGAGCAAATTGGCAAAGCACTCCGTGTGTGTGTGTTTGTATGTGTGTGTGTGTGCGTTTGGAAGATCTACGTGCTCTGCACTTTAATTTGTTGTTGTTTTTTTAATATAATTTTTATTAGGTTTTTTTTTAACGTATCATTTTCAACAGTAATTAAACATACTTTTACATCTTATTCAAATTTTTGACTTCGATCAATCCTGGCTGAAAATTTTCCAATCTAATCTTTCAGTATGCATTTCTTATCTTCCCTATTACATTTCAAACTCATAACCAATATCTCTATCTTTTTCTACTTTGTAACACTTCCTATATTTCTCCTTAGAAAACTTCTTGTAGTCCTACTAGCGTAATTTGTTGATTACAGTTGCTCTTCAAATAATTCATATACTTCTTCCAATCTTCTGTAAATCTCTGGTCCTGCAGGTTTCGAATCCTTCCTGTCATTTTGTCCAATTCTGCATAGTCCATTAATTTCGTCTGCCATTCTTCTTTCATCAGAATTTATTCTTGTTTCCATTTCTGGGCTAACAATACCCTTGCCTCAGTTTTTGCATATAAAAACAATTTAACATCTTGCCTGTTAATGTCCTGACCTATAATACCAAGTAAAAATGCTTCTGGTTTTTTTAAGAATGTATATTTCAACATCTTTTTCATCTCATTATATATCATTTCCCAGAAATTCTTTACTTTTTTACATTCCCACCACATATGATAAAATGTTCCTTTTTTTTTTTTTTTTACATTTCCAACACATTATTTGTCTTATACATTTTAGCTAATTTCACTGGTGTAATATACCATCTATACATCATTTTCATCATATTCTCTTTCAAAGCATTACAGGCTGTAAATTTTATCCTTTCATTCCACAACCTTTCCCATTCTTCAAACTGTATATTATATCCAAAATCTTTATGATTTAGGGAGCAAATTGGCAAAGCACTCCATGTGTGTGTGTGTGCTTGTGTTTGTGTGTTTGGAAGATCTACGTGCTCTGCACTTTAATTTGATTCCTCATTTTTCTCTGCATGACCCTAGCCAATGATTTAAAGTTAACTTTGGCTGCCAGCTAGATGTTCACCAGACATCATATAGAACATCAATGCCCTGAATAATCTGGGCTCTGTGTACCTGAAGCAGCACCTCCTCTAATATAGACCCACCACACCCAGATGCCAATCTGCGTTGGCCAGTTACACAGTGACAAAAAAAGAGGACACACATTACCAAAAAGAGGAATGCCCTCCGTAAAGTAGGACACACAACCACCCTTCTGACATCACAACCCGGTTGTGGGTTGTGATTAGGTACAGGGTCTTCTCTGTTGTGGTCTCTTTTCTGTGGAACTGCTATTCAGTCTCACCAACTTGCTTCAAGAGGAGTAAGACATTCTAGAAAGGCAGGTACATTCTTGATTCTCTGCTGAGAATATTTTACTTGAATTTGACTATCCCTCTCATCTTCTGCTGTGGTCTGTTCTTTACTTTTAGATGTAAATTTCCCTTCTTATGGTACTTAAATTACTATTTCCTGTACGTTGCTTTGTGCCCTAATTTTGGCTGAAAAGCAAGCTAAAAATCAATAGTAAATGATTATACAAGACTAGAACATGCCTATCATTATGGCAGGCCTCTCCCTTTGTAGATATTTATGGTAGATATTCTATAGTGTTCCTAGTATTTTTTTTGCACGGATGTTTGATATTCTACATCTCCCCCTCCCCTTGCATCTGAAAGTTTTTCAACGATTGACAGTATCTGACAGCTGGCATGCAATCACTGGCATTATTTTGATAGCATCTGATATGTAGTGGTCAACATATCAAGTATTAGCAAATGTTAGATAAGATTTGAAAGCTGACAACATTCAGTAGCAGTCAAAATTTGACAGTATGTGATAGGTGACTTTGCAAGAAGAATTGCTGGATCTTTGTTCCAATTGGCACATTTTGCAAAATTGAGTTTTAATTCAGGTTCCACTGAGTCCAAGTGTGCCTTAAGGTAAAGGGACCCCTGACCGTTAGGTCCAGTCGCGGACGACTCTGGAGTTACAGCACTCATCTCACTTTACTGGCCAAGGGAGCCAGAGTACAGCTTCTGGGTCATGTGGCCAGCATGACTAAGCCACTTCTGGCGAACCAGAGCAGCGCACAGAAACACCGTTTACCTTCCCGCTGGAGCGGTACCAATTTATCTACTTGCACTTTGACGTGCTTTCGAACTGCTAGGTTGGCAGGAGCAGGGACCAAGCAATGGGAGCTCACCCCGTTGTGGGGATTCAAACCACCAACCTTCTGATCGGCAAGCCCTAGGCTCTGTGGTTTAGACCACAGCGCCACCCACTAAGTGTCCCTTAGTTCGGAGCAAAAATGGCTAGGATCAGGCTCCAAACCTTCTTCCCAACCCCTGGATAACTCAAGTCAGTAATTTTCTGCATAGCCTCTCCCCTCATTTGCATACCCTTATCCTGGCTCTGTTTCTTCATCATGCTAGAATGCCATGGAGCATTAGGAAGTTATTATCTCTAAATATAGATCTATATGATGATATGGGCTAAACTGATGCCAGAATAAAACAAAGGCCTTAGAAATAAACAAAAACTGTACTCCGTTTCAACTAAGTATAAGAAGAAAGCTCCTATCAGCAATTTCTGCCACAGTTGGTTAGAAGACTTTTCAAGGAATGCTTGCCAGGAAAAGCACACAGGTGAAAAAGCTGGAACACATGTGTTTTCTGACTGTCATTTGACCCATGTTCAGGCATGTAAATCTTCCTTTATTCCCATCCTGCATAATCCTTGGCTAAAACTGAAGGCATCAAACGGAAACAACAGCCAGAACTATGTACCACTGACAGTGTGCAGATCTCAAGTCTTCTTTCCTGGCTTTCATTGTACTTTGCACTGAGCGAGGAGTGAAATAAAACAGCCGCACTGAAGTGTGTGAACCCTCAAGTACAACGGAATGATGTGTCCCAGCGAAAAAAACAGGAAAAGATGAAACAGAAGGAAGATTAGCATTGAAGCCCATTTGGCCTGAGACAACCCAGCCATATTGCTCTGTTCCTGCCAGCCCATGGGGTTGATCAGATGGGGTGAGCAGCACTGAACTGAAATATTCCTGCTTTCCTCCTTACGCCTGCCTTTGGAGACCTGGATATCCACAAGGCTATTATGTTACTAATGTTTTTTTGTTGCTGTTAAAAAAAAAAAAGGCAAAGCCAAAAAAAAAACCCAGTCCCTTATGTGACGAGAAGCAGAACTTTCAGGGTGAAAAATAGCCTATGCTTTCTTTCTGATTCAAGAGAGAACATAGAGCTGGGGTGTGTGTGGTGGGAGGAATCCTAACAATTTAATCCAGTTTTCCTCCCTCAGTCTCCACATATCCATCAACTAGGAAATTAAACACATGATAGGGTTTGCTTAGCATCTTTCTTGCATAGCAAGGAGGAAACAAGCAGAACTCTTCTGTTGGAGAGTCATATGATTGCTCCCCAGCAATGTCGCTCAGTTGGTAGAGCATGAGACTTTTAATCACAGGGCTGTGGGTTCAAGACCCATGTTGGGGGAAAGGACTACATTTCTATTATTCTATGGTTTCATGGTTCTGCTAGAGCTACTTTTGCTAATACAGATAAGCTACATGGTAGTTCTGTACTAGTTCGGCTGATCGCTGAAGAATTGATGCTTTTGAATTATGGTGCTGGAGGAGACACTTGAGAGTCCCATGGACTGCAAGAAGATCAAACCTATCCATTCTGAAGGAAATCAGCCCTGAGTGCTCACTGGAAGGACAGATCCTGAAGCTGAGGCTCCAATACTTTGGCCACCTCATGAGAAGAGAAGACTCCCTGGAAAAGACGCTGATGTTGGGAAAGATGGAGGGCACAAGGAGAAGGGGACGACAGAGGACGAGATGGTTGGACAGTGTTCTTGAAGCTACCAACAAGAGTTTGACTAAACTGCAGGAGGCAGTGGAAGACAGGAGTGCCTGGTGTGCTCTGGTCCATGGGGTCACAAAGAGTCGGACATGACTAAACGACTAAACAACAACAACAACAGTTCTGTACTCTTGATAACAAGTTCTGCTCTGTTTGCTCTTCAGTTTGTTTCCTTGTGCCAGATTCCAGTCCTGTGCTTTCAGTCCACAAGCTGCCTTTCTGGAACCAATGCTGAAATGGAACTCAACTTCTGATTATTATCACGGGAGATAAAACTGACACCTGCTTAGGTTCTGTGGCACTGACAATTCGACTGCTCTTATCCTAAGCACAGAGAAGCATCTGATATCTGCTTCACAAAAGATCTCAGCTTTCTTGTTTGTTGGGCCCATTCCTTAAAGGCATATCTAATAGAGTTGTTTCATACACCAAAAATGATATCTAAATGATACAAAAACACATGGGTCTGGATTTTCAGCCCACTGGACCACCTTCATTTCAAGCAGCTATTCTTTCTTTTCATCTGGAGAAGCCACAGCTCAGTGACCGAGCACAGAAAAGTCCCAGATTGTGTTGTTGTTTAAAAAGCCTTTATATCTTTAAATGTAAATCATAAACCACAATCATCGACTAAAAATAAGCAAGTGTTATGATATGAACAATATAGTGGTTTTTTAAAAAATTAGCTCATAACAACATGACATAGACATTTTATTTAATGTTATAAGTATATTACCATATTGGCCTGAATATAAGCCTCACTCCCCCCCCCCCGAATTCTGACCGTGAAAGGTTAAAATGCGGCTCAAATTCGCGACCTTACAAAAATGGGCTTTGACACTATCGCTTGATGAAACAGACATACGGAAAAACGGAATGGGTGTGAGTGTCTGTGAAATTTTAAGGGAGCGGCTTATATTCGGGTATTGACTTTTTGTCTCCCCCCCCCCCCGAATTTTAAAGGTGCAGCTTATATTCGGGCCAATACGGTACTGTTCTGTTGAGGCCTAGGGCTGGTTCTAGGTGGCATATCCTCCATAACTCGGACAGGAATTATATTGATATATATGCATAGAGCTTCTCTATGCCAGTAAGAGCTCGTTCATGCACTGGCCAAATGCACAGAGGGCTTGGCCATGGAGCAGGGGGCAGTTCATGCAGGCTCAAGTGTGCTTGTGTGTACTTTCAATGCATGCAGGATGTGGTCTGAATTCCCCAGTTCTTCGTTTCTACACTAGACCAGCTCTCATTAAACACTTCCTTCTAATAAAGACGTAAATTATAAATATGCACGTTGCTTTTTTGTTGCAACTGTTCAGACATCAATCTTCAGGAAGAAAACTGGAAACGACAACTAGAAATATGTTTATTTTGAAATGAAGCAACTTTGTTATTTTTTTAAAAAAAATCCCGTTGCTTGACATATCAAAACAAAGGAAGTACTGTATAAGCAATGCAGTCACAATCACTGTCTGTCTGTCTGTCTGTCTGTCTGTCTGTCTCTCTCTCTCTCTCTCTCTCTCACACACACACACACACACACACACACACAAACACATAATACATACATTTCAGCAAGAAAAAACAGTAACCACAAACCAATCAAGTAAAACTGCATATATAAAGACTCTGGGGAAATCTTATAGCTAATTAACACGCAATGCCCTCATAATAAAAAAAAAACTCCTCATTTTGCCTAATGTTAGTTTATTCATTCATGCTTTATTCAGCAAACTGGTCAATGTACATGCAGGGATAAGCAAATGAGTAGTTTAATGGTAATTCTGAATCAAAGGATAGCATCACTATCTTCATCCTCCAATATTAGCCTTCCACTTTAGATGAAATAGCAGTTTGTGGCTATTAGCTTAGACCTAGTTTGTTTTTATTTTAGTTGAAAGCATTTATAAACAGCTTCCCCTCAAAAAATTAGCTTAGACCTAGTTTAGTTTAATTTTAGTTGAAAGCATTTATAAACAGCTTCCCCTCAAAAAAAGTTCTTGTTGGGGTGGTCTGGGCAGTGTCAATTTCAGCGTGCAGGTGTGAATTCGCTTGTTTGAATCTTCTATGCATTAAAAGCTAGGCTTTCGGAGAGAACTTGGCTAGATCCCTTCTCCCTGACCCCCAGTTTTCTGTGTGCAGGGAATGTTCAATCATATGAGGCCCTTTGTGCAGTGTGAAGCAGGGCAGTCCACAAACAAGGTTATCACCTGCAAGAAAACCTGGCCCTTCCTTCCAGTTTTAAGAGATGGGCCTCTGAACATCCTGTAGCATTGTGGTGCCAATTTCCCCCTGCTGCATTCTAAGGAAGCTATCTCTCTCTCTTTCCCCCTCCCCTTTAAACTGGAAATAACCCAATTCATCGGTGTCAAAAAAGCTTATTTATGTATGCAACAACAGAGGCCCGTGTTTTGTTAGGCCAAAAATGGAAAATGAGGGAGGTCCCAGACAAAGAGGATTGGCAACTTAAGATGTTAGAATGTGAAGAACTGGCAGGTTCAACACATAGAGTAAGAGAGCAATAACATATAGTCAAAGAAGAGTGGAAAACGTTTATTAAATACCGTATTTTTCACTCTATAGGACACACTTTTCCCCCTCCAAAAATTAAGGGGAAATGTGTGTGCGTCCTGTGGAGTGAATGCAGGCTCCTTGGCTTCAGCGATAGCAATGTGAAGCCTCCGAAGCACAGAGGGAGTGCTCCCTCCGCGCTCCAGAGGCTTCGCGTTGCTTTCGCTGAAGCCTGGAGAGCGAGAGGGGTCTTCAGGGATGGCCGGCCACCTGAAGCCTTCGGAGCGCAGTGTGAGTTCCCGCTGCGCTCCGAAGGCTTCGGGTTCAGCAAAAGGAACCAAAGCCTGCAGAGCGCAGCGGGTACTCTCACTGCGCTCTGAAGGCTTCAGGGATAGCACTCCAAAGGCTTCAGGTTTGCTGAAGCTGGGAGAACAAGACTCTCCTGGCTTCAGCAGAGCAGGAGAGCTGCGCAGTGCCCCTTCAGCCAAGCGGGAGGAGAAATGGAAGGGGCTCCGTTTCTCCTGCCGCTTCGCTGAAGGGGCGCTGAGCAGAGAGGGGGAGATTTTTTCCTTCTTGTTCTCCCCCTCTAAAACAAGGTGTGTCCTATGGTCCGGTGCGTCCTATAGAGCGAAAAATACGGTATATGGGAAATGACCGTACACAACTGAAAACGTTGGCGGCATTAAGATAAATTCAGCAGTGTAATTAATGTTTGGTGTAAAAATGGAAAACTGACTTGAATGGTTATAGTAAAATGGACGGTATGTAAAACAAATCACAGAAAGCGAAGAAGGGAAGGCATTGGATATCGAGTTTGTAAAATGTTTATTTCAAATTTTTTTAAAAAAATGGAAGTGTGTGTGTGTGTGTGAAGCTTTATCTTGGTTGATACTCCACAACATCTTTTTCAGAGCTGCTGCAGTGCTTCCAAATATAACAGAAGCCTTGAGAATGTGGTTATCTGGCACTGCTGTGACCCCCTCCTTTGTTCCTTGCTCCCTTCTTCCCCTGCTTCTCCAGTCTACTTAAAGCGTTCCTGCTGAAGTAATCATCCTCTCTCGTCTCTTGTAGGCGCACACCTTTACCCATCTTGAACTTGGTTTACTGCTCATCTCCCTGCTTACATCATCTGCTTGGCTGCTCTCAACCCACACACAGAGTGTGCCGCTTCTTTAAAAAAATATAAACTTATTTATTTGGCTTTCAGATTAATGTTTTACAATTACAATGTACAACATAAAAACAAGATTCCAAAGAATCTGGGACTTCTCCCCTTTGTGAGTCCTATTGTTAATCATTTTTCCCTGCATCTTTTATGATCATCCAAATCTTTTACATCTCCATTATGTCCAAAACTCATCATTAAACTACAAATGTAATTCTAATCCTGCTAACAGATTTAGCTGTTTACAATGGTTTTTAAGATAAATTGTAAATTTTCCTCATTCCTTATTAAAATTTTGGTCTTCCTGATTTCTGATTCTTCCGGTCATTTTTGCCATTTTGGCATAATCCATCAACTTAATCTGCCATTCTTCTCTGGTTCCATTTCTGGGCCATCTCTGGGCCAATAACATCCACACAGCCAGATAAAGAGTGTGCTGCTTCACTTTGTTCCACCCCGCTTCTCAGCATGGGACAATGCCCCCCCTCAACACACACAAACACAAACACCAGTTGGGAATTCAGCCCGGACACTGAGGTCCAGCTCTGAGGGCCTTCTGGTGGTTCCCTCCCTGTGAGAAGTGAAGTTACAGGGAACCAGGCAGAGGGCCTTCTCGGTAGTGGCGCCCACCCTGCGAAATGTCCTCCCATCAGGTGTCAAGGAAATAAACAACTATCTGATTTTTAGAAGACATCTGAAGGCAACCCTGTTTAGGGAAGTTTTTAATGTTTGGTGTTTTATTGTGTTTTTAATTCTGTTGGGAGCCACCCAACAGATGGGCGGGGTATAAATACATTATTATTATTATTATTATTATTATTATTATTATTATTATTTCCTCATGTCAGCAATGTGAAAGGATCCCACAGCCAGATAAAGAATGGAGACAGTGAGAAATTCATTGCGCTCATCCGTTAGCCAGAGATGACAATGCCCTGAACTCAAGGAGCTGTCGTACGTGTCTATCACGTGATATCTCTACGTAATCATTGTACCTTAAAAATAAGGAGCTGAATGTGAGAACTAACCCTGTTGAAGCGTGTTGCAGTTAAGGTGCTTTCAGACACCTCTGTATGATGGATTCATCCTGATTTGCTTATGGGGAGGTTAGATGACATTGCATCAGAGCAAATATTATCCCACAAAAAGCCTACCTTTTTGGAAGAAACTCCCAAGAACTCCCAGTCAACTATGGTGCCATCTGTCCTCCACATTCAAAGCAGAACTGTACCACTTTTTAAACAATTGTGACTTTCCCCAAATAATCCTGGGAAATGTTGTTTGTTAAGGGTGCTAGGAGGTGCCTTTTCCCCTCGCAGAGTTACAGTTCACAGAGTTCCATGGGAAAAAGAGGGATTGGCTGTTAAAGCACTGTGAGAATTCTAGCTTTGTGAGGGAAATAAAGGTCTCCTAGCAACTCAGCACCTTTAACAAACTACCCTTCCCAGGTTTATTTGAGGGAAGCCGTGACTGTTTCAAGTGGTGTATTGTTTTAAGTGTCTAACAAATTCATTTAATTTTTCTCCCACCTCCAAATCCCTTAATTTCCTGTCTGTAAAACTGAGGCAGTCTTTCTGCAAATATTCAAATATGTGCAAATGCTGATTGTTTAACCTTTAAAGCCCTAAATGGCTTCAGTGCTGTATACCTGAAGGAGCATCTCTACCCACATCATTCAACCCAGAAACTGAGGCTCTGAGGGCCTTCTGGTGGTTCCCTCATTGTGAGAAGTGAAATATAGGGAACCAGGCAGAGGGCCTTCTCAGTAGTGGCACCCACCCTGTGGAATGCCCTCCTGTCAGATGTCAAAGAGATAAATAATTATATGATCTTCTGTAGACATCTGAAGGCAGCCCTGTATCAGGAAGCTTTTAATATGTGATCTTCTCTTGAGTTTTTTTATATCGTCTTGGAAGCCACCCAGAGTGGATGGGACAACCCAGTCAGATGGGCGGGGTACAAATTATCATTATCATTAGCATTAGTTTCATTAGTATATTATATCATACTTCAATATTAGATATTTGTCTGTTGATATGGGACAATAATAACTGACCTGTAGATTATAACAATTAAAATGCTCATTTCTCCACATTTTCATAACAGTTTGTGATACATCTTTTAAAAGGTCTGTGTGAAAATTCGTCTGCCTTTTAGTGCAAATTTATCTGCGTAGGCCAGGGGTCAGCAAACATTTTCAGCAGGGGGCTGGTCCACTGTCCCTCAGACCTTGTGGGGGGTCGGACTATATTTTGGAAAAAAAATATGAACAAATTCCTATGCCGCACAAATAACCCAGAGATGCATTTTAAATAAAAGCACACATTCTACTCATGTAAAAACACCAGGCAGGGCCCACAAATAACCCAGAGATGCATTTTTTTAAAAAAGGACACATTTACTTGTGTAAAAACACACTGATTCCCGGACCGCCCGCGGGCTGTATTTAGAAGGCAATTGGGCTGGATACAGCCCCCGGGCCTTAGTTTGTCTACCCATGGCGTAGGCACATTGTAGTCTGCAATTTCCTTTCCTATGTACATTTTTGCAAAGCCATTTCCCTGAATGTAATGCATCCTTGTGTTATTTTCACTAATATATGCATTCACCCCAGTATATACCTCTTTGTACACACTGTTCGGCAGGAGAACTGCACTGCAAAATTCAGAGAAAGTGAATTTCAAAGGACGGCTGTGTTTCGGTCTGTGTAATATTTCAGAAAGTGAAAATTTGAAAAGTTCACATTTAAATGTGAACAGAATTGAGTTTCTCTCCCAATCCTACTCAAAAGTAAGTCCCTCCAAATAGAAGACGCCTTCATCCCGGTATGGTTCCCCTTTATCACATACATAACAGCCCAACAAGAGAAGAACAAGAATCCGCCAACAGCAGACAAATCAATCTGGCTAACCTGATCCAAAAAAAAAAAACCACACACACATACCCCACTCTCACACAAAAACAAATCTCACTACAGCCAACCAAAGACAACCAACAACACCCTACGCCACTCCCAACCTCTCTCACCACCAAGGAAATACAACAAGTGAATATTAAGAGAACCCACACATGACAATGACACAAAACTCCACACATACACTAAGCAGAAGAGGAGTATTGCCGCCCAACACCATTCACCATTTCCCCCCTTGCCCTCTTTCCCCTTCTTTTCTTCCTAATGTTGTATGCAACATTAATGTCTCACAACAAATGAAACTGATCTGTAGAAAACACAACTTGAAAAAAGAGACAATGCATGTATTTTTGTAAACTAAGAAACCTTTACTAAAAATATATTTTGTAGAAAATTAATTCCCTCTGAATTCAACAGGACTTGCCTTCCTAGGACATATGCTTGGGATTGCAGCGAATGACATGAACGGTGCGCATCTGTGAGAGCTTTGTAACTGTGGCTCTGCTTTGCCTAGGGCTGCCTCTGAGCAATTTACGTTTACTTCTTCCCAGCGTTTATTTGGAACGGTCTCTTTTGTTACAGCCCTCCCCTTCTTGGAGTGACTCCGCTTTAAATCTCATTCACAGTCCTCCTTCAGTGGGTTGTACAATTAGCTTGGTCAAGTGAGCTTCAGCTTGCTAATCAATAGGAGTTGAAATGGATGGCAAAGGCATGGCTTTGTTGGACTATAAATTGTTTGCAAGCTCTCGACAGTGTCTTTGCCGGGGAAACTCTATGCCTTTTATTTGATCTGGTTTTGGTCAGCATCTTGAGCCCCATGGCTAAGTGCACTTTATTTTCTTTAAACAGATGTTTTATCTGTCACACGTAATGCCTATTGGATTAGGTAATTCCAGGTGATCATGTCAGCTTGTCCTACATAATCCTTTACAGGAAAGGCAACCTAATCAGAATTACTGAGTCAATCCAGGAAATGCATTTGTCTTCCTTTCATTGTCATATTTTTGCTGTCATGGAAAATCATTTATCACCATAAACTATGTGCTTGAATCCTTCTGCTGCATGATATATCACGTTAATTTTATATTGGCTAACTCCTGGTTCTTTCACTCTGAAATCAAAAGGGGGGGAGCATTCTATTTTTATTTTTTTTTACAGACAGAAATATAGCCTCCTCAAAGTTCCCCCTCCGAACTGCAGCAAACATTTCTTCCGCAGCCATATGCTGCTGTTGAAATTTGCACTGTAGCAGCAATTAATTCATTGTGCTAGGCCAGTGATTTTCATACCCAAAAGCTGTGGGTCTGATGCTTCTGAGAGCTGAGCCAGCCATTGGGGGGGGGGGCAAACACATTTGCCTGCTGAAGGGTCCACTCTATTTATGTACAAAGTGCAGGATGGGGTGGTTGGGTGGGGATGGAGAAGAGAAACACCCTCCTCACCTGCCTTATACAGTGGTACCTTGGGTTACATATGCTTCAGGTTACACACTCTGCTAACCCAGAAATAGTGCTTCAGGTTAAGAAGAAGAAGAAGAAGAAGAGTTTGGATTTGATATCCCACCTTTCACTCCCTTTAAGGAGTCTCAAAGTGGCTAACATTCTCCTTTCCCTTCCTCCCCCACAACAAACTGTGAGGTGAGTGGGGCTGAGAGACTTCAGAGAAGTGTGACTGGCCCAAGGTCACCCAGCAGCTGCATGTGGAGGAGCGGAGACGTGAACCCGGTTCCCCAGATTACGAGTCTACCACTCTTAACCACTGCACCACACTGGCGAAGAACTGAAGAACTTTGCTTCAGGATGAGAACATAAATCATGCTCCGGCGGCGTGGCGGCAGCAGGAGGCCCCAATAGCTAAAGTGGTGCTTCAGGTTAGGAACAGTTTCAGGTTAAGAACAGACCTCCAGAATGAATTAAGTACTTAAGTACTTACTTGAGAGCCAGTGTGGTGTAGTGGTTAAGAGCGGCAGACTCGTAATCTGGTGAACCGGGTTCACGTCTCTGCTCCTCCACATGCAGCTGCTGGGTGACCTTGGGCTAGTCACACTTCTTTGAAGTCTCTCAGCCCCACTCACCTCACAGAGTGTTTGTTGTGGGGGAGGAAGGGAAAGGAGAATGTTAGCCGCTTTGAGATTCCTTCGGGTAGTGATAAAGCGGGATATCAAATCCAAACTCTTCTTCTTCTTCTCTTAACCTGAGGTACCACTGTATTAACCTTCCTGTGCTCTGCTGCTTCAAGTCTCTTTTCTCCCAAACCAGCAATGGACTAAGGGAGGTGTGGGGCTGCAAAGTGGGGTTCAGGTCACATCATTCATGCATCCCGTTTTGACAGCATTCGGAGCAGGGAGATGTGTGGTACTGGATGCAGGACAAGCCAGGCAAGAGGAATCAGACAATTGTGCCCTAAGTAGAAGTGCAGTAAAGCAACATTCTCCATTCTCCCCCATGGGCACTGCAGTGAGCGAAGCAGTGAATCTTACGCCCCAAACTACATTTTCTGTCTCACTGTCCACTGTGGCACAACGATGTCAATTATGTAAGTTGCATAGTCATTATGTTATTCTACCCCGTTCATTTCAGTGCAAAGAAAATGCCGTGCAAAGGACGGTGGGGCTAGCTCAGTTGCTTAGAGCGTGGTGCTGATAACGCCAAGTTTGCAGGTTCGTTCGATCCTTGGATAGGACAGCTGCATATTCCTGCATTTCAGGGCATTGGACTAGATCAGAGCTTTCCAAATTTTTCATGTTGGTGACACACTTTTAACACATGCATCATTTTGCAACCCAGTAATTCAGTTTTGCATCATTTCGTGACACAGTAATTCAGTTTTACGAGCAAACCAGAAGTTAAACTAACCCCTTATAAAATATACGGACACATATTACATCACACACCTACACACTGCAGCAGACACACTAACATGTCACGACACACAGTTTAGAAAACTCTACACTAGATGAACCCTAGGGTCCTTTTTAACTACAATTATATGGTTCCATGTTATCATTTGCAGACTGAAAACAACAACAGTGAATACTGATTGTATTGATGAATTGATTTCTATTCCATACATGAGACAAATAAGAAAACATGGGTGAAATATACTCTTTATTGCAGCTCGTAAAACAGTGAATGAATTTTCCCCCAAACCTCTGGCTTTGTATACATTATTTACACGATGGGTCCCGTCTGATTGGCTGATTCTGCATCCTTCCTGAAGCCTCATTGGGCTGCTCCTGCAGGCCAATCAGGCTGTTGCATTCTAGGATCCTACCTGCCTATTGTTCTAGGATCCAAACTTAGTACATAACAATGGGCAATTTCTGCTCCCTGTTTTCGTTGGAATTCTCTGGCATTCCTAACCCTGCTATGGTCCTTCCTCCAGACTTAGTGATCCTCACTGGACTACCTGTAATCTATCAGATCCACTGTTGCAGTTACTGAATCATGTTGGTGAATGGATAGACATTTGCCAGGTAGGAATCATACTGGACTAGTAGGAGGGCCTGGTGCAGATGGTAACCTGGTGTCAGGGACTGGACTGAAGAGGAATGGTGGAGACTGCCCCACCTTCTCCTGAACCTTCCCAAAAGGAGGAGGACAGTATAGATTTACAACGGTGGTTTGCAGAAGGTCATGACTCTGAGACAGAAGAAGGACAAAGGTGGGAGATAATGGAAGAAGGGGAGTGGGGAGCAGCAGTCAGAACAGCTGACTGACAGCTCATTAGAAAGCATTCCAGACCCCCCTTCTCCTAGGACCAGGAGGGCAGTGAAAGCAGGAAAGCAGAAAGTGAATACAGTGGTACCTCAAGTTACATACGCTTCAGGTTACAGACTCCGCTAACCCAGAAATAGTGCTTCAGGTTAAGAACTTTGCTTCAGGATGAGAACAGAAATCGTGCTCTGGCGGCGCGGCAGCAGCAGGAGGCCCCATTAGCTAAAGTGGTGCTTCAGGTTAAGAACAGTTTCAGGTTAAGTACAGACCTCCGGTACGAACTAAGTACTTAACCCAAGGTACCACTGTAGACGTAAGGCCTTACACAGCCACCACAAAAGGGGTAAAGCTTCTGACGACTGAGAGTAAAGTGGTGGAGGGGAGATTACTCAGAGCAACGCCATTATCCTAGAGCCGGCATCCTGCATCTCTCTCTGTGAATATTGGATAAAATACCTTGGTAAGAGCCTCTTGTATTTCCATTACTGGCAGCCTGCTGTGAGGGAGGAGGATCAGATTCCCTGAAGCCTGACACCTGGTTGGATTAAGAAGATTGAGCCTCCCTCAGAGCTGCCTGCCACAGTTCTTGCTAGAACATCAACATGAATATCATGCAGAAGCTTGGTCACTGTGCCATGCCTTTCCATCTCCCTTTCCAAATTCCCTGTCCGACAATCTTCTAATTTTGAATGTATTTACCTAATGTTTCTGCTGCCTAACAGCCTTATTTCCTCAGCTTGCAGAGCTGGTCTTGGGATACACCTTGAGTTATTGCATTGCATGCATGCTAGAGCTTCCTTGCCTGGGGGCACCCCAGAAATTAACTTTCATGACAACCCGTGGAACTTTTATGACAATATAACTTTTCCTATATGGGATGTTTGTTCGTTTTATGAGTCACCTGTTTAAAAACAAAACACTTGTTCCTTGTATCTAAAAGCAACAGTGTTGTAATTACATTTTTTTAAAAAAACCAGAAAATCAAACTGTGAGGGCCAGTGCCGGATTCACGTATAAGCTGAATAAAGCTATAGCTTAGGGCCCCATTCTCCTGGAGGCCCCCCCAAAAAAATTAAAGAAAAAACAAACCTGGATGTACAGTTTCAAAAGATGAGATAAAAAACAAATAAAATAAAACCTACATACAGCAACAGTGTTTTGTGTTGTGCAGGCTCCTATTTGTTATGTGCAAATGGCTTTCGATACCTATTAGGTCCATAAATTACCATATAGCATATATTCAACACATAAAACAGCAACAATTTGTTGTTGACAAAGGACAGCTGGACATATCAAGGGCCCCATCACTTTCAGTAGCTTAGAGCCTCATCAAACCTAAATCCGGCCCTGGTGAGGGCAGCAAAAGGAGTGGATGGCAGGCCTCACTCCTGAAGCCTCACTTCCAAGGGAACATATGGGAGACCATGTCAAGAGTGTTCCCCACATCTGTTGTCCGCTCACAGAAGGCTTGTAATTCATCCATCTCTGCATACAGTTGCAAATTTGGAACAGGTCGCCAGTCAAGGGTAACGACTTACCAAAACAAGAGAAGACGAGGAAGCAATCTTGGTGGTTTCCCAGGAAGTATGCTTTGTTTACAACACGCCTAAGGAAGATGATTTAGTTACGGCTTATCCAGCTGCGGTGTCAGAAGTGTTCAGTTTGATTTAGTAAAGTGAGAGGAGAAAATGCCCATCATTCATTCATACTTTGTTAACTGCAAGGAGAAACTGGCTGTAGCTATAGGAAGGGCAAAAGGTCGGTGTCCCCCCCTGTCCCCCCAGTTGCTATTAATCTGCATGTAGGAGAAATTGAGGCAGTGAAGGAAGATGGTTGGCGACACTATGGGCAAGAGGGAAAATTGGGCAAACTAAATCTGTTTCCTTCCCCTTTCCTCAAACCGTGTTAATTATAGCAACTTGAGAGCCAGTGTGGTGTAGTGGTTAAGAGCGGTAGTCACGTAATCTGGGGAACCGGGTTCGCGTCTCTGCTCCTCCACATGCAGCTGCTGGGTGACCTTGGGCCAGTCACGCTTCTCTGAAGTCTCTCAGCCCCACTCACCTCACAGAGTGTCTGTTGTGGGGGAGGAAGGGAAAGGAGAATGTTAGCCGCTTTGAGACTCCTTAAAGGGAGTGAAAGGCGGGATATCAAATCCAAACTCTTCTTCTTCCTCTTCAACTTCTAATATTATTCTGTCAGTACTGGTGGCCTGAAGGCAAGCAAGGATGGGCAGTCAAAGAGAAGCTCAGCCTAAAGCACTGGGCCAGAGTCAGCATATAAAATTGGTCTTGTGGGATCCTATTGGTCCCTTGAGTCTCCTGATCTCTGTTGACCTGATAGCTGCAACACCACCCTCTAGCCATCAGAAGTGGTGGTTCTAAAGTATAGCAGAAAACTGGCCAGCAGCATCCCTCTATTGACTATACACCTGGATTTTCCCGGACATTTTCCCGATTTCTGCCTAGACACTGTTTCCGACTGCAGTATTCCGCATATGTCCGGGAAATTGGCAGAATGGGGGATAATGCAGGCTTGCCATATGTCCAGGAAATTCCAGACATATGACAAGCCTACATTATCCCCCATTCTGCCAGCAGATAATTCATGACTGAGGTGTCATTTTGAAATGGCTGCCTGGGCTGGCAATTGCATTGAGTGAAAATAATATACGATGTACACGCAAACAATTTATTTTTTTTACTTCATGATAGCCAAAGATACATATTTTAGAACATGGATGGTGTTGTTTGTCTGGTTATGTATGATTATTTTAATAATTTTCTGGTATATTTGGCATTTCTTTTACAGAAGTTTACTGCCTTACTTTTCAAAAAAACCCTGCATGGGTACAAATTCAATGGCCAATTTTTCTATCTTTTTTTCTGAATCAGTGAGCATTTTTCAAAAGGGTTCTTGTGTTCATAATATTCTTTTCAACTTTGTTCAGCCTTACATATTCACGGCGATGTTAACAAGAAATTATTTCATTACCAACGAATGAAGCCATGTGTTCACTATCACTCCGATGCGTTTAGAAAACTGCTCTGAGCTTTGTTTAAATAAGAATGGTGGGCTATCATCCTTAAAGAATAAAATAATTAGAATAATAAATAAACAGTGAATCATAGTCCATGGAGTAAACATGGAAAGGTCTAGATTAAACTAGCTGGATTAAGATAGGTTGGCGTGGTCAGCAAACTCAGCTGTTAAACCCAGGGCTTAAAGAGTATTCAATTTCTTCACATTCTTTCTTGGCAAACTCTCGCATAAATATATACATATATATGCTCCAGGCTTAAAATGGATTGGGCTTCAATGGCATACTTTTCTCCTTTAAATTCCTGATAACTTTCCCTGAGGAGCAGGGTTCTAATTCCCGTGCCCTCCTTGGAGATATAAGGATATATAAGAGATATAAGTTAGATATAACTAACTTTGATGAACTTTTGTTGTTTCTGGGAGCTCTCCCAAGTCCCACAATACTTGCAACCAACCAGCTGCTTGGAACTGGCTCTCTCTGTTATCTGAGACCTGCCCCTTGCCACCAGTTGCTACTGGTCCTCTGCTTCAGGTCACTTCATCTCACACCTTGCCAAGCATCCTGTGGCCTCAGAGATTGAAAAGGCCAGATAGTGCCATTGCACTCACCCCCACTGAGAAAAATGTACACCTGTCTTCAGCCATTGAGTTTTGTGATTCGAGGACCCTCCCCCCACGCTTGTGGATAAGAAAGACACATGGACACAGTTTTTAGGGTTAATGGGCTAGAAAAGGCGACAACTTTATTGATTACAGCATGTGAGAGGTATTGGCTTAGGCACTGGAAAAACAACAAAGTTCGACTCCACCCCTAAGGGAGGGGTGAGTCTAACAAGGGTTAACCACCAGTAGGGGGAGCCTGTTGATGCAAATACAACTGTAAGCTCTCCCCTGATGTCACCGGGGGTCGTGCCATGGCCCCCAGCCACAGCAGGGCATCGGACAGGATCCATGACCCCGGATTCCTTTAACGGAATACCCATAAGGAAGCGGTAGGCGATGGCCACACCCTGCCCTTCCATACACCAACAACAGATTCCAATGCCTAACCGCCCATAACGGAAAAGTTGTGACGGGTTGCTACGAGGAAGGCGAAAAGACCAAGAGGCCGGTGCCAATTTGCCAATTGGGAAAAAACTCCTACCAGGCCCCCTGGGCAACCAGGGCAACCAACCATAGGTCCATAGCAAGGTCAAGTGTAAAAAGGAATGAACTAAAGTGAAGGGTGGGTGGGTGACCTGTTGAAACCCGGCAGCACAATGAGGTGAAGAGCTGCCGCGGCTGCATTTGAGTGGCTAAACCACGCCCCCGAGCTTCCTACCTATTGGAAGACTGACCGGGGAGTGTGGCGCATCAGCAGAGATGACGAGCAGGGGGCCGGCACGCCCCCTGCGAAGCACGGGAAATGGCTCCTGATCACAATCCCTCCATTCTGGGAAGGGGAGAAGCTTTCCTTGCAGGTTTACCCCAGAGATCGTTGGGGTGGATTGAGCAGAGGCACTTATCATTCCAATTATGTTACGCCAAAGGTGTCCCACATTTGCCGAGACTTCCCCCTCCACATAAGGCTGCTGTTGTCCAAAGTTTTCTGTAGTTTCCTACTAATGCCTGTTGTTGTTTATACACTTCCACTAAACTTTTGCAACTAAAGCATCTGGAAGTGGCTGCCGTCGGCAACTGCGCTGACTCTGGATCCGACCCATTAATGCTCTTCTCCCATTCTTAACGGTGGTTGGTCCATGAAGGTTGAATCAGATTGGCAATAAGCTTCAAAGCAGCCTGAAAGGAAATCCTCGTTTTGTAGACGTAAGGAAGGATGTAGGTTTATTGAGATGTCAGTCCAGCTCCATTAATGAGCAATAAATGTAGAAACAGGCTGGCCAACTTTCCATTTCAGACTTGCTTTTTCATAATCATGTTAACGTTGACCCCTTTGGTTTACTTCAATCTGTCCTTTAGCGTTACCTCCATGCGGACGGGAGCATATGCATACCAAACGGCTGAATCTCACGGAGCATATGATAAATTTCAAAATCACAGTGAGCCTCTTTAATTCAACAGAGCCTCCATGCTTGATTGGAGGTAAGATTCTAAGTGGTTTTCTCATAATTGCTATACACAGAAGCAATTGGCAACATAGGAAGCTACCTTAAGTGAGTCTAACTATTGGTCCATCTGTGCAGAATCAGCAGCCAGCAGGACGAGGCGCTTACCTGACCTGGCAGCCAGGTTGCTGCTGCTTCCTGAGAGGTAGAGGGGGAATGGCGAGGTCAGTGTGATGCAAATGTGCTGGTGGAGCCAATCTGGCACTCCTGCTGGGGCGTTTGCACCATGCTGACCTTGCTGCCACCTTACCCTTCCCTGTCTACCTCCTGGTAAACTGCAGCAACATGGGCAATGGGAAGTCAGGTGATGCCCCTGCCGACAGCTACTGCACAATATTGTTGTTCTCTGTCTAGTAATGCCTGGTTTTTCCCAGCCATGGTACTGGAGATGCTTTAACTGGAGACACTAGCAGTTGAACCCAGGGCTGTCTACCACCACCTCCTCCTCCTCCTCCTCCTCCTCCTCCTTCATCTTTTTCCTCTCCCTCTCCCTCTCCTTCTCCTTCTATCACTTGTAGCCGAGTAAGATTGTCTTCCATAAACACGGTTTTAACAGTGAGTCCGTAAGTGATTGTGGAGGTTAATTCTGGGTCCACACGTCCTTCCACAGTGGGGACATAGGTTTTTGGGTGGGATATGATCACGATGAGGGTTTGCCAAACGTGCCTTAGCAGGTTTCCCCTTTCATCTTGAATTCAAGTGTCTTCAAAGCTCATGACACCTTTGGTAAAGGCTGTTCTCCAACTGGAGTGCTCACAGGCCAGTGTTTCCCAGTTGTCCGTGTTTATACCACATTTTTTTTAGATTTGCCTTGAGAGAGTCTTTGAACATCTTTTGTTGACCACCAACATTACACTTTCCATTTTTAAGTTCTGAATAGAGTAATTGCTTTGGAAGATGATAATCAGGCATCCGAACAACATAAAAAAAGCTAGGTGGTCTACGCACCACTAAGTTGGCATCTGTCTATCTCAGGAGACGATGGAACAGTGCACCTTCAGGGGAGAAAGTCATACAGTTAGAGAGTTACAGCATCTGTTGTGGCTGAAGAAACAGATACAGGAGAGACATGTTTGGTTGCAGCTGGGACAAACAAAGGCGTCCAGTTGTGCTGCTGCTGAAGTACCATGGGGTCTCTTCTCCCTGCGCCCCTCCTAGCGGTGATACTTCCTCTGGTCACTACTATGGATACATGACCTCATTGATTGACTGGATCTAGCACTGGGCATGTCCTATTTAAGGCTAGGGAAATGAGCATGCAATTCAGCATCTTATTAGTAAGGCAGAGGAGGAGGAGCAAAAGGAAGTCTTCATCAAATATGATGCACAAAGGTTGTAGAAACATGAAAGGATAACTGATACCAGGGAGTGAGGGGAGGGATATAGTGACAAGCTGCTGAGGATAATAGACTGGTGCTAAGGGGTAGAAAAATACTTTCAGAATAGATTTTTACATTAGGTTTTATATTTCCCACAGCTGCCCAGTGATATCACACTGATTCATACCATGTATTTTGATCAAAGGTTAACATGGCAGAACACTTAGCAATACCACACCCGCCATTTCCCGAATAAGTATCTTTGTGGGTGAATGTCTGGGATAAACCAGTGGAAACTGGTTAAAAAGTGTCAGGAGCAAAGATGATGATAATTGCAAATATGCTGTGCCAACTATATAAGACTGAAGGGAGGCGGGTGGCACTGTTGTCTAAACCACTGAGCCTTTTGGGCTTGCTAATCGGAAGGTCAGAGGTTCAAATCCGCTTGATGGGGTGAGCTCCTGTTGCTCTGTCCCAGCTTCTGCCAACCTAGCAGTTTGAAAGCACAGCAGTGCAAATAGATAAATAGGTACCACTGTGGTGGGAAGGTAAATGGCATTTCTGTGCACTCTGGCTTCCATCATGGTGTCCTCTTGTGCTAGAAGCGGTTTAGTCATGCTGGCCAATGACCCAGAAAGCTGTCTGTGGACAAATGCTTTGTCCCTCATCCTGAAAGTGAGTTGAGCGCCGTAACCCCATAGTTGCCTTCGACTGGACTTAACCATCCAGGGGTCCTTTACCTTTACCTTTTACCGTTATATAGTGCTTTTTCTGGGGGAACACAGGGGTACACATACCCCTAAACATTTTGTGAATCTTTGTACTTTGTCCATTTATTGTACTTATTTCCCCCGATTTGAACTATAAAATGGTGATTTTCTTGAGTCAAAATGAGAGTACCCCTAAACTTTTTTTTTTAAGAAAAAACAACACTACCTTTCTATAAGAATGAGGGAAGATTTTATCTGTGATTCCCACCTCTTCAACCAGTGGATCACAAATCTTTCCAAAGGATGTTTGGGTCAACTCCTTAGGAGTCTTATTAGCTGTTCTAAGGTCTGCTTAGTCTTTTAAGAACTGTTGCTAGCTCTTCAGGTTAGCTAGAGAGCATGGTGATGGTTGCACTTGTTGAAACTCCATCTGAAAATGGTTAGTAGGAAATGAGGCTACCAGGGACATAGGTCATGGGTACAAGCAGACCACCATCTTTCTCTGCAAATGGTTACCCAGAAAGAGACAAAACAGCATAACATCACTCTGCTTCCAGAGTATTTTGAGACGCAAACTGTGCAAATGCCATATACAGTACTTAAAGCACATGACTCCTTGCTCCCAAGAATCCTGAGAACTATAGTTTTTAAGAGTGCTTGTATTGTAGCTCTCGGAAGGCTAAACTACAGTTCCCATGATTCTTCTTGTTTTAGATTTGCTTTAAATGCATAGTGTGTTCGCAGCTGTAGTGTCAAGGAACACAGCAAGCTCTCACCGTCCAAATACCTGGAAGCTGTTTTCATAAAGAAAAGGGGCAGTTCACCATGTCAGGACTCATATCATTTTGAAATATTTTAAACTATTTAAGAATAGATAAAAATTTACTGGTACTTAAAAGATCCGCACACACACCCAGAAAAACCAGAACGGACATAAGACAGAACAGACTAGCCAGTCAACATGTGTGAAATGGACACAACCCAGATCAAGATTATTCTGTCCATGCCTAATTGGAAAGGAACGTCATAAATGTTGCTGAAATATTAATAGTGGAGAAAGGGTAGAAATTGACGGATTGATTGTGTAAGTGTGTGCATGTGTTTTTTTGTGCTTTATTCTATTTGCAGAGGTGGAAGGATGTGATGCATTTCCTGTAATGGTTTGAATTAATATCTAGTGGCTTTTTTCTGCATAGTAATTTTCCCCCCTATTAGTGATCTGAGGAAAGAAATAGCATTTGGAATATATGAAACAACCAGGATATGTGAAACTATTGTGCATTTGATCTGTTTCATTTTGGGCAATTTTTCATAACAGCAGAAGCAACTGGTGGATTTGTTACAACGTGTAAGGACAGCTGGATAGATGGATAGATAACAATGACATATTTATTAGCAGGAATCCCCATCTTATTGGCCATGTCAGTACTGTCTTAACAGTACTGTATTTATTTGCTAGCAGAAAGTGCCAGTGTTGCCTGAAAATTCTAAGAAACAAAAAATAATCACGAGATGCATAAATGGATGGCATCATTTGTTAGTTTTTTAGGCTGTGCACAGTGGGCCCTCCTATAACCCAGGCCCCCAATGAGACCAAGAGAACACATGGCCCAGATCTGGTGCCAAATTAATCTGGGGATAGGGCTAGTGTTTAATTGGGGCTCATGAAATCCTATACAGTCGGGGGGGGGGCGAGGAAGGAGACACCACATATACCCCCCGCCCACCTTGTTTTTAGCACAGCATGGATCCATCATGTCAAATTGGTTACTGATATCTTCAGAGGCATCCAAATCAGCACAGTTTAGAGTGGCTTGGCCCGCCATCTTGATTCAAAACAGTGTTTTATGGTACCCAAGCCAAGGCCAGAGCTCCTTGCTCTCAGGAACCATTGCACCAAACTGAACGGTGATATATTCAGAGACGTCCAGATTGGTTTCGGCTTGAACCATCATGCCAAACTGGTCAAAGGTCCAATCAAATTGGGCTATGATATCTTCAGAAGCATCCAGTCTGCCATCAGAATTCAAAACAGGGTCTGGTGATATGCAAACATGGTCCCAAAACCAGCTCCTCGATCTCAGGAACCGCCACACTGAATTCAGTGATGATATTTCCAGAGGTATCGCTGAAGTTTAGGACGTTTTGGTACACCATCTTGATTCAAAATGACATCCGGCACCCAAGCATAGATGGAAACTGGCTCCTCCGCCTTGGGAACATACATACCCAATTGGGTGACAATATCTCAAGAGTTGTCTGAAGCCACAGACAGACAAACCACTTTGCAAAATATATTGTTTGTTGGTATGCATTTATGTATTCAAATAATTTATACAGTCGTACCTTGGTTTTCAAACAACTTAGTTCTCAAATGTTTTGGCTCCCAAATGCCGCAAACTCAGAAGTGACTGTTATGGTTTGCAAACTTTTTTTGGAAGCCGAACAACCGACGGGGTGTCCGCACCTTCCGATTGGCTGCAGGAGCTCCCTGCAGCCAATCAGAAGCCATGCTTTGGTTTCCAAATGTTTTGGGAGTTGAACAGACTTCCGGAACGGATTCCGTTTGACTTCCAAGGTACAATTGTACAGCCATTTTCAACAAAAAGCCACCAAGCATTTTCCTACAATCCTCAAAAGACACCATTATTAAAATCAAATACAATTCAAAACTAAATCCATGCAAACCAAGCCATACTGTGGATGGGCAACCTGGAAATCCCACACAGCCCCCCTTCCACCCTATCTATCATCAAACTCTGAAATGGGCACTGCAATGCTGAGGTTAACTGGGCAATAGTGCAAGTGACTCCCATTGTGGTCCTCACTTCACCTTTTATTTCAGTTTGTGTACATTGTTGGTTTTCAGACTCTGTCCTTAGGCTCTCTGAGGGTTCTCACATTGAAATTTAATGGAACTCATCAAAAATTATCAGTAATGCTGGGTGACATGGAAGGCTGAGAGTTCACACCAGCCAGGAAGCTATACAAAAAGTTTGTTATCTTTATTAAGCAGGAAAAGAACAGGAAAGACCTGACTCCATCCAGATTAAAATTAAGTCCAATGACTAAAGTATATTATATTATATTATTTACTTATTTCATAAAGTTCATAGACCGCTTGATTGTAAAAACAACAACTAACATTCAAAGCAGTTTGCGAAAAATAAAAAAGTAAAATCAAGAAAAATTCACAACCCTGCTTTAAGATAAATATCATATCATATATCATATCATATCATATCATATCATATCATATCATATCATATCATATCATATTTTTATTTATACATACCTCGCCCATTTGGCTGGGTTTCCCCAGCCACTCTGGGTGGCTCCCAACAGATTAAAAACAGAATAGAAACCCCGTTGTTATTGAGGGGCAGGGGGAATAAATTATACACACACACACACACACACACACACACACACATCTTATTGGTTTTTTTAACATATCATTTCCAACAATCATTTAACATAACTTCTTATCTTATACAATGTTTTAGACTCTGATGATTTTCCGTTCTGTATCACTTATTCTGCATTTCTTAATTTCTCTATTACGCTGAATTATCATTAACTAATAATTCTCTTCATCGTCTTTCTTGCAATATTTCAAATAATCCTCCTTACAGAACTTCTTGCAGTCCTACAAGTGTAATCTGTTCATTACCATTGCTTTTCAAATAGTTCATATATTTACTCCAGTCTTCTAAGAATCTCTGGTCCCATAGGTTTTGAATCCTTCTTGTTAATTTATCTAATTCTGCATAGTCCATTAATTTCATCTTCCATTCTCCTTTCTTCGGTAATTCTTCTTGCTTCCATTTTTGTGCCAATAATATTCTTTCTGCGGTCACTGCATATAAAAACAACTTACAATCCTGTCTATTAATATCGTCTCCTACAATGCCAAGTAAAAATGCTTCTGGTTTCTTAATAGATGTATATTTCAACATCTTTTTCATCTCATTATATATCATTTCCCAGATGTTTTTCACTTTTTTACTTTCCCACCACATGTGATAGAAAGTTCCTTCCTTTTCTTTACATTTCCAACATTTATTACTTATTTTATACATTTTAGCTAATCTCACAGGGGTGATATACCACCTATACATCATTTTCATCACATTTTCTTTCAAAACATCGTATGCTATAAATTTTAATCCTTCTTTCCACAGCTTTTCCCAACCTTTTAATTGTATGTCATACCCAAAATCTTTGGCCCAATGTATCATAACCGACTTCACCTCTTCTCTTAATTCTTAGCAAGGTGGTAGAGGCAACGGGGAGCAGTTCTGACTGGTCCAAAGCAGATGTGGGCCCCATGATCGCCCCACAGTGGCAGTGGAATAACATACCTTCCAACATTTCTTTGATGAATATAGGGACATCCTATTCCATACCCTCCAACATTTCTCCCATGAAAATAGGGACATCCTAAGGGAAAATGGGACATCCTAGGATCAAATCAGAAATCAGGACGGCTTGTGTAAACCTGGGTCTGTCCCTGGAAAATAGGGACACTTGCAGGGTCTGGAATAAATCCCACAGTGAATTGCCTTACCTACCTGCTGCTTCTGCCTCAACTCCAGCAACTCTGACCATCTTTCCTCATGGTCCTGCCCCACTGCAAACTCTTCTCTCTTCCCTCAGAAACCTGGTCATGGGAGACCCTGTTGCTAAGCGCCTCCTCTGCCACTTTGTGACATCATCAGTGTGACATCCAACAGATGCTAGAAGCTTTGTGGCCACCACAAACCCCATAGCACATCACAGTATTGATTTTGTTGGCAGCCCCAGTGCTTTAATCTCATGTAAATATTCATTAGCTAACAATAAATCCATGGCCCATTCATCCCTTCTCCCTAGATAGGGAAATGCTAGCATTGCCTTTCTCTTTTTTTAATGGGAACTGAGCCAATATTCAGCTCCAGACTGTGTCAGACTTACAGGGGAAGTAGGTAGTGCCCCATCAAAGCAGATGAGAACAGGACCGTGGACAGCTCCAATGGGTCCTGCCAAGGCAGAAACAGAAGACCTTGTTTCTGCAGGGAGCTAGAGACAAATGATATTTTTTGTAGGCTGGCCAGACCTGGAATGTGGAGACCAGGGTTTCCCAAACTTGGGTCTCCAGCTGTTTTTGGATTATTACTCCCATCATCCCCAGCTAGCAGGAACAGTGGTTAGAGTCAATTGAAATTGTAGTTCAAAAACAGCAGGAGACCCAAGTTTGGGAAGCTCTGATGGTGACCTTTGCTTCCCTGTAGGAAATGGTGAGGTGGTTAAAGGGCCCTTGCCTTATTTTGCAGTCTTCTGCCTGGTTTGGAACATAGCAAGGGACTCACCCTCTGAGTCAGTAGATGGTTGCATGGCAGTGTCCTCTGGCTGAGAGGGTCTTGAGTTAGGCCTTACCAGATCTCCGAGGAAGAAGACCGATCCTCATCAGATTCCTTCACCATGCACTGCAGCGTCCCCAGATCATCACTGTGAGACCGAGAGGGGGACAGAGCAGCTTATCGGATTCCTATCATGTCTTGTGACGATGTAATAGCAAGCATGTTTGTTGCTCCATCCTAGCCAGTTACCTGCTTGGATCAGAGAATTGTAGGATCTGACTCATGAATCTTCTAGTGTGACTTGTTAACCTCATCTTCAGCTGGCCACTAGAGGGGGACAAAGCTCCACACTGAGTGGATCTGCATAGAATGTTCTAATGTACTACTCACAAGTTAAATAAGTCAGTCTGCTGTGAATTGTGTCAGCTCTAAGGAACTTTCCTTTACGCAAGCATAAGATTTCGTTGGCATATTCTTTTTAGAAAAACAGTGGTAAATGGAAACCAAAAGGTCTGCCCTACACAGAATATCCCCATAAGAGGTCAACTGTTAAACCCTCCGTTCCCACAACTATTCCTGCATCAGCTCCCGGCCACTCCATTGCTGAGTGGTTTCAGGGGAAGCCATCTGCTGCCACCTAGCAGAGAAATGTCAGAATGGATCCCAGAATGGTGGACATAGGCTGGACTTAATCTCCTCCTCAAAGCATCCAGGTTAGACGTAGGTAGTTATGGATAACTGGATTTAATTTGGATTTATCGGGAGCCGGTGGGCAGCGTTCTGCCTCATAATGCTAGAACTCAGAACCATACAATGAAGCTGAATGCTTGAATATTCGGGACAGACAAAACTTCTCACAGCAGGTAGTTAAAGCCATGTCCTACAATATGCAGTAATGGCCACTAACTTGGATTACACAAATTCATGGAACACAAGTTCATCAGTGGCTATAAACCTTGCTGGGAATCACAAGGAGGGAGGTAGAACATAGGCATCTGGTCTGCCACTGTGAGTACTGGATACTGAATTAGATGGTCCCCTGGGCTAATCTAGCAAAGCTCTTCTCGTGTTCTAATAGAATCGCTTCTCTGTCCTGGTTTGTTCAGGCTGAACTGCTCATACATTCCTTGAAGCACCACCTCAGTCTCTGCTGGGTTCACTGTTAGCTTGCCTACATCATCACCATCACCACCACCATCATCACCATCACCATTGTTATTGTTATTATTTGAATTTATATACTGCCCTATATTACTGCTTTATAGGTCAGAACCAGCACTTTGAATTGGGCCCGTAAACTAATTGGTAGCTAGTGGAGTCGGACCAGGACCAGTGTAATATGCTCAAACTGTCTTTGCTCTGGTGAGCAACTTGGCTGCTGAATTCTGCACCGGCTGAAGTTTCCAAACTGCCTTCAGAGGCAGTCCTACATATAACGCATTGCAGTCATCTAACCTTGAGGTTACCAGAGCATAGACAACAGCACTAAGGCCACCCCTGTCCAGTTAGGGGCGTAGCTGGGCCACCAGCTGAAGCCGATGGAAGGCACTGTGGGCCACTGAGGCCAACTGCTGTTGTGTCTTCACCAGAAGACGCCCCAGCACTACACAACAATTAAATAAAATACAAAATCAACAGCAAAACATTAAAGTTCACAACTCCGGTTCTATGACAACTCAGCAGAAAGAGTAGCTTGAAATCACAATTAAAACAAAAGCCAGTCAGCAAAGATGGGCCAAAACATGATTGCCTACAAGGGTAGGAGGCAATGTCAACAGCCACACCCAAGCACATAATAAACCGGCAATAAATCAGATAATAAAGGCGGTGGCAGCAAGATGAGCAGTAAAATGAGAGAGTAACAAAGCTGAGCTCAGTTACTCTCCTCTTGCATCACAAGAGAAAGCCAATGGGATTGGTCAATGGGAATAAACAGAGGATACTTTTTCCTTCCCACAGACCCACTGTAAGGTCAAAGAGGAGTTGGGAGAGGAAGCTGGGGGTGGGTTGGAACAGTACCAAGCCAGTTCAGCAGGAAAGAAGCCACTTCCACAGATATCTGTAGTAATAACCATGCAGCCTGTGAGATACACATGAGATGAAGAGCCATAGCAAAATAGAGTAATTCCAAAAAGTTGACATAAAACTAGTCTGAGCAATCCCACATCAGAAGTAGTGGTATCAACACAACACAATTGGGGATGACTGTTGGGTGCATTGCGAAGAAGCAAGAAGTGATAATACTAGTCAAACAGAAAACAAAACACAAAAAAACAGTAATATGACTCAGCCCCCTGTGTCCAGGATGGGCCTGGCTTGTTCTTTAAACTAGGTTCTTTTAAAGGCCTCCAGAATGTGGTGAGTGTATCTTCTTGGCAGATCTGAAGACATTTACAACAGGAGAACATAAACAGGGCATAAGGAATAAAATAGAGATTTTCAGATGGAATTCGTTTTGAGAGATGTTGGAGGTGTCTGCCTCTTTGACAATGTGTGTGAGTGTGTGTATGAGAGAGAGAGGGAGAAAGGAATTTGTATTTGAGATATATCTCCACTTTCTAAATAAATTTCACTAATAAGGAAGCAAAGGAAGTATAAGGAAAGCTGGAGTAGGGGGGAGCATGAAGACAAACAGGAGACAACATTAGGCCAGTCACTTCCAAAGGCGGAAAGAAAATCCTGCCTTGAAGTCCACATCCTTTAAAGTTCAAGGAGGCCCACATTGTTGGCCTAGCCTGCCAAAATGCGTCAGCCACTTATTATATGTGAATTGCACTCCAGGGATGGATCGGGGCGGCACAGGGGGGGAGGGCTAGAGGGAGAAAATATGATTTAGCGAAAGCTCGTACCCAAAACACATCATTGGCCTCTGAACTCTGAACATTTAAATATTTCAAGCTTACAAGCAGGCCCTGTCACGAGAATGGACCCCAGTCCCAAGCCAGTTCCAGAACATCTGCTGAGGCATTTACCAAGTTAATAGATTAGCTATGAAAATCAGGCAGGTGTTTTTCACCAAAGCCAGAAAACATCAAAATCAGATTGCCCTCCAAGTATTTCAGCACAGGCAATTGAGCTGGAATGACTCATAGAGTCTAACAGATAATAAAACACACATAACATTTGCTTTAAGGTACAGGTGGGGATATTTTGTACTCTGCTTAGGAGAAAGGGGGGGGGGGAGCCGAACCCTGTTTGGGAACAAGGTAATTGAATACAGATGGGAGGAGGCAAATGAAAGAATTTTGCAAATATCTCAGTGGAATAGCTAATGGGAATGAGACAGAATAGGAAATTAAAAATTATTCGAAGCAGATGGACCATTCTTTGAGTTTTTTTAAAATTTATTAGTGCTGCGGAAAAAAAAGTGTCTGTTTATTTTCCACGGCCATGAAATTAATGACTTGGTGAGTTGTGCTTGTGCAGTTTTATGACTGCCATGTCATTTGTCATAATTTGGGTGCTGTTTGATATGGATTTATGAATGTTTCCTCTCTCTTTCCTCCCCCATCACCCCACCCCAGTGTGATTTATCGGCGTTGGTCATATGTGAATTAGACTGTCACCTTTAGTATACGAAAGTACAAATGACAGATTATAAAAGAGTACTCCAGTCCCGGGTAAAAGAGAAGTGGGGGGGGGGTTGCAGTCACCTCCTCAGCTTAGTTGTCAAGAGTTGTTCTGCTCCCCCCCACCCCCACCCCACAATATTTAAAGCCGAGAAGGAAAACTTTGGATTAGACTCGAGCATGTGGAACCATTGAAAGGCCCTGAACAGAACTGAACTCATGTGAACTTCACCTGTGGATATAAACGTGACTTCTTTCTTCATTCCGTCAGGTCAAAGAGATCTCTGTAAGGTGGTACTTTCCGTGGACAGAAGAACTTGTTCTTCTATGCAGCAATTTCCAAACAGATCTGATAGAATCAAACCAGGTGTTGCCTTTGCAAACACGGGGGTCCCAATTTGGCTGAGATAATGTAGAACGTAAAGTCACGTTCCAGTTAGAGGGAGATTCAACAGGGGCATGGAGGGGCTTAAAACCACTCTTCTGCACTTTGATTCATCCCTGCCTATCCACTCCCTAGGGCTGTTTCCACTCAAGCCAAGCTCACTTTCTCTTTTGAAACTTGGCTGTGAAACTTCCAGCTATCAGGAGATCATGGTGCATTGCCATCTCCCCATGCCACCTGCTACTGCTTGCAGAGGACAAAATGCCAGAGGGTTGGGGTACATATACATGGGTAGAGAGATAGAGAAAGAGGAATCACTTATCACCAATGTGTTGTTGTTTTTAATCTCTCCCTTCTTTAAAGGAGCTCAGGACAGCACAGATTCAGTTAACTTACTTTATCTTTATGCAACAAACTCCATGTCTGAGCACTTTGTTGTTTTTGTGTGTGCACCGCTTGCCCCATGAAAACCCGCTCTTTAAGGCTAAATCAGAACAAATGGCAATTTGGGTTTCCCACAAATTGCTGTTTGGTCCCAGGCACAAGGCAGGAAAACAGCAGGAATCAAGAATCAGACAAATTTAGTGGTACCTCAAGTTACAAATGCCTCAGGTTACCAGTGCTTCAGGTTACAAACTCCACTAACCTGGAAGACTAACCTCGAGTTGAGAACTTTGCCCCAGGATGAGAATGGAAATCATGTGTGGCGTAGCAGCAGCAAGAGGCCCCATTAGCGAAAGCACGCCTCTAGTTAAGAACAGTTTCATGTTAAGAAAGGACCTCTGGAATGAATTAAGTTCATAACAGAGGTACCACTGTATAGTGTATGAGGTTGGAGAACGTTACAACTTTCTTGGTTACAGAACATCATATTTTGGCCTGGCCTGGGTCCCTTCAGGCAGCCTGTCTGCTGGCCAGTCTTTGCTCTCCCCACTTGTGTGGACATCCCTAAGAAGGATTTGCCACCACAGTGTGAGGCTGAGATGGTGGGTCCTGCAACAACCTGGGTGTGTGACCTCAATCCATGCCCCACAGGGCATTCTGCATGCCAAGACTGTGTCCTACCACCAAACTGCGCGTCTTCTCATTGCCCATTCTTCCTTTCCCACTACTCTAGAATCCAGTACCATTTCTGCAATTGATGGAGTAACTCCAAGCTATTATGCCTCCAAAATACTGTCTGCTGATGCCAAACAGAATTTGTGGCTCATAAATCAAATCCGATCAAGTCACAACATTTGCATACATATTCTGCTTAAGAGGTATTTACAAATTTTGTTTATAGGCTTTCTTTTTGTTTGGGTCTGTAGAATAGCACCGATCAGCTCTTTCATTCTGTCATCGCCCTTATTTACTCACCCCCCCCACCCCACCCACCTTTTATAGCATGGATAGCTGGAAATGTTGCTGGCCGCTTATCATCAGAACAGGATAGATGGAGGTGTTTCATTTAGAAGAAACACATTTGGCAGGTCCTGTCTTTGTCAAGAAAGCTCTTTCCTGTTCCAGCATCAATTAGCGAGTGCAGCTTCCACAGAAAGGAATTCACAATATCCCACAGACGGCTTGCAGGACTCCAAAAGAATTTCTCTTCTTAAGCTGCAGCTTCAGTTTGGGGTAGTTTAGGCTGCTATTAAATTATTAGTGTTGCAAAAAGGAGGGCCAAGCAAGATGAGATGAGGTTGGTTATGTTTGCTTACTCCCATATCTTCCCCATTCAAAATATGAGGGCACCTAATTTTGCAGTAGGGACGTGGGTGGCGCTGTGGGTTAAACCACAGAGCCTAGAACTTGCCGATCAGAAGGTTGGTGGTTTGAATCCCCGCGATGGGGTGAGCTCCCATTGCTCCGTCCCTGCTCCCCAGTTCAAAAGCATGTTAAAGTGCAAGTAGACAAATAGGTACAGCTCCGGTGGGAAGGTAAACGGCGTTTCCATGTGCTGCTCTGGTTTACCAGAAGCGGCTTAGTCATGCTGGCCACATGACCTGGAAGCTGTACGCCGGCTCCCTTGGCCAATAAAGCGAGATAAACGCCGCAACCCCAGAGTTGGCCACGACTGGACCTAATGCTCAGGGGTCCCTTTACCCTTTATTAATTTTGCACTAAGGGTAGCTGAACCCCAGCCTTACATTGCTTTGCTCAGGTTGCTTCCAGATGCCTGTAGGGAGGTTAGACAATGTCAACTTACTCATTCCAAAGGAGATTGGGTGACATTGCATCAAACAACTGTTAGCCTGCATTTTCCAGTCCCTTTCCTTATCACAAAAAAGTCCAGTTTTGGGAGAGGAAGTGTGTTTGTTGCCAAAGAGTGCCAGATCAATTTTAATTGCACAACCTGAACTTGCTGGCAGGTGATTGAATCCCACCCAGAAATAGCATCAGCCTGGGATCACCTTCAGTCGCTCCAGGTGTTTTTCTTCCAGCCTGGCTCTTTTCCAGTGACAAAGCCGGCCTAAGAGGAAAATGTCTGGGACAATTCAGTGTAGGGAGTTAAAAGACTGAGGAGCAAGAGTGTTCAATACTTTTCTTCACCCATGCAGCCCTTTGATGTAAAGAAACTCAACTCCAACCCCCAGTTTATATAACTACAGAGCGGATATGTGAATAAATCAACATGGCTGCTCTCATCAAATTGTGCTGTGCTGTGCAGAGGTGCCATATTTTTGGGATTGGTCAGCATGGCATGAAAATTACTTCATTGCCCCAAGTGTGTGGTATATTAAAACAGGCACTTGGAACACTGACTTGAAACCAAGGAGCCTCTTCAAGATGGCACAGAAGTTTGCCTGAGGAGAGACTCCATCAAAAATGGATTTGATGAAGTAGCAGTAACCCCAAAAGCTTTGAAAGGCAACCAGGTATCAGTGAGAGGCAGGGTATCAACACCAACATAGGACAATTGGCTAGTAGAGCTGTACAGGGCTGATTCTTTTGTTGGTCAATCTCTTTTGCTGTCGTCAACAAAAGAGGTCTAAAGATTCTCTCAAGGCAAATCTAAAAAAAAAGTAGTATAAACACCGTCAACTGGGAAAAACTGGCCTGCGAGCGCTCCAAATGGAGAACAGTCTTTACCAAAGGTATTATGGGTTTCGAAAGGGAGAAACATGCTAAGAGGAAGGCACGCTTGACAAACCCTCACCATGATCAACTCCCACCTGGAAACCTATGTCCACCGTGGAAGGATGTGTGGATCCAGAATTGGCCTCCACAGTCACTTACTGTTAAGACCGTGTTCATGGAAGACAATCTTACTCGGCTACGAGTGATCGCCAAAGAAGAAGACAAGGCTGATTCAAGCCCAGCCAGGTATGCCACAAGCCACTGACTCAGGTGGATTGGATGAGGAAAGGCTGCCAGGCCCAAGCCCCCAATAACTAGTGGTTGAGGTGGCAGTGGAGTGAGCATGTGAGAGAGAAACAGAGCCCCATGTATTCTAGAATACCAAAATGCTTAATGGATTAATCTTATCTAGAGAATTTAAAATGCTATCTCTTTTGCTAGCCAAAGTTACTCCCCCCCCCCCCCCAAGGCACAGTTTAGTCCAAGCCTCAGCTGCCTGGTCCCTGAGTTCATGATGAGTCAAACAGCTTGCTCCTGCATGGGAGGGCTGCAGCTAGCAAATGTTTATACCACGGAGGTAGAGCCAGATGGTAGTTCTGGAGGGTTAGAGGGAATGCATCATGTCTACCCAGTGATGGATGGACTGGCGAAAACAAAAAACAGGAAGATGAGGAGGAAAGAGGGGAGGAGGAGGAGAGGAAAGACCCAAATCTAAACCTCCCTGCAGGGTCATCAACTGAACTTCACAAACTATTGAGAAATCACGGATGTTGTTCATTATTCTAGTTCAAAGTCACAATGTGGTAGTAAATGCGGAGCAGTTTCCTGAAGATGGAAAGCAGAACTGAAGTTCTCAACACACCATTAGGTGACTATGGATGGAGTGGCTTCTTTTTAGATGGATAGCTTGCCTGAACAGACAGAGCATTCATCAATTTCCCCATACATCAACTGCAGTTCCTATTTTGCCAGTCAATGTCTGTTGGTAATAGCCAGTTGACTGGCTCAAGGCCACACAGTTGAGCTGGGACTTGAACTCAGGCCTGCTAGTGAAAATGGGGCACAATCTGACAGGTAAAGAGTATCAGAACAACATTATGGATTTCTACAAATACCAACCATCCACTTTCATTATCAACTCTATTGACCTTTGTGTATACATACGGCAATTTTACGAGCTTTGGTGTCTTCAGGTCTTCTGTGGAAGTACAGTTGATCCATTACACATTCAAAATTTCTAAAGCAAAACAGGATTGGTCTGACAAACCAGTGCTGAAAACTGGGTTGGCAGTTGATGTTCTTCAAGACATCCACAGATGACTACATCCATGATATATGCTAACCTGGCACTCTTAATTTTGGAACATGGGATGTTGCCTTATACCAAGTCAGATCATTGGTCCATCTAGCTGAGAATTGTCTATATGCTGACTGGCAGTGGCTCACCTGGGTTTCAGATGAAGGACATACCCAACCCAATTGCTGGGGATTGAACCAGGAACCTCTTGCAAGCCAAGCAGATGTTCCATCACTGAACTGCACTCATTCCCTTAATTAACAATAGGTGAACCTCAACTGCAATGACAACCATAGAGCCTGGAGATAGTCAGATCATGTATCCATAGGAGTGACCAGAGGAGCAATGACTACTGGGAGGAGCACAGAGAAGAAACGCCTTGGTGCAGCAGCACAACTGGACACCTTCATTTTCCCCAGTTGCAATGAAACATGTCTCCCCTGTATTGGTCTCTACAGCCACAACAGTTTGACCTCACCCCAAAAGTGCACTCTTCCATTGTCTCCTGAGACAGGTGGATACCAGCAACAAGAACCTTAACCCTGGCTCAACTTTTAGTTGGGCTTGGAGAAGCAATGCTTCCCCACCCCCCAAAAAGTGCGGAATTTTGATTTATTCCAACTATTATTAGTCAAACTGGAGCACAACAGACTCCTATCCAAGTTCCAGTCTTACCTGTGAGCCTGCAAGGCCCTTCCTTCTAGACTCTGGGGTCAGAATGCTCACCTCCTACTTAAGGTATTTATTTTTATTTAGCCAAATATTTACATCTTGTCTTTTTTACACAAAGAAATCCAAGGCAATGAACAATAGCATATTAAAGCAAGCACAAATAATACCAAATCCTAATGCTTACTATTAATAATAAACAGTAAGGTAAAGGTAAAGGAGCCCTGACCATTAGGTTCAGTCGTGACCGACTCTGGGGTTGCGGCACTCATCTCACTTTACTGGCCGAGGGAGCCGCCGTACAGCTTCCGGGTCATGTGGCCAGCATGACTAAGCTGCTTCTGGCGAACCAGAGCAGCACACGGAAACGCCGTTTACCTTCCCGCTGGACTTCCCTACTTGTACTTTGACATGCTTTCGAACTGCTAGGTTGACAGGAGCTGGGACCGAACAACGAGATCTCACCCCATCGCAGAGATTCGAACTGCCGACCTTCTGATTGGCAAGCCCTAGGCTCTGTGGTTTAACCCACAGCGCCACACACGTCCCCTAATAATAAACAGTACTGGTCATCAAAGTTCATGATCAAAACTTTGACAACACTGTTATCCTATTTCATTTTATTTTTGTATAATATTTTTATTGACAACTGCCATCCTAAATTTAAGGGGTGTACACTGTGCTGAAGACGGTCAATGAGGGCTGTGCCTTCCTCTGATCAGGGGCTTCAAGGCAACCTGACAGACCACAGACCTACCAGCATTCCCAGTTTCAGGATGAGTTAAACAGGGGGACACGATTTAATTCCCAGATGTGTTTTAACGCCCTGCCTTGACCCCAACAACTCTGCAGCAGTGGTGTGCTTATTGCTTTTAAAGCCACACTCTGCTGCAGTGTGTAATGGTGGGCTGCTCTGCAGTGTGCCACAATTTTGGGTGGTCTGCTGATTGAATGCTAATATGTTCCTCCCAAGTTAGTTAATGGGGAACAAGGAAGTTTGCTTCCTGCATCTGGATCGCAGTGATTCCAGCCACCTCCAGCATTTGAAAGGCCAACCTGCTTCTCCCTGGTTACCATATAAAAGGTGTTTGCCAGCGAGACAGGTGTCTAACGGTGGAGGCAATCAGGACACACTGCAAAGGGTAATCATGATTTCCTCTTTTCAGCAGAGCCTGCTGCGGTTGCACGTAGACACTTTGGAAGAGCACGACATCATTAGCCAAAGAAGGAAGCAGGTGTCAGGGACACAACACTCGGGAGGGAGTTGCTCTGGCTGAACTGCAGCCTATGGACCACAATAGCATCCATGAAGCCTTTTTTCCAGATTGGCTGATTGTGGACGTTACACACCGCATTGGCCTGGAACTATGCTATACAGATGGCATCAGCAACTTTAGATAGCCTTTGCTAAATGTTGCTTAAGCTTGCCTTTCTAGATCAAAGGCTGTCCACTTTCTGAATTCTTTCTTTCTTTCTTTCTTTCTTTCTTTCTTTCTTTCTTTCTTTCTTTCTTTCTTTCTCTCTCTCTCTCTCTCTCTCTCTCTCTCTCTCTCTCTCTCTCTCTGTGTGTGTGTGTGTGTGAGCCAGTGTGGTGTAGTGGTTAAGAGCGGTAGCCTCGTAATCTGGGGAACCGGGTTCGCGTCTCCGCTCCTCCACATGCAGCTGCTGGGTGACCTTGGGCCAGACACACTTCTCTGAAGTCTCTCAGCCCCACTCACCTCACAGAGTGTTTGTTGTGGGGGAGGAAGGGAAAGGAGAATGTTAGCCACTTTGAGACTCCTTAAAGGGAGTGAAAGGCGGGATATCAAATCCAAACTCTCCTCCTCCTCCTCCTCCTCCTCCTCCTCCTCCTCCTCCTTCTTCTTCTTCTCTCTCTCTCTCTCTTTTCTTTCTTTCATTCTTTTCTTCTCTCTCTCTCTCTCTCTCTCTCTCATACACACACACATACACAAATATATAAAAATACACAGAGATCCATTTTGCTAAGTTTTCAGATTGATAGGTCATTGTTACAGCTAAGATCTCCCAAATTCTCCAGATGGACTGTGTTGGCTCCCAGGGTCTGTGAAAGTAAATGTTTGTGTTGCTTGCCCTCTACGGTCATCAGTGGATCCTGATTCTGAGATGAGCAGTACTTTTTGCATGTCTCCCTTGGCATGCAGCTGCTATAGGTGCAGAGTTTCTGGTAGCAAGCAAGCCACCACATCCATCCGGATTCCCTGTCCAGAACATGCTGAGAAAGGAATGAAATTATTGGCTGAGGGAACTGGTGATGTCCTGCAAAGGAACCAACCAGGATGTCGTTGGACCAATGCAATCCTGGCTGGTTACTTTGCAGAAGCATTTAGAACTAAGAAGATTAGAGAGGAGTTAACAGTGAGCTGTTCAGAATGGGGACAGCGTCTTAGGTGCCCCTATCTGGACAGGGATCGCCTAACTACTGTTGTCTATGCTCTAGTAACCTCAAGGTTAGATGACTGCAATGTATTATAAGTAGGGCTGCCTTTGAAGGGGGTTCAGAAACTTCAGCTGGTGCAGAATTCAGCAGGCAGGTTGCTCACCGGAGCACGGCGGTTTGAGGATATTACACCGATCCTGGTCCAACTGCACTGGCTACCAGTTAGTTTCCGGGCTGAATTTAAAGTGCTGGTTTTGACCTATAAAGCCTTAAATGGCTCAGGACAGCAGTAGCTCAAGGACCGCCTCTTTCCATATGAACCTACCTGGACCCTGAGGCCCTTCTACATGTGCCTCCTCCTTGAGAGGTCCAGAGGGTGGCAACCCGAGAATGGGCCTTCTCTGTAGTGGCTCCCCATCTGTGGAATGCTCTCCCTAGGGAAGTTCGCCTAGCACCTTCATTATATACCTTTAGGCGCTAGGCAAAAATGTTCCTTTTTAACCAGGTCTCTGGTTGATTAGATTGACATCCTATGCCCTTTTAAAATGTGGTGGTTTTTTGTGGGGGAGGGCAACTGGGTTGTTGTTTTTATTTTTATTATATATTTTGTGGTTTTATATCTTGATTTTATTTTGTGAACCAGCCTGACACCCCCAGGTATAGGGTGGTATATAAATTCAATAAATTATTATTATTATTATTATTATTATTATTATTATTATTATGTGCCCAATAAACTTGAATGATTTGAATCACTAGGGCTGTGATCCATCTCTAGTCACACTTTACTCTTCACAGATTTGTGGAGTTGGGTCTGCACTGTAGTTTTGCTACATCCTCTGCATAGCACACACATGACAACTCCCTTGCTGGATTTGGGCATCTGGAACTCAGCTACATTAGTAAAGAAAAAGCGCTTCATATGAGCTATAACACTGTGACACCAGATGGCACTGTGGAGTCCCGTCTGTCACCAAAAGGATTTCCCTTGATGAAGTTTACAACGCGTTTAACTGAATCACTTTTTTGATGTCTCTAGATCCAGCCTGGTTAGGGATAAAGGTAAAAAAGGTAAAGGACCCCTGGGAGGCTAAGTCCAGTCAAAGGCGACTATGGGGTTCTGGCGCTCATCTCACTTTCAGGCCAAGAGAGCCAGCGTTTGTTCACAGACAGCTTTCCCGGTCATGTGACCAGCATGACTAAACTGCTTCTGGCACAACGGAACACTGTGATGGAAACCAGAGTGCACGGAAATGCCATTTACCTTCCCACCGCAGTGGTACCTATTTATCTACTTGCACTAGTGTGCTTTCAAACTGCTAGGTTGGCAGGAGCTGGGACAGAGAAGCAGGAGCTCACCTCGTCGCACAGATTCGAACCACCAACCTTCCGATCAGCAAGCCCAAGGGGCTCAGTGGTTTACACCACAGCATCACCCACGGGTCAGGGATAATGCTGCAGTGAGACAAGCACAGGCCATGATTTAAGAAAGACAGGTGTGTGTCCCCAAGTCTGAGCTAATAGTTAAGGTTAGTATAATTTATGAAATCATGTCGGTGGAAGGCTAAGGTTGTCTTCCCATTTCCAGGTTCACATTAAGGCTGCAGACAATGCATGCAGACACCTTGACATGCAAGTGACAGAACCATACAGCTTCCCGTGCGAGGCAATGTGATAACAATATTTTACACTCCACTTCAACATTTGTCAGATGTCAGAGAAAGCAGTCTCCTATGTGAAGGCCAGAGAGCAGTCGTGGCTGAAATGTTATGTTTGGAGGTGGAAGACTTAGGTAGGAATTCTGTTAAGACTGACCTTTTCGTCTGACACAACCTGTCATACCACCTCTTACAGGCACGGAGCATTTGCAAAAATTCAAAAACGGGGAGTTTGCTACTAAAAAATGGGCAGAGAACTGAATTCAGTTTAAGGACCTAAGACCTTTGAGAGAGAGAGAGAGAGAGAGAGAGAGAGAGAGAGATATGAACAAAAAGATAGAAATTGGAGCTGCATCTCTGGGACAGTCAACCTCTTCTTTTCCATTCAGGAGGAAAATGTGTTCCTCAAGTTGCTCCATTCTTTGCCAGGCATGGTCAACCTAGAAAGTCCACTTTTGAGATTAGGCCTGACTTCTTCCTTACGTAAATAGGTACTTCATCAGCTGCCACCAGTTTTTCTCATGTTGTTGTTTAGTCGTGTCCGACTCTTTGTGACCCCATGGACCAGAGCATGCCAGGCACTCCTGTCTTCCACTGCCTCCCGCAGTTTGGTCAAACTCATGCTGGTAGCTTCGAGAACACTGTCCAACCATCTCGTCCTCTGTCGTCCCCTTCTCCTTGTGCCCTCCATCTTTCCCAACATCAGGGTCTTTTCCAGGGAGTCTTCTCTTCTCATGAGGTGGCCAAAGTATTGGAGCCTCAGCTTCAGGATCTGTCCTTCCAGTGAGCACTCAGGGCTGATTTCCTTCAGAATGGATAGGTTTGATCTTCTTGCAGTCCATGGGACTCTCAAGAGTCTCCTCCAGCACCATAATTCAAAAGCATCAATTATTTGACGATCAGCCTTCTTTATGGTCCAGATCTCACTTCCATACATCACTACTGGGAAAACCATAGCTTTAACTATACGGACCTTTGTTGGCAAGGTGATGTCTCTACTTTTTAAGATGCTGTCTAGGTTTTTCTCATAGCTCATTACTTACCAGTTGTATACATGGCAGAGAGCATGCCACAGCTTACCTTAGGAGCCTCTATCAAATCCAAACCAAATAGTTCTTTCTCCTTAATAACATTTCAAAGCCATCTTCCTCAGCTTGTGCGTGTACAAGCTGACTTCACAATAGCAGGACACATTGCTTCAAATAGATTTGTGAACCCTATGATGACACAAAGCTCATTTTCTTTCCTGTATCAAAATACTGCCCCTATCCTTACAATGTGGTGTCATTTTTGGTTGTCTGGCATACTTGCAGTGACTTTATCAGGGAGGAAGAGTAAAATGTGGTTTCTTTCTGTCCTGCTGAGCTTTTTAAAAAATACACATACGCACGGACAACTAACAAAATACAGCTGTTCTGTAGTGGCTAAAGGGTTTGGCAGCTGTTTGTAGGGAAAACATGAAAACTTGCAAGGGGTCCCTTTCCTGGATATCTGGAAGTCAGGGGGATGGACAATGGCTCTCCTAAGAAAAACAGCTGGCCTTCAGAAAAGTTAAGTAGCTGAAATATAAAAGGGCCAAATGGTGGGGGAATCTTTCAACATGCCATTAAGAAGAGGCTAGGACAACCTCATATTTCTGTGTCAAACAGGGTAGGGTGTTGTACCCAGAGCCAGCCCCAGGTCAGAGGTGTTCCTCAGTAAAGTGCCTTCTGGTGGTCCACAGCTGCAAGCCATGATGCCCCTGGTGTCTTCTTTTTCTTTGGTGATCACTCATAGCCGAGTAAGATTGTCTTTCATAAACAGTTTTAACAGTAAGTCCGTAAGTGACTGTGGAGGCCAATTCAGGATCCACACGTCCTTCCACAGTGGGGACATAGGTTTCTCAGCGGGAGTTGATCATGGTGAGGGTTTGCCAAGCATGGCTTCTGCTTGGCTCGTTTCTCTCTTTTGTCCTGAATTTGAGCATCTTCAGAACCCATGACACCCTTGGTAAAGGCTGTTCTCCAACTAGAGCGCTCGCAGGCCAGTGTTTCCCAGTTGTCGGTCTTTATACTACATTTGTAAAGATTTGCCTTGAGAGAGTCTTTAAACCTCTTTTGTTGACCACCAGCATTACACTTTCCATTTTTAAGTTCGGAGTAGAGTAGTTGTTTTGGAAGATGATAATCAGGCATCCACACAACATGACCAGTCCAACGAAGTTGATGAACGATCATTGCTTTGACACTGGTGAACTTTGCTTCTTTCAGTACATTGGCATTAGTTAGCCTGTCTTCCCAAGTGATGTGATATAACATTGCTTGGGATGTAGTGGTAAATTTAAGAGGGAGACTCCATTTAAATCTTCCACAATACCCTGGAATGACACTGCATCAGGGTCATTGTGCAATGCCACAGACCCAACTGCTCATCCCAAAGCTGATAGTAGTGATGGACCCTCCAAGGGTGTTGGGTCTAACGATGCCAGGTGCTGATGCTTGTTGTGTTAGTCCCTTTATCGGGATCACCAGATTTATGGAGCCTCAGGTTCTGAGATTCTGTTGAAGGAACCTGGAGGTAGGAGATGATGCACGGAGACTGGAGACAGCTTGATGGAGTAGCGATGGAGCACATGGGCACCTAGAGCAGGCAAGGGTTGGTGCATGGCATGTCTGGGAGCAACACAGGGTGAACCTGGCAGTTCAGAATGAAGGCTGCCAATCTAGTGGACCAGAGGATCAGTGCCTTGTTTAGCATGAGTCCTGTGGCACCTGACACTGCCTTAGTGTGTCAGTTTTTTCCTCATCCTAATAAATTATCCAAACCCAGAATGAACTTGCTTAAAATATACATAGTTCTCAGATTTGCTAATAATTTAGAGACCTAAAGAAAAACCCAACTCAGACAACTAAGTTCTTGCTTCAGCATACCCTAAAGAACGTTTAAGCCTCTGATGCCGATTGTTTTCACAGGTGTTGGCAACATATGAATTAAATGAAGGAAGCATGGATGACTCAGTAGGCCAATGCCGTTTTTCTATCCTGTTCTAACAACTAACTGCAAAGAAGGTATAATTTATGTTGGCTGACAAATCTTGGTAAGTAATGTTCTATTTCATTGGCAGAAAAAGAAGAACATTCCAGATGACTTCTGTGGTCAACATTTTTAGCGCTCGAACCAGGGTTTTGTTTGTGTTTGTGTTTTGTTTTCTTAGCGACTTCTGAGAGCTAAAGTTATAGGTACATTTAAAAAGCCAAAAGGAATATAAGGATTTTGGATATACTGCCATATTGCACTTTCAAGGAACAATGAAGTATGTACCCTCTTATAACCATAATAGTCCAATTCCTCATCAAAACAAGAAAATCTATATCTTTCCTTTCTCTCTCTTTTTCAGAGTAAATGCTTAATATTTCCAAATTGTCTTGTAACAAAGTTCAAATATAAATGTGAAAAAGTCACAGAGAAGCAGATTTGGAGTTGGAAAGTAGCAAATAACCAAGCATATCCGACGTCCCCAGTATTATGGATTTCCAGGTACCTTAACTGGAGTTGTAAAAGCTTGCCTTCGTAACGGAACTTGCACATCTCTCTTCCCACGGCTAATGTTTTAACAGAAATGTAAGGAACCTCTGTTTTCCTTCTGCTGCATATCTGACTAGAGTACAGGAATAGTTGGTGGGGGTGTACATTAACCACAATATTTTGTTTGGACTCCGATTCAGCACTTTGGAAAATAGCCTCCCTCAGCCTTTGTAGACTGTCTGATTCAGCTCAGGATTTGTCCAAGTCTGCTTCGTTTCCACTCATTCACAATTGAGAAGTGAATGAAAGACAGAAGTGAATGAAATTTGCAGACATACTAGCCCTTCCAGAGTGGATGAAGCTTGCCAAATTGTAAGTAAATAGATCCAGGGGCACAGACACACACAAAATGTCCATAACTATTAAAATTTGCAGCAGAATTGGATGAGATCTTCAGGCAAGGTAGTCCCTTCTGAGGACATGGATCCTGCTAAATCTCAAAAAGGATGGTTGCAATTGCTTCCCCTCAAGGGCAGTAGGCAGAGTTCTGGGATCCCCTCATTCTCCATCTCCCACTCACTATTTGGAAATTTTAAAAAATGTTATACGCTTGTGGTGTTTTTTTTATTGACCTTGACAGATTAGAGAACTGGGCCAAAACAAACAAGATGAATTTTAACAGGGAGAAATGTAAAGTATTGCACTTGGGCAAAAAAAATGAGAGGCACAAATACAAGATGGGTGACACCTGGCTTGAGAGCAGTACATGTGAAAAGGATCTAGGAGTCTTGGTTGACCACAAACTTGACATGAGCCAACAGTGTGACGCGGCAGCTAAAAAAGCCAATGCACTGCTGGGTTGCATCAATAGGAGTATAGCATCTAGATCAAGGGAAGTAATAGTGCCACTGTATTCTGCTCTCGTCAGACCTCACCTGGAGTACTGTGTCCAATTCTGGGCACCACAGTTCAAGAAGGACACTGACAAACTGGAACGTGTCCAGAGGAGGGCAACCAAAATGGTCAAAGGCCTGGAAACGATGCCTTATGAGGAGCGGCTAAGGGAGCTGGGCATGTTTAGCCTGGAGAAGAGGAGGTTAAGGGGTGATATGATAGCCATGTTCAAATATATAAAAGGATTTCACATAGAGGAGGGAGAAAGGTTGTTTTCTGCTGCTCCAGAGAAGCGGACATGGAGCAATGGATCCAAACTACAAGAAAGAAGATTCCACCTAAACATTAGGAAGAACTTCCTGACAGTAAGAGCTGTAGGACAGTGGAATTTGCTGCCAAGGAGTGTGGTGGAGTCTCCTTCTTTGGAGGTCTTTAAGCAGAGGCTTGACAACCATATGTCAGGAGTGCTCTGATGGTGTTTCCTGCTTGGCAGGGGGCTGGACTCGATGGCCCTTGTGGTTTCTTCCAACTCTCTATGATTCTATGATTCTATTTCTGCACAAATGAGGTGTGGTAGTAATCTACATTATGCTGTTTAACTTTTCAGAAGGGATCGGTGTGCAATTGCTATGCAATTTTATAATTCAGATACTAACAGTACTGCACTGAAGTGTATCCTTTTGAATGAGAAGCATAGTGTGCAGTATGCAGTGATGTGCAACCGTTCAAAAATAGCTAAAATAAATAAATGCAAAATCACATTTTGACAAAAAGTGTTCTGAAGATGTGGAAGTGGTGTTTGCAAAGATAGAAGAATCTGCAAAAATGAACTCAGGGTCTCACATATCCTTTCCTGGGAATTAGGAGGCATATAAAACATTTACTCTTATTGTTTTGCAAAGCAGGCTGGGTAGCCTCCCTTAGAGCCCCAGACCTGTTTAGCCCGTTTAGCCTTGGCAGGCTGCAATGTCACGTGTCTCCTGTTGGTGACAAGGAAAAAAATAGGTATATAAAGGAGAATTTCCTGGATGCCAAGATCCTGGCTTGAGGCAAGTACTCTTTTGTGAGAGAACCCCAGCAGAGATTTTAAATCAGAAAACATGCAGCAAAGTGTGGAAATACAGGCTATTAGACCTTTAAAATATGCTCTTCTGAGTTGCAAAAACTTCCCTCTTCCCCTAGCATGGAAAAAAAGACTGCACATTCGGTAAGTTAAAATCATTTACTTACAAACCCTTCAAATGTCAGATTCATGTGCTTTTCCATACAGCATTCAGAAAAAGTTGCTCAGGGAGTAAAAGTTGGCTTAATTACAGTGGTGAAAGTTCCTAAATTATTGCTCTAGGAACTGAAGAGTGGCTTGTAAGAGCCATGTGGTCTGAGCTGCAGCAACCAACTCAGCCCTCCTTGCATATTGAACTTCTCTAGTAGACTGAAAGTGAACAAATGCCTTGATTACCTGCCTCCCAAGGTGGGGAAATGACCTAGCTAAGCCTGGCAGGACAGCTTACTCTGTGGCATTAACCCATTCATGCATCCATTAGACTTAAGCGTGTTGGCTATATGAGGCCACACCCATGTCATATGCATCCTTCTTGGCTTCTGTAAATCAAAATAGTTTAAAAGCAACACAATAAGTATGTAAATAAATGCCACTGAAATTGGATCTGTAAGAATTTTTAGACCTCTGCTCTCACAGTTTTATAATTGAGTGTCTGTCTGCTGCAAACTCCCCTGAACTCCCCTGACATCTTTCCTAATGCTAGTCCATGCAGGGTCAGAGCTGGTTTGTTAACTAACTTCTTATGTTCTTAAGAATCTCTTGGGAAGGGAAACTACTAAAAACGCATTTGGCTGGTGTGAGTGGAACTGGGCCAAATGGTGCTCTTTAAAACCTATCTGGGAAGTTGCTGTTTCTCAACCCTAGACCCATTCCATCAGGATCATTAATTTGATTTCAAGGCTGCATTTCTGCACAGATTTACTTGGGAGTACAGAGCAGTCAATTCAGTGGGATTTGCTTCTGAGTAAACATGCATAGGACTGCACTGTTAATTTTTGTCTGTGCCCAGGAGCAGAAGTCAGTTGAGCCAAATGTGAGCAGTGTTCATTCACACTTTGGTTGGGGTTTTTAAGTCTGCAGACAATACCGTAACTAATGGCATGTTTTGTTGTTGTTGTTTAGTCGTGTCTGACTCTTCGTGACCCCATGGACCAGAGCACGCCAGGCACTCCTGTCTTCCACTGCCTCCCGCAGTTTGGTCAAACTCATGCTGGTACCTTCGAGAACACTATCCAATCATCTTGTCCTCTGTTGTCCCCTTCTCCTTGTGCCCTCCATCTTTCCCAACATCAGGGTCTTTTTCAGGGAGTCTTCTCTTCTCATGAGGTGGCCAAAGTATTGGAGCCTCAGCTTCACAATCTGTCCTTCCAGTGAGCACTCAGGGCTGATTTCCTTCAGAATGGAGAGGTTTGTTCTTCTTGCAGTCCACGGGACTCTCAAGAGTCTCCTCCAGCACCATAATTCAAAAGCATCAATTCTTCGGCAATCAGCCTTCTTTATGGTCCAGATCTCACTTCCATACATCACTACTGGGAAAACCATAGCTTTAACTATACGGACCTTTGTTGGGAAGGTGATGGCATGTTTTAGTACACTGAAATGAATGTAAGTTACGTAAATAGTTACTTACAATTTATGTAAGCTGTGGAAGTATTTATGTAACTTACATTCGTTTCAAAGTAAAGAAAATAGCTGACAGAGTGACAAATAATGTAGTATTTGGCAGAAACCAAACTGCAGCAGAACAGAAACAGGACTGAATGCAACAAATACATGTCTGAATGGAAATCTCGGCTTTCTTACACCCCTAGGAACCTGTGCCCCCTGCCCCGGTCAGTTGTTGTTAGGGTTCAAATTTCATTGGCTGTGCTGTTGGGAGCTGAAGGCCAACAAAATCTAGATAGTTAGTCCTATAGTGTTCAAGAAGGCTTACTTCCAAGTAAGAGATATAAGTTTACAGCATTGGCTACTTAATAACATGTCACCATTGTTGGGCATCTAACTAGCAAACCAGTTTCTCTGCCTCTTCAGAATTGCTCTGAACTTGCTCCAGACCTGACAAGCCTTCAGCCTTAGATTAATATCCAAAAATAATGGTACATGTAATATTGACTTGCTTACAACAGATGAGCCAGACCTGGGGGGTTCACATTGCAGGGTGGCAGAGACCATGCACCTTTGCTTCTATTTTTGCCTCTATTTTTAGTACAACTGCACATTTTTTAAAAACTGCAAAACTGCCGGTTAAATAAATAAAACCTAACAGATTACCCTGGTTTTGATGAGGTACATTTTCAAGCACTTTGGTGTTAATTAATTTCAATCAAGATGCCGTCAGTAATAGAGTTCAGAGGTAGATTTATTGCAAGACTGTGGAAGCCCAGCACTCTTTGAACAATACATAGCTCTCAATCAGGTGTAATAATGGAAAGGAGTGATGTCATAAAATATCAGCCCAACAAGCAGAGCGATGTAAATGGCTGGATCACTCTTGAAACTATATTGTTATAAATCTAACTGCCTTGTGGCTGAGTTATAAGGATAGGAGATTGATAAGCTGTTCTGCTTATAAAAGCGATTCGGGCTGCTATCCAAGACACCGTACCTCAAAAAGGATGTTGCAGAGCTGGAAAAGGAGGTGGAAAGACTGGCCAAAATGATCCAGCGGTTGGAGCAACTCCCATGTGACAATAAGTTGCAAGCTGGAGCTTTTTTTGGTTTAGAAAAAAAAGGACGAGTGAAAGGGGACAATGATAGGCGTGTGCAAAATCACACATGATGTAGAGAAAGTGGATAAGGAGAAACTCCCCCTTCCCTCCTCCCACACTGTCATAAGATTAGACCCAGGAGGCATTTGAGAAGCAGCTGCATGTAACATCGCCACCAATGGAGCCCCCTATAAGTGGGGGTGTTTGGGAAGAGAGGACAGGGCTGAGCCTTTGCATGTTCTGTTGCATCCTGAGCTGGCCTTGTGACACCAATGGGCCCAATAGGGGCCTCTTTGATGCACCAGCCTTGGAGTCCTTTACGTTGTTCTTCCTCTTGGGGTTCAAATGTTTACATCAATAATAATTCTATCACTACCCCTGATGAAGTGTTATACAGAGCTCAGCGTGGATTGAGGTCCTATTTCTTGTAATAAATCCATCCCTCTGCACTCATTTACTGATTACATGGCGTATGTCCCTCTTGTAACCCTCTTGGCAAACTTTGTTATCTAAATGGACAGGAGGAAAGACGGCACTTAAAAGAAGAAGAAGCAAAGAATAGGTTAAAAGTAGGTTGAGCTGTTCACATACAATCAGTTTAACTTAATTTAATGCAACTGCGGGAAGGGAACTCTGAATTTGATCAGAGGAACAGCAGAGTTAATATCGTGTTTAACCTTTTCCTTCTGGGCCTTCTGTCCCAGAAGTGTCCCCACCGAAGCTTCTTTTCCTGACATGGGGGCAGGAATATATGGGTCTGATTGATGTACCCATAAGTGGGAAAGGAGCAGGAAGACACGATTTTGATTGGGAAAGAGTTAAGCCCCTCCTCTGATTAAATCCAAAGTTGCCTTTAGCTGTAGGTGTTGTGCCTTTTTTAAAAAAAAAAATGGGAGGTATTTCTTTCGCCTCTCATGTCAAAATTAATTTTGTACTCAGAATATTGGCCTGCGTCGTGTCTCTTTTTCAATTTGTTCTTCTGCCTGGCTGATTTGGTGGGATGAAGCGGTTCTTGAGTATGATGGTTGAACAATAACCTACTGCTGTTACAATAACCTACTGTCACAAACACGATTCAGGGACAGCTAAATTCTTTTTAAAAATTATTTCAGTAGAATAAGATTTAACTCTCTCATTAAAACCAGCAGGACTTAAAAGTTCATTTTGCCTAGCTTGCGCCTGGTGCCCCCCAGAATTCGGCACCCGGGTGCCCTGCACCCCTTGCACCGCCGGGTGAAGACAGCCCTGCTTGTGCCATTGGAGGATTCCCTGGTCCTGAATGGGGTAACTGTGCCCCTGAAGGACCAGGTGCGCAGCCTGGGAGTCATTTTGGACTCACAGCTGTCCATGGAGGCACAGGTCAAATCTGTGTCCAGGGCAGCTGTTTACCAGCTCCATCTGGTACGTAGGCTGAGACCCTATCTGCCTGCGGACTGCCTCACCAGAGTGGTGCATGCTCTGGTTATCTCCTGCTTGGACTACTGCAATGCGCTCTATGTGGGGCCACCTTTGAAGGTGACCCGGAAACTACAACTAATCCAGAATGCTTCAGCTAGACTGGTGACTGGGAGCGGCCGCCAAGACTATAAAACACCGGTCTTGAAAGACCTACATTGGCTCCCAGTACATTTCTGAGCACAATTCAAGTGTTGGTGCTGACCTTTAAAGCCCTAAATGGCCTCGGTCCAGTATATCTGAAGGAGCGTCTCCACCCCCCATCATTCTACCCGGACACTGAGGTCCAGCGCCGAGGGCCTTCTGGCGGTTCCCTCAATGTGAGAAGCCAAGTTACAGGGAACCAGGCAGAGGGCCTTCTCGGTAGTGGTGCCCTCCCTGTGGAATGTCCTCCCACCAGATGTCAAAGAGAACAACAATTATCAGACTTTTAGTAGACATCTGAAGGCAGCCCTGTTTAGGGAAGCTTTTAATGTTTGATGTATTACAGTATTTTAATATTTTTTTGGAAGCTGCCCAGAGTGGCTGGGGAAGCCCAGCCAGATGGGCGGGGTATAAATAATAAATTATTATTATTATTATTATTATTATTATTATTATTATTATTATTATTATTTCTGAGGTGAATATAATATCTCTTCCCCCAGATATTGGTCAGTACCTTTTAAGTTAGGGGTAGCCAACAAGGGGTGACCTCTGGATGTTTTGGACAAATTCCCATCAGGCCCAGCCAGCACAGCCAATGTTCAGGCCGGAAACTTCTGCGTGGCACCATGTTGGCTGCCCTTAACAAGTAATAACATTTAGTATTTATGTAACAGTTGGTAGCATTCAAAACACAGTCTTACTGTCAGGGCTGTCTTTACCCGGGGTGCAAGGGGTGCGGGGCACCCGGGTGCCGAATTGTATAGAGCTGCTATGTGGCAGCACCTTTGACACGACTGATCTCACGCCGCCTGCCTGCTAATTCTGCTGTAGGGAGAGCTCTCTGGAAAGTCTTGCTCACCAAAGCCAGGAGGAGGGGGAGTGACAGGAAAGAGGGAGAAACAGACAGAAAGAGAACACTCCTATCTAGAGACGGGAGCGCACACAGGCTCCGGAAGAAGAACTCGTATATGCGCGCTCGCTAGGGCCCTCCCAGCTCCTCTAGAAATAAGTTTGATCCCACAAAGAAAGGCTGCCTGAGATGGCTCTCCCACGCATGCGTCCGTCTCATCTTTCAGACACCCACCACGACTGTAAGGGCATGCGTGGAGTCTTTACACCGACTCCCAATGTGCTCTTTGTCTTCTTTAGAAAAGCTGGTTTTAAACAAAGCAAACACCAAAAAAAACCCCTCCTTTTTGTTGCCGCGCAGGTGTGAGCGCTATTTATCAAATGATAATAATGACATAAGGCATAATAAAAGTTAATTTGGGGGCTAAACTAAATTTGGGGGTGCTGGGCAGATCTTTGCACCCCAGCGGCGCATATGCCAGTAAAGAAAAACCAGTAAAGAAAAACAATCCTTTTAGTTGATTCCACTGTCGCTTTGTTGTGTGTCAGTTTTGTGTACTCATATGATCTGTTGTGATGAATTTCATTCATTCCGCTGTATCAGGGGTCAGCAACGTGTGGCCCATGGGCCGGATGTGGCCCATGAAGACCAGTTTACCGGCCGACAAGCCACCCCCGAACGGAGCCACCCGCTCAGTGAGTCCCCCGCGCGCTGCGCTAAACCGGCACAGCGCGGCACGGGAGCTCGCAAAGAGGTGCCAGAAGTATCACACCTGTGCATGCTCAGATACCGGAAATCACTTCTGCACATGCCCAGACGCCGAAAATCACTTTTGCACATGCGCAGATGCAATTTCCAGTGCTGCGCTGTGCCGGCCCGGGCCACAGACGATCTCTGCAGCAGTGATCTGGCCCATGGCCGGTAAGCCTTGCCGACCGCTGAGCTATATCAATAGGCTACCCTGTATGTTAATGGGAAGCAGGGAGAGATAATGGCTTAAGGCCATATAATGATGCATAGAGAGAGGCAAGTTCTGAAACCCAGGCTTCGCGTTTCGGAGCTCACCATTTCACTAGTTTTGCACCATCGCACAGTCTTTAATTCCCTTCGCGACTCTTTCAGGAACAAATGGAACATGGGGCGGGGGATTATATCGGGCAATAAAATTATATTGTGCTTGTGTAAAAAAAAAATGTGCAAGTCATTAAGCAGAATAAAGAGAGGCTGGAAGTTAAAACACTAAGCTTAGATGATTTAAGCTTTGTTCTAGTTAAATGTGCAATATGTTTCCAAAAAATGAATTGGTCTTTGGGGCTGAATAAATAGTAGATATATCAAGCCCCATTTTGAAAAGAACTAATTTTATCTGCACATATAATTTTTAAGACTTTTATAATTAGTTGGTCATTTTTGCTTGTTTAGAATGGGAGACAGGGAGGGCTTTGTGGGGTCAGTTTCTAAATGAGCAGTAACTCCAGAGGGATAGCCTATTGTAGAAAAGCAATAATGTGTTCTGTGGCACCTTAAAGGTGTGGGGTGACTATTTTATTTTAGCGTATGCTTATTCACCCTAGATAAGGCCATGACCCACTAACTGAAGATGAATGCTTCAGCTGGGGTCTCTTTTCCTGGTTAAGTTTTCTGTGGCTTTTATAGCATCCTATCAGGCAGAAACTCAACGGGTGCAGCTTTGCTTTCCCTGTAGTCAGTCCTCCCTGAACCTGTTGACTTTCTACCTCTCTTATTGCTGCAAAAAACCCAAACCCACCCATATTTGGTGAAGGAAGCAGGAAGCAACAGAGATAAATCTGCAGAGAGAGAGCAAAAGTAAAAATACCATATTTTTTGCTCTATAAGACTCACTTTTTCCCTCCTAAAAAGTAAGGGGAAATGTATGTGCGTCTTATGGAGCGAATGCAGGCTGTGCAGCTATCCCAGAAGCCAGAGCAGCAAGAGGGATTGCTGCTTTCACTGTGCAGTGATCCCTCTTGTTCTGGCTTCAGAGATTCAAAATATTTTTTTTCTTGTTTTCCTCCTCCCAAAACTAGGTGTGTCGTATGGTCTGGTGCGTCTTATAGAGCGAAAAATATGGTTATCTGTAGATTAAAAATGGGAAAGGGGTGCCCATTTTGCAGTGTTGAACTAAAGGTGGGTTCTGAAGTTAGGTAGAACGGTACAGGTGACAAGGACAGTGGTGTTATTTCAGCTTTCAGTAGGAAGGGCAAAGATGCTCATGGCTAGGCAAAGGTTCAAGGACCTGCTCTTGGATATATTCAAGATAAAGGCACAAAAATACAGCTTGCTTGAAGAGCATTTGTCTGTGCGGAGCTGGGAACTCTGATCTCCAAATGCCAACTACCTACAAAGCTCACTGGGTGACGTTGGTCAGCTACTCTCAGCCTAAGCAACCTCTACAGGTACAGAAGGAATGCAGTCCAGTTCACATTCTAATGCAAACTTGAGTCATTTGCACTTCCTGAAACAATATGCAAACTGAAGCCCAGCTAGCCTTTGCACTTCTCTGCGAGGCAATTCCCCAACCAGATAATGCATTTGAGCAAGTGTGCAAGCATGCATATATTCATGGAAATACTATACAGAAATGCACGATGCTTGTCAAAATGTCTATTACGGGAAACTCCTTATGGAAAGGGTGTATATTAGGGGGCGGTCGAATCACACTAAAATACGGATGGAATTTCGTGAGGATTAAAAACAAATAAATCGCAAACTGATGCAGAAATGTGGAGAGCTGAAGACTGGAAAAATGAGAAATCTGAAGTTCAAGAAGAGGTGACTGATTGCATGGCGAGTTCCCACCTCCCCCATCGGAAATAAAGACACAAGACACCGTATTTAAGGTTAATGGGCGAAAATAGGCCACAACTTTATTGATTACAGGAATTGAGCGGTAGCTCGGAAGTGGCTTTTCCAAAATGGCTTCCCTGGTAAATGGCCTTTATTTAGTCTTCTCTCAGTCTCTGCCAGATGGTACATTAATGCCCCCCAGACAGAAATCAGTGCACCCTCTGGGGCCATTACAGCTTCCCTTGGCACAGTCTCCATGGGTCCATTCAAGATCCCTTTGGCTTACCTTAATAGTTCCTTTAACTGTTGGCATGAGGCACTATTGTTTTGTCTGCCGAAGCGGCAAACAGTGGAGCCTGCCATTGCCTGGCTTTGCCCTCTAGATGATGTGGGCCTTGCTGAAGTCACATCACAACAGAAGCCGCCGAGCCGTCTCGGAGATTCCGCGAGGCAGCTTGGCGTTTCTCCTCAGAAGTTGCTCAGGTAAGGAGATCTGGCGACGTGCAAGTCAACTCAAAGGAGTGCTGTTATTTAAGCACTTTGAAGTTGACACCGTCACCGCGAACAGGCAGCCCGTGGCTGAAGGGAGATTTTTAATACAAACAGAATGACATTAATATCACACTTTACCATAATGGGGGAGAAGGGATTGAGGGGAGCCTTTAAAGCTCTCGGTGGCGTCGTTCTCTCCTTGCAAGGGAGGCGGGGTAGGGGAGAGACTAGAGTAGTGTCTTGCTTTGCTTTATACAGGGGAGAAAGGTGTCACATTGATGGAACTGGGATTTTAGAAGTGGAGCAAATGAGAAACAAGTGCAGACTAGGTTGAGGGCCAGAACGTTTCAAGCCGTGCCATTTTCTAAAGATCTATTCCAGCCACTTCTGTAGCGAGCTTTTATTCAGCGAGGTTCGGGGCTGGGGAGTAGAAGAGCTGAAACTCATTAAAACAACATCAAGCAGTCGGTGCAAATAGAATATTTAAAAGACATTATCCAGGAACCCCAAATGCAAGTTTCGCTTCATAATATTTATCTGCAGAGAGTGCTCCCCCCCCCTTCTTCTTTCCTTTCCTGAATGTGGTGATGGTTATAGACTGTATATGCTCTGCTCAGCATTTGAGTTGTCACGATAAAAGGGCATAAGCTGTATAAATAACAGTTGTTGGCACATGAAAGGGATGCTACATGGATTGTTCTTCTAGAGGACCAACCACCGGTTCTTTTGTTCAATCCAAAAACAATTGTATAATTTTTACTTGATGTTTTTAAAAAACGCAATCATGGTTGTCATTCCATAGGAGCACCAAAAAAATTGAAAAAGTACGTTTGTGAGGGGCAAAAGAGTGGCATTGGCCATAGCATTCGGCTTCCTAAAAATGTCAGCTATCATTTTAGAAATAACAAACAAAGCAAGTTTCTAGCCCTCATGACTGTGGTGATAACACTCAAAAATAGATGGAGAATGCCCACTGAAATATATGAAGCCAGTATAACTAGAAGAAGGGATGCGGTTGGCATTGTGGTCTAAACCACAGAACCTAGGGCTTGCTGATCAGAAGGTCAGCGGTTCGAATCCCCACGACGGGGTGAGCTCCCGTTGCTCGGTCCCTGCTTCTGCCAACCTAGCAGTTCGAAAGCACGTCAAAGTGCAAGTAGATAGATAGGTACCACTCTGGCGGGAAGGTAAATGGTGTTTCTGTGCGCTGCTCTGGTTCGCCAGAAGCGGCTTAGTCATGCTGGCCACATGACCCAGAAGCTGTACGCCACCTCCCTCAGCCAGTAAAGCGAGATGAGCACCGCAAGCCCAGAGTTGTCCCCAACTGGACCTAACAGTCAGGAGTTCCTTTACCTTTTATAACTAGATGATCCTTGGGGTCCCTTCCAACTCTACAATTCTGTGACAAAAGCTAGGTACAGATAACCATACCTACAAACAGGAGTCAGGTGGAGAGGTCTATTGTTAGATGAGCTTCACTTCTCTCCCACACCCTTAACCTGACATCTTTGCCTCTCAAATCCAGTGCTGATTTCTAGAGCTGAAACTGCCATTTTGTGTGTTGGCCACCATTTCACCCACCCAAAGAATGCCTTTTGGAATGGGCTGTTCTATAGAAAAATGAAATACGGTCCAGCAGCTGATTGGACCTGTGAGGTACTCCAGTAAGTAAGTAATTACATACTTATCACTGTCTGTACTTTTTGGGATTTAATTTCTAGTGACCTCACTGTTTGCAACCTACACACTCAAGCATGCAAACACATACCAAGCTTTTATATATACAATGGTACCTCAGGTTAAGAACTTAATTCGTTCTGGAGGTCTGTTCTTAACCTGCAACTGTTCTTAACCTGAGGTACCACTTTAGCTAATGGGGCCTCCTGCTGCCGCCTCGCTGCTGGAGCACGATTTCTGTTCTTATCTTGGAGCAAAGTTCTTAACCTGAGGTACTATTTCTGGGTTAGCGGAGTCTGTAACCTGAAGCATCTGTAACCTGAGTTGTCTGTAACCTGAGGTACCACTGTATCTGTAATTCAGGATTGTACTTCATGAATCAGATGACATGGCCTGTAGTCCATTTATAATTTGTTGGTTTTTAAGGGGCCTCAAGACTCTTTTTTCCTTTGTTGAACATTGAATATACCTAATACCATATGATGGTGTCATTTCACACAAGGGCCAGCCCAGGACATTTTAGCACCTGCAGTGAACCACAAAATGGCGCCCGCCTCCTGCCAGGGAAGAAGGAGTGTATGAAGATCTACTTCAGGAACGAGGATGGGAGGAGATCAGCAGTGCCTCCTATTCACCATGGCTGCTGTAAAAGCAACATGAGGGGAGTGCCAAGGCGGCAGCAAATCCAGCCTCAAGGGGCATGCTGAAGAGCAGAAGAAGAAGAAGAAGAAGAAGAAGAAGAAGAAGAAGAAGAAGAAGAAGAGTTTGGATTTGATATCCCACTTTATCACTACCCTAAGGAGTCTCAAAGCGGCTAACATTCTCCTTTCCCTTCCTCCCCCACAACAAACACTCTGTGAGGTGAGTGGGGCTGAGAGACTTCAGAGAAGTGTGACTGGCCCAAGGCCACCCAGCAGCTGCATGTGGAGGAGCAGGGAAGCAAACCCGGTTCACCAGATTATGAGTCCATCGCTCTTAACCACTACAGGGGATGCATTCCTTTGAGGCCAAATCTGCTGCCCCAGTGGATCCTACTGCCTCAGGCAGCCCCCTCACCTTGCCTCATGGGTGGGCCAGCCCTGCAGTGTGAGTCCAGCCCCACGTTTCGAATCCAGGCACCCAGCCAATTATTTTGTTATTTACATAGGTCACAGGGATTTGTATTTGCATGCACACACAAAATAGAAGGTTCAGGTGTTATAGACTATAATTATTGTGTAATGTTTTATTTCTGACTATCGGTCGAATAAAGAAATTGATTGATTGATTGATTGATTGATAGAAGGTTCAGGAAGGAGATCTCACCTCCCCACACCAGTAAACCTAACACTTTTCATAGATGTTTGCAACTGTTTACAGACACCATTTCCCTGTTATTCGGTGCTGCTTCTGGCCATTTTTGTCTTTTTAGGAATTCCTCCTTGCATGTTCCGAATAAATCTAGGTTCATGCACTAGATACAGTGATGCCACGAAGCACCTTTGTTGATCAGATTTAGCGATGCTCCGATGCCGTTAGAGTGAGGGTGATGTTTTCCGCACTGGTCACACGGGGAAAACCTAGGCAGTTAGGGATCTAAGAACCATTTATCAGACTTTTTGCCATGGCATTTTAAAAAATGCCAAACAGGAGGCAGGGTTCTTTTGATTATGGGGAACCCCTTTTATGAAACTAGTTTCTCCCCAGCTTAGTCCTAGCTCAAGGTGTGTGTGTTTCGAACAGCATGATAAAGGCAGCTGCTGCAACCAAAACCCAACTGTTAAGAACAAACCACTTACAGGATTTGATTAAAAATAAATGCCAGGTGGTCTTGCAGTGCATTACAGCTCTGGTAGTCTTTTCATTTTCACTTGCTTTTGGGCTGGGCACCTAATGTCAGATAGATTGGGTCATAGCCGCTAGGTCCAAATGCTTCTCCACAATGAATGGGAACAGGTGAACAGGGAAAGGTCCAATTTGGGCGCCCTGATACTTTTATGTAGAGGAAGATGCAGATCTGGAAAGATATTCTGGGGTCTTTACTCATCTCCTCTAATAAGAGATGGAGCAAGCTCCTTTATAGGGTGCCTATATGATCTCCCCCAGCTATCCATCTTTTGTGTCTATCGATATCAAAATGGGCAGCAGCTTTGCGACTTGCTATAAACAAATGTTTCATTGCATTACAAACCATTTCTTTGCTAAAACACCCATGAAATCTGCCTCCTGACACAGTTGCTCCAGCAGACTAATCTGATTGTGATTGGCTGTGAATGAAATGGAAATGGGAAAATTCCACTAAGCAGGCGAACATGCCGAACTGATTTTCAGCCAATTTGAAACCCAGGTTGGCTGAAGACCTTCCTCAGATAAAACCCTGTAAGTGAAAAGCTGAAGTGCATCTGAATGTAAAAGCCAAAATCAATTTGATTTTAAATGATTTTCAACTGATTTTAAAAGGCAACGGTGTGGAACTTATGTGGAAGGTTAAAAGGCTTCAATTTGATTCCCTTCAGATGAAGACAAGCTTATTTTTCCCTCTTTATTCGATTTATTTCTCTCCCTTAATCTTTCTACTGTTTTTCAAGGTCTCGTCTATTGCTTAGCCAATTTTATTCAAGAATTACTGGACCAGCAATGCAAAGTTGTTGCTTTTTAAACGTCCGGACTAAAATACTGGATGAGGCATTGAAAATGTAGTATAAACAAGTGGGGTTCTGCAACACAATGTTGTAGAGTATCCCTGGCATGTGTGACTATTAGCTATGCTTGTGGCTGAGCGGCTTAGAAACAAAAGCTAGCACCAAAAGCATTAAGAGCTGCTGCATAACTAGACATTTCCTTCATGTGCTTTTGTTGAGGTAGTTGTTGAGTTTTTGAAAACCCTGCCATGCTACCCAGGTTCTGGATTCTAATGCCTGATGTAACTGGACTAAAGACAAACAGCAACTATCACCTGCCCACTTTCACTCCTCTCAAGACAGTTTGTGGCAAACAAACCCAACATACTTGGGTGATATATCAACTTATATGTGGGCAGGAGAATTGCTCTGATACTGGCATATTGAAAGATGGGGAATGAGCTTCCTCATGGCCATCATCATGGGATGTGACTGGATCTATGATCACAAGTCTCAGCGTTCCGGCACTAGTGGTAGAGTGTTTTATCTGTGGAGAAGAAAGGGAGGAAATCATTTCAGGGGCTCCTTAATTAATCACTCTGCTTTGCATCCTGTTATCAGACCCTGGAAATGCTTTATGAACCTGGAAGCAAATATGGTGTCCAATGTCCAGGAATGAAGAGTGAGACAAGGTAAAAGGTCGAGACAAACTGGTAATTTTCAAAGCATCAGAGGTGTCATTCTGGAGGTCTCCAATTATGACTCATGATGTGTACTGCATCCATCCTATTCGTCACCTTCAGCAAAACATTGTGAAGGTGTTTCCAACACTGCAAAAACCTGCAAAATCCACTTGACAAATGATTGGCAGTGTTGTCTTGTACTGTTTTGTCTTGTACTGTGTTGTCTTCGGTAACTGCACCCTTCTCTTGAGCTTCCTCAACCTGTATAAGGGCATTGTCGTTAGCCATTGCTCAACAAGCTAGACTTATGTCTTGAATGGGAAGCTTTGGGTTGACTCTTGCTTCGAAAGGCAGGATATAACTTTTTAGGAGAAAATAAGCAAGCAAGGCATCTATCTGAGGTGAATGATGGATGGCTGATTGCTTTCTCCCCAAGAGCTGAGTCTAGAGTTGCATGGTCCCCAGAGTAGTTGTTTTAAAAAAAACTTACCTGTATTCCCACTCCCACCCCAAAATCAATCCCTTATTATGAGGAGAATCGTGTGTGTGTGTGTGTGTCCCATAGTTGTTTATTACAGGGATGTGTTTTTATATCCCACAAACTGGCTGGGGGGGGAAGACATGGCTATGGGGGTTGGAAGACAGTATCACCTAAGAGTGGAAGGGATGATAGGAGAGAGTCATGAAAATAGCTGCTGTGTTTGTTTGTTTGTTTGTTTGAGCATTTATGTGTGTAGGAACATAGGAAATTGCTTGCAGTAGGCCAGACCATTGGTCTATCTTTGTCAGTAAGGTAAAGGTAAAAGACCCCTGGATGGTTAAGTCCAGTTAAAGGCGACTATAGGGTTGCGGCGCTCATCTTGCTTTCAGGCCGAGGGAGCCAGCGTTTCTCCACCGACAGCTTTCTGGGTCATGTGACCAGCATGACTAAACCGCTTCTTGGAAACCAGAATGCACAGAAACACTGTTTACCTTCCCACCACAACTGCTAGGTTGGCAGGAGCTGGGACAGAGAAATGGGAGCTCACCCTGTCACGTGGATTCAAACCGCCAACCTGATCGGCAAGCCCAAGAGGCTCAGTGTTTTAGACCACAGTGCCACCCGCGTCCCATATCTTTGTCAGTATTTCATGACTGGCTGTGGCTCTCCAGGACCTCGGACAAGGTGCTCTCCCAGCCATACCTGGAGATGCTGAAGACTGAACCTGGGTCCCTCTTTGGGCACAGCAAATGCTCTGCCACTGAGCTATGCCCTGTTCCCTAGCAACTATCAATATCTGCAGCACTTCGCAGAGCAACCTCAGCAAAAGGACAGCATGCCACCTACCCTGAGAGGCTCACAATGCTTGGCTTTGACCATGAGGATGACAACACATGGGTGGAAGGAAAGAGAGGGGCAAGCAAAGGCAAGGGTGAATCTTAAAGGTTCTCTTCCTTTGGAGGTTTTCAAACAGAGGTGGGATGGCCATCTGTCATGGGTGCTTTAGCTAATATTCCTGCAATGCAGGATGTTAAACTAGATCATAGCTGTCAACTTAGATTTGAAAATAAGGGACCAGCAGCCTCGAAAATAAGGGATCAGCAGCCAAAATAAGGGATTTTCCAGGCACAGGAATGTTCAACTTCTGAGCCCCTCCGAGCCAAAGGCAGAAAGCCCAGCCAGCAGCCAAACGAAGCCTCAAGCGGTGGTTCCCACAGCGCAGCAACCCGGCAAAGGGGATGCAGCAAGGAAAACCACGGTCACCTCTCCACTGGGAAGTGCTGATCAAAGGCGAGTCCCCAGGCAATGCGGCCAATTTGATTGGCACAAGGCATTCAAGCTTCATCCCCCCCAGTCGTTCGTAGACTCCTTATTGGGTGAGCAACGCAGCCAAGCAACACAGTTGGAGCCTCCGTCCTCCCTGGCCAGCAGGGAGGGAGGGAGAGGAGCTGCTTCCTTTGAAACCCAGGAAATTTAAGGGACATCATCAATAAGGGACAGCAGCGGGACACAGCACTGGGATAAGGGAGTTTCCCACCAAATAAGGGACGGTTGACAGCTATGGACTAGATCTACAATGATTCTATAAGACTGAAGACGAGGGTTCAGGAGGCAGGTTTTAAACTGGATTGAAGGAAGGGTGATGGTAGGGGCCGTACATAAGTGTTTGGGAAGCTAACTTCAGGCCCCAAGCAACAAAGAAGAAAGGGTGGAGCCACAGAAAGGAGCCTTGTGTGCACGAGTGAGAAGGCAGGGTGTCAATTGTCTCTGACAGGAGTTTGTGTGTGTCGAGCATCTTGTTTTGGGGTGGATGGAAATAGTAACATGTGGCTCCAGAATCTGAAACACCCATGTCATCTTCTGTGGATCATCAAAAACTTGGCACATGCACTGTTGTTGAAAGGGCGGGGGGAGCCCATCTTCATGTCAGAGAAATATTCTTGTGGTTTCATCACCATTATTTTATTTTTAGTGAGAGCTTTGTATTATGGTGCCTCGAGTTTTACTTAAATTAAATGTCAGCTACAATTTGGCATTCTCGGGAATGAATTATGTGCCTGTTCTCAGAGACTATAGGAAAGCTCCAGTTTTGTGTAGTAAGTGCCTTTAAATGGAGGGGAAGGAAGTTAATTGGTGAGGGCCCAAGAATAGGCCTTCTTGCACATCCTGCACAAATCCACAGAGGGAGGAGAACACTAGTCCTTAACCCATAAAGGGAAAAGGAAAAGTGGTGAGAACTTTCCGCACAGGAGTGACTTCAGTATTCTTCTTCTTCTTTGGCCAAGTAAGATTGCCTTCCATGAACACAGTTTTAACTGTGAGTTTGTAAGTGACTGTGGAGGCCAATTCAGGATCCACACATCCTTCCACAGTGGGGACATAGGTTTCCAGGCAGGAGTTGATCATGGTGAGGGATTGCCAAGTGTGACTTCCTCTTAGCACGCTTCTCCCTTTAGTCCTGAGTTTGAGCGTCTTCAAAGCCCATGAAACCTTTGGTGAAGGCTGCTCTCCAACTGGAGCGCTCGCAGGCCAGTGTTTCCCAGTTGTTGGTGTTTATACTACATTTTTAAAGATTTGCCTTGAGAGAGTCTTTGAACCTCTTTTGTTGACCACCAGCATTATACTTTCCATTTTAAAGTTCGAAATAGAGCAGTTGCTTTGGAAGACGATAATCAGGCATCCACACATGACCAGTCCAACAAATTGATGTTGAAGAATCATTGTTTCTAAACTGGTGATCTTGGCTTCTTCCAGGCGTTAGTTTGCCTGTCTTCCCAGGTGATGTGTAAAATCTTACGGAGACACCGTTATGGGAGGCTCATGCCTGAGGGTGGAACAGTCACATCAAGACCAGTCCAATGGGGTCAACAAATCAGGGGTCCCATTTTTCTACAGCAGTAGATTCCAGGCAAACTTCAGGAGCTTCCCGGGGAATCTTCAAAGTGCAGATCAGAAATGGTGCACAAGAACCCCTAAAAGCTTCCCGCCTTCCCCTGCAGCCACAGCTGTGTCCTAGAGCAGGAGGTTTCCAAACCATGGTCCACAAGCTTGATTCAGGTGGTCTGTGATTATCTGTGAAGAACAAGGACAGTGGTTGTGAACAGTGGCAGCAGCGGCTGTTCCTGGACAGAGCGAAAGTGACGAGGCAGGAGGAAGCCACTTGAAAGGGGTAGAGAGAAGATTAGGAGGCAGAAAGACAGTGAGAGGAAAGAAGAGAAAGAGAGATGGCGAGAAGGTTCCTCCTGGGAAACTGTTTAAAAAGAGGGGGAAAGCATATTTGTTTTGTGAATTGGCTTGCTAGAATGAAGGGGCAATGGTGGGGGGCAGTAAAATGGTGTTTTTTCCTGCTGCCTAAAAAACTTAAGTAGACTAAGCAAAGTGCTTGGAGGTGTTTTCTATGTGTGGAAGAAGGTGATATGATTGGAGGTGTTAAGTAGTTAAGGAAAGATATTCTGCACATGCTCTGAAATACTTTCATTTTATGACCATTTGAATACCTTGAAGTACAAAAGCCATTCAGCATCTAGCAAAATTACAATTGCTAAAACAGGCAGGAAAAAATCATTAAGTAGTCTAGACAGGGGGTGAGTTTGGGAATCACTAGTCCATTCTCAGTTTATATGCGAATCAACAGACTTGACCCTCACTTGGCATGAACTCAGTGAGCTGGCCTAGTATGGACACCAGAATGTCCTATGTGGCAGACAAGTCCAAAAAGACCAGTCTGAAAACCACTGTTCTACAGGGTTAGTTTCATTTTCACAAGAGATTACTCTTTCCCAAGAACGCTAAGCTGCATTTATCTCTCAAAAGAAACCCGGGATGACAGTGTGCCAATTTAGCTCGTTTGCAGAAGGTAATACGTTTTAATCAATGGTAATAGATGAAGAAGGACAAACCACGCTGTGTAAAAGTCGTTAGCTTTGTGCCATAGCGGAGTTCATCCCCTCTGACGCATTTGTGGTCATTTCCCTCCCCGCTTGCCTCTGCAAGGCACCTAGGCCCAGATTGTGAAGTAAACAAGGCGTGTGTCTTTTGTAGCCACCCTTTCTGCGTAGTCTGGATTTAATTTTCTGTTAAGTATGGGATTGTGTCGGGGGCTCTGGAAACACGGGAGTGGGGGGGGGGAGGACTTAGTTTGAAGTTCTAATGTAGTCAGGCTGGAATCTGTCACTCAGCTTATTACATGTTGATGACTCAGTGCCGTCTCAGCCATAAGCAGCCCATGATTTATGGACACCGAGTGAACTCCTGCGGCAAAAACGCAGCCATGAGATCAGAGAAGCAATAGGAACTTTTCTTTTTTTCTTTTTTGGCAGGAGACAGCGCCTGCATTTTTCTCATTCATGCCAAACTGCTTTGCACGGCAATTAGCTGTGTCCTCATTTAGTCTCCAGTCCCAAAGGGTAATGAAAGTCATATATCATCTTCAAGGCTGCTAATTATCCAGCTCAGTTACAGGTAGGCTTTGTAACTCTGAGAAGGGCTTGTCGGCTTGATATTTATTGCTCTTCCAATAAGCAAGCAAAGGAGAAGAATTTGGGGAGGGAAGGCTGGAGTTGTGTGTGTGTATGTGTGTGTGTGTTTGTGTGTGTGTTTGCAGGCAGGGAAACTTTTCTCTTGAAAGGCTGCCTGCACCCCTTTGCCTCAGATCATTGACATATCTTCTGCAAATGTGCCGGTCAAAGGGGAAATATCTTCATTCCTCGACTCCATTTTTCATGCTGTAACTGAAATGTCCAGCAGGAGTGGCGAGTGAGCTCTTGAAACATGAGAAAACATGCATGAGAGAAGGGGAGGGGAGAGGTCAGCTAGTCTTCAGTGGTTTGAGCCAAGAAAGGCAATACTTTGAGCCAAGAAAGGCAATGCTCATTTTCTTTGCTGAGGAGACCACAAAACAAAACAAGAAACAAGGAGCAATATGGAATTCCTTCTCTCCCACCTGGAAAGGCACAGGTAGTTCCGTGCTCCTCACACTGTGCTGGCTTCCCTCCACCCCAAATAAAATCTGCTTTGTATACATATGCAACACAGCACTGCCAGCGGAAGTTGGTAAACTGGGCTCAGTGGGACACTGCCAACCACATTCTGCCCCTCAGCCATCCTTTTTACAGCTTCCTCCTCCTTAGTCTCCTTAGTCTCAGTGTTGCCCTTGTAGAACACAGAAGAGAAGAGGATGGGGACAAAACTAGAATTTGATGTTTATTTAACTGTTGTTGACTCCCTTCCCCCAGATGGACACCCACATATATGAGTGGCATCTGCATGGAATCTGTTTGTTCTATTGGAATTTGCACAATTGTGACATGCGCTTCTGTGGCTCCTACATGGAAGATGGAGCACACTTGTTTTCTGCTGCTCCAGAGGGTAGGACTCGAACCAATGGATTCAGGTTACAATGAAGAAAATTCTGAGGAAACATCAAGAAGAACTTTCTGACAATCAGAGCTGTTCGACAGTAGAATGGACTCCCTCAGAAGGTTGTGGACTCTCCTTCCTTGGAGGTATTTAAGCAGAGGTTGGATGGCCATCTGTCATGGATGCTTTAGTTCGAGATTCCTGCATTGCAGGGGGTTACACTAGATGACCGTTGGGGTCTCTTCCAGCTCTACGATTCTACGATTCTATGAAGCTATAGGAGCAGTCCTGACGTGAAGGCCCATATACCTACTTTTACTGTTAGCCGCTGGGATGGCTCTAGCCAACCCACCCCAAATTATCAATTGGACAAGAGAGCAGATAAGCAAATGGTTGAAAACTCTGAATAATTATAAGCATATTAGGTGCAGTCTGTTCATATTTGGGACATGTGTTCACAACTGCACTCAGCCTACATGTCAGGCAACTGACCTTTATGGCTTCCCTGATCATAACTGAGAATGATGTGGGGTTGGATAGGAATGGACTTTATTGCTTTAGCATCCGCAAGTTGTGTGTGGCAACCTGGTAAATTGGATATCACGATTCTCCTCCTTGTTTGTTCTCTGTGATTCATGCTTTGGGGTTCCCCTTCAGGACAAAAAGCATGCATGACAGATTTGAGCTCGAATACAAGCACATCAAGTCTGATTGGCACATAGGGCATGATACAGTCACTTCATATAAAGGCCATCATTAGTGACCAACCATCAATCAGTCAGATACATAAATCAGGTTTTATAAACAGTGGAGTTTCAAAGAGGCTCTGCGTTCAGAGTGGTGCGGTAGCTAGACAACTACAAACTAAAAGACCATGTTGAAAAAAGAATGAATAAATAAACATCCAGACAATGAAATTAACAAGAAAGAGGTGCCCAGTATAAACTACATCTCCATCAGAAACATGCATGTTTATCATCAACAATAGCAGTGTTTCTTGAATTCCAGTTAATAACAGGATTGATAGAGCATTTCCAAATGTTCAAAGTGCTTCACGGAAATTATGTGGCTGTAATCTTTAAAAACAACTCTGTAATGTAGGTGAGTCTATTCTCACTATATTGCAGAGGTGATCGTTGAAGCCAAGAATGGCTTGCCTAGGGCCACCTGGGGAGTATATGGTCATAGTACAGTCCTTTTGCCTCTATGCTATTACAGTTAAAGTATGGCTTCATACTTTACGAAAGAGAAAGCAGAGACTCTTTTTGCCAATATTACTCTGTAATGTGCCTTGTAAAGTGACTGCTAAAAGAGAGAGAACATTGAAGAATCCTGAAAGGTTTTATGGCTACTATGGGATGGACCCATGCTATGTATGTACATGGGATGGGAACCCATGTTAGAAGGATGTACTTAGCTAATAAAAAATAAAAAATGTTTAGGCCTTGCATCCCTGTCCTATTCTGGACCAGGCCAAGACACCACCAATGGTAGAATGGACTCACTTTGGCAGTCACCACGTCAGTCCCTTCCTTTTCCACCACCCCAAAAGTGATAGGATGTCAAGCTTTGGGGAATCAATTTCCTCCCCCCATGGCAGTAGATAAGAAGATCAAAGAAAGGAAGGTCTTACTAGTTAGAAACTTTAATAATGACAGTGAGAGAACAAAGAACACATATCCTAGAAATGGCGGTGATCCCAGTTAAGGATCACACCCACTTCCATTGCTATTAATCTACGTCACTCCTACGTAAGCACCCTCTGTGCTTTCTGTTCTGACACTTTCTGAGCTCTGCATGACCTTGGGCTGAGCGGAGGGATGCTGTCCAGAGACTGTGAATGTGTTAAACCTCTCTCTCCCAGTGTTGCTTCTCCTAGCTATTCCCCATCCAGTATTTCCCAGCTTCTGCCTTCTGAACTATGCCCCTCTGCAAACCGCTGTTCCAAATCTATTCTGCCCTCCTGCTCCTGGGAAGATCCAGGAGCAGAGGAGGGGGAGGCTCCCACCATTCCTCCTCAGTGCAGCCCTCCTTAGCACGGTCCCTGACATGGGATAGTTCATCATGGCACATCCTCCATTAGTCTCTCAACTCTGACATTTCATGCTCCAGCAGCATCCAGAGAGCTGCAAGGAACCATGGTACATAGGAGGCATGGCGGGGGGCACCAATTTTTGGTCTTGCATAGGGCGCCACTGAAATTTGAAAGACCAAAGTTCTGCCCCTGCTACCGTGAATCCCCTCAGCCTCCCCAAATAATGTTTTCATGAGGGAAAGGGAAGGGGGCAGTAATGACGAGGGGCAAAATGAGCTCATTCCAGCTGTTGGGCTTCGAACTCTTGAAACATAAAAAATGTATTTTTTTCAAGATGCACACACTCTTCTAAGGCTTATTAGATTGCTAAAGGAAACGGGAGATTTATTCGTTCTTTCTGCCGCAAACGAATGCTGTTTAGACAGTGAATTTCTGCAATAGGAAAACTCATATGGGATCAAAATGCAGCTGTTTGTTCCTCTGCCAAGTATAGGCCTAAATTTATCAGGCTAACAAAAGAGTCTAGAGGCCTTAGCCATTTTAGCCCTTTATCAGACACAAGCGTCGGAATGGGACTGATAAAACTAGACCTACTGAAATCCAGCCACCAGATTAGGACTCGAGCTATTATAATTAAAACTGATGTGAGAGTTTTATGGCCCAGAATCTGAATTGTGATATTAGAGTTTTATGGGATCTGCCTGGGATCAGAATTCAAAGCCAAAAAAACCTCCCAGCTCTTAGAATTCATACAGTTTTCCCTGTCACCATCAATTCTCATGCACCAGTAGAAGCCTCTTGCACCAAACACTGCCTTGCATGCTGGTCTCCAATTGATCTGGTCTTGCAGGAGGCCAGTCCTGATATAGCTATGTGCGGCAGACTTTTCATGAATGTGTATGCAGCACACATTGGTAGACAATAATTAAACCTGAAGACGCTTCGAGAAGGGGAATTGCCTCAATAGCTATCTGTTTTATGTAAATAGAAGGTCATTCAATAGGATACAATGTCATGAAATTCATCCATTTGTCTTGGGAAATGTCTTGCCCTTGAAGATTCAGCCTTGGAGGTGACGTTTCCTCTTGTCCATAGCTGATCATGTCTTCTTCTTCAGTGGGGGAAGGAGAGGACAAATTTGTTCTAAGGCTTTACTTCCACGCTCAATTCTTCTGCTCTCCTCCCAGTAAAAAGGAGGGGAACTGATGACAAGATGCGAATTTTGTAACAAGAGACAAACTGGTGTCGTGCAGAAGTAGTTTCCCCCACACATTTAAAGTCAGCTCCTAAAAGGATTTGTTTAATTTAAGCACAACAGTGTGTCAGTTAATTGCGGGCTTTGAAAAGTATTCTTGAGCATAAGTTCATTAAACTGCCATGGGAAACTTGCTACGCTCATTCCCTGTGGCAAAACACTGTTGCAATGAGCTTTCCCTTCAACATGTTGGATGCTCGGAGCATTCCAAATGGTTCCTGGGAAATTTTCCATTTGGCTGTGTGAAATCTCTCCCTGGAGCCCTCGGGTCTTAAAAACAGGAGATTAAACACTAGCTTGGTTGTAAAATTGACAGAGCTGGTGTCAGGTGGATATATATATGTATATGCATGTGTTGGGGGTTGGATATTGTTCCTTCCAGGTAGCTTTAATTTCTGCACAGAATTAGGACCATACCAATTCACATGTTACATAGAAGCAAAACCTGAATGCACCAACAAATGTTTGCTTGGTGAGGAGCTTCTGCCATCAAAGGTACTAAAAGGTAAAGGGACCCCTGACCATTAGGTCCAGTCGTGGCTGACTCTGCGGTTGTGGCGCTCATCTTGCTTTATCGGCCGAGGGAGCCGGTGTACAGCTTCCGGGTCATGTGGCCAGCATGACTGAGCTGCTTCTGGCGAACCAGAGCAGTGCACGGAAACACCGTTTACCTTCCCGCCGGAGCGGTACCTATTTATCTATTTGCACTTTGACGTGCTTTCGAACTGCTAGGTTGGCAGGAGCAGGGACTGAGCAACGGGAGCTCACCCCATCGCGGGGATTCGAACTGCCGACCTTCTGATCGGCAAGTCCAAGGCTCTGTGGTTTGACCTACAGCGCCACCTGCGTCCATCAAAGGTACTAGTGGTGTTCAAATTATGGAAGGGTGGGAGATCTAATGAAATCCTAAACCCTACCTCTGACTCCCCAGACTGCATAGAGCAGGAATTCCCTCCAAGTGTTGTTGAATCACAACTCCCATCATCCCTGACCATTGGTTGACTAATGCTAACTGGAGTTGGAGTCCTACAACTTACGCGGTGCCACAGTTCTCCCATCTCTGGTCTAGAGCTTTAAGAGTCAACGTTACCAGCAATGTAAAGCATTAGAAATGCTTTACAAATGCTTCCTCCCTCTCCTTTAAACAATAATGATAATAATAATAATAATAATAATAATAATAATAATAATAATAATAATTTTTATTTATACCCCGCCCTCCCCAGCCAAGGCCGGGCTCAGAGCGGCTTACAAGGAATAATAAAAACAAGATGAATGATTACAACTTAAAAACAAAAGTAAAATACAACATGAAAATAATGTAACATTAAAATATTAAAATGTAGCCTCATCGCAGGAGGAGAAGGAAAAGAAAAAAGAAAGAGAGGAAGGGAGGGAATCAAATTGGCTCCAAGCCAAAGGCCAGGCGGAACAACTCTGTCTTACAGGCCCTGCGGAAAGAAATCAGATCCTGCAGGGCCCTGGTCTCATGAGGCAGAGCGTTCCACCAGGCCGGAGCCAGAGCTGAAAAGGCCCTGGCTCTTGTTGAAGCCAATCTAACTTCCTTAGGGCCTGGGACCACTAGGGTGTTGTTATTTATGGACCTTGAGGCTCTCCGTGGGGCATACCAGGAGAGGCGGTCCCATAGGTACGAGGGTCCTGGGCCGTGAAGGGCTTTAAAGGTCAAAAGCAGCACCTTAAATCTGACCCTGTACTCCACCGGGAGCCAGTGCAGCTTGAAAAGCACTGGGTGAATATGCTCCCATGGCAGAGACCCCGTGAGGAGCCTCGCTGCAGCATTCTGTACTCGCTGGAGTTTCTGGGACAGCTTCAAGGACAGCCCTGCGTAGAGCGAATTACAGTAGTCAAGCCTGGAGATGACCATCGCATGGATCACTGTGGCCAGGTCGGGGCGGGAAAGGTAAGGGACCAACTGCTTGATGCGGCGAAGGTGGAAAAATGTCGCCTTGGCTGTTGCTGTAACTTGCGCCTCCATGGAAAGGGAGGCGTCAAGGATTACACCCAAACTCTTAACAGAAGCCAATGGCATTAACTGGGCCCCCGCAAGAGAAGGGAGTTGGTCCCTCATCCCCATGCCATCCCGACCTAGCCATAGGACCTCTGTCTTCGAAGGATTTAGTTTCAATCGGCTCCCACGAAACCATCCAGCCACAGCTTCCAAACATCTGGTCAGTGTGTTCGGGGCCGAGTCGGTGTGGCCATCCATCAACAGATAGAGCTGAGTGTCATCAGCATATTGGTGACAGCCCAGCCCAAAGCTCCAGATAATCTGGGCAAGGGGGCGCATAAAGATGTTAAAAAGCATCGGGGAGAGAATTGCGCCCTGCGGCACTCCACACACCAAGGAGTGGCGCGACGACATTTCCCTCCCTAGTGTCACCCTCTGTCCCCGACCAGAGATAAAAGAGCACAACCAGTTACGGGCTATGCCCTGTATCCCCACGTCTGCGAGGCGGTGGTCCAGAAGATCATGATCGACCATGTCAAAGGCTGCTGACAAATCTAAAAGGATCAGCAGTCCTGACCCGCCTCGATCTAGTTGTCTACGGAGATCATCTGTTAGGGCAACCAGAGCCGTCTCCGTTCCAAAACCAGGACGAAAACCGGACTGAAATGGATCTAATGCCGATGTTTCCTCCAGAAACCTACCAAGCTGTTCAGCAACCGCTCTCTCAATTACCTTACCCAGGTATGGAAGATTTGACACTGGGCGGTAATTGGATAGGTCTAAGGGATCTAATGAAGTTTTCTTTAAGAGTGGACACACCACTGCTTCCTTCAATTCCCCTGGGAATGTCCCCGTGTCAAGGGACAAATTGATAATTTCAGCCAGGGGGGTCCGCACAACATCTGGACACTCCCTAATCAGCCAAGACGGGCACGGATCAAGGAGGCAGGTGGTGGGCCTACTAACTTGGAGGAATCTATCCACATCAGTAGGGAGTATCCGATCGAAATGGTCCAACACTGGACCCGAAGTCAGTCGAGGGGCCTCCAGTTCAGTCACTGTATCTAAATTGGCAGGGAGGTCACGGCGGAGCAACAGGACTTTCTCCGCAAAAAAGCTCGCAAATGCCTCACAGCTGTGGGTCGAATTTGTGCTTAGATTTGGTTGTCCTCCTAAGGACGTTAATGACCTAATTATTCTAAAAAGTTGTGCCGGGCGAGAGCTAGCGGATGCAATGGAAGCTGCAAAGTAAGATTTTTTAGCAGCTTTCATAGCCGTCTCATAGGCTTTCATAAGCGTCCTATAAGATGTTCTTGAGGCTCCGTCACGAGTCCGTCGCCATACTCGCTCTAGCCGTCTGAGATCCCGCTTCATTTTCCGGAGCTCCTCAGTAAACCAAGGTGCCCGGTTTCGACGGGGTCGCAGAGGGCGCTTAGGCGCGATCTCATCAATGGCTGCCAAGAGCCGGTTATTCCAGTCCTCAACAAGGTCATCTAATGAGTCGCCAGGAGGAGCAGGGTTCCGCAAGGCTTGTCGGAATCTATCAGGATCCATCAGTTTTCGTGGACGAGCCCAAATAGTTTCGCCACCCGAGCCAGGGAGGAGCGGGAAGTCAATGAAGGTAGGATCTCTTAGTGCAGGGGTGTCAAACTCAAATTCATCGGGGGCCGCATCAGCAGTTTGGTCACCCTCAAAGGGCCGGTTGTATCGGCCTAAAATATTTGAGCAGGCTGAGACCCCCAAAGTTGATGGGCTTTGACATTTAAATGGGATGTGTGTGGCATGTGATAAATTATGTGAGGTTCGAGCTGGTCTTTGACCCGTAATAAATGATGATGATGATGATGATGATGATGATGATGATGTGAGGTGGGGCCTACCTGCCCCCCTCAATATTTTATTCAGCCTGACACCCCTGTTATGAAAGATTACTAAAGTCTGCCCCTGTGGTGATGTATCATAACATTGTGCAGGCCCAGTCTGAGGGCACCTTTACTGGACTGCGTCTTGTGGCTGGGGCTTATCTACGCCTTCTCTTCCTTCTCCGCCTGGTGCTGCCTCCTCCCTGTGCCAGGTGCTGGCGGGGGGGGGGGGGGAGATGTGCCGGTTGCAACCCAGTTTCTGACGGGGGCCAATGCTGCTTGTTCTTCCCTCTACTTTTCAACACTGCAATATATCGCTACCGTATCACAACATCACTATCACAATGTTGAAAAGTTGGTATCGTCTGCTTTTAGGGGCTGATGGGCTTACTCAGTACGGACAGGGGCACTCCTAGGAATTTATTGGATTTCAAATCCCTGGATTTCAAATCCCATTGAGGGGGGGCAGGGGCGGACTTTGGTAATATGGCACCCACCCTGAGTGAGGACAAACTTTGGTGCCCCCCCCCCCATAGAATAAATAGGCATCGTTATCATTATTTTGTCCTCCCTTGGCTCGGGGCGGGTAAGGCGCCCGCACGGCCCCAAATCTGGTGCTGGTGGAGGAAGCACATTTCCACAACGGGCCGAGCTGCCCCTGTGGATCCTGCTGCCTGAGGCAGCCGCCTCCCTTGCCCTCCGTGGCAAGCCGAGGCTGAGGGGGACGTTCGCTTGCCCAGGCGCCGGGCTTCCGTCCACTTGCTCCGGTGCGCTCGCTGCAGCCCTGCTGCCAGCTGCCAGCAGCCGTCGGGGAAGGCGGCCGGGCTCCGGGGCTCGGTGGGGCCCGCCGGCAGAGGGCGGCGCTGCGCCTCGCCTGGGCGTGGAAGCCCTGCTGGCACGTTGTCTCCCACGCCGCGCGTTCGCGTCGCGCTCCCGCCTCCATCTCGGCTCGCTCCCTCCCGTTCTCCGCCTCCGCGCCTCGCCTGCCAGACTCGCATCCCTGCCCGGCGGCGGCACAGCGGAGGCCGAGCATGGCACCAGCAGCGGCTTCCGGGGCGCGCGGAGGAGCAGCCTCTCTGCTCACCTCCACCTTCGTGCTGAAAGGCGACGCGGCGCACAACCAGGCGATGGTGCACTGGATGGGCGAGAACAGCAGTGAGAATGGCGGCTACACGGGCCACATGACAACGTCTGGCGGGCCGGATTCGGCCCGCGGGCCTTGTGTTTGACACCTGTGCTCTAGATGTCATGAACTACATCTCCCGTCATCTCTAACCTTTGGGCGTGCTGGTTGGGGCTGATGAAAATTGGAATCTAACCACATTAGCTACCCCTGACTTAATTAGCTGGTTGAAGTCCCACACTATGTACATATTTACTCCTTGAAGTCAGATAAACTGGAAAGGCTGACTAAAGAGTATTTATTTATTATTTCTCTATTTTATTCCCGTCCTACCTTCCTCCAAAGAGTTCAGGAAGCACACACGGTGCCCTTTGACCTCACAACAATGCAGTGAAATATGTTGTAAGTGGGGAGAGAAAGATTGACTCAAGGTCACCGGTGAACTTCGTGGCTGAACAAGGATTTGAGCTGCCTGATTTGGTATTTTCTGTGCATTGTGAGGACATAACAAATTTATTTTTTCTGTTCGAAAACAAGGCCTTGACTTGTGACTCAGAATATACCAATGGCAACTTGGTGATATTGCTATAGGAAAATAGACCATATTGTACTGGACTGATTTATTTGTGAGGGTCAATTTGTATGCAGTGATACTGAGCATTAACTGAGAGGTCTGGATAAAGCTGGAGGGAGAGCAAACACTTCCTTGTCTGCTTTGCCCAACCTCCCCATCACCTCTGCTCTGACCCCTTTCCTATGGTTGGAGTTGAATGCAGCAGCTCATACAATTCATCTGGCCTGTGCACATCCTTCCTCATATCAAGTGTGCTTAATTCCCGTCTGGTGAAGTGGGGCTGAGAGACACCACTGAGCAGTCCATGTATCCTTGATTCTGGTAAGCTACTGCAATAGAGAACTGAGAGGGACATTGACAACAACTAGAGCTCAACTAGAGCCAGGGCTTTCTCGGCTGCGGCTCCAATCTGGTGGAACGCTCTGTCACAAGAGACTAGGGCCCTGCGGGACCTGACATCTTTCCGCAGAGCCTGCAAGACAAAGTTGTTCCACCAGGCCTTTGGTCAGGGCCCAGCCTGACTCCCTCCTCTGGCAACCTGCACAGAATTTTGCTTAACGGTTGCCATTAATTTGATTTTAATTAATTTTTATAATGGACTGTTTTTAGAATGTTGGATTATTTGATTGTTGTTAGCCGCCCTGAGCCCGGCTTCGGCTGGGGAGGGCGGGATATAAATAAAAATAATTATTATTATTATTATTATTATTATTAACAACAACAACATGTAGCAGGTGTTGCTTATGAAATTATAACCTATTTCTAAAGTATTTCTATAATATTTTTTTTAAAAGTTACCCGTCTTGATATTTTGGTAGTATACAAATGTATTTAGATGTTATTGATTAATCTGCTGTCAGAGATTCTTTCACACAATGAAAGTGAGATAAGCCCTTCTCGCTCTGGAATGCTGCCTCTAAGTTTTCACAGCAGCACAGAGATGAAGGAGCAGGATGCAGGAGGAGGAAATGGCTGCACCTGAGTCTCCAAGAAGTAGGAGGCGGAGCAAGCGATTAGAACAAAGGAAGACCAGCAGGAAGTGGGGGGCGGGCCTGGGGTATATCTGACCTTGGGAAGGGCAGGAAGCCAGTCGAGTCAACTGACTCCGACAGTGACAAATGAGTTGTAGGAAGCTCGGATTGCTGAAAGCCTATTATTGCTAATAAACCTTAACTAGTTAAACTGTAGGGACATGGGTGGCACTGTGGTCTCAACCACTGAGCCTAGCGCTTGTCGATCAGAAGGTTGGCGGTTTGAATCCCCGTGATGGGGTGAGCTCCCGTTGCTCGGTCCCAGCTCCTGCCAACCTAGCAGTTCAAAAGCACATCAAAGTGCAAGTAGATAACTAGGTACCGCTCTGGTGGGAAGGTAAACGGTGTTTCTGGTCGGCTTCCTCGGCCAGTAAAGCGAGATGAGCGCCGCAACCCCAGAGTCATTCGCGACTGGATTTAACTGTCAGGGGTCCTTTACCTTCACCTTTTTAGTTAAACTGCCAGCGTGTCGTGTCTTGTGTGAGAGAAGTGCTAAACCTGACACCTGCTGATTTCCTGCATATGTGGTGGAAGTGTCCCACCCAAATAATATATTGTGGTAAAACACTGAAAGTAACAAAGTTGATGGCAGTTTATGACAGGCCTTTGGGATCCATAAGGGTGATGGGAGATGAACACTCCTTCTTACTCTCTAATGTATTTACAGCAAGGGGGATTGTGGTTGCAAAATACAAGGCATAATAGAAAAATGCCAGCAATGGATTACCAAGGTATGACACATGCACAGATGTCTTTAATTACTAAAGATGCTAAAAGAAAGAAAACATAAGTACCAAAGGTGCTGATATTGGGAAGTATAAGCATAATTGCTTTTCTGCTTTGTAATCTAATTTATTTTTCTTCCATTGGTGTTGCTGACTTCAAGGCTGCATTTTTCTCTGTATGTTTTTCTAATCTTCGGGAATAACACATTTATTTAAAAATATATTTTCTCAAAGTTGATAGACTGCTGCAGCTTCAAACAGAATTAAAGGGGCTGGGGGAATTGACTTTCTTAACTGGACTTGAGTCCCGCAAGAACCGGTATTAGGACCTGTCCTTTTAAACTCATTCATAAACTACCTAGAGTCCGAGGGGAGCAATGAGATGGCCAAATTTGCTGATGATATTAAGTTGTTCAGGGTTGTTAAAACAAAAAAGGATTGTGAAGAGCTCCAAAAGAACCTCTGTTAACTGTGTGAATGGGTCATAAAATGGCAAATGCAATAAACTGTAAACAAGGGTAAAGTGATAGGGCAAGTGAAGGGTCATCTAGTCTAACCTAGTATGTTTCTGAGCACAATTCAAAGCGTTGGTGCTGACCTTTAAAGCCCCAAACTGCCTTGGCCCAGTGTACCTGAAAGAATGTCTCCACCCCCATCGTTCAGGTTGGACACTGAGGTCCAGCTCCGAGGACCTTCTGGCTGTCAGAATTCCGTACGACCGAGCTACTCCTCCAGTCGAGCCTCCAGAATCTCCTCCAACGGTGATTAACGACCTAAGCTTTTGATGAGGCTCCAGGCACGTTCCCATTATGCAGAGCATACAAACAGCAGCAGAAGGACGAGAAATATGAGCTACAGTGCTAATAGTTTTATTTCTAACTATGCAGACAGAAAAGAATATACATCATCTCTCTGTGAAACACAGAGAGCCAACTGGTACAAAGAAACAAGAAACCATTAATATCAACATCTGTTTCCCGTCTCCCATGCAACTTCAAACAGTCTGGAATGACATTCCAGACTCTGTTTAGAGTCTTGTGACTCCAAGCACTGCACAGTGGCATAACAGAAACCTAACACTGGCGGTTCCCTCACTGCGAGAAGTGAAGTTACAGGGAACCAGGCAGAGGGCCTTCTTAGTTGTGGCACTTGCCCTGTGGAACACACTCATATCAGATGTCAAGGAAATAAACAACTATCTGACTTTTAGAAGACATTGGAAGGCAGCTCTGTTTAGGGAAGTTTTTAATATTTGATGTTTTATTGTGTTTTTAATATTCTGTTGGGAGATGACCAGAGTAGCTGGGGAAACCTAGCCAGATGGGAGGGGTATTATTATTATTATTATTATTATTATTATTATTATTAATCTCTGTGCAATGCAGGAATATTTTGCCTGTTGTGGCACTTGACTATGATACTGTGATTCTGTGAATTGGAAAAACATTCAGAAAAGGGCAGACAAAATTATCAAGGGGACAGAGCATCTTCTCTATGAGGAAATATTGCAGCATTTGGGGCTTTTCAGATTAGAGAAAAGACAAGCAAGAGATGGTGTGATATTACGCTTGGCATGGAGGAAGAGAACAGAGAAAAGTGTTTCTCCCTCTTTCATAACACTGAGCTGATGGACATTCAGTGAAACTGAATGTTGGCAGAATCAAGACACACAAAAGGAGGAACTTCTTCACACAGTGTGTAAACTATGGAACTCTCACCTGCAGGAGGCAGGGAATTAAACGTTCCATGAGGGTAAGTTCTATCATATGTGGTGGACCTGTAAAAGGGTAAAAGAGTATTGGGAAATAATTCATAATGAATTGAAAAAAATGTTTAAAAGTACTTTTTTAAAAAAACCAAAAACCCCAGAGTCCTTTTTGTTGGGGATAATTCAGAGGGAAATTCCCAGGTGTCAAAAAAGACTATTTATGTATGCCACTACTGCGGCCCATGTTTTGTTAGCCCCAAAATGGAAAACGAGCAAGGTCCCAGCTAAAGAAGAATGGCAACTTAAGCTGATGGAATATGCGCAGCTTGCGGACCTAACATATAGAATAAGAGAATAAGAACATACGTTTAAAAAAGACTGGAAAATATTTATTGAATATATGGGGGGAATTGTGCACACTTGAAAATGCTGGCAGCATTAAGATAAATTCAACAGTGTAAACATGTTTTGATGGATGTAATAACGGAATACTGAATGGTTTAGTTTATGTGAAATATGCAGGGATTTATGTTATGCAGCATGAACCATGGAAAGAGAAGAAGGGAAGTCATTGATATTTTAAGGTTGTTTAAATGAATATTCTAAAATGTAAAACAAGAAATGTAATAAAAAATTCTAGGGCGGGGGAAGAGAGAATTAAACAACTTCATGGAGGACAAGACCAGGCATCCCCAACCTTCGACCCTCCTGATGTTTTGGACTACAATTCCCATCATCCCTGACCACTGGTCCTGTTAGCTAGGGATCATGGGAGTTGTAGGCCAAAACATCTGGAGGGCCAAAGGTTGGGGATGTCTGGACAAGACTATCAACGTCTATGCTCTCTGCCTTCACTGTCAGAGGCTGTGTGTTTCTGAATGCCAGTAGCTGGAGTGATTGCTTCAGGCTTCCCATAGGCCACTTTGAGAACAGGATGCTGAACGAGACGGACCATTCAGCAAGCTCATATGTTCTTAACATACCTCTGTACAGAACTACATTGTTTTACAATGCTGAAGGTCACCACTGGGTGGTAGACTTGCTTCCTTCCCTTAAAAAGCTTTGGCATGTGATCTGATGATGCTTATTTGTTTAATTTTTGATATATGTTCCCCATGTGTATAGTGTGCTGGCTTTTGCATATTTTCAGGATGAATTTCATTTGGCTATTTCCTGCCTATATTTCTAGGCTCTCTCTAAGTCCCTTTATGCATTCCCCACAAACACTCATCGGGATTTCCAGTTTAGTGTCATCTGCAAAGTTAGTTAATACGTTGGTTACTCATACTTGCAGATGGCATTTCAGAACATTAGACACGAGTGGTAGGAATTTACCGAAGGCTTACGGTTGGAACTACCACTGAGGTACACTCTTCACTAGTAAAATGTAAAAATGTTGCAACTGCAAGACTTTGGGAGCCTCTACAGTGCAGACCATTTGTTATTGTTGTTGTTTATTATTATTTATTAAATTTGCATACCGCCCTCTAGCCACAGTTGTCAGGGTGGTTACAACATAAGATCACAATGTAAAAACACAAAACACATTATAGTATTAAAAACAACCCAATGACCATCACCCATCCCCAACACCTTTTAAAAGGGCATTGGACATCAGCATGATTACAGTGGTACCTTGATTCTCAAACGCCTTGGTACTCAAACAACTTTGAACCCAAACCTGGAAGTAAGTGTTCCAGTTTGTGAATATTTTTCGGAAGTCGAATGTGCTCCTTTTTGAGTGTTACGCTTCCGTTTTGAGTGTTATGCTGAGATCTGTCTGTTTTTGCTATTTATTTTGCGTTTTTGTGGCTCTTTTGTGTTTTGTGTTTGTGACTGTGTGGAACACAGTTCAGCTACTGATTGATTGATTGTGTGACTGCAGTACATTGTTTATTGCTTTCATTTTATGGATCAGTGGTCTCGTTAGATAGTAAAATTCATGTTAAATTGCTGTTTTAGGGGTTGTTTTTAAAAGTCTGGAACGGATTAATCCATTTTGTATTACTTTCTATGGGAAGACGCGCCTTGGTTTTGGAATGCTTTGGTTTTGGAACAGACTTCTGGAACGGATTAAGTTTGAGAACCAAGGTACTACAATACTTCTACTACTGTACTGTACAAATATGTTGATGGGGTGTCTTTTTCCAGTGCCACATTTCCCCTCCCCCCATTGTTACTCTGAAATCCCTGCAATGAGATGGGTCTGGGTTTCCTGTAGACCACAAAGCTTTATGTCTTTAAGCGTGATTAGGTATACAGCTTTGTTTAGTTTCCCTGTCTCTAGTTCCTCACTGTAGATATGTAAAAGGTAAAGGTAAAGGACCCCTGGGCGGTTAAGTCCAGTCAAAGGTAACTATGGGGTTGTGGCGCTCATCTCGCTTCAGGCCAAGGGAGCTGGCATTTGTCCACAGACAGCTTTCTGGCTCCTGTGGCCAACATGGCTAAACCACTTCTGGCACAATGGATTGCCATGACGGAAACCGGAGCGCACAGAAACACCGTTTAGCTTCCCGCTGCAGAGGTACCTGTTTATCTACATGCACTGGTGGGCTTTTGAACTGTTAGGTTGGCAGGAGCTGGAACAGAGCAACGGGAGCTCACTCTGTCACGGGGATTCAAACCATTGATCTTCTGATCAGCAAACCCAAGAGGCTCGGTGGTTTAGACCACAGCGCCACCCGGATGAACACCAAGGTTGAGGACCTTATCAGACAGAGCTGTGCAGATCCTTTAGCACTTCAGATGGGCCTTCCAGGGCTGGGACTGAGGTTTCAGTGCTTTCAGATGGAAATGGCAAAGCCACCTCAAGGTTGGCTTGATTTTCACCGATGTGAAGCCCCCTGTAGAAGAAAACAGGATGCTGTCCTATCCTGACCCAGTCCATTTAACCCACTTGTTTAGATTGAGTATGGTAGTCATTCTCTCCTTCTCTTGGTAAGAGGCCAATACCTGCAATCCTTTCATTTATATTCTTTTGTGTTGTTGTGTTGGTTTTAAATAATGATCCTAGATGGAAAATGACTTGGTAGCTAGATGTTTGTTTCTGAATCATCCTCTTTAAAATTTCTTTGATCACTACCTGGGTCTATTTGGATTTTGCTTAATTTGATATTTCCTTTGCTCAGGAAATATGAAGAGTGATTGAGGATTGGCACTCCTCAAGGTAGAAAGTGGAAAAAAAGAATTGGGTGCACTGCAAATAAATTAACATGTTTATTGCTCTGTAGAAAGGCAAACTAAAAAACTGGCATGCGGATACACACAATAAAGGGGCAAAAATGAGGCATGCAGGGTTTTTCATTTGTTTGTTTTTTAGCTGCTTGGACATTTTACATGAGCGGGACATTTTCTGTTGCATGGACTGATGATCCTGAATTAACTCTTAGCTGTAAAAGGGTTATGTCAGGAATATGGCTTCATGTGGTATCAATTTGCAGGGGCTGCAATGAAAGAATGGATAGAGCAGATTCAATTGAATTTTTATGATCAGGGTCTGGTCATCTATAAAGCTTCCAACTGTTTCAAATTCCAGCATTGTAAACTTGTAGCCTTTGCAACAGAAGACGGTCAGGAGCAGATGCACCCCTGTAAATCAGGGCTAAAAGGGGCCTTCATGTTTGCCATCTCCCTGAGCTTGAATTATATTTGTGCTTCCCCTCAAGCCAATGTATCTGCACTGCAATAACTTTAGTCCTGATCCGTGTGAGATGGTGGAGTCACATTACTTACGGCTACCATGCCATGTCTTTGGACTCAAAATATCCATTCCAGATTTTTGCCACACTCTTTCGTATCATCTGAAAAATGGGGAGAGCGCTCTCTAGGTCAGGCATGGTCAAACTTGGCCCTCCAGTTGTTTTGGGACTACAACTCCCATCATCCCTAGCTAACAGGACCAGTGGTCAGGGATGATGGGAATTGTAGTCCCAAAACATCTGGACAGCCAAGTTTGGCCATGCCTGCTCTAGGTCTTACAGTTGCCATGCAGGTTTCTGATGGTGCAATAGCTTCTTTCCGCAGCAACCAGAGGACAAGATGTTCGGCATTGTGGAGATGCAGGATGACAGAGAAGGTAGATGTACCATGAAATAATAATAATAATAATAATAATAATAATAATAATAATAATAATTTATTTGTACCCCGCCCATCTGGCTGGGTTTCCCCAGCCACTCTGGGCAGCTTCCACAGAGACCAAAAATACACTAAAATGTCACACATTAAAAACTTCCCTGAACAGGGCTGCCTTAAGATGTCTTCTGAATGTCAGGTAGTTGTTTATCTCTTTGACATCTGATGGGAGGGCGTTCCACAGAGCGGGTGCCACTACCGAGAAGGCCCTCTGCCTGGTTCCCTGTAGCTTTGCTTCTCGCAATGAGGGACCCGCCAGAAGGCCCTCGGCACTGGACCTCAGCGTCCGGGCAGAACAATGGGGGTGGAGACGCTCCTTTAGGTATACTGGGCCAAGACCATTTAGGGCTGTAAAAGTCAACACCAACACTTTGAATTGTGCTCGGAAACGTACTGGGAGCCAATGTAGGTCTTTCAAGACCAGTGGTATGTGTTCTTGGCAGCCGCCCCCAGTCACCAGTCTAGCTGCCGCATTCTGGATTAACTGCAGTTTCTGGATCACCTTCAAAGGTAGCCCCACATAGAGCGCATTGCAGTAGTCCAAGCAGGGGATAACTAGAGCATGCACCACTCTGGTGAGACAGTCCGCGGGCAGGTAGGGTCTCAGCTTGCGTACCAGATGGAGTTGGTAGACAGCTGCCCTGGATACAGAATTGACCTGCGCCTCCATGGACAGCTGTGAGTCCAAAATGACTCCCAGGCTGTGCACCTGGTCCTTCAGGGGCACAGTTACCCCATTCAGGACCAGGGAATCCTCCACACCTGCCCACCCCCTGTCCCCCAAAAACAGTACTTCTGTCTTGTCAGGATTCAACCCCAACCCATTGGCCACCATCCATCCTCCAACTGCCTCCAGGCTGTATTGAAAGCTGTATTGTATGCAAAAGTGGTTTTTTTAAACTGGTTCAAAAATGTCCACTGCCCCAAGCCAGGAAGGGAGATGATTGAAAGCAGGATGCTACATGTAGATTGCTTTCAGATGACCTCACCAGCCTACCTGAAAGACCATATTCCCATCTGCTGCACAGTAACAGCAGTAAGACCAACGAATGGAACCCTGATAATTGGCCTGTGGTAACACTGAGCTGGGCTTCTTCACCAGTGACACCAGGATTGTGAAATGCTCTCCTTGCTGAAATGAGATAAGCCCCGTTGGCATCTGTATTCTGCTGGCTCCTGAAAACACACCTGTTCAGACAGGAATTCTCCTGATCTCCTGTCTTGAACCAACTGTTTTAATTGCTATGCTCCTTTAATTGACTTGTTTATGGCACATTTTGATTATAGGTGTTTATTTTAATGTTTTGTTTTATTGTTTTATTGTTTATTTTAATTATGTGTGGCTATATTTTTATAATTGGTATTATACCTGTAAGTAATAATGATGGTGATAATAATAATAATAATAATAATAATAATAATAATAATAATAATAGTTGCAAATGAAGCATTTCCCCTTCATATAATCTTTATGAACTATTCCCTATACCACTTTTATGTCATTTTTAGTTTGAAAGAATGAACTTTGTCTCTCCTTTTGTGGCATTGAATATATATGAGAAAATTCCATGGATGCCAAGTTTGGAGCTAGTACTCTTTAGTGAGAGAACACCCACAGAGATTTAAAGTCACAAAACAGGCAGCAAAGTAATGTGTGGAAATATAGGATGTTAGACCTTTAAAATAGATCCTTCCAAGTGAGTTCCAAAATGTCTCCTTAAAAAGTTTCTTTCCAAAGTTTCCCTCTTCCCCCAGCTTAGGAAAAGACCTCATGTTTGGTAAGCTTAATTTTTTTTTTACTTACTTAAGGGAATGGCAGAATAAGTTATTAGACTATGCAGAATTGGCTCAATTGATAGATTAAGGGGAAATACAAAACAATTATTCAAGCAAAAATGGGATATGTTCAAGAAATACCTACAAAAATATAACAATGACATAACATCTATGGCAGCGTTTGAATGACCCTTGTGTAAATTAAATACTACTAAGCAAGGAAAAATGGTACAATATGTTATGAGAAAGTACTAGAAACTATAGTAAGAGTAAGGTAAGAAGTATAAGTACATTCAATGTCGTAAATGTAACTTACATCGGGAAATGACGGGAAATCTGTTTTCATATAATTTAGTTTATTTGGTTTATTTTTGTTTAGTTAGAAATTATAAGAAAAGTGCATGTACAAATGAAAGTTTAAATCAATATTTAATGGTATAATTATTTAAGGCTGTACAAGTACCTAAGATTGTGTATGGATGTAAATTAATAATAATAATTTTTAAAATGTGTTTCAGAAAAGCTGCACAGGCAGTAAAACTTAGCTTACTTACAAAGTGACAAAAGTTCCTAGGTTATTGGTATAGGAACTTAAGAGTGGCTTGTGAAAGCCATAAGGCTGAGCTGGAGCAACCAGGTCGAACTTCTTCATACACTGAGCTTCTCAAGTAGATTGGGCACAACAGTAGGCTTGATTCATACATTAATTAAACTTTAGCATGTTGGTTATATGAGGCTGGTTATCCTACAGAATAGAGGAAGCCTAGTTATTATATTTTAAATTAGGTCCACCCGACTTCATAAGAATTGGGCAGGTCCTGATTTGAGTCCCATCATTCTTTCATTTAGGAACGTGGGTGGTGCTGTGGGTTAAACCACAGAGCCTAGAACTTGCCGATCAGAAGGTCAGCGGTTCGAATCCCCACGACGGGGCGAGCTCCCATTGGTCGGTCCCTGATCCTGCCAACCTAGCAGTTCGAAAGCATGTCAAAGTGCAAGTAGATAAATAGGTTCCACTCTGGTGGGAAGGTAAACGGCATTTCCGTGCGCTGCTCTGGTTCGCCAGAAGTGACCTAGTCATGCTGGCCACATGACCCGGAAGCTGTACGCTGGCTCCCTCGGCCAATAAAGCGAGATGAGTCCCGCAACCCCAGAGTCGGTCATGACTGTACCTAATGGTCAGGGGTCCCTTTACCTATACCTTTGATTCTTTCATTTAGTTGTGCCCTTACTCTTATGTGGAGTGGCCCACTGGGTAGAGAGAGTGTGTGTATGTGTACACACACACACACACACACACACAATTTCAGTGTAATAGTCTGAACCATTAAAAAAAGGGGGGGGGACAAAATAAGCATAAAATGTAAATCAAAGTTGTATTCTGAGTATTTGTACCGACAGATGCTTTTAGCTGATAGGACACCAAATGTATATTCTGTTTTCCTAAAGGGAAATAAGTGGAAGTCCATCAAATAAACTTTCCCTTGGCATGTTTTATTTTTCAGATGGAAGAAAAAAGAAAGAAATTTCTGAGTGCTGGCTCCGTGTGCTGTTTTTTTTCTTCCTTCCCTGTCCTAACACACCAGAAATACGATCATGGCAGATAAGCTCGGCTAAAAAAATAAAATACCCAAAAAGAAATCAAATAAATAAATAAAAGGGGAGAGGGGGAGAGAGAGAGAGAGAAATAAGAGAAAGAGAGAGTGGGGGGTGGGGGAGAAAGGTTATTTCAAGTATCAGAGAGGGGGCTAATTGTCAAGGTTATATCTCCACAGATGATTGATGTGAGGCTGGGTTTTTCTGTCAGCCTGTCACAAGGCAGGAATGTTTAATGTTCTCATTATTGGTTACGCTGTTGTGTATATTTCTCTGTCAGCACTGTGGACCCATCTGAACTGCCAAGGCACTTCAAAGCCCTGCAGGTCATTTATCATCCTCCTGACGCTGCAAATGTTCAGCCTCAGCTGAGTGCCAGAGATTTGTTATGACTTGAGAGCCGGCTGACAGGCAGGCCTGCCGCACTAAAAGGATTCCTCTTTGTCACACTGCGAAAACATCAATGTTCCTATAATGGCCTACAACTGTCAAAGGGGACTGCCACCTGACAATTGTGTGGTCTCACTAATTTGCAGCCCGGCTACTTGTTTCCGTGAATTTTTCAGCTCGGTTTTGGTGTCACATACAAACAGTTCGCCATCTGTTGTCGTGCGCTGGGAGACCAGGGGGAGTGGAAGCAGGGAGAGGGGGGATCATCACAGCGTGGGACAGGGAGTGGGTGCTAGTGGGTGGTAGACTCAGAACAACAGGTCAACGGAAAGCCTAGAAATGGCTTTGCACACACCAGACCCCATATTTGCTGCCCTGCTGCATTTAGGGTGTGTTCACCTCTTAAAAGTTGCAGTGAAAATGGAGACGGTGGAGGGAAAGAAAAGAACTTGCAAACAGCCAGAGAGAGGAAGAGAGGGAGAGAGAGGGAGAGAGAGAAATATCAGGGCTTTTGTTTCCTTTCCCAGGCCATGACATGATTAATCGTTTTCTTCTGATCTAATTTTGGAACATGAAAAACAGCACATTTGTCTTGAAGAAAAATGATGTGCCGTACTCCGCAGATGGAAATTTCGAGCAATGAAAAAGATTAAAGTGAAATTCCACTCCTTAGACCTAATCATGAGTTGTAGATTATTCTGTCGTTCTAACCAGATGGTAGGCTTGATTTTGCAGCCCCCTTCTTATATTAATGAATTCTAGACTGTTATATTTGACTTAGGTAAGTGAAATGTCTATCAACCCTAATGGACTGCCAGCCAGCATAACACATGTTGTACCACTGAGGGTCCTTGCTCAATTTTTCATGTTTTATACTAATGTAGAACATTTTTGTTTCCTACTGTTTTCCATCATTGTCACTGTTTGCTAAATATTTTCACATTGTGGGGGAGAGGAGAGTTTAAAAAGAAAAAGGGAGAAAAAAAAGTTGTGTCCAGAGCTTAATTTCCTCACATTGGTTGTGGCTATAATTCTACAAGTAAAACAGTCACCCGGAGCCATGCATACAAGAACTCAATAGTAACTTGATTAAGTTCCCAGTCAACAAGACTGCACTGGGCTGTACGTTAACAAACCTAATTATAGGCAACATGGTGATAAATTGTGTAAGATGCGTGGAGCACATCTCTGAGGTCATGTCTTGAAAAACAAGTTTTGCTCCCTGAGGGGACAGGATTGTAGGGTGCTATTGCCAATGAAAAGCTCATTGGGGCTTCCTCTTAGGTCGTCTTTCTGGTATTGACAAACGCTCCCCTTCTGGACGTGTCTGAAAAGATCAATGGAAGAATTAAAATTACGAAAGAGCAGAAATGTGAATGATGAGAGAGAAAACTGGGTTTTCTTTAACCTTGTGAATCCCACGCTACTATGGTCCTGGCGTTTCTGTTCATTGTCGTTTGAAAGTATAATCTGCTTTACCTAATCATCCTCATCCTCATTTTATTATTTATACCCTGCCCATCTGCCTGGGTTTCCCCAGCCATTCAGGGCGGCTCCCAACAGAGGACTAAAAACAGAATAAAACTTCAAACATTAAAAACTTCCCTAAACAGGGCTGCCTTGCCCATAACTAACTCTCAAAATTGAGAGATAAACATTGCGTTTTTTTAAAAAATACCAGTTATTTCTTTTATTTTCTGAGCCACCCAGAGAACTTTGTTTCATTTACAGTGGTACCCTGGGTTACATACGCTTCAGGTTACATACGCTTCAGGTTACAGACTCTGCTAACCCAGAAATAGTGCTTCAGGTTAAGAACTTTGCTTCAGGATAAGACAAGAAACTGGGCTCCAGTGGCGGCGCGGCAGCAGCAGGAGGCCCCATTAGCTAAAGTGGTGCTTCAGGTTAAGAACAGTTTCAGGTTAAGAACGGACCTCCGGAACGAATTAAGTACTTAACCTGAGGTACCACTGTATAAAGGATTATAAACTGCTTAATAATAATAATAAAGCAGTGTGTATAAGACAATATAAAATGATGAACAATAATGTGTGGATGAAACCAGCAATATGTAGAAGTGAATACTAAATTATCTGTCTGTCTGGGTTTAGCAAGCATCGAAAACAATGAGCACAGGCAGGTGAGGCACGAGGGGAGGATACAAGCACCTCAGCTTCTCCTCAGCTCTTGCTGTGATAACAGCAAGACCAGCTCCATTGAGAGGTCTCTTGACCAGCTTCAGTTTCACTATCATGTGGGATCATGGCTAAAGGGGCAGCAGGAGGGTCTTTGGCCATGTCACAGCAGTAGGAAAGTGTTTTGGACTAAATATAAGGAATAGCAGTTGGGTGAAAGGCTGCATTATATGGCAAGCTAACGAAGGGGATGGTTTGAATGAGAATTGTGAGTCCTTTGTGGGGGGAAGACAAGAGAGAAAGAGAGCAATTAGGGGCATGGACTGCCCATAGGACATCCAGAGCTTATTAAAAGGACAATATAATCATGAACATCTAGTCACATTTTAAAAATGATTACATTTTGAGTGGGAAATTGGTACTCATTGGAGCCCCATGTACAACTTTTCAAATTTCAGAGTGGGTATGACAGACAAACTCACCACCCCTTTCTATTACATTTCTACTATTTTATTTACTTATAATGTCTCAGGGCAGGTTACAACAAGTGAACATAAAGCGGGATATCAAATCCAAACTCTTCTTCTTCTTCACATAACAGGCAACATGAGAGAAGTGTATAAATTTATGCATTGCATGGAGGAAGTGGGTAGAGAAACATAACACTCGAATTCATAGACATCCAACAAAGCTGAATGTCTGACGATTCAAGACAGACAAAGGAAAGTACTTCTTCACACTGTCCAGTTGAACTATGGAATTTGCTCTTCAAAGAGATGCTGCTGGCTACTCATAGAAGATTAGACAAATTCATGGAGGGTAAGGCTGTCAGTGTCTGTCAACCCTGATGGCTATGTTTTATGTCCCTTGCTGGAGGCATTAATACTTCAGAGTATCAGTCGCTTGAAATTGCAGGAGGGGAGAGTGCTCAGATCCTGCTGGTGGGTTTCCCATGGGCACCCAGTTGGCCATTGTGAGAACAGGATGTTAGACTAGATGGGCCACTAATCAGACCCAGGTGGCTCTTCTTATGTTGGGATAGCTCAGTTGGTAGAGCATAAGACTCTTAATCTCAGGGTTGTGGGTTTGAGCCCCATGTTGCAGGAGGCCAGACGAAGAAGAAGAAGAAGAAGAAGAAGAAGAGGAGGAGGAGGAGGAGGAGGAGGAGGAGGAGGAGGAGGAGGAGGAGTTTGGACTTGATATCCTGCCTTTCACTCTCCTTAAGGAGTCTCAAAGCTGCTAACAATCTCCTTTCCCTTCCTCCCCCACAACAAACACTCTGTGAGGTGAGTGAGGCTGAGAGACTTCAGAGAAGTGTGACTGGCCCAAGGTCACCCAGCAGCTGCATGTCGAGAAGCGGGGACACGAACCCTGTTCACCAGATTACGGGTCTACTGCTCTTAACCACTATACCACACTGGCCCTTGTGGTCCTTCCAACTCTGCAATCCTATGATCCAATGTTCTTACGGTGCAACGCATGTGCAAACCCTTGCACACCTTCATAGGTTTTCCGCCTCTCAAGTATATTGCTGAAACGAATGCTAGCGGGAATCCCTCCCCCCCAAAAAAAGTTTGAAGTTGCAATATTTGCTGAATGTCAACAGGAGATGCAATTGCATGACGGCTCTCAGAGCAGGCTGGTGTTTCATCTTCTTTCCTAGGCACATCTTTCAAACCGTTTGCATCTTACTATATGTATGCAGAGCTGCTCTTCGTTTAGTCGATCACAACCTCTGCAGGGAAGATAGCGCTCTCCCCCTCTTTTTTGTCTAAACTGTTCCGACCCAAAAATAGCTTCTTAGAGACAAGTGATAAAATGGAAAAGCTGAGCATTGTGCAACCTCTGGTTTATAAACTGGGGAATCCTTCAGGATGAGGCTCTGCAAAAACGGGAGAGCTGTTTAGACCGTTATTATTATTACTATTATTCAGGCTATGTAGAAATAAGCTGGCATCTGATAAAAGAGAATCTCATTTGTAAATGAAATATTTTTGAGAGCAGCCACTAGCAAAATCTTTCCTGTGAAGTAAAGCAGCCCCAGCAAAACTCTTTAAAGAAACTGACAGAGGGGATTTGAAGGCAAAAATGCCACATGAGACTTCAGTTGCTAACGATATTTAGTGTGAACTACAAACAGCCTTCCATCCACATTCCTTTTGGTTGCAAAAATGCCTGAAGGCAAAGTTATTACAAAGGAACTCCAAAATTGCCCCCTAGTCCTTCTTCAGCAGCTCTCTGTCTGTAAGATTATTCAGTATTGGATGTTTATTTACTATTAAGTTTCATGTGTTTCAGAGAGTCTCAGGCAGGGAGTGGGCGAGGTAGGAGCTTTGAGGTGCCACAAGGCTTGAGCAGGCAGCACTGAGGATCAGGCCCTGAGACTCCCTGTCCCACCAGGACTTCTGGTTGGAGAAGGGAAGGTCAAGTAGCCAATAGCATCAGAGACTTTTGTATAAATGGGAAATCAACCTCCATCCAATATTGAAAAATGTATTGACAGCCCAAATAATCTGTGCCTATTGGGGACAGGGATGGGGTGCTCTGTTCAGAGGACAGCAGCCCAGAGCCAAATTTAGGGCAGGGCAGGCAGTCCCCCCACACAGGGCACTGACCAGTATTTATAGGGGTACCTACTCAAAAATTAAAATATTTAGGGAGGGTGCCAAATTTTGTCCTCGCTCAGGGTGCCATATTACCAAAGTCCGCCCACGAGCAGCCCAATCAGATTGAACAGTTGAAATTCTGCCCCGGTTGTAACAAATCACCAACTGTCATAGCTGTGGGGTGAATTGAGGGTTGTCGCTCTGCCTTTTTTCAAAGATTGGCCCTGAAAGTTCAATTCAAGATGGGTTCCTCACTGAAACTAATGGCAACCAGAGACACTTTTATCCTGAAAGCCCCTAATGGAGAAGCTTCCGTCCTGGTACACTAGTAAGAGATGCTTGATTTTCACAAGAACGCCAACTCCTCCTTGTCAATCTGGTGCAACTATCTCACATGAAGAGTGCTGCCTTCTCTGAGCTTTGACTCCAGGTTCTCCCTCCATGCCAGCAGCCTACTGATGTTCAGCCTACCCAGGGACTCGTGTTCTGTTCCTGCTCTCAGGCCTGAGTGTCTTACTAGGCCTTTTACAACCAGAGTAGTACCAATGATCCAAGCTTGACAGTGGATGCTGCAAACCCCCTTAGAGCAGGTATAGCTAGCCTGGGGCCCTCTAGACTTTCTTGCACTACAAATCCCATAATCTCTTCCCATTGGCCATGCTGACTGGGGATGGTGGAAGGGGCAGTCCAACAACAAGCTTGTTTTCTCATGCCCCGGAGACCTGAACCAATGGCTTCAAGTTACAAGAAAGGAGATTCCGACTAAGAATCAGGAAGAACTTTCTGGCATTATGACAGTGGAACAGACTCCCATGAGAGATGGACTCTCCTTCCTTGTGGGGTTGCAAGCAGATGTTGGATGGTCATTCGTCATGAATGCTTTAGTTGAAATTCCTGCATTACAGGAGGTTGGACCAGGTCATCCTTGGGGTCAATTCCAGCTCTACAATTCTATGATTCTAGGAACATCTGGAAAGCTGCTGGGCAGCCTCCCTTGAAGGTGCTTCCAGATAGAACCTGGCCCATCCGAAGGGTGATTAGATATAAGATTTATTGTGAAGATTCGGGTGTCACCTTCTCAGGAGCCAGGCACAGCCATTCTCCACCCCATGTTCCATGAATGTGAGAAAGGGGAGCAGGGTTGTGCTAGCCACACTTCTGACACCAGTGTGCCTGCTGGCCACATCCTCAACTGATTGACTCCCCAAGTGGCCACACACTCAGCATTAGTGTGAAAGGGAGATTACATGCATATAGATATCCACATGTAGAATGCCTCCGAGCAGGAACGCTGGCAAATATGCACATGAGAGTAAGCTGACTCTTCTCTGTATATGTCTGTGCAGTCCCATAAATCCCCTTTGGCAAGACTACCTTGACAGGCGTTTCCCCTCTTCTAATTCTTTTTCAAACTTGTGCATTTGATTTCTCCTTCCAGTGCGTAGCGTTTGTGGCATTTGTCGGTGCTGAGTTTCGTTTTATCAGACTTGCTTTATCAGTCTGGTATCATTTTGATTCCTTCTGCCACCACCTGCTGTGGTTCAGAGCGGGAGCTGGCATGTCACAACAGGCAGCGAAGGAGGGAGGCTGGCAGAATATAACTGCACTCTGCTCAGCACTCTGTAGCAAGGCAAGGCTAACCTAGAGAGAAAAGTTTCATTCAACCCTCTAAAGGTTTCAGGGCTCTGTTTGACGCAAATCATTGAAGCCCTCTTGTTAATCTAGTGCATGGGTAGGCAAACTAAGGCCCGCAGGCCGGATCAGGCTCAATTGCCTTCTCAATCCGGCCCGCGGACGGTCAAGGAATCGTCTCATTGATCACCAGCACGCAGGTTCTTTGCCTCTCCCTCATGCTGGTGCCTCCTCCCTCCCTCCTCCTGGCTTCTCCCTGCCCTGCCTAGAGGAGGAAAGGGGCTGGGCTTTGTTGGTGCCAGCAGCAGCAGCGCTCAAGCGGCTGCCATTTTAAGCAGCCCCACTCTGGAGCCCTTTCATGCGCCACTCATCATCCCACCACTGCTGCCGCTGTCAGCCTCCGCCGCTCGCAAGACACAGGTAAGCAGCCACCAGGGCTTGTGGTGCTCTTGCATCATTTTTTCCCCAAAATATAGTCCGGCCCCCCACAAGGTCTGAGGGACAGTGGACCAGCCCCCTGCTGAAAAAGTTTACTGACCCCTGATCTAGTGTGTTGTCCCAAAACACTAAGGAAGCAAGAGTACTAAAATGTATGGTGTTATGGCCACCAACTGCGGCTAGTTCACATGATCGTCTTTGTAGTAGTAGTAGTAGTAGTAGTGATAATAATAATAATAATAATAATACCCAACCCAACTGACTGGGTTGCCCCAGCCACTCTGGGCAGCTTCCGACATATATAAAAACATAATGAAACATGAAACATTAAAAAACTTCCCTATACAGGGCCTTCAGATATCTTCTAAAGGTTGCATAGTTACTTATCTCCTTGACATCTGATGGGAGGGCATTTCAGAGGCTGGGCTACCAAGAAGGCCCCCTGCCTGGTTCCTGTATGAGCTAGTGATAACATACATAACACAATAATTTTCATCAACACCAGCATCATTACACACAGACCCCTTTTTCCATTAAAACAATTCAGTAGCAGAAATGACAATGTGAACTTACCCTCTTATGCCAGCTATATACAATTAACGCAAGCTACCTCTATCTGATAAGTAACATGTTTCTAAATAGGTCTATCATGCAGCATGAATTGTCACCCCATACTAGACAGAGGGGCAGATGCCTTGTAGCAACTAATATTTTTTAAACCAAATGTTCTACGGCTTTAATACCTCAGCAAAAACACAGTAGGTCAAATATTCCTATAATGAGAAACCCATGACTTCGTGAAGTATTTCATATTTCTTCACTTCCTTGGGTTAATGTTTCTTCAACATGTTCACCAGTGCTTGTGTGTGTGTGTGCATTCGTGCATTTTGAAACTTGAATTGGTAGTCCTTCTAGAAAGGTGATGATTTGCAAATGATGACTTCCAGCCTCGAATGTGCGGCATGTACAGCTGAATAGCAATCAAGGGGTTTTCCAGGTGACGTTTGCAATGTAACAGTTATCGCTCAAATTACAGTTTGTCAGTCAGGCATGATGTCAACACCAGAGGCAAAACAAATATATCTGTTCCAGTACTATTGTAAAACTTTGTTTAAAGGTTCAGCTCCCGTGAGTGGATGAAGTTAGGGAGAGCACAAACTACTTTCTGAATAGCTAAAAATTAGGGCTGTCACCTGATTAAAGAAAATTAATCAGGCATGTTTTTAGTCAAGCAAAATATTTTTAGAGTGTTGGTGTTCACCTTTTAAGCCCTAATCAGCCTCAGCCCTGTATACCTGAAATGGCGTCTCTATCTCCACCGTCCAGCCTGGACACTGAGGTCCTCCTCCAAAGGCCTTCTGGTGGTTCCCTCACTGTGAGACCTGAAGCTACAGGTAACCAGGCAGAGGGCCTTCTTGGTAGTGGTACCTGCCTTGTGGAACACCCTCCCGTCAGATGTCAAACAGATAACTATTTGACTTTTAGAAGACATTTGTAGGCAGCACAGTTCAGGGAAGTTTTTAATGGTTGATGCTTTACTGTGTTTTCAATATTTTGCTGGGAGGCGCTCCAAGTGGCTAAGACAATCCAGTCACATGGGCAGCATATAAATAATAAAGCTGGTTGTTGTTGTTTCCAGAATGGCGAGCCAGTCTCACAAAGAAAAGACGATGACCATTCCCTGTTGTTCATCCTTAGTGTATCAGAATCCTAAATTTTCTGCACCTCTACATGGATCTTCCATTTAGTTACCATAGTACATAAAGGGGGAGGGTAGGTCCAGTCGTGATCGACTCTGGGGTTGTGGCGCTCATCTCGCTTTATTGGCCGAGGGAGCTGGCGTACAGCTTCCGGGTCATGTGGCCAGCATGACTAAGCCGCTTCTGGTGAAACCAGAGCAGCAGACGGAAACGCCGTTTACCTTCCCACCGGAACGCTACCTATTTATCTACTTGCACTTTGATGTGCTTTCGAACTGCTAGGTTGGCAGGAGCAGGGACCGAGCAATGGGAGCTCACCCCGTTGTGGGGATTCGAACCACCAACCTTCTGATCGGCAAGTCCTAGACTCTGTGGCTTAACCCACAGCGCCACCCACGTCCCTTACCATAGTACATAGGTGATAGCAACTGATGTCTCTATCTTTCACATATTTGTCTAATCCCATTTTAAAACCAATTAAACTACTGGCTATCTTGCTTCAGTAAATTCCATGTGTGGATGACGCATTCTGGGAAGAAGTGGAAGATTGGCTCCTTGCTTGATCTCCAGAAGTGGTCCCTCCTACTGTAGTAGTCCCCACCCTGACAGACCTACCTGGCAACAGCTCTCCTCCCCCAGTGCACCCCCAGTTTCTACTAAGTTTCCTCACAATACCAACATTGTAGTGTCACTCAAGGGCATTGTGGGAAACATAAATGGGAGCTGCCCAGTAGTAAGTGTCAGGATCTTTTTTTAAGAGGGGTCAGGTCAGGCTCAACTCTTCTGCAGTGGTGAGTCCCTGTAAGGATGCCATGTGTTGAATCCTAAGAAGTACTCTTCTCCCCCCCCCCTCCACACACAAACACACCACATCTTCAACTTATTACCAATAATTTTAATTAGGGGTATCCAAATTTTATTATGAGAAGGTGTCAGGCTTTGGGGAATCTGTTCCCTCCCAGCACAGTAGATAAGAAGATCAAAGAAAGGAACATCTTACTAGTTAGAAACTTTAATAATCACAGCGAGAGAACAAATAACACATCTCCTAGAATGGCGGTGCTCCCAGTTAAGGATCACACTCGCTTCTGTCTCTATTAATCTATGTCACTCCTATGTCAAATAATCTGAGTTTGTAACCACTGTGCTTTCTGTTCTGAGACTTTCTGAGCTCTTCTTGACCTTGGGCTGAGAGGAGGTATGCTGTCCAGAGACAGTGAATGTGTTAACCCTCTCTCTCCCAGTGCTTCTTCTCCAAGCTGTTCCCCATCCAGTATTTCCCAGCTTCTGCCTTCTGAACTACACCCCTCTTCAAACCACTGTTCCAAATCGATACTGTCCTCCTGCTCCTGGGAAGATTCAGGGGCGGGGGAGGGGAGACAGACTCCCACCATTCCTCCTCAGTGCAGCCCTCCTCAGCACGGTCTCTGACAGAAGGGGAGAAAATATTTTTCTCTTTCCATTTCCTTCACAACATTCATTGACATCTGTCTTGTTCCACTCCATTACTAATCTTATTTCAACATTAAAAAATACCCTAAGTGCTTAAGGGGCGGTGATCTCACCTCTTGATCCTTGGGCTCACCCACTGGTAAACATCAGCAGCCCATTGGGAATGATATTTCTGTGCTACATCACTACTAGATCTGGCCAAAACACCCCCAGAGAGAGAGATTTCGCAAACCAGTTTGCAATTTACAAAAAATAATAATGAAAGTTTGTTTGCTTCTGCCCCTCCATCCCCACCCCCACCCCTTGAAAAGAACACCAATTTTTATATTTGAGGTACTTCTATATTTTGATTCCAGGAGAAGTGTGACATTGCCGTGTAATTGCATGAAGGCATAACTCTGTCTTCTGTGATTCACAGTCTTGATGCATGTGGCTGTATGTTTCATATGCCAGTAACATCATGCAACATCACATTGCGTTGGCATGGGACTGGCTTCAGGCAGACTTTCCGATGTTGTTGCTTACAGAAGTCCTTTCCGCCTTGAGCATAATTTCTCCCCCGGTATAGCCCAATAGAATAGACCCCAGGAGCAGATATCGGGCAGAAGATGGCAGCACAGCTCAAGGGCAACATCATGTCTTGCAGAGCTATCTTTTAGATCTGGGGAGAGTGTGCCAATTTCTCACTGCAGTTGTTCCTAATCCCCACATTATCTCTTCCATATTTAGATACTTGCTTATACTGTTTGGTTTTATGATTGTGCAGAATACCACTCTGGATACTTTTAGCAGAAGAACAGAACGTTCTTGTTGTGGTTGTTTGTTGTTGTTATGTTTCATCCCTACACTCATTAACGGAGGCACAGACGGCTCATATCATTGTCCTGAATATTATCTGGGATGTTCTGGGCAGCTGCCAAGTCAATGCAGACAATGTCATTTTGACCCAAATGGTTGAAATCTTGCATACTTCAGAATGACCTCAAGGAATCATTCTTTCTTTGAAAGATTATTGGCACATATATTTATAAAGCTACTAGTTCCATTAAGCATCATTGCCTTGACCCCTTTCCACACATGCGCACACATACACACAGCCATGTAATCAAGTGCTGTATTGGTAGGCAGTCATAATAAGAAACATAATAATGAATCCTAATGGTTACCACCATCACCTCAATAAAACAGAGTTCAATGGAATGCACATTTCAGCAGCATAATTCCAGAACAATGACAACAGAGTGACATTTGTGTAACAAATCATAGTTAAATATATCCTGGGTTCGAAAATGGTTAAATTCATCACATGTTGCTGTTGTTGTTGTTTAATTGATGTCATTCAAGATGGCTGGTGCTGGCATGGAAACCAACCAGCTAACCGGAATGATGAATGACTGAACAGCTGCAGAGCTCCCATTCATGTTTGATTACAGTGGTACCTCAGGTTAAGGACTTAATTCGTTTCGGAGGTCCGTTCTTAACCTGAAACTGTTCTTAACCTGAAGCACCACTTTAGCTAATGGGGCCTCCTGCTGCTGCTGCGCCGCCGGAGCACAATTTCTGTTCTCATCCTGAAGCAAAATTCTTAACCTGAGGTAATATTTCAGGGTTAGCAGAGTCTGTAACCTGAAGCGTATGTAACCTGAAGCGTATGTAACCCGAGGTACCACTGTATTGTGAAACACATCATCAGAATATCCCTGCTCTTTAGTCTAAGACGGGGCCAGGTGCCCTTCAAATGTTAAACACTCCAACAGCCCCAGACAGCATGGCCAATGATAGCCATGGGAGTTGTAATCTGACAACATAGGTAACAAAGGGATGTGGATGGTGCTGTGGTCTGAACTACTGAGCCTCTTGGGCTTGCCAATCAGAAGGTTGGCAGTTCGAAAGCACACCAGTGCAAGTAGATAAATAGGTACCACTGCAGCGGGAAGATAAATGGCATTTCCGTGTGCTCTGATTTCCATCACGGTGTTCCGTTGTGCCAGAAGCAGTTTAGTCATGCTGGCCACATGACCCGGAAAGCTGTCTTGTGGGCAAATGCCAGTTCCCTTGTCCTGAAAGTGAGATGAGCGCTGCAACACCATAGTCGCCTTTGACTGGACTACTGTCCAGGGGTCCTTTAGGTAAAGGTACAGGGACCCCTAACCATTAGGTCCAGTCGTGGCCAACTCTGGGGTTGCGACACTCATCTCGCTTTATTGCCCGAGGGAGCCGGTGTACAGCTTCCAGGCCATGTGGCCAGCATGACTAAGCCGCTTCTGGCAAACCAGAGCAGCGCACGGAAACGCCGTTTACCTTCCTGCCGGAGCGGTACCTATTTATCTACTTGCACTTTGACGTGCTTTCGAACTGCTAGGTTGGCAGGAGCAGGGACCAAGCAACGGGAGCTCACCCCGTTGCAGGGATTCGAACCGTCAACCTTCTGATTGGCAAGCCCAAGAGGCTCTGTGGTTTAACCCACAACGCCACCCACGTCCCTAGGGATCCTTTACCTTTACCTTTTTGCCTTTAATCTGACAGCATAATTTAGCAGGATAAAGCACCATATTTTGTTGGGAATTGTGGGTATGTAGCAGCCCCAGATACTAGTTCTGAAAGGTTTTCCTGCTAGTCCTAGGCCATGCTTCCTTTCCATCTTCCAGAACCGCAGTTAGAGAAAGGCGAAGTGGTTGCTTGCCCGCATCTTCCTGCCTGTCCCACTTCCTGTTACCACTTGTCTGACCACTTGTCAGCTAATACACTTTATCCTAGGCCTGCCTGGATTTAAATACCTGCTGGCGGGTCTCACGAATCTTAGTTCCCACCTTCTCCTGTCATCACGACACATCCATGGCCTACCTGAACAGAAGTATGCCTCCCTACTGATCTTACAAGAGAGCCACAGCTCCCAGCCCTGAGACCTCCCTCCTTGTTGCTTGTCTGATGCTCAGTTGCTGAATCAACTGCAGTCAGGACTTTGGTTTCCCCTCATTCTGTTCAGATTCTGTCCGCAATCTCTGGGATTTGTCAGACTTATTATATGGTCTGAGATTGAAACCGAGTCTGAGATGTTTTAATGGAGATTCGTTATGGCTACACTGCTTTTTTCTCCCTTTGGCACAGTTATAATCCTTAGAGGTTTTTTTAATTTTTAATTTTAAAAGCAGCATATAAGTAAAACAATTGTGGTAGTAACAATCAGCTACCTCCATTAGAATGAATGGGGAAGGGGATCTGGGTTTAAGAGCACTTTGAATCCATAAGATCTCATACCCAGAACAGATTTTTTAAAAATTAAGTCATAGGAGTGACATACAGTTGAAGAAGCACTTATATTTAACGGTAAATAATAATAATAATAATAATAATAATAATAATAATAATAATAATGTGCTACATTTCTACTGTTTAGTATTAATAAATAACAAAGCTTTGCATTTGATTGTGCATTTCCTGGTGCTCATTTTAGAAGGTTCAATCACATAACCACCCATTATGTATGCCTTATTGGGTCTTCTGATGCCACTGAAATTTCTATTCATTTCCATGTTTGCATAAGAGCTAAGTAATTATTGCCTTTGTCCCATCATCATCCAGATAAAAGCTTTAATTGCAGAAAAAAGTTAAACAATTAGATGTTTACTAAAAAGAATTTGCTGGAATGAATGTTTTTGGAAATCATTTGATATGCTTAAATTACTCATGCAAGATTAATACAAGTGTTTCTAAATAAAGAGAATAGCCATAAAGTATATTACCCAGTAAATGCATTCATTAGTATTTAATTACGAGAAACTGCTATCAATTATTTAACATTGCTACAAATTGTTCAGAGAATGGATACATTTTTTCTCCACTATTAATATTTTCAATTACTAACTGTATGTACTTGTAGTTTTTCCCCTCTCACGGGTGCTAATTTTCATGAAGTATCTGTAATCTATTATTATATTTGGTGTTAGTCTTAAATAGTTTTGTCTTAGGAATCACTGGAGTACAGATTAACTTTAGTTTCTTCTTTCTCCACCCCCAGCTGTATGTGTGAAATACAGGCCCTGGGTATCTCTTAATCACTTACAATCAGTCCTAGGAGAGCAGCGTATCCATTTTATTGCACAGAATTTTCTAAATTACAACCAAAGAATGAAGAATCATTTAAAACATTATGTTCCAGGGCACAGCCTCACATTTCTTTATGTTGCCATTGGTGTGCGTCCTGATCTGACCGACTACGGGAGGTAAAGCAAATGGGTAGGGTTAAGAAGAGAAGAAGAAGAGGAGGAGGAGGAGGAGGAGGAGGAGTTTGGATTTGATATCCCGCTTTATCACTACCTGAAGGAGTCTCAAAGCGGCTAACAATCTCCTTTCCCTTCCTCCCCCACAACAAACATTCTGTGAGGTGAGTGGGGATGAGAGACTTCAGAGAAGTGTGACTAGCCCATGGTCACCCAGGAGCTGCATGTGGAGGAGCGGAGACACGAACCCGGTTCACCAGATTACGAGTCCACAGCTCTGAACCACTACACCACACTTTAAGGGCCTGGAGTGGGGCTATTGAAAAATAGCCTTGCATCTGAGAGTTCCTTCATGGTTGAGGTATTCCACTCGAGTGTCAGGAGTGAACCAGCCATAAATCACACTGTGCAAGTTGGAATTAACCCTTTATTGGCAAAAGCATGATTGACACATGATCATCAGGCCTGATGAGCACAGCAATACGAAATGGTCACCACCTGTATTTACAAATTTGCTTATTGAGTATCCAACATTGGGGGGGGGGTAGTAACCATTCTCATGAGTTTTCACTTTACATGTTGATGGTGCTGTGCACAGGGACCTTATTGTATAGTACCCCTAGAAATTATAATCCCCAATAACAGCCATGTGTGAGGACATCTTGGCAATACAATAGATATACCCCTTCTTCTTCTTCTTCTTTGGTGATCACTCATAGCCAAGTAAGATTGTCTTCCATTAACAGTGAGTCTGTAAATGACTGTGGAGGCCAATTCTGGATCTATACATCCTTCCACAGTGGGGACATAGGTTTCTGGGCAGGAGTTGATCACAGTGAGGGTTTGCCAAGCGTGTCTTCCTCTTAGCATGTTTCTCCCTTACATCTTGAGTTCGAGTGTCTTCAAAGCCCATGACACCTTTGGTAAAGGGTGTTCTCCAGTTGGAGCACTCGCAGGCCAGTGTTTCCCAGTTGTCAGTGTTTACACTACATTTTTAAAGATTTGCATTGAGAAAGTCTTTGAACCTCTTTTGCTGACCATCAGCATTATGCTTTCCATTTTTAGGTTCGGAACAGAGTAGTTGCTTTGGAAGACAATAATCAGACATCTACACAACATGACCAGTCCAACGAAGTTGATGTTGAAGAACTATTGCTTTGACACTGGTGATCTTTGCTTCTTCCAGTACACTGGCATTAGTTCGCCTGTCTTCCCAAGTGATGTGTAAATTTTTTCAGAGACACTTTTGATGGAACCTTTTAAGAAGTTGGAGATGGCATTTATAAGTGGCCCATGTTTCACAGGTGATGCTGGATTTCGGCATCAATGTCAGCCCTTGTGGAAAGATAACTGTCCAGGTAGGAGCAGAAATACCCCTAACAAATCAAACACATCTGGGAATAAGAAAGGATTTTAGGTCTGGCTGGGTGACAGCAACCGTATAAAACATTCATAGGATGCAATCAAGGCAACTGAGAAAGATGTTCAACAAACAAAAGGCTTTTTGGCTGGGTGGTCCAGTTACGTCATTCAAAGCAATCAGTAAGTGTTTCATCTATAGTAAGTCCTTAAATAATTTCTGCACATACACCTATAGATATCTGGCTTTATAGTACAAATAGTTTCACACTGATCAACAAAAGTTTTCATTAGCATTTATGAGTTTTTATTTTAAAAAAATCTCTGAAATTTCAGCATCTTTGTTGTATTTCCTTCACCTCAAATTTGGAATGCCTGATTACTTTGCTATATGAACTGCTAAAGGTTTGTTTTAGGTTTTCTTTTAATGCATTTTCTTGCTTGTGCCCAAAGGACAAACAATCTATTATTACCCTGATCAGCCTTTACAGTCTGGTGAGTGCTGGAAGTCTGGCTTTCCTGTGTTCATAGAACAAGTAGTTTCTGGGATGAAGAACAACTTCATGATCATACCAAGAGAGAAAAAGTGGAGACAGAAAGCTTTAGAAGTGTGAGATACAACAACATCTACAGGGGTAAGGGGCTTTTGCTAGTACAGGCTTTTACAGGTGGTCAGAGTTTTCCAGCAGTAACAATTAGTCCATTTTTCTTCTTAAATGCATCCCTGATGAGTATCTGAAAAGACTGGGTGAAGCTACAGAAGCATAATTAACTGTCTTTCGTTTGCTAATAATTACACAAAAATAAGTGCTCACAGCTTAATTATTCTTTTTTTTAAGGCTCTGTTTTAAACACACACACACAAACTAGTTAATATGCAGGGAATTCTCAATAAACATGCCAAGAATGTTTAATAATTATAGCAGACAACCTGTATAGATCTCAAATGTTTTTATTTTATCTATTTTTTTATCTATTTTTTTTTTAAAAAAAGCTATTGTGAACCTTAGCATAAAAACACAACAATTTGAGGTCGTTGTCCAGTAGCCATTGTTCTGGCGGGTGGCATATAGAGAACCACTTGAAAGCTGTGTTATTCTCCTGCTGAGACCTTTTTCCATGTTCTGAAGAAATCTGGGTGTCAGAGTTTTTCCACATGCCAAGTTTACTCTGGTGGAAAAGAGGTGACGGAGGTATACAGAGCTGAAGTTTGCATTCTTCGTCCTTAATCAGTCTGAAGCTAATTAGCAGCGTCCACACAATAAAGCCACAAGCCATTAATCATGGAGGATGGTAGCAGTCAGACCCCCCACCCCTCCCCAGGGCAAAACACATCCAGAAAAGTTCTCTCTCTCTCTCTCTCTCTCTCTCTCTCTCTCTCTCTCTCTCCCTTTTTGTGTCTCTCTCTCTCTCTCTCTCCCTTTTTGTGTAATGGGCCTTCGAAAGTCATGAGGAGCCCCTTTTCATGGTCAACAGTGTGTGAAACATAAGCCGAGCCTTGATGTGGCATACAATGGGCCTCTCTTCAAACATCTATCACAGTTCTCCTTTTATTTATTTATTTTACTCTTCCCAAACATAATAAAGTCAACTGATGGCTTTATTCTTCTCCTTGAGCTGAAGCATAGCTGGCCCGGGGATTTTAAAAGCTCTAACCAGCGTGGAAATTGTAAAAAGATTTCTTCTATTTCATTTCATTTCCTCAAAAACTGATTTCTCTCTACAATTTGGGAGAATGGTAGCTTTGGTCGCGGTGAGCTCATTTTTCTGTTTGTTGTTCTTGTTTAAGCAAAAAAATAAAATAAAGGTAGTCTCTAAGATTTCCTGGCTGTGCGTGTATATGTACATGGAATTAATCTTTTTCTCAGTGTGCACAGTTCGTATTTAGTAGCTGAGGTTTTATTTAGCATTTTTTGCCACATTGCGGGCTTAGTATATAAATTTATTGTTATTATTGATTCAATTTGTATACCGCCCTTTACAGAAAGAGCCCAGGGCAGTGTAGAACATTAAGAAAACATCTTATGTAGTGCAATAATGAAGACATAATGAAAGGCATAAGAATAGACAGCATTAATTTTTTTTTTTAAAGAACATAAAATCAATAAGGAAAATTCAGTCCCCTGTCTGCATAAAGGTTGACCATGGATAGTAGGGATGCAGGTGATGCTGTGGTCTAAACCACTGAGCCTCTTGGGCTTGCCAATCAGAAGGCCGATGGTTCGAATCGCCGTGATGGAGTGAGCTCCCATTGCTCTGTCCCAGCTCCTTCCAACCTAGCAGTTTGAAAGCACACCAGTGCAAGTAGATAAATAGGTACCGCTGCAGCGGGAAGGTAAATGGCATTTCCATGCTCTCTGGTTTCCGTCACAGTGTTCTGTTGCGCCAGAAGGGTTTAGTCATACTGGCCACATGACCCAGAAAGCTGTATGTGGACAAACACAGGCTCCCTCGGCCTGAAAGTGAGACGAGCACCGCAACCCCATAGTTGCCTTTGATTGGACTTAACCATCCAGGGGCCCTTTACCTTTACCTTTTTTGTACATGTTTAATTCCATTATGCATAAAGCAGCCTGTAGGTGCCAGCAACACATGTTTTTTACAGGTTTGGGAGGTCAGTGAGGGGGAGATTTTCAAAGACAATGATCATACCCCACCCCCAGAAAAGACAGGGAAACTTTTCACTGTAAACATTAGCTGCCTATTTGGAAACGAATGCATTTCCACTTAATTCCACTTAAAAATTTAACCAAGTTAAACTTTTAAGTGGAATTATAGGGACAGAACTACCCAAACTGTATAGGAATTGATTCATGTATGTGACTACAGTGGCAAGAATGTTATTTGCCCAAAAATGGAAAGAAGAAGAAGTCCCAGCAAAGGAAGAATGGATGCAAAAACTTATGGAATATGCAGAACTTACCAGAAGAATAAGAAATCAAGATAACAAACTTTTTATAAAAGGATGGAAATGGCTTATTGAGTAATTACAATCAAACTGGAAACAGATAAGAACATTGGCAGGATTATTGCAATAACCTGCAGTTTTATAAGAGTACAGTGGTACCTTGGGTTACATACGCTTCAGGTTACAGACTCCTCTAACCCAGAAATAGTGCTTCAGGCTAAGAACTTTGCTTCAGGATGAGAACAGAAATCGTGCTCCGGTGGCGCGGCGGCAGCAGGAGGCCCCATTAGCTAAAGTGGTGCTTCAGGTTAAGAACAGTTTCAGGTTAAGAACACACCTCCAGAACGAATTAAGTTCTTAACCTGAGGTACCATTGTATATGTTTAAAGTAAATGAATAAATGAGTAAGTTAATTCAGAATATGCAGAAAATATAAAGAATAAGTTTAAGAAACCACAGAAAGAGGAGAAAGGAAGTTCAGTTTCAAAATGCTAAAATGATTGTAGAATTATTGAAATGTATAAAATTGAAAATCATAAATGAAAAGTACCAAAATAAAATAAACTTTTAAGGAGAACACCAAATCAATTTGTCAGTTTCAGGGGAGGGGGGGCTTATGGAGGAGCAGCGGCTTCTTTTTAAAAAATGCTTTTAAATTTTTTATTTATGCATCTTCCCAAAAAGATTTTTATATACAACTGACAATTACCTTTTTTTAAGAATGCTGTTTAGCCAGCCAATTTCGGTGCCCACATTTCAGAAACGGCCATATAACACACACACACACACACACAGTGGTGTAGCGCGGGGGGTGCAGGGGGGGCCGGCCGCACCGGGCGCAACATCGGGAGGGCGCTCGCACTCGCAGCTCTCTGCCCCTACCTGGCTCACTCACTCTCTCTCACTGCAGTGCTGGCTGTGCAAATCCGATCCGAGCCACCGGGTCGCTGCCCACTGTGGAGGGGAGGGTGCCAGGCGTGCGGTGCGGTGCGGAGAGAGAGCGAGGGACTATCTGGGGGAGGGACAGTGCAGCGGGGGGGGCGCAAATTACTTGCCTTGCCCCGGGTTAGGGGGCGCAAATTACTTGCCTTGCCCCGGGTGCTGACAACCCACGCTACGCCACTGCACACACCAGCCCCTTCATAACCACACTCTGTCACTATGTAGAGGGGAAATGGTAGCCTCAAGAGGAGGGACCACCATTTCTTCCCACAGTGACTCCACATACAGCGTTATTCTAAGGGAGCAGGGGGGCTGGGGTAAGATGCTGAGGTGTGGCAGCCAAAAAGGCTCTGCCACAGCACAGCTCCCTCCTCATATTCAACAGGCACAATGTTATTTGATTCAGACGCAAAAAAAAAAAAAAAAACCCAAACCAAAAAAAACCACCTTTACGTTCTCTCAAGCCTTTGCAGCTTGGTGATTAAAATCTGAAATAAGTAGTGTTTCTGTGCGCTTCAAGCATTGGTGGTTATTTTCGTTTTTGTTTTGTGTAAATCTGAATTGCTTCGCTATCGATCGAGTTTTATTTGTTCTGTTCTTGTATTGGAATGCTTTATCTTATGACATGAGCCAACTTGGGAGTCCCTGACAGGGTCAAAAGGCAGGAAATAAATATTTTTTAATCTAGATAGCACCCCATTGAAGTGAATGGCAAAGTACCAGTGTGAGAGAGATGTGTGAATAGCTCCCTTAGGATGTTCGCCTCAGCTCTAAGATCACTTGTTTCTTATTAAGTTCTATAAGTTCAAGCCGCAAGAGGATGTATTTAGATTGGCTGTAAATCTTTCTTTTTTGCAGGTTCATTCAAAATAATGCCTCCATTGATCTTACAGTAAAATGTAAGGGGCTCAGGGCAGCGACATTAATGACGTTAACGAAACTATCAGCCCAAATCTGTGAAGGGAAATGCGCCTTTGGAACTCACTTCTTGGATAGGAATAAATGCCTCATTAATCTTAAACCATCAGCCCTAGAATACTGTTTATGTTAAATAGAACAATAAATTACTTTACATGAAATATACAATAGCAGGTGCCTGGGTGTACTCATTCATTAGTCACCCTACATAGCTGTGCCCTGATTTCCATCCTGAGACATTTTAGGCACACTGTGATACAACTGTAAAGTTTAAAGGCTGGCAGCTACATGAGTAAAGTAAAGGTAAAGGGACCCCTGACCATTAGGCCCAGTCATGACCGACTCTGGGGTTGCGGCGCTCATCTCGCTTTATTGGCCAAGGGAGCTGGCGTACAGCTTCCGGGTCATGTGGCCAGCATGACTAAGCCGCTTCTGGCGAACCAGAGCAGTGCACGGAAATGGCGTTTACCTTCCCGCCGAAGCGGTACCAATTCATTTACTTGCACTTTGACGTGCTTTCAAACTGCTAGGTTGGCAGGAGCAGGGACCGAGCAACGGGAGCTCACCCGTCGCGGGGATTCGATCCGCCTACCTACTGATTGGCAAGTCCTAGGCTCTGTGGTTTAACCCACAGCGCCTCCTGCAGCTACATGGGTACATAAGCCAATTTTGCCGGCCGCAGCTTTCTCCTGATTGAAGTGCAGAGTGTTTGAGGACCAGGACATTCGCAGGGAAACCAAAATGCTTGTTTACAAAGCTATTGTACTACCAACCTTACTTTATGCTTGTGAAACATGGACCACTTACAAACGCCATCTCCAACTTCTCAAAAGATTCCATCAACGGTGTCTCCGAAAAATCTTACACATCACTTGGGAAGACAGGCGAAATAATATCAGTGTGCTGGATGAAGCAAAGATCACCAGTGTTGAAGCAATGATTCTTCACATCAACTTCGTTGGACTGGTCATGTTGTAGGGATGCCTGATTATCGTCTTCCAAAGCAACTACTCTATTCCGAACTCAAAAATGGAAAGCATAATACTGGTGGTCAACAAAAGAGGTTTAAAGACTGCCTCAAGGCAAATCTAAAAAAATGTAGTATAAACACCGACAACTGGGAAACACTGGCCTGCGAGTGCTCCAGTTGGAGAACAGCCTTTACCAAAGGTGTTGTGGACTTTAAAGACACTCGAACTCAGAGCGCAAGGGAGAAACATGCTAAGAGGAAGGCACGCTTGGCAAATCCACACCATGATCAACTCCCGCCCGGGAACCAATGTCCCCACTGTGGAAGGACGTGTGGATCCGGAATTGGTCTCCACAGTCACTTACAGACTCATTGTTAAAATTATGTTTATGGAAGACAATCTTACTCGGCTATGAGCCGACACCATGCAGCTGCAAGACTTTAGACATTACAGCAGCACCCATGGAATGAACCCACAAAAAATCAGCTCCCAGGTCACTGATGTGACATTTAGAGGGTTCCCCAGTGATGGGGATAGTCACGCATTAATATTTTCTGTACTTCCAGTCAGAGGTTCTCAGGGCAGTATAAAATAGCCCATTAAAAGACACGACTCAATACGAGAACCATAAAACCAAAATACCACAAGAAATTAGAAATTAAGATAATCCAGCATTTGCTGAACTGGCGATCATAGGCATGTCCCTGGCTGCAAGGAAAGACGGACTAATGCTGCACATGCTGAGTTAATAGCACTGTAGCTATGAACATGCTGTACATCAAAGCAGAGCCTTAATTACAGCATAATTATCTTTTCATTTATTTTCTTCGGTGAGTAAATTGATACCTCACTAGAACTTTCCCTGAGACTGTAAATTAAACTATCATTAATAACATTATATTTGTCCTAATTTGTGTATCCACGCTCATTTGTCTGGTTTTTATTAGCCAAAGCAAAGTAGGTTTGTAGAAATCTGGCAAATAATCTATTTGTAGAGTGAAGTAATGTCAACTGATCCCCATGATTTGCTTAGTCGTTTAGTCGTGTCCGACTCTTTGTGACCCCGTGGACCAGAGCACGCCAGGCACTCCTGTCTTCCACTGCCTCCCGCAATTTGGTCAAACTCATGCTGGTAGCTTCGAAAACACTGTCCAACCATCTCATCCTCTGCCGTCCCCTTCTCCTTGTGCCCTCCATCTTTCCCAACATCAGAGTCTTTTCCAGGGAGTCTTCTCTTCTCATGAGGTGGCCAAAGTATTGGAGCCTCAGCTTCATGATCTGTCCTTCCAGTGAGCACTCAGGGCTGATTTCCTTCAGAATGGATAGGTTTGATCTTCTTGCAGTCCATGGGACTCTCAAGAGTCTCCTCCAGCACCATAATTCAAAAGCATCCATTCTTCGGCGATCAGCCTTCTTTATGGTCCAGCTCTCACTTCCATACATCACTACTGGGAAAACCATAGCTTTTACTATACAGACCTTTGTTGGCAAGGTGATGTCTCAGCTTTTAAAGATGTTGTCTAGGTTTGTCATTGCTTTTCTCCCAAGGAGCAGGCGTCTTTTAATTTTGTGGCTGCTGTCACCATCTGCAGTGATCATGGAGCCCAAGAAAGTAAAATCTCTCACTGCCTCCATTTCTTCCCCTTCTATTTGCCAGGAGGTGATGGGACTATGCCATATACAAAGTGGCTAAGATTTTTCTGTAGATGAAGAGGCTATGTTAATTCTAGGAAAATCTCTTTGCGTAGCACAAGAGTGAGTGGGGAAATCCACATTTGACATCAGAATGTACATTCTTAATGTACATACGTTTTCTCTTCAAATGCACTTTGGACTGTTGGTAGCTGCATCATCAGTCATCAATTTACAGGCCTGTGGTACAAGTCTATTGCTTCCTCTTGGAATTTTTATCTTCAAAAACTTGAGTTTTTCAGCATAACTAAACTATTTTCAATTCAAGTTTCTCAAGATGAATCCAAAATGGAGGTCTCTTCTTTGTGGCTCCACACCTTGGAACTTCCTCACCAGAGATATATGTATGGCCACATCACTGCTGAGCTTAAAAAAGAATCTCTGGGCACATATCTGCAGCACACCCTTAACCACCTATACTCGGGCGACTCAACTAGATTGGTAAAGAAAAAAACGTTTTAGATGTGATATAACACTGTAGCACCAGATGGCGCTATGGAGTTCCGTTTTTGCCGACGTGATTTTTCTTTATAAAGGTTGCAACACATTTTTCCAAAGCGCTTCTTTGATGTGTCTAGATCCAGCCTGGTTCTGCATTCTGCATTCTGCATTCCGGCGGAAGCAGTGGGGCAAGTGGGGCACCGCCTCTTGCTTTTCCGCCGCCTGAGGCTGAAGGAATGGGTTTCCAAAATCCCAAAACCTGACTGGGCAGTCAGTCTGAAACAGGCCCTTTTTCCTTCTCCAAGCGAGCATTTCTAAAATGCTTTAACTTGAGCTCTTGAGCCAAAACCCAGCTGTATAAACAAGTGCTGAAAGCTCTCTCCTTTATCAGTCCGTGACGCCTAATGAACGGCCTTGTCCATTCCAAAGTGGAGCAGGGATGACGCATCTGGGTCTTATCCTACACTGACCTTGTCAGCCACCCGGGAACGGCACCAGGAGTTGGTGACCTCTTGCTCCAAGATAAGAGTCTAGGAACAGGAACAGGAACACCCTTTTATGGTCAGAGTACAGGAAGAGGAAACCCCTTTTATGGTTAAGAGTACCGGACCAGGAACATCTGTGATGTCAACCTGTGTGTATAAGCTGACGTGGCTGGATTCCTGGGGAAGGGGGGAGAGGGTGCCTGGAGGAAATATATACTGCATGAAATTTCTCATTTCTTTGGACTTGCTGTGGACTGACCATGCAAGTGCCTTCTGCTATCCAGAGAGCAGAATAAACTCTTTCTCTGAATCAACCTTGGTGTCATTTGACTTCCTCCCTCCCTCCCGGGCGCAACGCAGACCCCACCAGTCGGTAAAGTCTAATAAGGCTACAAGGCAGCTGCTTCACCCTGCCTCATAGGTGGGCTGACTCTGGCAGAGTTAGGAGCAAAGTCTTGTTCAAATCTGTGCTTGGGTCAGTTGTGGTGTACTTGGGGAGAAAATGTATTTCAGGCTGGTATGGGTGAATGCTGTCACTGAATGTTCATGTGTTTTAGTGTATTTTGTAAGCTGCCTAGGGAGGACAGTGTGCCCTGAAGGAAAGGTTAGAACTGTTTTAAATAAATAAATACAATGGGACCTAGCATAAATTAGCAAAGCACGGTCAATCCCATTAAAACATGCCATCTACTAAGTATTGCCACATATCAAGTGTCCAATATCTCATAAAGAAATAAAATATCAAACACTGAAAGCAAATGTAATCGTACGTCAGATATGTACATATATCAGCTCTTCAGTGAATATTCAGAGAATATTGAGTGTATTTAGTGAATATTTGAAATAGACATTCGTTAGAGGAGAATTATGGGAAGCAAATGTGCTTCATCTCTAAATAGCAGTTATTTCTTCTGGACGAAACACTAAACCTTACCAAATTAGTTCTGAAAATAGTTCCAACATACAGTGTAAAGTGTGCCTACAATTGGTCCTGTGATCAGAAGGGCACCCTAATAAATACAAGCCCACATAACTTGTGAATCACCAAGTTACATGCGACCCATCAGCCATGTGCTGTAGTTTATATACTGTTGGCTTACTATCAAAAGATAAAAGAAGTTGATACCTCTGTCTTTACTCGTTTAACTTGCCAGTAGCTGGTCACCTAAACTTATTCTCCTAGCCCAGGTCTGATCTCAGAAGTGAGCTGGATTTGTAAAGTGTAGGTTGGGTCCCACAAGGCAAGACACAGTGATAACAGCAAGAACCTTTATTGAACTACATAGCTGGGAAACGGAGGCAAAGCAACTGCTTATATACATTTCTGAAAGCCTGAGCCACTCCCACTCCCAACGTGACTGGCTGTCTAAACTTCCCAGCTGCGAATCACGACTCAGAGTTCAAGGGCCAATGGCAGAGGCCCAAATCCTGAAATGATTGGACATCATGTATCTAATCAGAACGCAGGAGCTCAGAGTCCTTAGTCCGGACTCAAGCTCAGGCAAACACAGACCACTGAATACATAACAATTTGGAAGCGAAGTTTATGGGACAGAGAACCACTGGGGAGTAAGGCAGCAAAGAGGAATTGGCTCTCCTCATCTGCACTCCTCTTTTTAGGTTAAAATGAGATACCCTCCTACCCCCCTGGTTTATGCATGAATGATACAGGCATGTGATGCAATGGTTATTCCCATCAAGTCACTCAAGACACAGGAGATGCGTCATCAGGGTCAGGGCCATCTTTAGCAGATGCGGCACCGGGGTGCAAATATCCGCCCAGCGCCCCCAAGTTACCACGGATAGTGTTGGGGTGGCCGTAGCTGCGCACTGTCAGCCATTAGGGGGCGCAACTCTCCCCCATGCCGCTGTGGGAGAGCAGAGGCTTGGGAGTGAAGTTGCGCCCCTCCCAAGCCTCCTCAGGAGGAGAGCGATCCCCACAGAGGCTTAGGATGGAGGCTTGGAAGGGACACAACTTCACTCCCAAGCCTATGCGAGGATCGCTCTCCTCCCAAGGAGGCTTGGGAGGGAAGCTGAACGCCCACCAGCCTTATGGTTGGCGGGGCGCAGCTGGCAGGCGTGCAGGGAAAGGGGAGGCCAGTGGCAAAGCCATGCAGCTGCCCCACTTGCTGGGGCACCCCTGAGAGGCCGGTGCCCTGGCGCAATGCACCACTAAACCCTATGGGAAAGATGGCTCTGATCAAGGTCTGCAAGCATCATTGCTTGTGTCGTAAGTTTGGGGCACTGATGCTCCTTCTGCTTTGACTGTATCCCTCCTTTTCTTCTTCAGTGGGATCACAGGGGGGAGGCCTTCTGGTGCACAGACAAATGAAAGAAGTCATACCTAAGAACAGTGAACGGCAGCATTCACTGAAAGTGCTAAATGGGAACAATACTTAAAACATTGCTGAATTTCCAAAGTGCAGCTGTTAGATATTTAAGCCCATCATTCTCTACTGAACATGCATCACATTCATTTTGTGGTGCCGTCATAAAAATGTATGAGAATGTAAATGCTTGAGTGACCCATTAATCTTTCGAGTAGCAAACGTAAAATGTTTTTAACCCTAGCGATGATATAGCCATACTTTATTTTGAATGAAAGCTTTATCATGGATCTGAAGATGTTCTGTGTCTTTCTGGGGTGTATAAATAAGAACAAATTAATATTAAAGTCTGATTGGTATGAAAAGTGTACCGTTCTATAGATTGCAGCACGAAGATGTATTTAGCAAGCCAAAACTACACTCAGCTTCTGATGAGCACGGAAAATCTAATAACAACACACACAGTATGTATGCTCATCATTTATTGAACTCAGCAAACAGAATGTAGCTATTATCACTATTATCATTTGCTAACTGACTCAGTAACAAATCTGGGCCTTCCAAACCTCTCAATAAAACATTCCCCTTCTTTTTTTATGGGCCAATTTACTAACTGTGCTCCGCGCTATGTTCTGGTGGGGAAAGGCTCCACCACTGGTTCTGCTATCACCTACAAGTAGTTTAATGCATATTTGTCCCAGTCAACATTTTAGAAATGGTTTTGATCATATTTTATTAGGTTCAGTTGCATAATGAGGGGAGGGCATCCATAAGTGGCGCGGGATGTTGCTAGGAGACTTGTGGCTTTTTATTTAATATGCATCTTCCTCACACACACCTCTGTATGGTTGCACCTGAAGGCAGCCATGAAGTGCAGACAGACACAGAGCTTTGCGGCAGAGTATTTGCATGCACAAGGTCCCAGAAAACATTATCTTTCTGCTGGAGCAGAGATAAATACATTGCACGCATTTGCACAAGTTTCACCTTAGACGGAAGAAGAGTGTCAGGCCGTATCCACACTTTTGTCTGAGCATTTTGGGGGGTTTTGCCCCAGAGCTTTCCCCACGAAAACCTGCTCTTTAGTGCTCAATCGGAGCAAATGACAATTCAGGTTTTCTGCAGATTGTTGTTTGCTCCGATTGAACTTTAAAGAACAGGTTTTTACAGAGAAAGCTCCAGAACAAACAAACAAAAAAGGGCACATGGACATGTAGCTTTAAAGTGCAAAGTGTGCTTGGAAAGAGTGGAACAAGACCTCACTCTCCTTACCACTTGGCAGAATTATACAGATGACCAAGCTGCCCCAGGGTGAGAGTGCTGTGTTGCCTCTGTCTCCAGCCTAGCAAGATGGGAGGAGGAAATGAAGAGTAGTTACTGCAGCTCTCAGTCTGGGGAGGAGGGGCAAGAGACCCACTCGCACATTTTTGAATCCTTTGGAATGCTGCCATATTATAATACTGAATGAACAGACATAAAAGAAATATGCTGAATCACTCGCTCTCCCATCGTAAAGTAGTCTATAAAAGGTCCGTGTGCCTGGACACACCATTTTTACAAGCAAGCAATTAGCAGAAAGGTGAACTTTAAAGCACGTCTTTCCCATTCCACCTTTGTCCGTTGCTATATTTTCAAGATGATATAAAGAACCCAGCTCAGAATAAATCTCCAGCATTTTAAGGATTCGGTAGCATATACGTAAGGTTAGTTATGAGACCTAATTGAAGACATTCTGTACAGTCGCTTTTATATGGTGCTTTTCAAGAAGAGCTGTTTTGAGCCCAAAGGGCCACATTGCCACACAAGCAGCCTTCCAGGAGCCATATGCCAGGTGTGATCGGAACAAGGAATGCAACACTTATCTTCGTACTGTAGGATACAGTCGAGGCACAAGCGTTTCCACACATACACCTCTTCAGCAAGGATCATATAACACTGGTCCTGTAAGAACAACATGGGCTCTCAGTATGTTTCCGAGCACAGGTCAAAGTGTTAGTGGTGACCTTTAAAGCCCTAAACGGTCTCAGCCCTGTATACCTGAAGGAGCATCTCCACCCCCATCGTCCAGCCCAGACACTGAGGTCCAGCTCTGAGGGCCTTCTGGCGGTTCCCTCATTGTGAGAAGTTAGGTTACGGGGAAGCAGGCAAAGGGCCTTCTTGGTAGTGGCACCAACCCTGTGGAACACCCTCCCATCAGATGTCAAGGAGATAGGAAACTATACAACCTTTATAAGACATCTGAAGGGAGCCCGGTATAGGGACATTATAAATGTTTAATGTTTTATTAAGTTTTTGTACGTGCTGGGCAATTAAAGTTTCCAGCCAGGCAAAATGACTGGACCAGGGGAGGTGTGGCCTCAGAAAATCCCAAGAGTAATACAAGTGTCTACAGTTGACCTCCAGATCTGAGGTTCCCCATCCCTTCTTTCAGCCCAAAGCCTCCCGAAGCATAATCTGACTGTCATGGACAGTCCACCCCCTGACAGGTGTTTCGATATCAGGATCTGTCTTTCAGGATTTCAGGATTCAAGCCTCCATTTTCAGGGACTCTGGGGGAAGGCGCTCTGCTCTCATGTTCATCGAGCTACACCCTGTCCCAGAAGGAATAGCTGAGGCTCTGCTCCCCTCAGGCTCTGCTTGGCTTCTCTTTGGAAACTGGAAGATTCAGTCCCATGACCTATGAGGCACCACCCCTCATCTCAAGATTAGATGTTCATACTAGCATTCCCAAGGGCTGAAAGCTTCGAGCAAAGCAACCAGAAGTGGCATTCGATGTGCCTTATAAATGGTGGTGCCTTGAGTGCCTGCCTAGGTTTCTTGGCTATTAGTTGTGTCCCAAAGGAGCTGTAACGGCTGCAGAATCATGGCGTTCTGCCTGATGAACAGTTTGGTCTATCTCTATGACTTGCATGCATCAGACATCTACACAAAAGTAAGTTGAACCAGTAAACAATATCACGGAACCTAATTTTCTTTTTTCCCTATGCCAGTGTATCAACATTTTTTTATCTGCCGCGTGTCATTTGTGAAGCATTTTCAAGAATGCTTTTGAGCTGTGCCAGAGCACAATAAGAGCATGACAGCATTATCATTCTAGATAAATGGATGCCTTCAGAGGTGTGCCTACTTATCTGGCCTGTATTAATAGGGCGGGGGTTGATGCAACATATTATCTCTCTTACTTTAAATTACTTCATTACAGCTGGTAAGGCACAGCTTAATCGAGCCCTCTATTTTGTGGCACAGAGCATTTTAGACCATAATCAAAGATCCAAATTGCAGAAAAGCAAGGGAGAGGGGTAGCAGGAATTAACAATGTCAGGTGTAATTGTGCTTTCATACATACCCTCACAAACAAACACACAAAATTAGAGCATTTCTAGCTTTTCAAATATATTAAAAGCATTTCTTGCCTGCTGTAGAAACAAAACAAATGTTTTTATTGACCATGATGGTCCATGGGTGGACAATTCCATGAGTGCTAAGACAAAACTACAAGAGGGTTAGCATGGAATAATAATAATAATAATAATAATAATAATAATTTATTACTTATACCCCACCCATCTGGCTGGGCCTCCCCAGCCACTCTGGGCAGCTCTCAATAGAATATTAAAAACACAAAAACATCAAATATTAAAAACTTCCCTAAACAGGGTTGCCTTCAGATGTCTTCTAAAAGTCAGATAGTTTCTTATCTCCTTGACATCTGATGGGAGGGTGTTCCACAGGGCGGGCACCACTACCGAGAAGGCTCTCTGCCTGGTTCCATATAATTTCACTTTTCACAATGAGGGAACCACCAGAAGGCCCTCGGAGCTAGACCTCCGGTATACAGGGCTGAAGCCATTTAGGGCTTCAAAGGTTAAACAATTAACATTTGCACATATTTGAATATTTGCAGGAAGACTGCCTCAGTTTTACAGACAGGAAACGAAGGGATTTGGAGGTGGAAGAAAAATCAAATGAATTCTGTTAGACACTTAGAGCAATATACCACTTGAAACAGTCACAGCTTCCCTCAAATACGCCTGGGAAGGGTAGTTTGTTAAAGGTTCTGAGTTGCTAGGAGACCTTTATTTCCCACACAGAGCTAGAATTCTCACAGTGGTTTAACAGCTATCCCTCTTTTTCCCACGGAACTCTGTGAACTGTAACTCTGCAAGGGGAAAAGGCACCTCCTAGCACCCTTAACAAACAACATTTCCCAGGATTATTTGGGGAAAGTCACAATTGTTTAAAAAGTGGTACAGTTCTGCTTTGAATGTGGAGGACAGATGGCGCCATAGTTGACTGGGAGTTCTTGCACAACAAGGCTACTTCCAAAAAGGTAGGCTTTTTATGGGATAATACTTGCTCTAATGCAATGTCATCTAACCTCCCCACAAACAAATCAGGATGAATCCGTAATACACATTACGGATGGGTGGGTGACACCTGGCTTGAGAGCAGTACATGTGAAAAGGATCTAGGAGTCTTGGCTGACCACAAACTTGACATGAGCCAACAGTGTGATGCGGCAGCTAAAAAAGCCAATGCAATTCTGGGCTGCATCAATAGGAGTATAGCATCTAGATCAAGGGAAGTAATAGTGCCACTGTATTCTGCTCTGGTCAGACCTCACCTGGAGTACTGTGTCCAGTTCTGGGCACCACAGTTCAAGAAGGACACTGACAAACTGGAACATGTCCAGAGGAGGGCAACCAAAATGGTCAAAGGCCTGGAAATGATGCCTTATGAGGAACGGCTAAGGGAGCTGGACATGTTTAGCCTGGAGAAGAGGAGGTTAAGGGGTGATATGATAGCCATGTTCAAATATATAAAAGGATGTCACATAGAGGAGGGAGAAAGGTTGTTTTCTGCTGCTCCAGAGAAGCAGACACGGAGCAATGGATCCAAACTACAAGAAAGAAGATTCCACCTAAACATTAGGAAGAACTTCCTGACAGTAAGAACTGTTTGACAGTGGAATTTGCTGCCAAGGAGTGTGGTGGAGTCTCCTTCTTTGGAGGTCTTTAAGCAGAGGCTTGACAACCATATGTCAGGAGTGCTCTGATGGTGTTTCCTGCTTGGCAGGGAGTTGGACACGATGGCCCTTGTGGTCTCTTCCAACTCTATGATTCTATGATTCTACATGTGTCTAAAAGCACCTTAACTGCAACACTCTTCAATGGGCTTGAACACCTCAACTGCAAACTCGTGTCTGAGTCCAGAAAGCCATCCAGCTTGGGGGGCAGGCTTGGGGGGGGGGGCTTATTGTGTTGTTTTAAATTTTGATTATATGCTTTGTGGTTTTATATTTTGAGACCTCCGGGTATAGGAAGGTTTATAAATTCAGTTAATCATCATCATCAGGCAGAAAGGCAGGGAAGTCAACTCTGAAATAGACCACCAGCAACAAAATAAGAAACCAAGCACTGCCAAATTCATTCACATACTCTCGCCACCCCCATGACTCAAAGCCTTTCACAATTCTCAGTTCATTGAAAGAAACAGACACATAAGGCCCATGGCAGCAACCCCGTCCTGAAGGCTCCTTGAGCAGTGTAGCAGAGATGAAATCAACCACCTACTGTATTGGCCCGAATATAAGCCGCCCCCAAATATAAGCCACAACTTAAAAATTTGGGGGGGAGGGGGAGGGGGAAAAGACCATCCCCAAATATAATCCGCTCCCTTAAAATTCCACAGGCACTCACCCCTTCTGTTTTATCGTATGTCTGTTTCAGCAGCAATATCATAAAAGCCAATTTTTGTAAGGTCGCAAATATAAGCCGCACTTTAACTTTTCACGGGTGGAATTTGGGGGGGAAGTGAGGCTTATATTCAGGCCAATACGGTATGATGACAAAGTAGGTATGTCCTCATCAGAGGGTCACAAAAGGGGTTACAGCCAGGGCATCAGCAGTAGTGGCAGTGGGTGACAGCAGTCACCCATCGCACAGGCAAAGAGTCAAGGCTGACATGGGAACCTCTAGTCAGGCCAAGGCAGCAGACATTGGCTACTAGGATGAGGGTTGAGCCATTGTTAGGATACATGAAAACCATGGTCCACCATAACCAACTCAATCCACAGTCCTTTGGATCCTGACTCAAAACAGATTCAATCTTGTATCTTCAGGTTTTTCCCCCTTCTCCTCTTCCTCTTCCCCCATCCCCATGGGTGAATACTGATAAAATCTCATTGTAATCAGGGGTGCAGAAGGAGACGAAAGATTCCTTTCTCGCTGAACCTAAGGAAAGACCCTCAAAGTAAATGTGATCGTGGCTTTGGCACCTGGGAAGGCAAGCACGTTCAACTGATCACTTAGCAAAGGTTAATGCTGGCCGTCACTGGAACGAGCTGATGAAGCCATGATTAATATACTCCGTGTTTGCAAGTGCAAGCGCCCTGCAGAAAATACAAATAAAGCAAAGGGATTTTTCAGGGTGATTACATTTAAATTTCACAGTTGATGAAGCAAACCCAAAAATCTCTTTTTGCACACATGCTAGTTAAAGGCTCCTGACATTTAACAAGTTGTCTAGTGAAGTATAGCGGCTAAGAAACTGGGCTGGGAAGTTCGTGATTCAAGTGTCTCCACTCACATGAGCTCAGTAGGTGGCTTTCAGCAACTCATCGCCTCTCATTTTAGTCTGCCCTCTCCACCTGTATTATCAAGTTCGTATTAGTGGCCTACCTGGCTGGGTTGTTGCAACAATAAATTGAGATAATTCTACAGGAAGTGCAAAGGACACTCAAATGTTCTGTACAGTGGTACCTCAGGTTAAGTACTTAATTCGTTCTGGAGGTCCGTTCTTAACCTGAAAATGTTCTTAACCTAAAGCACCACTTTAGCTAATGAGGCCTCCTGCTGCTGCCGCGCTGCCAGAACACGATTTCTGTTCTCATCCTGAAGCAAAGTTCTTAACCCGAGGTATAATATCTGGGTTAGCAGAGTCTGTAACCTGAAGCATCTATAACCAGAGGTACCACTGTATAATTAAGAAATGTTATGGGGGGGCTCCAGCCCTTCACCCTCCCATTCTACTCTCTCCCCAGCTCTTTAAAAACTAGTTTTACATTTTACTGACCCCTTTTTAGCAAAGCTCCCACTGCTATTTTTCTTCCTCCTCTCCTCCCATGAGCTCACTGTTACACCCAGTAGGAGGAAATGGGTGCAAGCCCCCTCCCCCACTGCAGGTCCAAATAACAATAACAATGTTAGTCAGTCAGTCAGTTAGTTAGTTAGTTAGTTAGTTAGTTAGTTAGTTAGTTAGTTACCATATTTTTTGCACCATAACACTCACTTTTTTCCTCCTAGAAAGTAAGGGGAAATGTCTGTGCATGTTATGGAGCGAATGCCTGCGGGTGGCGGGGGGGATCTGCTGCAGTCGTGAGCAGAGGATCCATGGTTCCCCTTCCTTCCCTCCTCCGTGGTTACAAAGCATGGATCCACATGGATCCTCAGGATTTTTGCATTGGGCTACTCCAAACTCACTGTCAGATCACATGTCTGTGGCCACAGCATGAACCACAAAAATCATATATCCACTCTTTTGTTTAGAATATTTTTTTTCTTGTTTTCCTCCTCTAAAAACTACGTGCGTGTTATGGTCTGGTGCGTGTTATAGAGTGAAAAATACGGTAGTTTATATCCGGCCCACTCTGGGTGACTCCCAATATAATGTTAAAAACACAATAAAACATCAAACATTAAAAACTTCCCTAAACAGAGCTGCCTTCCAATGTCTTCTAAAAGTCAGGTACAGTGGTACCTCGGGTTAATATATTACTATTATTATTATTATTATTATTTTAAATGATCTAATTTCTGACTTTTTCCGCCTGTGTTTAAGGTAAAGGGTAAAGGGACCCCTGACCATTAGCTCTACTCGTGGCCGACTCTGGGGTTGCGGCGCTCATCTCGCTTTATTGGCTGAGGGAGCCGGTGTACAACTTCCGGGTCATGTGGCCAGCATGACTAAGCCGCTTCTGGAGAATCAGAGCAGCGCACGGAAACACCATTTACCTTCCCGCCAGAGTGGTATCTATTTATCTACTTGCACTTTGACGTACTTTTGAACTGCTAAGTTGGCAGGAGCAGGGACCGAGCAACGGGAGCTCACCCCGTCATGGGGATTCAAACCACCGACCTTCTGATCGGCAAGTCCTAGGCTTTAACCCACAGCGCCACCCGCGTCCCAGTGTTTAGAACCACCCTAAATCCATATCGGTCAACAACAAAATAAATTGTATTTTACCCAATCCCATTCTCATTTGCTTCACTTTACAGTTCTAAACTGTGAGACAGTCACATTTTGGCCCAAAGTACATAATCCCCCCCCCAACTCACCATAGGGATGCTGGCTCCATTGGTTAAAGCACGGTGTTGATAACACCAAGGCTGCAGGTTTGATCCCTGCATGCGACAGCTGCATATTCCTGCATTGCAGGGTGTTGGACTAGATGATCCTTAGGGTCCCTTCCAACTCTACAATTCTATGATTCTTTGATCAAATTAACAAGTGTCTAAACTTGAGGCTCCCTTTGAACTTGAGGATCTGGACTTGAGAAATGCTTTCCTGGCCACTCCCTGATAGGCCCTGAGTGTCCCTTGAAAAAGGGGGAGAAAGATGGAAATGTGTGTGTGGGGGGGTACTGGGATGCTGCTCTTGGAAGTGATAGTTTGGGGTGGGGGAACATGTACAGGGAGGTTTAAAGTCCTCTCTCCCCTCACTAAACTCCACACACCAGTTCTATGCCAATGCAACTCCCATGCTGAGAACTGGCTGCCAGCTCCAGCCCGGAGCCTTTTGCAATATAGAGCACAATAAAGCAAAGGAAGGGAATATGCCAAACCCACCACCCCAAGGTTCCTATCCCAGACTGGCTGGAGCCCTAAACAGGAGCTACGCTGTTAGACTGGAGGCCAGGGAATTCATTGCAACATCTTGTCAAGATGGATTCCTCGCTCCCATATAAACTTTCCTTCTTCCCTCAAAGCGCAAGGTGACGCAAATATTCCTTTTGGTATATTAAGCACTTTTTAATTTACAGCAAAACTGAAACCTTCTTCCCCCAAATAGCTGCCTTGACTTTCACGGCGAAGTAGATGCCATCGTGAATTAATTTATATGAAGGGCGGGTTTATAACTGCTAACTTAGCATCATGTCTTACAACAATTATTTTTAAAAAATCTTTTAAAAGCGGGCAGTAAATTTAAGTGCTTTTTAACAGCTGGCTTCAAAGGCCATCACCCCATATCAGATATTCAGTAAATCCTCTACTGAGACAGTGAGTGGTTACATCATGCCAAAGACTGTTTTAATTGTTCGATTTTGAAATAAAACGCCAGGTGTTAATTGATTTTTTTTCATGATAGCTTTTAGCACTGTAGTTAATAAAAGTTTTGGGCCTTCCAGCCAAATACTTAAAGCATTAATACTGAGAAACTACAGTGAATTTGGGGGTTAGGCCCTAATCTTTAAAATGTCGTCTGTATGGCTGCCTGTCTATTAGTTGTATACCTGAAGCTTCCTACAATCATCTAATGATAACGAGCATGCTTGTTTTTAATTGCATGCACTCTTTACCATTGGACTGAGAACAAGCTGCTTCCATAGGATCTAGTAGCTGGCACACTCAACTAAATAATTTTAGAAACCTTAATTAAAATATTGGTGTATAAACTGCTCTCAGAGAAAACCTACTCACATTTTAAATGAAGCAAATAATTTTAGGGTATGCTCCTATCCTATGCTGAGGATGCAACAGCAATAAGTGTCAGCAGTGCTTTTGTTCCCCTAAAAAAATTGTGTAGGGGTACTCTCATTTTGACTCAAGAAAAATCACCATTTTATAGTTCAAATCAGGAAAAATAAATGCAGTAAATGGAGAAAAGTACAAAGATTCACTAAATGTTTAGGGTATACATACCCCCAGAAAAAAGCACTGGGAGGCTGAGACACTTCCCCCCCCCTTTTTTTTAGGGGGCAATGCCCTCTCAATGTTCAGAAGGGCTTTGGCTCCACCCCCTGGCTCCTCACTACGTCATATGTGTGGTGTCAGGATGTTGCGCAACATCATGTGCATTATGTGAGGACATCGTGTTGGGCCCAGGGGCAAAGGAAGGCTAGCCAGCACCTGGGGGGTGGGGCAAACTGCCCAGCGGCACATGTGCAAGCACAGTGTGTAGCGGCGTGGTGCATGCGCTGCAGGGTGGTTTGCCGACGGTGCCGCTTGAGCCCCGTATGCACAGCAGTGAGATCCTCTGCTCGTGGCTGTGGCGGCGGAGGGATCGTCCGCATGCAGCAGGGGCACGATGGTGGCCGCTTGCGCCACTGCCGCACCCTGTGGGGTGCCTTCTTGTCACCCCCCTCAGAGATGGCACCCGGGGTGGACCGCCCCCCTGCCCCCTTCCTCCGCCACTGGTTGGGCCCTCTCAATCATCTTGAGAAGCTGTTGCCGGATGTTGTTGGCCAGTCAATAAGGATAGTCTAGGAAACTTGGAGGTTCCTCTCTCTCTCTACCCTTTCCCAGGCAGACATCTCAGTCTCCTGTCCAAGCTGAGTTGCATCACAACACTTCCAATACCTTCGCCTATGAACCTTTTCTGTACTCGTGGGTTTTGCGAAAAGGAGCGGTGAAATGTTCTCCTGCTGAGCATCTGTGTGATCTTGTTGTGTTACTGCCACTTACTGGGATTCAAGCGAGGCAGAGCTCCATAAGCCAGAGCGGCTCAGAAACTTTGCCCATCCATTCCCCCTTTATTAACTCTGACTGCCCTCGCTGCTTTAGAACTCACTTATCACTCCCAAGGATCAACTTGGATGCTGTACTATAACACAATTTATTCTCTTGGTGACTGCATTTCTCTCAGAGAAGCACAGGAATGAATGAACATGGAACTCTATTAGGCCACATCAAAAGCACTGAACATCATCAGGAAACAAGGTAAGGATAAAATGAAACCATTTCTTAGGGACCGATAAAATGACTTACTCGAGTCCCAAAGACTAATCCAGACAACTTGCAATGAAATGCACTAGAACTCCCAACAGCTGCAGCTGACAAGTTAGCAATATTAGGGTATTTTGGTGGCATTTGCTTTATGCATTTTGTATTCCCCTATCCCAGGGGAAGGAGGAAATATATTAATTGTCAGTGAAGTGAAGTTTACCTTACCTGATAGGCACTCTGTTTGCAGTTATGTATGTTGGCTTGCAGTGTACCTACTGCACCTTAAAACTGAGATACCAGAATGAAATTTTATACTGTATACAAGCTCAAGACAATATTCTGTCCTAGAATAAAATACTAGATCAACGGACTCCACATTTCAAGGGGTAGAGGAAAAGTCACTACACACATTGCATCAAGTGGGAGCTGCAACTAAAAGTTACGTATGGAAGCGCTTGTTTTTGATGTTCCAGCTAACCTAGGAAGCCCTTTTCCAGCATACTTCATTCCATTCCCCCTCCTTTGCCATTTTCCATCTCTCACAACAGCATGTTCAGTCCTTATTGGACTGTGTTGGGGAGATTCTTCACTCCCCGCCCCCGTTGTTTCCCCCCTAAAACCTTTTTCTGTCTTTGCAAACCTAGGAGTTCCATTCCCTCTGAATGTGCTAATGCCTTTTGGCAACGTATCATAACTCAAGAGCATGAGTTAGCTATTCATATATAAGTCTGATGATACGGCGATGCCTACTCTGAAGAGGGAAACACTGGAGTGAAATTTAGTGTGCGCATTCAGGTCACAATTCTATGTATAAAAGCAAAGTGTTGCTCCAAAAGCAGGGAGGAAGCCCTCCATAAACCTCAGTTAGTACCGACCAAAATGGCACAAATGTCTTATCAGGCAAGACGTTCAATATAACGAGTCAATCTGAGGCAATACTAATACTAATCGTAATCATCATCATATTTGTACCCCGCCCATCTGACTGGGTTACCTCAGCCGCTCTGGACATCTTTTAACACACATAAAAACATAACGAAACATTATATATTAAAAGGCTTCCCTATACAAGGCTGCCTTTAAATGTCTTCTAAAGGTTGTATAGTGACTCATCTCCTTGAAATCTGCTGGGACGGCTTCCCACACAGTGGGCACCACTACCGAGAAGGCCCTCTGCCTGGTTCCCTGCAACTTCACTTATTGTGGTGAGGGAACATCCAGAAGGTCTTTGGTGTTGGATCTCAGTGTCTGGGATGAACGATGGGGGCGGAGATGCTTCTTCAGGTATACAGGGCTGAAGCACTTTGAATTGTGCTTGGAAATGTACTGGGAGCAATTGTCTCGGGCGCAGGGAACTTGTGAACTGGCAGCAGGGCAGGAAATTTGCTTGCCTCATTATTACACACATGCCTGCCTGCCCGTCAGCCAGCCTTCCTACTCCAGCTATAGCCAGTGGCCACCCACCTGACCAGGCTGTCTGCTGCCTCTTCCACCCTCTTGCTGCCTTGCTCCGAGGGAGGACAGCAGCATGTGTCTTCACCTGTTTGACCCCTGCGCACCCATCTTCAAAGGTGGGTGGGGAAATGTAAAATGTGTTGCATTTGAAAAGGCCTCTCCTAGTACAGTGGTAAAGGTAAAGTAAAATGACCCCTGACCATTAGGTCCAGTCGTGGCCGACACTGGGGTTGCGGCGCTCATCTTGCTTTATTGGCCGAGGGAGCCGGCGAACAGCTTCCAGGTCATGTGGCCAGCATGACTAAGCCGCTTCTGGCGAACCTGAGCAGCGCATGGAAACGCTGTTTACCTTCCCGCAGGAGCGGTACCTATTTATCTACTTGCATTTTGACATGCTTTCGAACTGTTAACGGGTGGCAGGAGCAGGGACCGAGCAATGGGAGCTCACCCCGTCATGGGGATTCGAACCGCCGACCTTCTGATCAGCAAGTCCTAGGCTCTGTGGTTTAACCCACAGTGCCAACCGCATCCCTAGTACAGTGGTACCTCGGGTTAAGTACTTAATTCGTTCTGGAGGCCCGTACTTAACCTGAAACTGTTCTTAACCTGAAGCACCACTTTAGCTAATGGGGCCTCCTGCTGCCGCCGCGCCACCAGAGCCCGATTTCTGTTCTCATCCTGAAGCAAAGTTCTTAACCTGAAGCACTATTTCTGGGTTAGCGGAGTCTGTAACCTGAAGCATATGTAACCTGAAGCATATGTAACCTGAGGTACCACTGTATCGTGACAAGTTCTGATGGCACAAATCCTCTCCTTGGCCTGTATTAAAACTATGCTTCCCACTAATGCTTCCCATACATTACAGAGCAAATGAGAGGGAGAAATGTAATTAGAAATTAAAATGTAAGATTCCAGTATTCACACAGGCATATATATCCAGGATGTTTACATTACAGAGCTAGAGGGAAACAGATGCACTTAAAAGCATAAATGGTTTTCCAAAATGCAAATTAGTAGGCAGCTTGCACAGAGCAGAGCTACTTGAAGCCAATGGGATTCACGCACCCTAACGAGGCACAGGATTGCACCCTCTGTTTTCCTGCCACCCTTAAATGGGGACAGGGACAGTCTGTATTTAAGCCCCTTCCGAATTTCTGAGCTAGTCCTCTCATTTGGGCCTTTTTTCTTGGAGAGAATACGTCATCATTTATTCTATTAGAAAATAAATGTAAGGATATATTGTGGAATTTGCATTCCATTACCTTGGTTTGCATGCCATAAAACATTTATTACACCCTTGGGCTACAGGCTTAATAATGACTGGGTGAAATGCACTAATGTGGTATTGGCCTTGCTAGAGAACAAAAGATTAATGTTCTTTGATGTCACCCAGCTAATAGTTGGGCTCACCAATTTGTCCCTTCAAAAGACATTACAGTCATTGAGACAACCCCACTAAGAAGAAAGGAAGCAAAAGAAGACGGAAGTCGAGCCATAAACTGAAGCTCCCTGAAACAAGTTTACATGGGATTTTTCTATCCATGAAATAAATCAAGGCCTAGTTTCATAGAATCATAGAGTTGGAAGAGACCACAAGGGCCATTGAGTCCAACCCCCTGCCAAGCAGGAAACACCATCAGAGCACTCCTGACATATGGTTGTCAAGCCTCTGCTTAAAGACCTCCAAAGAAGGAGACTCCACCACACTCCTTGGCAGCAAATTCCACTGTCAAACAGCTCTTACTGTCAGGAAGTTCTTCCTAATGTTTAGGTGGAATCTTCTTTCTTGTAGTTTGGATCCATTGCTCCGTGTCCGCTTCTCTGGAGCAGCAGAAAACAACCTTTCTCCCTCCTCTATGTGAAATCCTTTTATATATTTGAACATGGCTATCATATCACCCCTTAACCTCCTCTTCTCCAAGCTAAACATGCCCAGCTCCCTTAGCCGTTCCTCATAAGGCATCGTTTCCAGGCCTTTGACCATTTTGGTTGCCCTCCTCTGGACACGTTCCAGTTTGTCAGTGTCCTTCTTGAACTGTGGTGCCCAGAACTGGACACAGTACTCCAGGTGAGGTCTGAGCAGAGCAGAATACAGTGGCACTATTACTTCCCTTGATCTAGATGCTATACTCCTATTGATGCAGCCCAGAATTGCATTGGCTTTTTTAGCTGCCGTGTTGGCTCATGTCAAGTTTGTGGTCAACCAAGACTCCTAGATCCTTTTCACATGTATCTAGTTTAGATTATACTCCCCACCCCCAAGCATGGCAGCGAAGTGAGACGTAGCCTCTCGCCCCATCCACTCAGTGCACCTCTCCTGCTTCAAGGACCACATGGGTGGGGATCCAGACACCCCTTTGAAATTAAGAGGTATCCTCTTATGAGCAGGATTATTTGATGGCTATATTGGAATTTTCAGATCTATAGACAGGCTTGAGACGACAGTGATAGTCCCAGACCCTCTCAGCTTCTTGTTATATAATTAATTTTAGTTGCTTCTTGTAAAGATAAAACTGTGTAATATTTTTTTCCCATGCTGTTTCTCCTCAAAATACAAGAGGAAGAAACTTCCAACAAGAGCAGCCAAATCCGACATATATGTTTTTCATAAGTGTCCCATGCTGTTTAATCAGGTTCATTCCCAGGTAAACGTGCATAGTGGCGCATTGTGCAATCTTGTTTCAAAATGTTCGTTGCCTAATCTCCACAAAGTGGATGTGAACACCTTATGTCCTACTGGTTTCCTTTAGAAGTTTAAGTCAGATATTTTCCCTAAATCTCTTCTGCTGAAAGGAACTAGACTTGTGTATTTATCCTTGGCTGAATCATTCACTTAAATATGAAAACTGAACATACACAGAGGCACTGTTATTCCAATTGCTTTGTTTTTCAGATTCCAGAATGTAGAGTGTGTGAAGCTCAGGATTCCATGTCCTGGTTGTATATACAGTGGTACCTCAGGTTACATACGCTTCAAGTTACATACGCTTCAGGTTACAGACTCCGCTAACCCAGAAATAATGCTTCAGGTTAAGAACTTTGCTTCAGGATGAGAACAGAAATCGGGCTCCGGCGGTGTGGCGGCAGCAGGAGGCCCCATTAGCTAAAGTGGTGCTTCAGGTTAAGAACAGTTTCAGATTAAGAACGGACCTCCGGAACAAATTAAGTGCTTAACCCGAGGTACCACTGTATACTGTTTTGGAGCTGCAGGGGAACTGTCTCTTGTTGGTGTGTGTTCATGCCATTGAGGAAACAAAAGCAAAAGGGATCGGCTGAACTGCTTGGTTCTGTTCCAAAACATTTTGGTAGAGAATATAATTTTTACATTCTGCCAGTGCTTTTTGGGGGGTGGGGGACACAGGGGTATGCATACCCCTAAACATTTTGTGAATCTTTGTACTTTTGTCCATTTACCGTATTTATTTTTCTTGATTTGAACTATAAAATGGTGATTTTCTTGAGTCAAAATGAGAGAACAGTGGTACCTCGGGTTAAGTACTTAATTCATTCCGGAGGTCCGTTCTTAACCTGAAACTGTTCTTAACCTGAAGCACCACTTTAGCTAATGGGGCCTCCTGCTGCCGCCGCGCCACCAGAGCCCGATTTCTGTTCTCATCCTGAAGCACTATTTCTGGGTTAGCGGAGTCTGTAACCTGAAGCGTATGTAACCTGAGGTACCACTGTACCCCTTAACATTATTTTAGAAAGAAAGAAAGAAAAAGCACTGCATTCTGCTCCACCAAAACCATGCAAGTGGGTTAGGGGGCAGAATGGATTCCACAGTCCACTCCAGAAATGGCACTATCGCTGCTCCCTTGTTGCGCTGGTAGCTTCTGAGTTTATGAAGAAAGGCATCACAAGGTTGCACTTATGGGTGTTTGTTTCAGGGTAGCCTCGGATGCTCAGAGACATTCAGCATGCTGAGGAAGGCGTGATCCTGGCAACCGTGCCAGAAGCCTCTGGGCATATAAGGTAAGGCCCATCTCCAAGGCTATTTTGAGAACAAACCTGGAACCTCCTAGAAACTAAGCTTTACCCCCTGCCGGAACATGGGACTGTGGCCGTTGCAGAAAAAATAATAATTGGGAATCTCTCTCAGCCCCTCAGTCTGCTGCTGTTGTCCAAACAGCTTTGTTAATATTCCAGAACATACAATTTCCCCATTTTAGATTTATGAGCTGCGGCGGGTCTTGACAGCGTGACCGTTTTGCCATTTGTTTCCCTCACAAGTTCCCCCTCCATTTCTCCAGCCGTCAGATCCTTCGGAGAACTCCTCCCTCCATCGCCCGTCCTTCGCTGGCTCTCGCTCAAGAGGCTAACAGGCAGTAATGGAATGCTGGGCAGCCATGAGTGGCGAGATTCCACCGCCCTGCATATTGCTGACCACGGATGCCAGCTCAGCACATCTTGATAACTCATAACCCCTTGCCATAGGTTTTTATAGAGTGCCTGGTCTATTGTAAATCACTAACTCTCTGTCATCGACCCAGCTCCATCCCTGATTCATAGCATCAGGAATTAAACTACTGTCACACTGTGTGGAGAGAAGATAACCATTTATGGCACCAGTATAATAAAAACAAAACAGGGGGAAAAACAAAACAAAAATAGACTGTCTTGGAAGCAATGAATTATGGACCAGCCTCAAAGGTCAAATTATTATCTTGAATTTCTTTATTTAAGCAACCCAAACAAATATTTCTTCACCCTCAAACCCCTATGATTTAAAGGTGAATGACAAGTTATACAGACCGGCCTCTTACCACAAGTGTTTATTCTGGATGGCCCAATACTGAAGGCCACTTCATCTTTAAGACATTCTCACATTCTGAACTCTGGTTTGGCTGAGTCAAACTGATGGCTTTTTATTCTCTTGTTGTTTGTAGCACAGTATCTCCCTTGAACATTGTTATGTACTGAGTTGAATAGGATCCAAACTGCAGCAGTCTGATTGGTCCTAGAACAATAGGATCCAAAAGGCAGCAGTCTGATTGGTCCTAGAACAATAGGATTCAGAATGCAGCAGTCTGATTGGTCCTAGAACAATGCAGCAGTATGATTGGTTGGCAGGAACCACCCAATCATACTCCAGATAGAAGTGAATCCACAACCTGATTGGCTTACAGTAGAATTCCGGAATTAGCCAATCATGTGCAGCCCATTGTGTAAATAATGTATATAAGGCAGATACTTCGAGGGGACTTTCATTCATTCCTCCTCACCACTATGAGCTGAATAAAGAGCATGAAATCACTTTGCGACTCTGAGTATATTTCACTGGCGACGAAGGTGGGATCCCGCTGAGCTGACTGCCACACACAGCACCGCAGCACCGCCACCTGCCGCACCGCTGCCTCGCACCGTGTATCCAGGCTTCAGCTCCGGGACACAAGGAACTCAGAATGGCAACCAACAGCAGCTTCTCGCCGTTCAACCCAGCATCTGGAGACTGGGAAGCGTACGCCTCCCGTTTCACCTTCCTCCTAGAAGCCAAAGGGGTCACCGATGAAGAAGACGCCAAGAAGAGGGCAATATTCTTCAGCATCTGCGGAGAGGAGACGTTTGAAATCGCCCGGGCTCTCCTTGCGCCTGAAGACGTTAAACATTGAGACTTCAGAATGAAAGTTGGTGTGCACATTCAGGACATCACAACATTTCCTATTTGAACACCAGCAACCTCTCCCCCTCCATAGTACTGTCTCTTTTTCTACTCCTTCAGATGTGGTGGCCATTTTGTGTTATGCCACACCCCCACAGCAGCCTGTTTGTGGCTGGCACCCACAGCACTTTTTGGAAATTCCAAATGCCCATTGGCACAAAAAGGTCAGTGACCCCTGGTTTAGGCAAAGCAAAATCCCCACAAGCCCAGGATGTCATGAGCAACTGCTGCTTGTTTCAAACCACATTCAAAAGTTTCAAGTTTCCTCCTTATGGGCGTGAAAAATCGGGGAAGTGTATGTAAATCCAAGACCAACCATGGTTTGTTCATACTGCAGCCAACCATGGTTTCTTGTTGCACGTGAATCAGGCCAGTGCCTTTCTTCCTGTATACATAAAAGTGTAAGACTGTCGTCATGCTACAGCTCATGTGGCTGCTGATAGGTGGCTCTGCCAGCTCCAGTTAAATGCAGCTGCAGCAAGGTTTAACAGAGGGGAGAGGCACTTCACAGAGCAATTTAGCAAGCTGCTCTGAGGAGCACCTCCCTGCTCCCTTAAAATGGGAGATTTGGGGCAAGCTATGAGGGGATAAGTGAAGGGGTGGGTGAGTAGTGAGAGACGGGAATTTGTTCAGGTGTGGGGAAGGGCAGTTGGCAAGCAGGTTGGGTTAGGGGAGTCCATTAGAACCACAGCAGACGTTTGGTGCCACAAAGCGAAATTCTGTTTGTGACAGGGATCAGACATTTTAAAAACATGTTCTCTGGGCTGGAGGCATGCAGTAGCTTTTAGGTGTCCAAAATAAGACTTCACGCCTTGTGATACACAAACATGCACCATGTTCTCTTGCCTCCTGTCAAACAGGCTTTTCAGGAGCATGGCAAACACCCATAAAGCCAAGAAACGATTGCCAATACTGGAATGAGCATACATACCACAGACAATTGTATCACCTGCAAGTTACTCTGGAGAAAAAACAACCCCTCTTCTGCTTTCAGTCTCAGTTCTGTGATAGACCACTCGTCACGTGGGTTTTCTCCGTATCTTGAAAAGAAGCGAGCTCATTTTAATCAATAACAAAGGCTAGACATTTTGTTGTTGAAAGCTACAGAACACAAAAACATGGGAGTTTTAATTAAAGGCTCTGCATGTCTTTAATTAATACTGTTTGCCAACAAGAATGTCTTATTGAGTGTAAATGGTGGATTTGTTGATGCTATAACTCAAGCCAAACCTTCCCCACAAAGAAGTCATGTTAGCAACTGTAATTTAACAGGGAACACGGAGTGCCATAACTAGACAGTTCTGGTTCAAATAATATGCCCCCACTCCACCCCTGGGAACCCCTAAGGGTGAATTAAGAATGGCTGTTGATGTGAAAGGTTACTGCTGCTGAAATGACAAGTTCTCACTGTTCAGGAAGGCTACTGTTGTTGCTTGAAGGTGTGGTGCAAAAGTGTCGCTGCTCTCCAATGCTGCACACCAAATCTCTCCCCCCCCCCCCATTTCCCCATCTCCCACCAGCAGTATGCAGGGGTTCAGTGTGCAAAACCACAGCAGCATGAGTGTGCCTGACCTGAGTCCCTTTCTTCGACTCTGAGCAAGCTGGTATCTGATTATTCATCCAACATTTCAAACATGTGCCTAATTTCCTCCTGAAACAAACCTTGGGCTCAGGTTTCGATAGGAAACTAAGCCACACTATGGCTTAGCTCCTAGCAGCACGACAGCAGCAAGAGCAAAGGAGCAGAGGCGGTTTGAGGGTAATTCAACCGGTGCAGCTGCAATAATGCTGTAGAAACCACTGCAGAAAAGGAGCAAAGCACCTGCAGTTTTGACCTCTGCATCGGCACACTGCAAATTCACCTTCAGACCATAGTTAACTATGGTTTAAGGTGGCATGTGAATCAGACCATTTAATGGGCCTGGTTTTTTCAGCACAGGCAGGACTTACTTCTGAGTAAACACACAGAATATTTCTTTTTTTTATTTAGTGGCATTGTGTCTTATTCGTTTGCTTATTTGTCTGTGTGTGTGTGTGTGTGTGTGTGTGACTCCATAGTATCTAGCTCAGGAAGTTTTGTATAATTCGCTTCCAGATTGGTTAAGCCAAAAACATTTTGCTGCTTGCTCACTTCTCTCCTCTTAACACACGCACTCTCCAGTCTTCGTAATTTTGAATATCCAGCATTTCCACATATCCACTCCCAATGCTTCCTGATGTGATGTTCCAGGAGGCTGCTGCTTGAAATTAATTGCAACTAATTAAACAGGATACAGTTAGAAGGACAATTGGACAATGGTGCCCTGGAGATTGCTTCATTCCCAGAGGCATTAGCAGCTGGCACTTGCACTGGTTCAAGCCCACAGGAAGGTGCTATATATCATAATGTCATTTTACATTGTTATTTTTCTGAAAGCAGCAATTTCAAAGTCTCCAGTGAACCTTGAGCAACTTCACGCTAAAAAGAAAAATGTTACTGTTCAAGATCTGTATATATATATATATATATATATATTAAAGATCCGAAGAAATTGCCTGGCAAGGCTAGTAGCATTAAATTTCTCCCATTATTTGCATGTAATATGTAATGTTGTAGTAAAAGGCTAACAAAGCATTTAGGCTGCAATGGGGCTCATTGATTTTTTTTTTTTTTGGTGTCTTTGTTCAAATGTGGTCTAGCACTCTCAAGAAAACCATACCGTGCAGCAAATTGCCTGTGGCACCTATTTACAGTAAATCAGTAGTGTCGTCTTGGTTTCTGTCTGGGGGTGGGGGGCTTTCAGTTGGCTAAAGCAAATGAATACAATGCAGAGGAAGGGCTTTTTCATTCTTTGGTGTTGTTTTTTTGAGTAACACACTGGAGATGTGGCATAAGGCTCAATTTCATGCTGGGATGAAGGCCAGGCATTTCAGGAATCATGAAAACGAGCCCTGTAACCAATGCAAGCATGGAGCTAAAGAGCTTCTTTGATATGCTGCCTTGCTACTATAAGGAGAAGCATTGAGAGTACTAAAATTAGCTTTTGACCTACGTCCCAGAGCGACAAATCTCCATGGCCACACAACCCTTACTTAGCAAACTTTGCTCTAAAATTCCATACAATAGCCTATCTTGTGACTAGAATAGTTTGGAAGGATGGCCTGAAAATGCTGCTTGACAGGCTGCTTTTAGATGGCAGGAAGGCTTTGAAAGAGGAACTGACTCTAGGATTCGTGGCTGAACTTGATACTGTGATAGCAGAGTTTTCCCATGGAAAATGGCTTCTCTAGTAATGTCAGGATCAGGGCCCTCAAGGTCAGGAGAAAGCAAGCTGTCAGCCATGTGGGAGGCTGGATTCATATGGTGTCATTGAAAACAGTCAATGGTTCGGTTGTCAGAATGGCAATTAGGGCACACCCCCAACATTTCTCCAGTGAAAATAGGGGTGTCCTATTCCATCATAAACATAGTAACAATAATTTTATTATTTATTACCCCTCCCCCATCTGACTGCGTTGCCCCAGCTGCTCTGGGTGTTGTTGTTGTTTAGTCGTTTAGTCGTGTCCAACTCTTGGTGAACCCATGGAACAGAGCACGCCAGGCACTCCTGTCTTCCACTGCCTCCTGCAGTTTGGTCAAATTCATGCTGGTAACTTCGAGAATGCTGTCCAACCATCTCGTCCTCTGTCGTCCCTTTCTCCTTGTGCCCTCCATCTTTCCCCAACATCAGGGTCTTTTCCAGGGAGTCTTCTCGTCTCATGAGGTGGCCAAAGTATTGGAGCCTCAGCTTCAGGATCTGTCCTTCCAGTGAGCACTCAGAATGGATAGGTTTGTTCTTCTTGCAGTCCATGGGACTCTCAAGAGTCTCCTCCAGCACCATAATTCAAAAGCATCCATTCTTCAGTGATCAGCCTTCTTTATGGTCCAGCTTTCACTTCCATACATCACTACTGGGAAAACCATAGCTTTTACTATACGGACCTTTGTTGGCAAGGTGATGTCTCTGCTTTTTAAGATGCTGTCTAGGTTTGTCATTGCTTATCTCTCAAGAAGGAGGCAGCTGCTCTGGGTAGCTTACAACATATATATAAATATAATAAAACACTGAACAACTTCCCTATACAGGGCTGCCTTCAGATGTCTTCTAAAGGTTGTATTTACCTCCTTGGCTTGGAGGTCTTATGATGCCATACCCTCCAACATTTCACCGATGAAAACAGGGACATCCTAAGGAAAAGCGGGACATTCTGGGATCAAATCAGAAACTGGTATGGCTTCAGTAAATCCAGGACTGTCCCTGGAAAACAGGGACACTTGGAGGGTCTGTTAAGGTGAAGATTGGCCAGAGGCAAGAACCGTAGTCCAGGCAAGCAGCCATTCAGGTTTCAAAGTGTCAGCTACTGTGGGGACAGGTAAGAGCTCAGCCCAGCAAATAAATCAGCCTGGTTCCTTAGCCTGAGGAGGTGGCCGCAGTGCTCAGTCTATTGATGGGTCTTGCAATGCTGCCTAAAAGGCACCAATCAGCCTGCAAGTTCTTCCGCCAATATGGAGGTATAGGAGGACTGTCGCTGGAGCCTGGCCTTCAGAAGCCCCACTTTGGCACATCAAGAGGTCATTGTGTCAGTTCCAGAGCATGAACAAGTAAGGAGCTTGTGCTGGTGAAGATCAGCGTGTGCTCCACAGCACTCTGTAGAAGGAGGAATCAGCATGATTTCAGAAAAATGGCATTCTCTCGCCAGCAGAAGTTAGGCCGTTGAAGATGTATTGAGGACATCTTTTGCATTTTAGCAGCTGAGACAAACCCCAAAATGGTGGTTCCCCCCTCCCCACCAGGGAACAAGGGGCAAGGAACAAGGGGAGAAGAAAGGTTGACATCAGGATCTGCTGCCTCTGGGGACCCTGCTGCCTGAGGCAGTTGCCTCACCATGCCTCATGTATGGTCCAGCCCTGATTGAGGAGCATATGAAGCTGTCCTATGCAGAGTCAGTTCATGGACCCATTTAGTTCCGTTCTGTACATTGTGTCCAGGGTCTTTCTTAGCCCTGCCTAGAGATGCTGGATCTCGAATCTGGGACTTGAGCTTATGGCCTATGCTGCCAACTTCTACTTCTTCTCTGTCTCTCTCTCTCTCTGAAAAGGTCCTTCCCCCTGCTACCTTTTGCATGATGGCTTCTTGCACATGAAACAGAGCCGTCGTTGAGATGACATCACCATGTTAAGTCCTCTCCTCTCTCATGTCAGGCATAAGGTTGTTCAACATCAGCACCTTGTATGTTTCCCTGCCCATAAATGGCTGCTTTGGGGCAAGGATGGATTGGAGAAATGGACGGTGTGATGGAACCAAAGAGCTCATTAAGTGACACTGTGTCAGGGTGTGTGGAAGAGAATTTGGCATGGCGTTGCCATATCTGGCAATAGCTTCATGTCTTGTCTAATCTGTACTTCACGTGCTTTACAGAGATTCCGGAGTGTGGCTAAGGATTTTTTCATACATTGCACCGAGAAACACATCTGCATTCCTTATTGATTTTTGTGTCACATGTGATGCTGTGAGAACCTGGAAGAAAAATCAAATGTGCATCCCAGCTAACGGTGGTCTTTGCATTTGCTTTAGGAACTTATTTAAAACAAAGCCAATTTAAGCCTCGTGTGTGGAAATGACCTAAGTCAGAGGGAATAGTATGCTGGCTGTCATTCCCCATTGCAGCAATTACAGGATTAAAGCAATCAGGAATAATTGATAAAGCTTAGGAAATGACCTTGGTTAGCCTATTGATGCACTCACAAAGAATGCCAAATCACAAAGAATGTCAAAGCGCATCATGATTAAGGTTGCCAGTTAGCAACACAGAGAATCTGAGTGTCTCTTCAGCAACTTTGAGGCTGCCAAAGGCAAAACACAAATAATGGCATTTATTATTATTATTTTATTTATTGCCTCTGTTATCCCGCTCTTTAGCATGCAATCGGCATGGGTTTAGCACAGGTTGCAGGGATCAGGTACACTTATTCTGTGCACCTGACATTCACAAATCCCACCGTATAGAATCACAACCTTAGTCAGGTCTGGGAGGAAGACGGTTCAATACTTGGGAAGCAGACAGACACTAAGAATGTTCTCCTCGTGTGAGTTCATAGAACAGAATATGCTCTTACGCTGCATTCATTGATTTTCTTTTTCAGTCCCTTGTAATAAGCCTGCTGCTTTTTTGACTTTATTATGTCAGCCAGGTGAGTACTTTTTCAGGGGATTTGAAAGGTCTCCTTCCACAGCTTCTAACACATTTTGGCCAACTTCGAAAACCAGCAGTTTAATTAGGAAAATTGCTTGTGGCTGCATGTTGAGAACTGGTATCTTTGAATGCTCCCCCAACAAAACTATACCCTCCAACACTTCTGCCATGAAACTAGGGACATCCTATTCCATCATATAATCATAACCAGAATAATTTTATTATTTATACCCCACCCGTCTGACTGGGTTGCCCCAGCCACTCTCAGCGGCTTCCAACATACACAAAAACATAGTAAAACATTAAACATCTAAAAACTTCCCTATGCCTTTGGATGTCTTCTAAAGGTTGTATAGTTACTTACCTCCTTGGCTTGAGGGGGGTCACATAACTCCATACCCTCCAACATTTCTCTGATGAAAATAGGGACATCCTAAGGACGCGGGTGGCGCTGTGGGTAAAAGCCTCAGCGCCTAGGGCTTGCCGATCGAAAGGTCGGCGGTTCGAATCCCCGCAGCGGGGTGCGCTCCCGTTGTTCAGTCCCAGCGCCTGCCAACCTAGCAGTTCGAAAGCACTCCCGGGTGCAGGTAGATAAATAGGGACTGCTTACTAGCGGGAAGGTAAACGGCGTTTCCGTGTGCTGCTCTGGCTCGCCAGAGCAGCGATGTCACGCTGGCCACGTGACCCGGAAGTGTCTCCGGACAGCGCTGGCCCTCGGCCTCTTGAGTGAGATGGGCGCACAACCCTAGAGTCTGTCAAGACTGGCCCGTACGGGCAGGGGTACCTTTACCTTTACCTTTAAGGAAAAGCAGGACATTCTGGGATCAAATCAGAAACCGGGAAGTTTTCTGTAAATCTGGGGCTGTCCCTAGAAAATAGGGACACTTGGAGGGTCTGCAAAACAAATAACAGTCCCAGGGCATAGAACGGTAGCACACTAAGGAGAACAATTTGCTCTGGCTATTTTTTCATGTGTAGGGCATCTTGATTTGTGGAGGAATCACTAAACGTGCAATTCTGATTCTCTCCCCTCCCCCACAGCCTGAAGTAGTACCATTCATAGATAATTGTAACATGGTTATGCTGATTGCATAAAGCATGTTCTAATTTAAACAAACCGAGCCCTGTAACACATTTCTCCCTCTCTCTCACTTTCCTTCCCTCCTTCACCGCATCCAATAAATTCATGCCCGTGTTCTGCCAATTCTCCGCTCATTTGTTTCCTAACCCTGGGTTCTGTTTCTCCCCCTCCATCATCAAACAACTTTCAGGGAGAATGACAGGAGCACACAATATTACGTCTTAATATTCACATAATAATCTAAATAAAATGTGCTGAGTCTCCAGGTACTGTACTTTGCCCACGTTAATGGCATACTTCATTTTATGTACATGAAACAAATTTACAGTAAATGAAAAAGCTTTTATGTGGCACCAATTAAGAGAGAGTGCACTCGTTGGAGCCTTAGCATTTACTTCAAGTGAAAGATACCTTCTGCATAAAAATATAGCCAGAAGCCCTTTTTCGACAACTAACGGCTTGAGATGACACTTTCGGTGGAACAGAAGTGTATGGCAGAGCCCTTTCTACCAGCAGCAGGAGCTCCTGGGGTCAAGCCCAGTGTGCCTTGTAGGATTAAATCAAAATGCACCAGAAAAGGCTTGATGGGGAAAGAGCCCATGGTTTTTGTGTGTGCAGAGTACTGGGACCTCCTCTTTTTTGCTGCCCATGACAGCCATTTTGTGCTGGCACCCATGGCACCTTTATCAAGGCACCTCCTATTTTTACCAAAAAAGAGAAAGAACCCCGCTAGAAAGTCCTTTCTTTCTTTCCTTATACCCCTCAAAAGTTTTGAAAACTAACAACGATTTGAAAATTAGAGTTGCCACTCAGACAAAATGTTATTGCTCTAACCAATTTCTTACTGAATTAGAGGAAGAAATTGGATTTGGGGGGTGGGTGGGCAGAATCCAGCATAGCCATTCTTGTTAAGAATGCATGTCAATGAGGTGTAATATTGAATTTATCTATTTAGTTATTTTTATTAGATTTATATTCCGCCCTTCATCACTAGATCTCAGGGTGGTCGTTTACAAATATTAGAAATCTGGAGAGAAATCCAGGATTTTACTGTAACTGCAATTGGGCACCAGTGAATCCACCTCCATCCTGCCCACAGGGGCAGAGGGGGCCACAATCTTCCTAGCTCAGGCATCATTTTGCAATAAATGGTTTGGGCCAGCATTACAGATACAGATCCAGATCCAGATCCAGATCCAGATACACAGATACACAGATACACAGATACACAGATACACAGATACACAGATACACAGATACACAGATACACAGATACAGATACAGATACAGATACAGATACAATACAGATACAATACAGATACAGATACAGATACAGATACAGATACAAGGCCTCTTCTCAGGGAGCTCTGAGAACTGTAGCTCTGTGAGGAGGAAAGGGTATCCTAACACCTCTAAGCATTTTTAACAAACTTCACTTCCCATGATTACTTGGGGGGTGCCATGATTGTTTAAAGTGGCATGGTACTGCCTTTAAAGTATAGTGGTGCCCCGCAAGACGAATGCCTCGCAAGACGGAAAACCCGCTAGACGAAAGGGTTTTCCGTTTTGGAGGTGCTTCGCAGGACGAATTTGCTATGGGTTTGCTTCGCAAGACGAAAATGTCTTGCGATTCCTGGGGGGGGGGGGGTTTCGCTCCCCACCCCCTTTTTCTAAGGCACTAAGCTGCTAATAGCCTTTTAGCAGCTAATCCGCTAATCCCTTAAACCTTTAATAGCCGCTAATAGCCGCTAAACCGCTAATAGCGCTAATCCGCTAATCCGCTAATGGGCTTGCTTCGCAAGACGAAAAAACCGCTAGACGAAGAGACTCACGGAACGGATTCTTTTCGTCTTGCGAGGCACCACTGTATAGTGCAGTTGCCCATTATCAGAGCTCAAGGAAACATTCTAGACAGACAGATATACTCTGAAAGGTTGCAAGGCAGGACCAGTGAGGGGTGTGGCTTTGGGAAATACTCAAGGGCCAGATAGAGATGTATGGAGGGCCACATTTCACCCCTGAGCCTGCAGTTCCTCACCCCTTGTACCTTTTACTATTTAAGAGCTTTTGTATGAGGTCTGTGGCCTGTTGGGAGCAGATAGGGAGGTATGACTACCCCAGGATAAATTTTTGGTTGTGGCAAACAGCTCACTGGACATATAAAACCACTGTGTTGGAGCAAGGAAAGGAGGAAAGTTAATGATAGGAATTATTAGGAAAGGGACTGAGGATAGAGCAAGCATTGTCGTGCTGCATTTAAGTCTATGGCGCAGCCACATTTGGTACATGACATATAGTTCAGGCCATCTCGTCTTGGAAAGGATATAAAAGAGCCAGAAAAGTTGTAGAAAAGGGCAGGGAAAATGATTAAGGGGTTGGAGAAGCTTCCCCAATGAGAAGAAGCTGAAACACCTTTAAACTGAATTAAACTGCTTTATAGTTCAAGGAAGGAAGGCATGATAGAGGATATGAAAGGTGTCGAAAGAGGAGAATTTTTTTCCTTTTCCTCTCTCATCATAATAGGCAAGAGTTCATCTAATGTAGCTGATTGGCCAGTGGCTCAGGACAGACAACAGGAGGTTCTACACAACACAGCACTGAATTAACATATGGAATTTTGAGTGACTTTTGCAGCTGTTGTTAAAGTTGCAAAGCAATGAAACACGGGACGCAGAAATGGAAGAATTTCTGGAACAACAATGGGATATGAGCTCCACCCAAGGCATGACATATAACAGCACCAACCAGGGTAAAGAAAGACATAAGGACAGGAAGAAATACCATGGACAGAATAATTGCCCCACACAGGAAGAACAAGGATATGATTTGAGTTCCTCACTTGTAGTTTTATAAACCATTTAATGCGTCAACGAGAACAGAAGTTATTAATATTGCAGTTGTTGTATAAGGGATTATTATTGTGACCAGAATGTAATGGAAATTAATAAGATTTTGGAACGCAGAAAGCATCAAAGCATCAAATCTAGCATGCCACTTTATCTAAATTATGTAATCTGATATTTGAACGATTGGTATTAATAATTGTATTATAACCTGGTATTGTTATAATGAGGCTATTATGGGACTGTAATTGAAAACTAATAAGAAATTATTGTGAATTAACATATGGAATTCACGACCATGTAGTTTCATGATGGTTACTAGCTTAGGACAATAAAACAAATGGAAAGAGGACGTGTCTTTCAATGACCGTTTACTATAACAGTTAATTGGATCCTCTATGTCCAGCAGATATCTTTGAATATCCAATGCTGGTGGACAATCAATGGGTTGTAGCCAATGTAGCATCTGGTAACACATTCTGTCAGTGCAAGGATTTCTGCTTCTGCAACAGAACTTTCCCCCCCTCCTGCTCTCACACCCCTCCCCCCAAAAAATTATCTATTCTGAGATTTCCATTAACCTCCAGAGTGGATTTCAGGAAGGTGCATATGGGGAGTGGAGAGTGAAAGTTCATTGTTCAGGCTTCAAACAATTCCCTACTATGTTAGGAAGAAGGTGAGAAGAGAAGAGAAGAGAAGAGAAGAGAAGAGAAGAGAAGAGAACAGAACAGAACAAAACGGAACAGAAAGGAACGGAACGGAACAGAACAGAATCCTTCTCCCAGCTTTCTATGTGCAGGGGAGCATTGAATCAATTGTGCCACCATCTTCATTGGTACAACACCGTCACATGAACATCACCTTCATGAGAAATAGGCCTCAGCTCTACAGAATTCAGAAATGGCATCTGATGGTCTTTCCAGATGACAACAACAGCATCCCATTTTTCTCTCTCCACAGCCTTAGGGTTAATTCACACTGTTGTATCAAATCACTCTACTCAGTCATGCGAGTGCACGATCATATGGAGAATGCTTAGCATGAACAGCGCCGCAAACATGGAAAGCCAGCAACGACCTTCATGAACACACCTGCCAAGAGAGCGGCAGCCATGAGCCCAAAACAGCCTGCCCACTTTCATGTCAGGGTAACGTCTGAGTGCCACTTAGGTGGGGAAGAGGCAGCCCCTTCCAATGGTGTGTACGTGTCTATACAGAAGAAATTCCCATTGACTTCAATAAGGCTTACTCCCAGGTAAGTGCATATAGAGTTGCAATCTAAGGGTGCTTCCAGACTGTTGCTATTTTTTTGGGGGGGGGGAGATTTGATCACATGCCAACAAATTCAGGCTGTGCAGTTATAGTTGACTGGGAGGTCCTCTTGCAGAACAAGCCCACTTCCTCAAAAGATCTGAGTTTTTGCTATAAGGAAAGTCATGGGTAAATGCACTGGGATAACACTTGGTTTAGTGCAATATCGTCTGCACTTCCTGAAAGCAGATCAGAACAAGTGCTCATTGAGTAACCAATGTCATCTAATCTCCCTGCACACAAATCAGGATGAATGGCCAATAAACAGGTTGACTGGTCTGGAAGCACCCTAAATCTGCAAATAGGAGGAAATACAGTGTGCCAAATACCTCCTTTAACTAACCTCCAGCTCATCAGCATGATAAGCAATAGGCAGAAGTCAGTGGAAGCACAGTCAAGAAGAAAGTTCTGCAAAAGACAGCAATTTATAGGGGTTAGAGCCTGTGCCCCTCCAGTTATGGTTGGCCTCCAGCTCCAATGGTGACAAAGCAAGTGTTGGTACTCCCAGGTGGAACGTATTTTCTTCCCAGTGACTAGGACTACTGGTGCCAGAATCTACAGCTAGAAACTCACACTCTGTGCATCATTTCTGCCAGAACCAGCACATGATTGGAGGGGGTGATTGGGCAAGACGGCCTAGCCATCCCTCTACTGCAAGTTGCACACACACAAATATCTTTGCCTCCACCCCTGAAAATGCCCCCTTGCCAGATGCAGAGCCTGGTTCTCACATGAGCCATGTAGTCATCTACCTTTGCATATCATGGCAGGGAGGAATTTAACCAAATGCTCTCTTTCTTAGAAGCATTATGTCCTATTCTCCCCACCCCCTCCTGTTTCATGTGTGTATCACCTATTCCCCCAGCAAAACAGAAATATAGACTATGATAGATGTGATATTAACAATGGCTACTGTTTCTATAAAGAAAAGGTATTTTTTTAAAAAATATATATATAAAAAACCACTAAGTCTCAGGAGAGAAGAATAAGCCATTAATGAATTAGTACATTAGCAAGGGTGATGTTTGCACTAAGTTGATAAATGCTGTCTCCATAAATCACTTCGATCTATCTTTCCTTGTCTCGGCTCAGACCACTTGAAATCTGCAAAGGTTGTAGACATTTTCTCTCTCTTTTTTGCACACACTTAGTCAATGACTGGCAACACAACTGTGGCCGCTGCAGTCATTCACGTTGTCATTCAGAAGCCCTTGTTAATGTGCTTGCCAATGAAATTCTGTGCTTGTTTAGAGGATGTAGTGTTCCAGATAATAGACCCTCCCTGCCCCCAATAAGGTCAGCTTTCTGATAAATAAGTTTTTCATTGTGCAGCAACAAGGCAATACCCGAACCAACATATGTTATGGCTGCCAACTAATTAAAGAAGTTCTCTGTGCAAGTCCTATCGCACCCTAAAGCTTTATTGCTGCAGAAATCTACACTTTTCTGGCCCATGGTCTCAAAGTGGCTTGCGTGTGAGTGAATCTATCTATATGCATACAGACATACACAGAAGGTGGTTGTATGGACAGCACACTAAGTAACATACAAATGTGGTTTATCCAGCTTTTCTTTAAATTTAGTACAATGGATGATGCTGTGATCAGGCTAAACATCCTTCTCCTTAGACAACTGGCCAGGTAGCTCTGCAAATACATACAGACCCAGCATGATAAAGTGATTAGAGCTGGGAAAACTCAGGTTCAAATCCCCACTCAGTTGTGGCTGGGACGGGACGATATGGGATTGAGGGGGCAACTCCCATCTCTTGCGGGGGTGCAATTAGTGCCAGCACCGTCCGTTAAGAGTTTGGGTGTAATCTTCGACACCTCCCTTTCCATGGAGGCGCAGATTGCAGCTACAACAAAGGCGGCATTTTTCCATCTCCGCCAAGCTAAGCAGTTGGCTCCTTACCTCTCTCGCCCTGACCTAGCCACTGTGATCCACGCAACGGTCACCTCCAGACTGCATTATTGTAACTCGCTCTACGTGGGGCTGCCCTTGAGACTGACCCAGAAACTCCAGCGGGTGCAGAATGCTGCAGCGAGACTCCTTACGGGGTCTTCGCTGCGAGATCACATTCACCCGGTGCTATACCAGCTGCACTGGCTCCCGGTGGAGTACAGGATCAGGTTTAAGGTGCTGGTTTTAACCTTTAAAGCCCTATACGGCCTAGGACCCTCGTACCTACGGGACCGCCTCTCCTGGTATGCCCCACAGAGAAACTTACGGTCTTCAAATAAAAACATCTTGAAGGTCCCAGGCCACAGAGAAGTTAGGCTGGCCTCAACTAGAGCCAGGGCTTTTTCAGCCGTGGCTCCGATCTGGTGGAACACTCTGTCACAAGAGACCAGGGCCCTGCGGGACTTAACATCTTTCCGCAGGGCCTGCAAGACAGAACTGTTCCACCAGGCCTTTGGACAGGGCACAGCCTGACTCCCTCCATTGGCAATCTCCGCAGAGCTCTGGCCCAATGGTTGCCAGTGGCTTGAATTAATTAATTTTATAATGAATGATTTTAAAGTGTTGTTTGTGCTGTTTTATTGTTGTTAGCCGCCCTGAGCCCGGCTTCGGCTGGGGAGGGCGGGATATAAATAAAATTTATTATTATTATTATTATTATTATTATTCAGAAGCGAACTTAAACCACACACCTCCTTTCAGCCTAACCTACCGTACAGGTTATTGTGATGACAAAATGGAGGAGACCATGTACACTTCCTTGGACTGGAGAAACTGGAGAAAAGGTTCATTCTGCAAGGGCCTCCTGCAGATGCCATCAAAACAGGAGCTGCCTTCTGCACAATGTAGGAATGAGGTCTTTAGTGTTGTGGTACTTTTGCAGTTCCGTCCCCTTGAATATTAGACCACTGCCAAGTCTGTTGTCTTCTTCTTCTTTTCCTTTATTAATAGTCTTACAATACATTACATAAATATATGACACATCTCATAAAGTAAATTGAAGTTTCAATCATATACACAAAAAAGAAAAGAAAAACATATACTTTATCTTTTCTTACCTATATATAAACCTTCAACTTCTGCTGTATTTATGTTACCTTTTATGCGATTATTAACAAAAATCCTTATCAAAAATTATTAACAAAAAATACCCTAAGGACTTTGGACTGTCAATTCCTGTTGTATAATTTTATTTTGATAGTGAATGTACCTACCATTATTACTCTATTCTTTATATATTCTCTAATACATTCTTACAACAATTTGTACCATTGTTCTTATTTCTCATATGTTTCTTTATCCAAGGTCAATCAAGTAGTGTCATAGACAATAAACCACTGGCATATTTTTGCACATATCTCTTATATTTGTCCCATTTTTTTTCAAATTATTGTCTTGAATTACCCCTTAAACTGTTGGTCAATTGTACCGTTTCCACATATTCTTATAGCTTATTCTGCCACTCCATTAAAGTCGGAACATTTCCCCCTTTTCAATTTTTTGTTACTAGTGTTCGGACTGCCGCCGTGGCATATAAAAATATTTCTCTTAAGTTTTTCAGGATATCTTTACCAACAATACTTAGCAGAAACGCTTCTGGTTTTTTTAAAAAAAATGTTATTCCAAAGTTATTCTGTCCAAGTCTGTTGTCTTCTGGACTCCTGCTGAAAGCCTTCCTCTTTCAACAAGCGTTGAGATCTGACCCAGTCTGCAATTGTCCTGGAATTGTTTTTAAGCCTATTATTATTATTATTATTATTATTATTTATATTGCCACTCCATTAAAGTCGGAACATTTATCACTTATTGCTTGCTGCCCTGGGCTCCTTTGGGAGGAAGGGTGGGGTATGAATTTAATAAATAAACAAACATAATTCTAAGAAATCAATGCTTTTAATGATATATATATATATATATATATATATATATATATATATATGGGATGGTATCCCAATCATGCAGCACTTACATTAGTGCTTTGTGCATATAAGTAAACAATCAAAGCAACTGCTACATTTAACAGCAATCAAGTTCGCAATCCTCTCGCACAAGGATAGCCAACTGGCAGGCCGCATGCTGGATCCAGCCCACAAAGCAAATTTATCAGTCCCCCAACAGCACGGCCAATAAAAAAGTTAGCCCATACCTTCACACGCCGGAAAGAATAAATCCTATGTGGAGTTCAAGCCTCCTAATGAAAGGCAATATATGCCAGGCTAAACTTGTCCAACTGGTTTGACCCACTCCAGCAATCTATTTTCACTCCTGGCAAGGGTGGGTCTAATTAATTACAATATCTCATCATAATCTCATTACAGCTCATCATGTCTCATTGTAATATAGAATACTTCACATTTCAGAATTATTTTTTTTTTAAAAAAAACACCTTTTAATGTAGCATCTCTCTTGGGGTTTGGTATGCATTCTGTGCCTCTCTTGGGGTTTGGTATGCATTGCTGTAAGTGGCAAACTCTAGAGTGTTATTTTATTTATTGCATCTATATCTCACCTTTTTCTTCAAGGAGCTCAAGGTGGCATACGTGGTTCTTTCTCCTTCACATTTAATCCTCACATCAATCCTGTAATCTCCCTGTAGGTTTAATAGCTGAATGGGGACTTGAACCCTGGTCTCCCAAGTCCCAGTCTGGCACTCTACCCACTCCTGCAGGTGTTTCAGACTATATCTCCCATTGGCTTTAGCCAGTATTTAGCCAGGGAAATTGGGGGGTGGGGTCCAAAGTATCTGCAGGGCATCAGGTCATGTGGGATGTTGTTACAGAGCCTGGCAGTTGACTTAACAGGTACATTTCTGGACCACAGACCAATGAATGTAGAAATGGCATGGCTTCAAGCTGGTCCTTCCTGCCCAGAGAAGCAGAAATCATCATGAAACAGCATTTCCAGAACCAGGAACTGTATACACCAATCTCTTTAGCATAGCAGCAGGTGAGGATAGAGTCGTTTCACAATGAGTGCCATTGTTGCATCATGCTGACATCACAGGCAAAGCCTTGCTATGAAAGAAAAGATGGAGGGAGACCTGAAGGTGAGAAGACTACAGTGGTGGGATGCTGTTGGCCCATGGCTTTCTGGAAGAAAAAGCGTCCTCAACCAAACCCAGATTGTTTGACAAGATGGGGGGCTTGAAGAAACCACCAGGATCAAATCATCACAACCCGAACCAATCTAGTGATTTGTGTGCATCAACAAGTGATACGTACTTGTTAGAACTACAAAGTTTCTTCTGACGACTCAACCAGATCTATAAAGATGTTACGCGGTAACAGGCCATGCAAACAAGGTCAGCATTTAGGGGATTTGTCTGGTGAATTGAGAGCCTTTCCCTGCATCAGCAAACTCATCTTGTCACCCCCCACCTTATCAGCAGTCAAGCCTTTTTTTGCTGAGGCTTCTGTAGTTTGTGGGTTGCAGTTCCAATTTTGCAGCCCTGCTGATAGCCACCTTTAAGGGCAGGCGAAAGGGCACACTGCTTAGCACAATGCATAATGGAAACAAGTCACAATGTAAGCAAATGTTTTCTTCGCTCTTTCTGTTTCTGCCCTGAGAACCAACTGGTAGAAAGGTAGTGTGCAAGGCATATCAGATAATTGAAGGCTGTCATTTTCAGTGGCCTCCCCAGAAAGATAGTTGTGTGTGTTCCAGCCCAGACTCTAGAAAGAGGATTCACAGATTAATTTTAAGTAATTGCCAGTCCGTGGTGAGCTTACTGTCTCTTGCTTGGCTACCCCTTGTTGATCAACTGCCTGAAGCAATGCAGCATTTGTCTATTTCTGAGCTTGACCATTCTTTCATGTGCTCAGGCAGTAACTGTACTTGTCCCTTGGCTATAGGGAGCACATCCACCTTGCTTATTCCCTTGTCCACAGCTTTGTGCAGCAAGCGGTAAGCCCAGGAATATGGCAACCTTCGTGCCTTCATGGAAAACTTATTCCCAAAGGCTGCCAGAGAGTCTGTTGCTCCTCTGCATTCAATTTTGGAAGTCCTGGTTGGTCAACAGAGACAGAACTGTTGTAGACTGTCAGGAAAAGAGCAAAGCTGCAGAAGGACTATGCAGCTCTTGTTGCTCATTTTGTACAAAATGTTCTACAAGAATTTGTTTAGCTTAGCCTCTTAACAATCCTATGGTCATTTTCGTCAGGGGAAACTAAGGCAGGGAGGTGGTCCTTTGCCAAGTGGCTGAGAATCTACGTTTTCCTGAAAATATGCTTCAGTGGCATGCTGATCACTGGGCTGTTTTGTGTCAGCTACTTCAAATGCTCTGGTTTGCGATCATTGTATCTCCAGGCCCATTAGGCAGCCACTCAGATACTGGGGTTGGGAAAGATCTCTCTGCTTTCGGCCTCAGAGAGCCACACTGCTAGTAAAGTGGACAAAACTGGGCTAGATGGAACTATGCTCTAAGTCAGTGTACAAATCTCTGCTTGTTTCTTGCCAGGGAATATTCATGCCTGCTGTTTAGGAGTGCAGTTGAACTCAAGCAACTGTCAAAGAAACATCTGCCTTGCCTGGGAGCTGGTTTTACAGAGCCTGCCTTTCTTAAGTGATCCCGACTACCTCTTGCTTGCTGCAGGGCAACTCCTAGTCCACTCGAGGAACTTTAGGGACCAGCAAGCTCACAGCCCAGCCAGAAGAGGACACCAGGGGGCGTTTAGATCCCATGCAACTCAAGCTCTCCAGTAGCTTCCAGTTTACAGAATCTTTGTGGCTCAGCACTCAACACATTGAGTGGGTTGGCTCCCCCCACCCCCCAGAAGAACTAACAGTGCAATCCTGCATGTGTCTATACAGAAGAAATTCCCGTTGACTTCAATAAGGCTTACTCCCAGGTAAGTGCATATAGGGCTGCAATCTAAGGGTGCTTCCAGACTGTTGCTATTTTGGGGAGGGGGGAGGAGATTTGATCACATGCCAGCAAATTCTGGCTGTGCAGTTATAGTTGACTGAGAGGTCCTCCTGCAGAACAAGCCCTCAAAAAGATCTGACTTTTTGCCATAAGGAAAGTCATGGGTAAATGCACTGGGATAACAATTGGTTTGGTGCAACATCTCCCTCACTTGCCGTAAGTAAATCAGAACAAGTGCTCATTAAGTAGCCAATGTAATCTCATCTCCCTGCACACAAATCAGGACAAATGGCCAATAAACAGGTTGTCTGGTCTGGAAGCACCCTAAATCTGCAAATAGGATACCGTGTGCCTAATACTTCCTTTAACTACCCTCCAGCTCATCAGCATGATAAGCAAAAGACAGTGGGAGCACAGTCAAGCAGAAAGTTATTCTGCAAAAGACAGCAAAGTATAGTGGTTAGAGCCTGTGCCCCTCCAGTTATGGTTGGCCTCCAACTGCCATCATCCCCAGTCAGGTTAGCCAATGGTTTTAGAATGATGGGAGTTGTGGTCCAGCAACATCACGGGGGCCGGGGGGTTCGCAGGCTCCCCAACCCATATAGAATCTTAGAATCATAGAGAAGGAAGAGGCCGCTGTGGTCATCAAGTCCAACCCCCTGGAATGAAGGAATCTCAGCTAAAGCATCCATGACAGGTTGGCCACCCAACCTCTGCTTAAAAACCTCCAAAGCATTGGACTAGGAGCAGACTGATCATGCCAGTTTAATCCCCACTCAGCTAAGAAGCTCACTGGGTGACATTGAGCCACTTGCAAGCTTTCAGTCTAACCTACCTCACAGGGTTGTTGTGTGAATGCAATGAAGAGGTGGGGAGAACCCTGATCTCCTCGGAGGAGGGGCAGGATGGAGACATAACTCCTAATAACTGAGATGTTTTGAAAGCTACATTGAAATGAATAGGAACCGTGCAAGAGCTGCTGTAGCATGGCTTGCATTCCTTTCAATGGGGTTTGTGCTGGGCTGTACCCAAAAGTGTGTTTCGCCTCCCTTTTTCTGTGAATGCAGACTGCACACAGGGCGGGGGAGAAATCTGCAATAGTGACAGGATTTTTAATGGCGCCTCACCTTAAATGCATTTTAAAATATGTAAATCAATAAAAAAATTATTTGTAATAGCTGCGCTAAGAGTACTGGTTAGCCTTGCCGCGGAATGAATTGCAGGCTCCAGGCTCGATTACCATACATCGTGGGAGCTGTAGTTAGGATTAATCTGTCAAAAGGGATGGTTTAGTGTTGATGAATATGACATGTGACCATTAATGATGTTGATTTTATCTCCTGAGATTAGCAAGATTTACTTCAGATGGATAATAATGTCATTTGCTTGATGCGGTAGATCTGTTTACGAGCTGATTAAATTGTGAGGCCTTGCTTCATTTCATGCTATTTGCTTTACAGCTTCATCACGGCAATCACAAAAGCTGTGGAAATGTCCCACATCCCATGTCACAATAAATCATTGTTTAAGATTGCAGCTATGCATTTAGCAGTTCAGTTTTCCATAGGCCACACATTCCTTAATGAATATGTAATTGGGAACACATTAAAAAAAGATTTTTGGGGAGCATACGGCTTTAGAAAGGTAGTAGCATTGCGGGGGCTGCGGGGAATCAGCCCTCTATCTTTTAATTGAGATTAAGGAAGCATTTGAGTAATTAGCTGTAACAAATTGCCTTATTATTTAGACAGCAAAATAAACGGTTGTGTTTTTTTATTAAAAAAAAAATTCCATGTGTGGCAAGAATTATTATCATAAATCAGTGCAAACCTGACAGCCAAACTACGATGAAGGAGGCTTGCAAGCAAAGTATATTTTCTGCCTACTTACTTTTTGCATTTCAGTAAAAAGTATCAGAAGCCCACTTTAAAAAGAGTAGAGTGCTTTCTCCCCAGAGGATGGAGGTTGTGGGAATGCCCACAGTGCCCCTGGAAACCACTGGGTCAATAACAGTAATACATATAAGAGCATTGCAGTATGAGAACAGCCCCAATTTACGTATTTGCTGGGGGGGAAAGGACTTGCGTACTACAATTTCATTAAAAAGTATCAAAGCGGTTAACAACAATTAAATAAATACACACAGTGAAAACGACACAGACGTTTGAAAACCTATCAGATGGACTCAAACCACAAGTCAGTTCTCGTACTCAGTGTTCAGGAGCTTATGAGCAGGATATCTGAAGATGCTGGAATAAGCCCATAGCTCAGTGCTAGAGCAAATGTTTTGCATGCAGAAGATCCCAGATCCAATCCTTAATAAAGGGGGGGGTGGAATTCCTGCCTGAATCCCTGGAGAGCCTCTACCAGTCTATGTGGACCATAGATGGACCAATGATCTGACAAGTCCCTTGTCCATCTCTTGCTATTTGCCCTGATCTGCTGGTGTTCAGAGATATATTCATATAGCGATATTTCATTTTGCTATGATTGCTGTTACCTACGGTTAGGCCTGTTCTCCAAGCTACTTACAAATGCCACTGGATGTTATACTAGCATGTCAGGTTGTTCCTCACCCTTCCCATCCGACTGCAACATTTGCATATTCTTCCCAGTATTGTGATGTCATCACACTGAGCAGTTCTCTGGTGACAGCCAGCGATGAGGAGCAAAGGCAAGGAAACATGGGATAGGATGTCATCGCAGTACAAGTAACTGTGCCTGAACACTGTGAGCAGAGGGGAGAGAACTCAACTGCCATTGTGGCAATGGAAAACATCATTGTATATCCTTCCATTGTGTCTAATAGTACTTCTTTTTATCTGTGCTGATCCTTCTCCCAATCATTTTCACTAGAGGACCCCATTCTAGTATTAAATGAGAAATGGGGGGGGGGGGATCTCTGCCCATTTTCTCCACGTCATTCATGATTCTATCAGCCTCTTTTATGCCCTCCATTGTTTAAAGTTTTTTTTAACAAAGGGGGGGGGGAACAGCTCCAAATGCTTTCAATGAATCCAAAAACACGTAAATCACAAGGCGCTGGTAATTAGCCCATGCTAATGACACTGTAGTTAAGACTGTTTGAATATTTTCATTATAATGCCTAACCCCTTTTTCTTCGGAAATGAAAAGACTGGAGATAAATATTGGTTGTTGTTCACATGAAGCAAATTTGCATGCAAAGGACCAGAACCATACTCAGTCTCTCTGGTTTTAATCTGCTTTATCACAGTCATTGAAATCACTGCTAAAAACAAGAGCAGGGGAAAAATCACCTCAACATCTTAGGCTTCGTTTTAACTAGTTTTTTAATGCAATTTTCAATACAGCTAGAAGAAATAGCTATAGAGAAGCCGTAACGATTGTCCGCCCCTCTTTCTTGGTGAAAACAGAGCAAGAGACTGTGACTCGCTTCACGCATTATGTTTTTGGAGCACACCTTAAAACATAAGCATACTTCTTTAAAAAGTGAGTATGACAAAAACATGGGCTTTATACAGATTCCACACCTTAAAGAGCCGTTATTTGCCGCTGCTTCCTTGATGAGTTCAAGATGCCTTTCTGCAAAAATGTGTGAAATGGATAGCTATATTTCCTTGTTTGTGGGATCCAAAGAGAGGAAACAAAAGAGCAGAGAATAGCAAGTGAAAGCTTTGTTTCTTTTGCACACCAATAAAATGGTTGACATGGGAGTCAGTGTGGTTAACTCAAGTCAACAGAAAGCTGCACTAGACCTATAGAGACCCAGAGATTCAGCCATGAAGCTCAGCTGAGGTGACTTTGGCCCAGTAGGTTTCCCTCAGCCAAACTCACCTCACAGTTATTTTGAGGACACATTGTGAAACTGTAAGGAGAAGGGGGCTGGGGGGGCAGGAAACACCTCATAAACAACCCTGAGCAGCTTGGAGGGTGGGCAGAATAAATATTGTAATAATTAAATGACCAAAGGAAGGAAATGTGATTGTTTTCTGTAATGGAACAGATCTTTTGTAATGCAAGTTATAGTATGAAGAGGAATTTCTCTCTCAGCAAATTATGTGCTGCAGGCAAAACAATATATCCTTTTTCCTATGTTATTGAGTGCTAAGTCTTTTCTGCCTTAACCACTTGGCAAGTTCACCATCTGTATAAAATAATCTGTGGCAGGTGACCTCCAATAGGAAAGTCCTTGCAGCTAGAGCTGCTTTTTAAGGAGCAGCTTGTCTCAGACCCTCTAAGTTTCCCTATTTTCCAGGGACATCCCTAATGTATACAAGCCGTCCCAGTTTCTGATTTGATCCCAGAATGTCCCACTTTTCCTTAGTAAGTCCCTATTTTCATTGGAGGGTTTGGTAGAATTCCCTATTTTCATTGGGAAAATGTTGGAGGGTATATGGTATTATCTGCAATCTGAAGGCAGTCTTGTATAGGGAAGTTTTTTTAAAAAAAAGTTTAATGTTTTATTGTGTTTTATATATATTGGAAGCTACTCAGAGTGGCTGGGGCAACCCAGTCAGATGGATGAGGTATAAATAGTAAAATTATCCTTATGGAATGGAACGTCCTGGTTTCATCGGAGAAATGTTGGAAGATATGTTGTCTTCTATGCTTCTACATCATAGTTTTCAGATTTTAAGTTCAAGATTCCTGTTCCAGGTGTTGTTTATTTGTTTTCATGTTCAGAACAAGGTATGGTGGGAACTGAAGTCAGGTCAGGTTCACCTGCTGCCACTCTTCGCCCTTCCCTCCCTCTCTTGTCCCATCTTGCTCTGCAACCTTGCTCTTTAAAAAATAAGATTTGGTTAAAGCTTTTTCAGAATACAATAAAAGAAACTAAACTCGTCTAAATGTCTTCTTTAAGACGTAAGAGGGATTGAGGTGCATCTTGGAATGTTAGGTTTGCACAACTGAAGCAGATTAAAGTTCCCTGTCCCCCTATCACAACAAAACCACTTAACAACAACAGACTTTTGCGAGTTTGGAAAGTGTCGTGGAAATGCACTGAAAAATGGATTCCGAGGGGTTTAGGCAGCAGCAGCTGAGCCTGAGTAAGGAAGGAGGCAGCAACTTGAAATGTAAGCTAGCAAAATGGTGGTTGAAGCCCTGCAAGTGGCTAAAGGCAGCAGCAAATGTGTCAGGGTCACTTGTCTGCAAGCCTCTTGATCTGCCACCTGAGGCAGGGATCTCTACTTACCTAATGGAAGAGCCGGTCCTGTATATCGTGAAATATTTATTTTTGTGATTTATTTTTAATATTCTGTTAAGGTTTGGCTTGGCTTGAGAGGAACACCTTGCAATATGAATACATCTTTATATATGAAATATATAAATAAAATTCATATGCGCTTTATTCCAGATTAAGCAAACTGTCTGTTTGTTTATGAGATTGCCATATCTCTCAAGTTAGAGTTCTGGGTGTGTTGTATACCGAAAGGGCTGGGTGGGGTTGTACGTGTTTAATTCTTGATTTGAAAGTGTGAAATTACATGCAATAGATCGCTTCACAAGCTCAAAATTTAAAAGCCTTTTTCAGCCCCCTAAGAGTATGTGGGTGGGAGGACAACTCCGGAAAGATGAGGAAATCTGTTGTGGATCTCTTTGAAGCAACACTATTCTGAGAGTTCCCAGCATGAAACTTGGTTACTTTGGCAAACTATGCCATGAGACGACATGTTAATTGCGGGCACTCTGACTCTCAGAGGTGAGGGAACTGGCAAGAGAAGAAAGCGAAGTGCTTAAGGTAAGAGTTTGTAACATTTCACAGAACCTCTGGGGGAATACGGAACTGAAGAATCAATGGACCTCTGGTTGAAATAAAAAGGTAAAGGTACCCCTGCCCGTACGGACCAGTCGTGTCCGACTCTAGGGTTGTGCGCCCATCTCACTTAAGAGGCCGGGGGCCAGCGCTGTCCGGAGACACTTCCGGGTCACGTGGCCAGCGTGACGAAGCTGCTCTGGTGAGCCGACACCAGCACAGCACATGGAAACGCCATTTACCTTCCCGCTATAAACGGGACCTATTTATCTACTTGCACTTTAGGGGTGCTTTCAAACTGCTAGGTGGGCAGGAGCTGGGACCGCAGACGGGAGCTCACCCTGCCGCGGAGATTTGAACCGCCAACCATGCGATCGGCAAGCCCTAGGCGCTGAGGATTTACCCACAGTGCCACCCGCGTCCCTTTCTGGTTGAAATACGCTGCCCTAAACAAAGAACCAGAGAATAGTGAAAGCATTGCAGCCATGCATGGAGGTATGGGACTTCACTGTTTAGCAACAAGGTAAAGGGACCCCTGATCATTAGGTCCAGTCGTGGCCGACTCTGGGTTTGCGGCGCTCATCTCGCTTTATTGGCCGAGGGAGCTGGCAAACAGCTTCTGGGTCATGTGGCCAGTATGACTAAGCTGCTTCTGGCGAACCAGAGCAGCACACGGAAACGCCGTTTACCTTCCCGCCAGAGCGGTACCTATTTATCTACTTGCACTTTGACATGGTTTCGAACTGCTAGGTTGGCAGGAGCAGGGACCGAGCAACGGGAGCTCACCCCATCGCGGGGATTCGAACCGTCGACCTTCCAATCAGCAAGTCCTTGCATGAAAGTGGCCTCCCAATTTTTCTCACAGGCCCATATAAGTTCAGCACAAACAGTTGGGCCTGGTGAGCATTTAAGGTCCCCAACCCTAATCTGCGGGTTGCCATCCGAATGGATTTTACTCTGATCCTGATCTGATTTGAGGATGTATTTTAATTGATTGTCTGATTTTATGTTAATGTATTATACATTTGATGTTAGCCACTCTGAGCCCGGCATTGGCTGGGGAGGGCGGGATATAAATAAAATTTATTATTAGTATTATTACTAGGCTCTGTGGTTTAACCCACAGCGCCACCCGCGTCCCATATTATCACAGTACCTTTCTATAAAGGAAACTCACCTGGTAATGAGCAGAAATTGCTTCATTTTGACAGAGTTGGTAAACCTCTGTCTGGCATGTACCAGTTCAAACTGTAGCGGGGCAGAATCAGATAATTGATTGTTTCTCCAGGCAAGCCCTCCCTGCACAAAGAACACTAGCATATCAGGGAGAAGACTAGGCTAAAACTCGTTTCCACAATACCTAGTTTTCATGATAGGTTATGCATTTTTTGACCACTTTCTCCATCTGCAGTCTGAAGTGGTGGAGCCTTGATACAGGTTAACCACCACAGTGAGACCCGATTTTCAGACAAACTGGTGATTATTTCTCTCTTTTAAAACTGGAATTTTCTGCTAGTTGTCCACTCAATATATAAAAGCATATCGAGACATTGAGTTTGGTTTTGTCTTTTGAAGACTCCAGAGTCTCCAATTGTAACGTGTTACATTTGTTAATACAAGAGTTACCCAGTATCATTGGCTACTAGACAACGAATGCTTTGCTTTATAAGCAATTTCTCTCTTTAAGTTTACACATCAGAAATTTGAAACAGAAGAACTGAACTCTGCTGAGAGGCTTGCTTTGTCTTTTATCTTCTGAATCATTGGTCAAGCTCACAAGGGTTTTCCAAAGTCTTTTAAAAAGCTAATTGACTTATAAGTGGTTTTCTTTAAACATAAAACCTGTCAAGCTCTTGATTCTTAGGAACCTGCGAGGACAGATTTGGCCTGGCTTCCTGTGCGCCAGGGGTCTCTGAACCCTAGGAGAATGCTTTGCAAAATGAATTGGGCCATTCACAAAGAGGGTATATTTTAAAACCCAATTGCCTTAAAAAGCTTCATTTTGTATTTTTAGCTCTTCCCTGAGCACAGGCACTCCTTGGGGACCCTGCCAGAAGCCTGGACTGCATTCATCCTTTGATTTCCTTAAACCTTTGTGTATTTACGCTTAATAACCAACATTAGTGACATTAAAATTCTACTCACTGCAAGCAGCAAATAATCCATTCTTGCCTCCTTTTTCCTTTGATAACTGACCTTTAATATAGATCCAAGCTTAAACTCTCCAAACAGTCATTTGCACACTCTCGCAGTAACATTCATCACTATTTTCAGATAATTGCCCGGACACATCAGTCAAGAGTTGGATCCTATATGAAAGAAAAGCAGAGATCCAGAGTGAAAGATTAGGGCTTGGACAATTTTTAAGTGAATTTCAACTAAGGACAAACATCTCCCTGGTATTTTATTGAGGTCAGTATTTAGATGGATATAATTAAAGGTATATAACCACTAGCGCGGCACTGACTATTTGCCATTTTTAATTTTGGGGTCAACACTAGCACTTTCTCCCCAAACTATCTAGAATGTGAGAATGCTCACCTTTATTTTCAATCCTGTTCAGTGCTGTTGTTTTCCCAAGCTACTGCTGCTGCAACTGGTTTTTCCTTTGGCTGACGCTCCTTTTCGCTTCTTTTATTAGTCACATGTGATAGTTCCACACAATCGGAGATTGTGTTTTAATACTACGTGTGTGATGATGCTACTACAGACAGCAAGTGAAGATTATTGAGAGTGGTGGCAAGCGAGGGCAATTCTGGTGTTTGGTGAACCATTTTTGCAAGGCATGCCAAAAAGTTCCTAAGAAAAGGAGAGAGCTTTTGACATTGCCAAAACCACATGTGGAGGAGAGAAATTGCTTTCAACTCAGTGCCAACATTCTAGAACAACACAAAGAACTCATAACCCACCTACTCTCAGCAACCAGAAACATCATAGCCAGACACTGGAGAGACCTGTCAGGAGTAAGCATGGTCCAATGGTACAAAATAGTATGGGAAACAGCCCTACTAGAAAAATTAACTGAAACTGACACGGGGAAGATACCTTCACCCCGGTATGGCTCCCCTTTATCACATACACAGCCCAACAAGACAACTACAAGAATCCACCAACAGCATACGAATCAATATAGCTAACCTGATTCAAAAACACCCACCCACCCACCACACTCACACACAAAAACAAAGTTCAACACAGCCAATCACAAACAAGCAACTGCACCCAACCTCTCTCACCACCAAAGGAACACAAGCGAATAGCAAACAGAACCCGCACAAATGACGTTGACACAAAACCCCACACATACATTAAGCAAATTAGACACATCGCCTCCCAACCCCACCCCCACTCGCCTTTCCCCCCTCCACCTCTTCCCCCCTTTTCTTCCTAATGTAACCCTAATGTCTCAACAAATGAAACTGACCTATGGAAAATGTAACTTGAAAAAAGAGAGATTGCGCATACCTTTGTCAACCAAGAAAACTTTAATATAAACAAACAAACACCTAAGCAAGAAGCCAGCCTAACATAAATTCTTCAAATATTTATTTCATTTTATTTGTTTCTTCATTCCATCCTAAATGTTTAGGGTGGGTGATAATACAGAAGTACGTAGTTCTGGCGACATCTCTCAAGATAATCCATAAAAAAGAACCTGGATTTGCAATATTAAGTGTGCCGTAAGAATGTCCACTGGTCTAAAGAGTTATCCGTTCTTGGTTGGACTGGGGAGTTACTTCCTTGCTCAGCCATGAAATTACCAAATGGCTTTTGGTAAGTCACTGTTTAACCTACCTCCCAGGAATGCCGTGAAGACTAAATGCAAAAAACATTGGATGTTCTCGATCTGGAGTTCCTTAGGAAGAATGGTGAAAGTTAATAAAATGCTTCTTTGTGGCTGATTAGCAAGCAGTTCACCTCACTGAGTCTGCCTGCATTTCAGGAAAACATTTGTGTGCTTCCATTTTTGGATCTGAAAGCACTTGATTACATGGATATTTGTTACCGCCACATATTACTGCAATACATAGAGAGGGGTAAATTTTGGCCTGCTTTATGATGTTAAAATTCTATTTACGGTACTCCATACAAACTAATGATTAAAGGAAATACCAGTAAGCGATCAATTGTTGGCATTCCAACGTGCTCGATAGATTACTTATGACCAATCTGCTAATTGCAATGTGTGACTCAAGCCGCTCACTTATAATATGTAGCAGTAATGTAGTTCTTTAAACAAACATGTTTAGCATTATGGATTCCCTGTTAAGTGGGATGTTTTCTTGGGAACTGAAGTAGTTTCTCTCATATATATATGGCAACAGTCAGTGCAAGGCCAGTTCCTTCCCTAGCAGAAATGGAGACCGCAATGCATCAGAGAGTTCCCTTGTCCAGGCCTCGATAAAATGAATGGCAACTGTATTATAGCACAGTGGATGGAATCACACCCCCAAGCACTGGTGGAGGAAGAGGAGTGAGGGGAGAGCGCACCACCCCCGGCAGTGCGATCCCCAGGATGCGCGCCAGCCCCCCCCCTGCTCTCTGCCCCCCCTGGTGCCAGAGAATGAAGCTCTGCCACTACCCTCAAGAGCTCACCCAAAAGCCCATCTTGCTTTCTAAAACATAGCATGACTTTTTGAGGCATTAGAATCCAGCCTGACCTTGGCTGTAGTCACACCCCCAACATACCCTCATGTTCCTCCCACCAGTAGATTTTGGAGTTATGAGTGTTGTGCGCACAAGGATAGCACCTTTGCAGAGAGAGAGAGAGAGAGAGAGAGAGAGAGAGAGAGAGAGAGAGAGGCTTCTACCCACACAGTTTGGTTTCCTAGAAAGCTTACAAGATGATGCATATGTCAGGAAGCGAAACCACATGGGCAGATGTTTTCTTGCCTATCCAAAGCAGAGACTGCCACAACCATGTCAAGAAATGTACAAACGAAGTGGGTTTCAGACAGTCAGGCTGAGTCACACCAGTTTCATTTTAACAAAAGGAAAAATGTATTCTGGAAGAGTTTCCTGCATACCAATTAACAGAAGTTTCTAGTCCATTAAAATGTTTTGTTTGCTTATAAGGCTTACGTGCCTCCTTTCAGGACAAAGCACACTCGAAGTGGATTAGGAAATATCATTTGCTTCAAATGCACAGAAGGAATATTTGGCTTCCAGGAAGTTTTATAGAACAAGCCACTTGCAATACTTCTAGTCCAGGCCTGCAGTAGCTTCCTTTTATCAATCCACCTGTCACTCATAATGGCTGGTCAATTCAGCAAAGTTGTCCCCACAGGCCATATGCCTTCCTCCGCCCTCATTCCACTTCCTGTCATGGATAATCTGATGCCTTGGTCCATGCTTTTCTAGTTCTAATAGTGGGCAGGTTTTGGAATTTGAACAGTGCTCCTTTTCAGGTATAACTGACTTCCCTTTCTGTGCCCACAAACCATCCACATCTGCATGATAGACAGTAATTGAGCAGATCACAGAGTTGGGTCTATTTGCTCAACATTGCCTTTTTGTGCCCACATTAATAATCTGAAAGGAAAAGGAAATAACCATCTCTCTCTCTCTCTCTCTCTCTCTCTCTCTCTCTCTCTCTCTCTCTCTCTCCTGGTTTGGCAAAAGCTTCTTTCGCCCGGCAGTCTGGAGGAGACTCTTCAGCATCACAGGGGACTAGGCTTAGCCTCATGTAAACAGATTTCCATGCAATAGATCTCCCAAGCTTCCTCACCTCCGGGTGAAAGTGACCCTGTACAGACTGCTCAGAGCTTCCTATCCCTTGGAGGAAGATGAGCTCTAAAAAAATAAAAAGCAGTGTCTTTGATATGTTGTGCGTTCAGGATCACTGGCAGGTTCAATATTAGAGACAGGAAAAAGCACTGAACAGACAAGACAGATAGTTGTTTGGTTTGACAGCACTCCATCATGCACTCCAGCACAGTCTGCAAAAAAAGGGGGGGAGGGCTAGTCCACAGGAGAAAAAGAGCCTGCCATTTCAAAAAGAAGGAAAGAAGACTCTCTTTCTAATTCTTCATTTTTCATACAAGAAAGACAAAACGGAGGTCTTTTAAACATAAAGGCTTGTTTCTCCCCTCCCAGCTTAACCACCTTGGCTTGCCATTTGTATTTTCCTGTCCATGCTGCATAAACCTTTTGCTCCTAAGGTGGTGAGGTTACAGCTGTTACATTTCCGTCATTCAACCCTTTTTTGCTAGTTTCGGTCACTGTGATTCTTTTGAAAAATAAATGAAGCAAAGCAAAGCAGCCGCTTTGTACTTTATATGTGAGACCCCTATATAAATAAAAGCAAAACATCCATGCACTGTCCCTCAGACTGTTAGAGAGAAACAGCAGTCCTAGCTTTGCCAACTCAACTGGGGTTGGGTGGAGAGGCTGGCCTCTCAGCTACGTGGGGGCCAACAGGCAAGGCTAAGTCCTTTCCGGACATTTTGACTGAATATACTATAAATGCAGGGAGCCATCACATTGGCAGTCTATGTCCCAGACATATATGCATTCATTGCACTATCTGAAAGGACCCCTGCACATACAATTGCATGGATGTCTACACAACTCCTCTCCAAGTGTTTGGAAACTCTGGAAAAACAGCATCCCTCAGTGTGCACAGTTGTTTGTGTTGGCTTAGGTCTGTGAACCTCCCAAAAGGCAGCAGGGTGGCATGGTTGAGCTGTAGGAATAGAAGGTGAAGAAGGAACAGATAAATAATATTAAATGATTATTTGTAATGTGTTTAGCCCACTTTTCCACCCACACAGAATGATCATTCACTATCATTTTTTTAAAAAACCGCTAAACAAAAATCAAAAGTGGGAGGCATAACAACATACCAACTAACAGAAACAGAAAGAATCAGTTCATACTAGGACAAACTTTAATTAAAGCTTTTTCAGGATTTAATTAAAGATTTTTCAGTACATCTTATCATGTCTTCTTCAGAAATGCTGAAGTCCAGCCAGTAGATTCATCACTAGCCGTTCTCCATTGATGTTCCATCAACCATCCTTCCTATTGCATTGCTCCAAGCTCTCAAACAACAACAACAAAACAGGTTGCTGATCAGGCTCTTGCAGACAGGAGAGGAAATGTAGGCTAGACCATTTCAACCACCTAGATCTTTGCTCCATTTCAGAAGTCAGCTAGGTTCTCTGCAGGACCATCAGATGTGGCAAAGAGAAAGTCCCTCAAAATTGTCAGCAAACCATAAATTTGCATTTTATTAATTTTAATGCAAATGTAAAGGTAAAGGGACCCCTGACCATTAGGCCCAGTCGTGACCGACTCTGGGGTTGCGGCACTCATCTCGCTTTATTGGCCAAGGGAGCTGGCGTACAGCTTCCATGTCATGTGACCAGCATGACTAAGCCACTTCTGACGAACCAGAGCAGCACACGGAAACGCCATTTACCTTCACGTCAGAGTGGTACCTATTTATCTACTTGCACTTTGATGTGCTTTCGAACTGCTAGGTTGGTAGGAGCAGGGACCAAGCAACGGGAGCTCACCCCGTCATGGGGATTCGAACCGCCGACCTTCTGATCAGCAAGTCCTAGGCTCTGTGGTTTAACCCACAGTGCCAATGTATTGATCCATAAAAGTTGCTTTAAACAGTTTCATTGTAATTTTTTTATTAAAAAAATCTTCCTTGATCACACACTCTTCCCTTCCAGTATTGCCACAACAATTTTGTCCTACTCCAGAATTGACGCCCTGCTTTGGGGGGGGGGGGGAGGCACGTTGAGTCCTTTATCCATCCAGCCACACACTCGTATGCACACAACAAAAGAGAACATCAAAGGAGCAGAACAGTCGGGTAGAAGGAAAATAAAAGAAGGAAGAGAGAAAAAGAGAAATGAACACAACAGTGTCATGCATGTCCCAAGTGGGAATGGCCAGGAAAGGCCACAGGGTGATGGTGTGGGAGAAGGAAGAAGGTGAAAGTCCAAAGAGCCGGCCACAATCGCTGAAGTAGATTAAATTCTCCTTTGGGCATCTTTTGTATCGACATTTTCCAATGTGACTTTTGAAGTTCACTGTTTCAGTTTGGTATTGGATTTTCATCGCTGTCTTGTATTGGATTTCATCTCTGTCTTTTTGGAATTCCAGAGTGGTGCTGTTATCATGCAGCTGATATTTCATACATTTTTATATATCGCGTTGCCTTTGAGTTACCCATTTTTGTGTTGGCTTTTCTCCTAAAATGGGGCATATCCTAACAGGATATTATCCTATGGTGGGGTATGTGCGTGTGTCACGCATACCTGTTTCTGTTTTTCATAAGCTTCCTTAAGCTCCATCTTGTAAGAAAGGTTGGGGTATAAGTCTAAAAGGTAAAGGTAAAGGTACCCCTGCCCATACGGGCCAGTCTTGACAGACTCTAGGGTTGTGCGCTCATCTCACTCTAGAGGCCGGGAGCCAGCGCTGTCTGCAGACACTTCTGGGTCACGTGGCCAGCGTGACAAGCACACGGAACGCCGTTTACCTTCCCGCTAGTAAGCTGTCCCTATTTATCTACTTGCACCCGGGGGTGCTTTCGAACTGCTAGGTTGGCAGGCGCTGGGACCGAGCAACAGGAGCGCACCCCGCCGCAGGGATTCGAACCGCCGACCTGACGATCGGCAAGTCCTGGGGGCTGAGGTTTTACCCACAGCGCCACCCGCATCCCTAACTAACTAATAAATAAATAACCTCCTTCCCCTGTTTCTTATGGAAGTGTTGGGACGCAACTCTACTTGCAATGGGAAAGAGTAGATAGAGAAAGGAGCCTCCGAGTTTCCCAGACTGCCCTTTCTGATGTAACCTGTGCTAACCTTCCCTAAGGTACTAGATTTATACTCTTGCTGACCTCATTTCCTGCTCCTCCTTCATCCTTACCTTGGGGACATGTTTGTATGTCTGCTGCTGAGAGCACAGAACTTTATCTCTCCAACGTAGTTAAAACTAGGATCTGTTGTATCAAGCATGTATAGTGGTACCTCGGGTTACAGACGCTTCAGGTTACAGACGCTTCAGGTTACAGACTCCGCTAACCTGGAAATAGTACCTCGGGTTAAGAACTTTACTTCAGGATGAGAACAGAAATTGTGCAGCAGCGGTGTCACGGCAGCAGGAGGCCCCATTAGCTAAAGTGGTACCTCAGGTTAAGAACAGATTCAGGTTAAGAACGGACCTCCAGAATGAATTAAGTTCTTAACCCAAGGTACCACTGTATTTCCTTTAATAAACTTAGCCTTTGGCTGATTGACATCTGGTGCCCTTTTAAATATCTTGAGGAAGGGGGAATTATTGACTTGTTTTTGTTCTTATTATGTACGTACTGTATTTTTCGCTCTATAACACGCACCCGACCATAACATGCACGTAGTTTTTAGAGGAGGAAAATCTGTAGGCATGTCACCCGTAGGCATTTCCTCCATAACATGCACAGACATTTCCCCTTACTTTCTAGGAGGAGTGTTATGGTGCAAAAAATACGGTATTTTGTTTTTATACTGTAATTTTATGTTGTGAACCACCCTAAGATCTATGGATATAGAGCGGCATACAAATTATTTAATTATTATTATTATTATTATTATTATTATTATTATTATTATTATTATTTCCCCCTAAACTCAATGTGATTACATCCAAAAATAGAGTGTGCTTCTCCAGCAGGAATTCAGTGTTCGGTTCAAACTTCTGCTGATGCAGTTAAACTCCAAATGCCATCCTTTTCTGTTGCAGATGAAAGAAGAATACCGTCTCATTATTCCAGAGAAGGTCCTGCCCTGCTGCATGGACACACAAGCATGGATTAATGAGGGCACAATCCTCCAATAAGTTCTCCTGCACAAACCCAAACCTCTGAAATGAATGGGCCATTGGTGCAGCTACCAGTCATTTCAATGGGCCTTGGAGCCAGTTTCTGTCATGTGAAAAATACATTTTTCTTCCTCTGTTTTTGTACACCTCAGCAATTTAATCCCTCTTTCCTCCCTCTGATTTACAAATTTAACAGACAGCAACAAGGGCCGGAGGAGGGGAACGTATTAGAGAATTACACATTTGAAAAGAAGAGAGAAGTCCCTCATGAAAGATGAGTGCTACAATAAGGCTTGGATAATGTTAGACAAATGACTACAGCATTTAAGAGACAATAGACTTTAATGTTATGATGCAGTAATTGTTTCCCATCCTGCAAGTAGCACAGCTCCCTCCTTTCAGTTTGATTTTGTATGACGATTGTTCTCATTTTTGGTCTATCCTGAATTGTGTGTGCACATACACCAGAGACTGAGTTATTATACCATAATGCTAGTTCTAGTTTCACAAGAACTAGCAAAACACCCGTCATTAGGACCTGTTGCTTGCAAAGACCTCGACATGGAGGTGCAGTTTGTCTCTTTGCCTAGCACACTCTTTTTGCGGAGATCACTCAGCCCAGTATAAGGGATTATAGTGCCTGGATTTGAACCCATGCCAATGATGGCAGCCATAATAATAATAATAATAATAATTTATTATTTACACCCCGCCCATCTGGCTGGGATTCCCCAGCCAGTCTGGGCGGCTTCCCAAAGAATATTAAAATACTGTGATACATCAAACATTAAAAGCTTCCCTAAACAGGGCTGCCTTCAGATGTCTTCTAAAAGTCTGGTAGTTGTTGTTCTCTTTGACATCTGGTGGGAGGGCGTTCCACAGGGAGGGCACCACTACCAAGAAGGCCCTCTGTCTGGTTCCCTGTAACTTGGCTTCCCGCAGTGAGGGAACCGCCAGAAGGCCCTCGGTGCTGGACCTCAGTGTCCGGGTAGAACGATGGGGGTGGAGACGCTCCTTCAGGTATACTGGACCGAGGCCATTTAGGGATTTAAAGGTCAGCACCCACACTTTGAATTGTGCTCGGAAACGTACTGGGATCCAATGTAGGTCTTTCAAGACCGGTGTTATATGGTCTCGGCGGCCGCTCCCAGTCACCAGTCTAGCTGCCGCATTCTGGATTAGTTGTAGTTTCTGGGTCACCTTCAAAGGTAGCCCCACGTAGAGCGCATTGCAGTAGTCCAAGCGGGAGATAACCAGAGCATGCACCACTCTGGCGAGGCAGTCCGCAGGCAGATAGGGTCTCAGTCTACATACCAGATGGAGCTGGTACACTGCCCTGGACACGGATTTAACCTGTGCCTCCATGGACAGCTGTGAGTCCAAAATGACTCCCAGGCTGCGCACAGTTACCCCATTCAGGACCAGGGAATCCTTCACACCTGCCCACCTCCTGTCCCCCAGAAACAGTACTTCTGTCTTGTCAGGATTCAATCTCAATCTGTTTGCCGCCATCCATGTGGAAGGAGCCCTTTGGGACCCAACCTGTCCCCTGATCATGATGTTCCCAGAGCAAGAATCATATTTTCCCCTTTATCATGTACATTGCAGCTAATAGCCCATGTGGCACTGTGGTCTAAACCACTGAGCCTAGGGCTTGCCGATCGGAAGGTTGGCGGTTTGAATCCCAACGACAGGGTGAGCTCCCGTTGCTCAGTCCCAGCTCCTGCCAACCTAGCAGTTTGAAAGCATGTCAAAATGCAAGTACATAAATAGGTACCACTCCAGCGGGAAGGTAAACGGTGTTTCTGTGCACTGCTCTGGTTCGCCAGAAGCAGCTTAGTCATGCTGGCCACATGACCCGGAAGCTGTATGATGGCTCCCTCAGCCAGTAAAGCAAGATGAGCGCCGCAACCCCAGAGTCGTTCGCAACTGGACTTAACGGTCAGGGGTCCTTTACCCTTTTTACCTTGTTCCATTAAGCTCAGCAGGTCCCCATCAGCATAACACCACATCCCTTTTTTTAGCCTGTCTGCAGCCTGGGCTTCATTTAAGTGCCTAAACCAGCAACCTCAGTCTGCAGATCCCTGCACTGTAAGGCCAAACTAAGCAATATGCTGAAAACTAGTCTACCATGTTGTTGTTGTTGTTTTAAAAAAAGAATGGCAGCTGCAGAAGGCTGCCACTTTCAGTGGGAAAACAGGGTACCAGAGCCAAAGCCAACAGGGGCCTCTGACTTTTGCTATAAAATAGAATCTATCCCTCCTAGAAAGAAAGTTATGAAACAAAGTGTGCAGGTACCTTCTAAGCAATTATCCTGCCTGACAGTGTTTTTAGCCAACGAGTGAAATCAGAACTGAGATGGAGGAGTTAATTGTTGGGACACCAGGCCATAGGAATCCCTGGGGTCTTAAAGGGCAACTGTTGTCCCCTTTTCCTGCTTCCACCTTGATAATGAGTCCTTAGAATCTCTAGTTTGCCCCTCCTTCCCCCCATAGTAACCAGGATGCATCTTACCCATCATGAGTTCATCTGATATCAGGTAGTCACTGGAAGTTATTTTTCTGCAACTACGACCAACTGTGGACAGATGTTGAAGTATCCACCACCACCACCAAATGGCAATTGCAAAATGTGAAAACTTGGGAAAGAGGCTTAGGCACGTCTCCTTGTGTTCAGTAGGAAAGACCAGGCAATTTTAAAGAATCCTCTGTATAGTTAACTTACAGTACAAGTTTATTGCCTTGCTTGGGAACCTCTGATCTACACAGCTCCATTCTGGGTTCTGTTCCTTTGTGCGACGCAAGTTGTATGATAGAGCCCTATCTCTTTGTGCGACGCAAGTTGTATGATAGAGCCCTATTGAGAGCCAGTGTGGTGTAGTGGTTAAGAGCGGTAGTCACGTAATCTGGGTAACCGGGTTCGCGTCTCCGCTCCTCCACATGCAGCTGCTGGGTGACCTTGGGCCAGTCACACTTCATTGAAGTCTCTCAGCCCCACTCACCTCACAGAGTGTTTGTTGTGGGGGAGGAAGGGAAAGGAGAATGTTAGCCGCTTTGAGACTCCTTAAAGGGAGTGAAAGGCGGGATATCAAATCCAAACTCTTCTTCTATCTATTAGCTTTTAGGTGTTTTATTCAAATGGATTGGTATTTGATGTTGGAAATATTTATTTGTTTCAAAGTTATTTTTGCTTTTCATCTCGGAGGAGCTACATGTGCCCAAATATTTTCTCCCCTTCCTTCTCTCCTGTTTGTTTTACTTACATGGTTTCAAGTTGGAAGGTCTTCTCTTTGCCCACCTCCCGCCCACCCCAATCTTCCTAGTGACTTCCTAAATGATGGTTTATATTGATGATAAATCACTCAGCAGTGCTCTAAGTGCTCGGTTACTTACTCACACACACAAAAATACATATGAATCACTTCACCCATCATTGAAAGGCAGTTATTGTAAGAGTGAAATGCAGGAGCTTGCACAAAAAGAGAGAGCATGGCTCCCTGCCTCAGAACATTACTGAGAGCAAGTTTTCTAGAGGGGCCAGGATCCAACAGCTCCCATTCTCCCTGTACATAATCAGAGAACAAACATTGGGGATTTCAAAGGTGGGAAACGGGTTCTATCTGAGTCACAGAGAACTTAGCAAGGGCAAAGGTACCAAGGCCATCTGTGCATGTTTTGTTCAGAACAGTGGTTTTCACACAGTCCACTTGCAGAGAGCCCTCTCCAGGTCAACATTCATGCAAAGGAACGCCTGCAGAAAGTTGTCATTCAAAGTCTTTGAAGAAAGACTGCAATCCTAAACATACTTACTAGGGGGTAAGTAAGTCTCCCCCTAGGGACACGGGTGGCACTGTGGGTAAAAGCCTCAGCGCCTAGGGCTTGCCGATCGAAAGGTCGGCACTTCGAATCCCCACGGCAGGGTGTACTCCCGTTGCTCGGTCCCAGCGCCTGCCAACCTAGCAGTTCAAAAGCACCTCCGGGTGCAAGTAGATAAATAGGGACCGCTTACTAGCGGGAAGGTAAACAGCGTTTCCGTGTGCGGCTCTGGCTTGCCAGAGCAGCGATGTCACGCTGGCCACGTGACCCGGAAGTGTCTCTGGATAGCGCTGGCCTTCGGCCTCTTGAGTGAGATGGGCGCACAACCCTAGAGTCTGTCAAGACTGGCCCGTACGGGCAGGGGTACCTTTACCTTTACCTTTAAGTAAGTCTCACTGAACTTAGTGAGACATGTGTCTCAGCAAGCATGCAAGTGACTGCAGTGTGAGCAACACAGTTTGCAAAACCAAAGCCTTTGAACAAGAGAGGGATCAGAACCCAGCTTATCTGAAATCCACTTTCTTTGTCCCTATAAATTTCTAGCCCAACTTCCCTCCAAGGAGCTCAACGTGTGCATGGTTTTCTGCCTCTCTGTTCTATCCTCAAAAACAACCCTCTAAGGTGAGAGACCACAACCATGACTGGCCCAAGGCGACCCACTGAGGACCCCCAACATTGTACATGCACAGCGGCACTGTTTATCTCATTTCAACGTAAGCAGGGGCCATGCCCACCAATACTGCAAAGTTCTACAACAGCCACACCTTCTGGACAATCCCACGGAGAGCTCCTTGCAATACAAATTACAAAGTGATTCGATCACATTAGAATCTGAGTGAAAAGGCTGCAGTCCTCGACAGATGCAGCTGGTGGAAGGTCTTCCTGGTCGTCGTCAAATTCTGGCTTCTAGGGAAATCCATAGAAATGACAAGGCCATGAGCCTGAACGATGGTTTCAGACTCCAATAGGGCTTTCAGCAGGAGTGCACCCTCAAATATGCCTGGAGCTATAAGTTACAGGTGCTCATCAGAGCTGGAACAAACAAGGCTGCTACCATTCAGGAAACAAGGATGATTTCATGAATTCTTAGCTTCTTCTTTTTTAATGTGACTGGATTCCCCTGTCGGGTCTGTCTGATTCTGGGCATCCCTGTCGATGCCGAGAGCCCCTAGGCCCTGACTAGCAATGATGGTGTCATTGGCACATGCCAGTGTCTCTAGGCCTCAGTGCTGCTGGTTGCTAACTGAATGTGATGGAGCAAGGGTGGAGGAATTCTGCCTGTGGCCTCCAATTGCATCTCAATCTCAGAGGAAGCTCTACAAAGAAAAAGGTCTAGAAAGAAAAGAAAAGGGCAAGGAAGGGTTGAGGCAGATTCTCACGGCAGTGCTGTGGTTGGCTCGTGTTCTTATGTTGTTCCAACCTTCGCAGACACAAACCTTTCTGTATTTCTAATTCAGACAGAGGGAGCCAGCAGTTTTGGGGGTAGTTATTTACCCATCCTGCCACCCTTGACACCAGCTATACAAAAGCCATATCTGTGATGCTAAATTTCCCCTTTTAATCACAATATAAGTAAATGTGAATTCTGGAAGAGTTGTCCTTTTTGTCTTTAAGTGTGCAATAGTGGCAGTGTAGGGGCAATAGCAGGCCTTACCCGAATGGATTATTTTGTCAGGAAGCTGGACAATGAAGCACAGAAAATACAGTGTCATTGAAGAGGGCAAAGCAGAAAGTCAGGCGGCTAGTATTTATTAAAACTGAGCAGAAGTGGGACTGGTTGGGCAAAAGCCAGGGAGACCCACAGTAGGCACAGCTAGAGCCAATGGCAGGCAGAGCCCCCATGACTGGTTGTAAATAAGACAGGTAGGTGGGGGTTGTTTGTCCTAATGGACCAGCCTCTAGCTGAACCAAGCATTCATGACTGGGGAGTGTGGGTTCCATTTTCCACCCTTTCAGACTAATGCTATGTTATGATTCTATATCATACTCCAGGGGCATTCTGGAAGGAAACAATGGTAGCCAAGGACCATCAGCCACCACCATTGCCACAGAAGTTTTCAGAAAGGATAAGAGGGACTGCTACAATCGCCACTGCCAAAGGTATAGGGGAAGCTTGATACGTGCAGAAAATTTTGCTTCCCTACACACACACAATGCACAAAATCCTCCCCAGGGCCAGCCCAACCTTAAGGCAAAATGAGATGACTCCCTCAGGTGGCAGGATCTCCAGGGGCAGCACATCCTGATGTCGATCTTCATCCTCCCCTTGTTCCCGATGTAGATCGTCACTCGCTCCTTCTTCCCTGGTAGGGAGGGACGTTGTGGTTCGCCTCGGGTGCCAAAATGTCTTGGGCCAGCTCTAATTGCCTTCATTTTCACCATTTGCTAAACCAATTATGGTAGGTTTTTGCTGGGCTGGGCAGGGCAGGGGCTACCTCAGCACTAGGCCCAGCCAAGCCAGAGGCATTATACTGCCTGACAATTGCAGGGACTGACCACAGATGAAAGCCCTGGTGCCTCAGCAAGCTGGGCCCTTCCCTGAGCTTACTGGTTCAGTTCCTGGAATTCCTGACAGGCAGATTCAATACCCCTCAAGCAATAGGGCTTTCCTGAGGGAAGGCATGAAAGCTGAGTGGTACAAACTGATAAACGTGCTTTCAAAAGGGAAGAGTGCAAAGACCCTAAGGGTGTTTCCAGATGATGCGTACAGCATAATTCACCACTGCTTGCACGATTATTGCCAAGTGATCCACACACACACACCCTCCTCAAAGTAGCACTTCCATGGTGAGAAAAATAACCGTTTCCCAGCACTTAGCTACAAATGTTTTAAATGAATGAATAAATGGATGAATAAATGTTTAACGTTCACTCAGCTGTACGTGCCGCTAGCTGGGGGAAGGGAAAGAGAGGGCATTTTCCAGCACAAAATATTGCAGCTGGGAAAAACGGGATCCCTCGCAACAGAGGGTTCCTTGGGGAAAGTCAGTGGGACTCTGGGCAGCAGGTGAGAAAAAATGGTGCATTTTGTGGAAAGTGTGTCATTTCCGTGTTAAAAAAAACCTACCTTGCAGAATTGCGGGTTGCAATTTCATTGCACTGTTTCTCAAGCTGGAGTGCATGTTGCCCAGACATCTCCCCAATGAAATAAATGGGAGTCACGAGAGAGAGCTGGCTCTTGGCAAAGTGAGACATGAGCAGGAGAACTTCCTGTTAGATAATGCCCTTCGGTCTTAAGGCTGCCATTCCCAGCACATTGACCTGGAAAAAAGACATACCCTCCAACATTTCTCCAGTGAAAATAGGGATGCCCTAATCTATTATTATTATTATTATTATTATTATTTGAGTGCTCACTGGAAGGACAGATCATGAAGCTGAGGCTCCAATACTTTGGCCACCTCATGAGAAGAGAAGACTCCCTGGAAAAGACCCTAATGCTGGGAAAGATGGAGGGCACAAGGAGAAGGGGACGACAGAGGACGAGATGGTTGGACAGTGTTCTGGAAGCTACCAGCATGAGTTTGACCAAACTGCGGGAGGCAGTGGAAGACAGGAGTGCCTGGTGTGCTCTGGTCCATGGGGTCACGAAGAGTTGGACATGACTAAATGACTAAACAACATTATTATTATTATTATTATTATTATTATTATTATTATTATTTATACTCCACCCATCTGACTGAGTTGTCCCAACCCCTCTGGGACATCTATAAAAACATAATAAAATATTTGCCATTTTTTAAAACTTCCCTATGCAGGGCTGCCTTCAGATGTCTTCTAAAGTTTGTATATATAGTTATTTATCTTCATAGTTCTGGAGTCGCATAACTCCAAACCCTCCAACATTTCTCTGATGAAAAGAGGGACATCCTACCATACCCGCCTCCAACATTTCTGCGATATAAATAGGGACACCCTGGTAAAGTTGGACATTCCGGGATCAAATCAGAAACCAGGACGCCTCCTGTAAATCCGGGACTGTCCCTCCCTGGAGATGTGGCGGGTCTGTCGTTGAATACACACTGAGGGTTCGGACTTCTGGTGCTAGGAATAGCTCCCTTCCTTTACCTGCCCCTCAGATCTGAGAGGGATCCTCAGACCTCAGAGCAGGGATTCTTTTTAGCTCTCCATCGCTAAATGGTCGGCCTGTTCAAGGCTGTCAGACCTGCCGAGCTAGGAATGATTTGACGCGTCAGGGATGACTCGAACGAAACGTATTGGCACGCTCGCGTCAGAACGGAGCTAAACTGCTTGGAAAGGACAGACGTACACACACAGAGGAAGCGGCTTTGTACCGCGTCAGACCATTGGTCCGTCGCGTTCAGATTGTCTACACTGACCAGTAGCAGAAATCTCCAAGATTTCAATCTTCCTGGTGGCGTCTAGGATTGAACCTTCTGCATGGAAAGCCTGCTCGCTACCTCTGAGCCACGACCTTTCTTCCCTGCGAAAAATGCCCAAGAAAGGTGGTCTCAGAGCGCGCATTTCCACTGGGGGGTCGGGGGCCTGAAGGACTCTGTCCAACGGGAACGTCTCCTAACTCCATTTAGATGTATGGGGCCTGAGCTGGAGGAGAAGGGTGTGGACGCACGGCTTTCGTTCACTTGCATCTTCTTTCGCGCTGGAGAACTTCCTGGTGCATTGCGCATCTACGTTTAGGGCTAGAGAAATCAACAGTCAGATTTAAAAACCCAAAGGCTTTCCTCAACGCAACACCACCATAGCTGGGCTCTCTTTTACGCCCATGTTTTTTAAAATGACCACCCCAGGTTTGCTTTGAATCTCGGTGGCTATTTCAGCTGCTCCGTGGGCTGCACTCCTAACCCCAGTTACCTGGGAGTAAGCCCCACTGAAGTCAACAGGACTTACTTCTAAGTAGACATAGTGAAGCTGGTGCGGTAAGTCTGGACAGCACCATTGCTATGGATGGAGGAGGGCTACTCGATTCGGTACCCATTCACTCCAAGGAAGTATCGGCAGGCCACGGCCTGAATCGCTGAGCAAATAAACTTACTAGGAAGGGCACGATCCTGCCCCATTGGGGCGATTAAACCTGCGCTTAGTTCTCGCCTGTCAAGAGCAAAGGGGATTCAAAAGTGGGTTTGCGTTGAGCAGATCCTGCAACAATTACAGAACATCCACACAGCTAGGCTTTCTAGTCTCATTTCGTTCCGCCTTCCTCGCTCTTCCGCAGCTCTAAAAACACTAATATTACAGCCCGGTACATTAAATGAGCTTGCCTTAAAATGGATACAACTCTTCTGTATTTTACTGGTGCCGGAGAATCGACTTGTATAACTTTTTAAACCCCCGCCTATACTCCTATTTTGGTTTTAATTCCAACCTCCCTTTAAAAAAAAAAAAAAAAAGCATTTATAGGTCACTAGAAACGTGTTACGTTACATGGCGAAATTTAGGGGCCAAGTGAAACGCGGGCAGGTCCGCTCGGTTTCGCCGACTTCTTCCGCTCTAAAAATGAGCTTCACCGCTGAGACCATTGGATTAAATGAAAGCTCTCTAAAGCACTGAACGAAGATTGAGTCTGGGGAGCGAGGGTGAGTTGTTGCGTAGAAATGGAATACCTTTGCAATTATTTATCTCGAGAATATGACCGCACAGTTTGGAGGCAGAGAGGTGAAATGTGGAGCGAATCAGCCCCAACGACCTGGGTGGGCACACGCAGGAAACGTATTGAATCTTTCAGTGGTTTACTTCTATTGTTTTAATTAGGAGATCTGGCGCACAGCCGGGTTGATCTCACTCTGGGCTTCTCCATTGGCTGGCTGGATTCTTTTATTCTTTGGCGGAGGGGTGGAGTGAGACAAAAATTAGGAAGCGTTTTTGCTCTGGAAGTTTTGCTCAAATTCAGCTTGCTACAAGTAGCTGCTTAGTTTATAGTGTTTATGGTGGCGGTCCCCCCCCCCGGAGGGGAATTATGTAATTTCATGTCAATCTTCGCCTTTCTGGCCTGAATTTTCGCAACACCACACCCTCCAAAAAATAAAAAATAAATTCTAGGTTCCATTGCATTGCATCACTAGGATTTGCAAAACCTTTGTACTTCCCCAAAACTTTTGCAACTTGTTTTGAAAAGGCGAGACAAAAATCCACTATCTCCAAAAAGTGGTGGAAAGGAAATCTATTACAAGGAATCTCTGATAAGATGCCATCTGTTCTGAACACCTGTAGTCCTAAATTGCTTCGGATAGAAAATTCAGCTTTATCTGCCCCCTCGGAGTGAGATTCCCAGGAAGATTTCGAATAGAAAGAAGGGGAGGGACCCCCCCTCTTCCTCCTCCCCTCCCTCAGTCTTATCTAGTCTTATCTTCCTCCCCTCCTTTTATACTGCACTCGTTCCCTTCCGATTACATCAAGGATTACTCCTATTCCTACCCTCCATTTAAAAATAACAAAATGTGATTTTTATCTGGTTCCAGACTTCTCTTGTTTCCGAAGTGTGAGAGGTCATGCCGTTGCTTCTCCCTTTAAACTGAGCTAAAGCAATGCAAAACACAGAAGGAAGGAAGGAAGGAAGGAAGGAAGGAAGGAAGGAAGGAAGGAGAGAGAGAAACATAGGAGACAGAAACAACTAGTTCTCAATTTCCCCCGCCCCCGCGCGCAACAAAAAAAGAGCAAAAGTCCACATTTGGATAGAAGTGGCAGTTCATTCCTTTGCTATCACTGCCTTGCTATGGAGGGAATGGACAGCGCCGCCTGGCGGTGTTCAGCGGCTTGAACTCCGCCGGGCGGGGGCACCCAGGGAAAACAAAGCCGGAGAATTAAGCAAAATAATAAGAGAATTAAGGGTCTGTCTCGTTTTCCCCATCTTCGGGCACCCTTGTATAGCATTCCAGTACGGCATAAAAGTGGAACATGAACCGATTGGGACGCACAGGATAGCATCTAAGCGGAGCCACTGCGTTTAATAGTTTTTAATTATATTTTATTTTATTTGGCCAAATCATTGGCTTCTTCCTCGTCCTTCGAAAAGTTTGCGGCAAAGAAACAAGGGCGGTGGGGGTGAGGGACCACGGTTGCGGTGCAATCCAGGAGGACAGGACAAGGAAGGAGAGAGCTCCTGTGACCTCTTATCTAAAAAGAAGCCCCATTTGGACTCAGTGGGACTGATTTCTGAGCAAACCTGCCAAGGCTGGTGGTGCGCAGGCCTAGGAGGCTTGGCCTCGACGTGCGACCTCTCCAGCCGTTCCTCTGCCCAACCTTCGCGATCTTCCAGGTTCCAATGGGCGTCTTCCTGCTGCTGGGTTACCATTCTTGCGTGCCTCGACGTGACGCTGAAGGCAGAGGCCAGTATTGTCTGGTTGTCTTTAATTCATTTGGGGAAGGGGGGAGGTTTTCAGAGTTTTCAGGGTGATCTCCCAGCCAGCCAAAATGGATTCACCCTTTTTCTTTTTCCACAAGAGCGGCTGAAGATCCGCAGAAAGAGCTGAACATAACTGAAGACGCGCAAAAAAAGCTGCGTTTTAAGCACCAAGACACATGCAACCCACCAAGTATTTAACTCTAGAAACGAGACCTTTCTTCGGCTCCGCTACAGCTTTGTAGCGAGGACCTTGGAAATTCTGGAAAATATTCTGGGCTATGTAATATTCTAAACCATAAAGTCTCCCAGTCCCCCCCCCCCCACACACACGGTCTGTCAACTTGGGGTGGTGGGTTTTCCTGATGAATTTGTGCCTGTTCCTTGATCACCGTTCCTTAATTCACCATTTCATGAGGAATAAACTGCTCCTCCTGGACCATGTAAGCTTACCTTTCTGGGACATAAACTGCAAATACCTGCTTTCACAGGGATTAAAGAGCGCCACTTGTCTCATTATCCATCAAATTGCGCGGAGGGTGAGACCGCCAGGCCCTGGAGGCATGCGGCATCATAATAATAATAATAATAATAATAATAATAATAATAATAATAATAATAATAATAAAGCAATCTGGATCTAATCGCTAAGGACCACTTAAAGTTGCTTCGGACTGGAAAACGTAACAGGCGCGGTGAAGGCTGGGACGTTACTGAGTTAACAGGTTGCACGCCAGGCGTCGAATAAAAGGCATTATTGCGACACCCCACACCTAGTACTACGACTACTACCCTCTATATATAATTAAGTTTTTTTTCTTTCTCTCCACTGTGTGGGAAGGGAATTTTAAATTCCAGACTCGTGACATTGGCGGGGGGGACGGGACCCACGTTGTGTTGTTTATTACTATTAAATAGAATACTCCCCGGCCTCCCATATTGAAGGGAAATTTTAAAAACCGCTTTTGTATGAAACTCCATGCATTTCTCTAGGCGATCATTCGTGCCCTTTGTCCAGCCCTCTGCTGACACGCTGCCCCACCCAACACGCAACACATCTGTTCCTTGGGTCTCATTTGGGGCTTATGAACAACACGCAACCGATCCCGTGCGCGTTTCGTCGGACCTTCTCCCAATCTTCCACGTTCCCCCAGAGTCAGGAGACACAGTCCAAGCTGAAGACGTCCAATCCTGGTGTCCACACCAGGCTTTCGACGACATCCTGCACACACACACACACACACACACACACACACACACACACATCCTCACCACCAGCACCCAAGTCCTCCTCTCCTCTCCTTTCCTGACCTCACCTGCCCATTTTCTTTCCGCGCCGCGCACTGGTAAGCGGGTTGACCTCATTCTCCTGAAAGAAGGCAGCGCGCAAATGGCAGCGCGCAGTCTTGGCCTCTCTGTGGATTGCTGTGGTTCACCAAAACCAGGTTCCATTACGTTTCCCCGTGGAGAAAATAAACAGGGGGGAAGATACCTACGCACGTTTTTCCCCCAGCCATTCTGTGCCCTCAGTATTCGAATCAGAGCATTGTTGAGCTGGAAGGGACCCCAGGGTCATCCAGTCCAACCCCTTGCAAACCAGAAAGGACAACTAAATAATTAATCATAGTCCTGCTGTTAGGACTGCTACAGGAACCAGCGTACAGTTTACAGAGAAAGGCAAATTCTCTGCCCGAAGAGCTTAGAGAAGAAGCTAACCAACATCAAGCCACTTGTCTCTCTCTAACTTTAGTTCGCATCTGGCCTGATACACAGTTCCCTCCAAAGCTCCCTCTCTATTTTCGCGACATGTTTTGCTGGGCCTAATAAAGGCATTGCCGTCTGTGCACCTTTGCCATAGAAAGGTACAAAATGATGGTTTTAGGCGGATCTTTTTTAGATGGAAATGCAAATACAAAATAAATACGGAAATAAATACGAAGAGGTAGGTCCGTGTTCTCCCCGCGCTCCACACGCAGAGAGAAGCCGAGAGACTTGAGCGTCTGTCTGTCTGTCTGTCTGATGCAGACGAGGCTGAGCTCTTGATTTGGGGAGGGCGAGGGGGCTGCCCTTCTGTTGCCTGTCCTCTCGAAGGCGGCTTTGACGTTGAAATTCTCCGACGTACGTCGCAGGGACTAGCGGCTTGCCCTCAACTCCACATTAGCAAGACAGAAATGGACTCGGGACCTTATCCGCATATTGCTTGTGTGTCCGCTCTGTCACCCACTCGTCTCTTCCGCCCATTTATTGGCTTTTAATATTAAAAAAAAAATGTAGGCGACACTGGGCCAGAGCAAATGTTTGAACAGCTCAGGAAGTTTATAAAAAGCGACTGAAAGTTTTGCTAGCGTGAACAGCACCGGCAAGAGTCGCTTGCTCGGACTCCAGCCTCATCCACAACTCTGTTAAGCCGATTTACTTAGATTTAGACGCGATTAGGAGAGCCATTGACTTCAAAGACGCTGCATCAAAAAATTAACATTCAGTTTAATTGGCTTTAGCCAAGGTATTTGGGCTTAGCCGAGCTGTGAGACAGACAGATCACTAACTTCCAGCTTTCTTGCCATTTTCACGCAGGCTTAGCAGAGGCTGAGCCCAATGGCGCACGATGGGACAGACTGCTGAGTAAACACGCTCTAGGATCACACTCCGGAATCCTTTATATGCCCATGCAGAAGTTCTTTTAAGTACAATGGAGCCTATTGCTGGGTGAATGTATATATATATATATATATATATATATATATATATATATCTAACGCAGCAATAACAAAGGAACCTCTCCGGCGGAAAGTTACTCTGCGCCAGCTCCATTGAAATGAATGGGGCGCCCTCAATCAGACAGTCTTTCCTGGCTCCCATTCATTTCAGTAAGGCTTGCGCAGGAGAACTTTCCGCCGGAGCGGGTCCTTTGTTGAGGGCAGGGCGGGCGCTTCTTTTGTAAGAAAGGTCACCTTTCATCTCATGCGCCCCTGTTTGCTTGACTGTTGCTGCTTTTAACTTAACGCTCCCTTTTAATTCCTCCAAGGCGGATTTTCCCCTCTCTGAAAATAGGAAATCGTCACACCAGGGAGATTTGGGTTCATTCCGTTTTCTAAAACCAAAACAAAGGCAAAAAAAAAACCCCAACCCCATTACACTACAAATAAATTGCAACACGCAACGAACAGTTTGGGTTCCTCCATAGTTAGAGAAACACGACTCCTCGTTTCCAAATGTGCACGTACTTCTAGTTACTTGTACACATCTCTCGATCTCCTACTCCTGCGTTTGGTAATTGTTCTTGGCTTGAAAAAGACCTCCAGTTCCTTCCTTGCCTCCCATTACCAAGAGAGCCCAGTGAAAATTCCTTGATGGTGAAATAAAACGAATAAATATTAGCAACAGCAAATGGCGAGAAAGAGGGAGATCGCCCTTGCCCGTCGGTGCATCTCAAGGCACAACGTAGAGTCAAGTCACTGTCGTCGTCCCCCCCCCCCCCAGCAGGAAAAACAGCCTGACGTTCTGCAGCGCCGGAAACTCCAACCACGGGGTCTCTCGTTTGCTACCCTCTGCACATTTACTGCTCCTAATTGCTTGGCATAAATGCCTGGGCAAGAACTGGGCATTTGCTGGCGTCGCTTCTTTGACATAGCTCCTCTTTCTTTTTTTCTCTCCCTCCTTTTTGGGGGGGTTGGGGGGTTTACGGCGAAGCTAACTTCTAATTACTGGAGGCAATCTATGCGTTACGGGCGAAGGCATATTCAGAAGAACGCCTGCACAAACCAAGCAGGCTACCTAGAGGCCACCGAGTTATGAAGTTGCTTTTCCCCCTCCGCCGTAGCTGCCATTGGGCTGGTTTTCGGCCTATGTGGCTCTCGGCTCTCACCCCCTGCTGCTTAAAAGGAGATAAAGGGGATAAGACTTCACGCCTCCACACCACCCTCTTGGGGTGGAATAGCTGTTTCCAAACACTGACAGCCCATTTTTACTCACACAAAGTCCCCCCGCTTTCCATAGCCAATGTCCTTAGGATCGCACCCTTGAACAGCCATCCTCTGCACCGCCTGCTTGGATGAGAGCGTGCCTGGTTTGGCCACCCTCCCCACGGGAACTTGGGGGTAAGAGGCAGCCGAATACAATACACTGTTTCCTTGTATGTGGCAATTTTGTTTTTTGTTTTTAGACGCCCCTTAAATGGAAGCGAAGTCCGTCCCTTGCAGATCCGGAGGAGGTCTGCAGTCCTATGCAACCTTCCCCGAGAGTAAGTCCCATTGAACTCACTGCAGGAAGCGGGACCCTCCTCCTTCAGAGGCACAGGTAAACAGCGATGACTGCAGACTGTTTTCTTAAGCTAAAAGCCCGTTTGGCACCCTTTTGCTATCTATGCCGTCGAGGAAACGCGGAAAGAGTGGATAGAGGAGCCAGATTCACAGCTGGGTTCCGGCGACGGAGCCCGGAGAAACCAAAGTGCTTGCGTTTCACACAACTAAAATCCATAAATAGTGCCCCCACCCCCACCCCAAAACTAAACTGGGTTTAGAAAGGGAAGGGAGAAGTCTGCGCCAGTCCAACTGAAGTCGACTGAATGGCGCTGCTTTTTTTAACTGCCGCAAGCCAGTTTGGGGACAGAGTGTTAGTTCGGAAAACCGAGAAAGAAATAACACGGACCCCTTTAGGAGGCTTGAGAAGCGACCTGAAACAGGGGTTCTTCCACAGGGAACTGTCCCAATCGCCGAATGGTGGATTGAGGTCTAAGTCGTAAAGGAAACAATCCAGCGGGAGCTTCTCCTCCGCCAGCCCTACTGAAACGCAGGAGCATTATGCCCCTTTACGCATTTCCCCCGACTTTTACTGGGCTTCCACAGGAGAACTCCTCTTCGAATTGTGCCCGAAGTTTTCCTGGATATCCCCCACCGCGCGCCCCATTTATTGGTTTAAACTTTTTGGTAAAGTCACAGAAAGTTACTACAGACCAGAAACTGCCGTTCTCTTTCTCCCTCTTCCCAGCCACAGAGGTTCGCTTCCCCCCGTCCCCCCGGTTGCCAACATTGGTAAGCCTGGCTAGCAGTTCCCTAGTTAGAATCGAAAGCCTTGCTTTTCCCTGGGAAGAAGCGGGGAGCGGTTTAAATTGACTCCTGGGTTTTCTAATTTAATTGCCAGTTGTGGTATAGCAGGGGGGAACTCTTAGGAACACACTGTTCTAAGTTAGAAGAGGAAAAACGTTAGTTAACAAATAAAACTTTATATAATTATTATTAAATTAAATCAACACTTAGAGGTTTGTTAGTTTTTCTCCCCTAGTCACTTTCCGTCCACCGCACACTTAGGTGTATTTATAACAGACTCCAGAAGGTAATTGCAAAAGAAAAGTAAAACCTTTTTAATACATCAAATATACGGAATTTTAATCTTTTAAAGCGATACATTGTCTATTATTTTAAATACATGACGTCATCCTTGCTTCTGCCCCTTCTACAGGGTGGACTTAAAAATTAAAAAATAGTCCAGTGTTCCTTTTAAAGAACAAAAATAAGGCAAATGGAGGTTTTTGGAATCGTTGTTGGGTTTCCTTTCTTCCAGAATAAGTACAAAAAAATACCAATTCTCTTTCTGCGATGGCATACATCTTAAAAAATAAATGCAATTTGAAATTCGAGTCGACAAATTGCAAGTTAAGTGGTAAAGGGGTTTTCTGTTTGTTTGATTTTGATTTTTAAAAAGAGACATGCATTTAGGGTTTTTTTTCCCCCACCCACCCCCAATGAGACATTAAATAAGAAGGTACAATACAATCATAGCAATTTTAAAGTAACATTAAAGAGAAGACCTCTATTTTCGTTTTCGTTTTATTTATTTATATTCTACAACGGGTGTTTCCACTTTAATTTTTTCTCTTTTTTTTCTCCTTTAAGCCTATCGAGCTGAAGTTATGTAATGCACTTTTATTGATTCATTGTCCCGCTTGAAGCTAACATAAATAAATACAGTGCCCATGGATCCAGTCCTCAAGATGAACACTATCTTTATATATATATAAAAAAAGTCAAATTTCAATTTTCTGTTCTTTTGTGGGATTTTTTTAAAGAAAGTTTTGAAGGGTTGCTTTGTGTTCTTCGCCCCGTCTCTCCCCCGCCCAACGAGAACCGTTGCTTGAAATTCCTCGCGCCCCACCCCACACCCTTTCGACCACCAAAACAAAAACAAAAAAAATTCAAAAGAAGCCCCAAAAAAACTCACTGATATCCCAAAGCGGACGCTGTCGTCAGTCTTTGCCCATAGAGTGCGTAAGGGGAGTAATACGGTCCCGTGGCCGCCGGGACAGGCACGGGGGCTCCCGGGGTGGGCAAGGGGCTCTTTGAATAAGGGTGGTAGCGGCTGCTGAGTCCCAAGGCGTGGTGCGGGCTGCGCAAAGCCAGGGTGCCGGGGCTTCCGGGGGCAACGGTGGTGGGGATGTGCATGTGGCAAGCCATGGCCGCTGCCGCCGCGCTGGCTAAGGAGGTGGAGCTCGGGTAGCTGGACAGCAGCTTGTCCGTGCCCGGGAAGGCCGTGTGAGTCCGCAAGTGGCTGAGCAGCTCTTCCGAGGTGGCGAAGCGCTTGTCGCACGGTCCGTTGGCCGACACCCAGTTGCAGATGTGCGGCTGGGGGTCGTTGGGGAGCATGAAGCCGTAAGGGTACAAGGGGTGGCCGGCCAGCGAGGGCGGCGTGGCTCCGCTCAGCGACGAGTGCACCGTGTGCAGCGGGTGCGTCGGGTACATCAGCGGGTAGCCGGACTTGAGCGCCTGGTCGTGCGCACACGAAGCGCTGGCGGCGCCGGCCAAGTGGCTGGCGCAGTGGTAGCTCAGGCAATAGGGGTCTCGGCACAGGCTGGCCGTCATCACCGACGGCGGGGACGCGCCGGCCAGCGGGCTGGAGCCCGCTTTACTGCAGCCCAGGCTACCGGCCAGCTGCAGGCTGCCGGACTTGGTGGGGTCGAGCGCCACGCCATGCGGCAGGAACTGCGGCGGGTAGCCCGCGTACGCGCCAGCGAGGGAGCCCGGGTAGCTCATGCCGGCGGGCGGCAGCGGAAACACCGTCTGGCCCGGCTTGTAGGGAGACACCGGGGCCACCAGGCCCGAACTCAGCACCGCCGCGGCCGACGAGGAGGACGTGACCGTGTTGCTGCCGCCGCAGGAGGACGAGTCCGACGACGCGGACGACGACGAGGAGGACGACGACGAGGACGCCAGGAGGCCCTTGGCGCTCTCGTGGGCCGCTTGGCTCAGCTCCGCTGTAATCCCGCCACAGCCTGAGCCCAGCCGGCCGTGGCCCCCGGACGGCTCCGAGCCCGCCTTGGCGCCGCAGCCGTCGGAAGAGTCTTTCTTGTCCGAGTCGCCGGCCTTGCCGTCGGCGCCGGGCAGCAGGCCGGGCGAGCAGGCCGAGGCACTGGACGTGGGGCTGCCTGTCCTTGGCGTGAACGGCTGGCAGGTGGCGCTCGGCACACGGAAGCCCGACTTCTCGTTGCCGCCGCCGCCGCCGCCGCCCGAGCCTCCCCCCGAGGCGGCCGCCGAGCCCCCGACGCCCGCCGACGCCTCTTTCTTGTCCGCGCCGGGCTTGGAGTAAGGCTTGAAGCTGGACTTGTCCTCTACGCCGATGTCGCTGAGCTTCAGCGGGCCCGACTTGGAAGAGTCCTTGTCACTGCCGTTCGATGTGACAGACGAAAGCTTGGACGACGGCGACGGGTCGGGCTTGCCGATCTGCGAGCAAGTCTGAGCCAGGAGAGCCAGCGGGCTCTTCTTCGCGTCTAACTGCAGAAGGCCAGGGGTGGGGGCGAGGGAAGAAAAAGGGAGAAACGCAAACGTTTAGTATGGGGGTCTTGCTGGGAGGTGGGGTGAGGGGAGAGAGATAAAAGGCGGAGTGCCAGTTTAAAGGAAACAAAAAAAGTTGCAAAAGTATCCGGAAGCCCCTGGCAATTACCGAGAGGCGCAATCAGCAGCCCGAACACTTTTTCTGGGCTTACGCAAGCATGCTTTATTTGTTTTATCAAGGCAAATTACTTTATAATTGCATAGTACTTATGGCAATACTTTTGCATTTTTTTAAAATGTGAAAGTCTTCGGCGTCTTTATGAGGAAGCGGACTCGCTTTCAGGCTGGTCACCCGGGAGTAACTTTGCCCCCCGCTTCCCCACAGTCCTTCCCCCAACGCTGCAACCCCCTCCCCGCGCCGTTGTTGGTAAGAAGTCAAGCTTTTTCGCTCTCCCCAAGCAACGCTTGTGCAGCTGAGTGGATCCCTCAGTGATACTATTTATAAACAGATCCCAAGTCGAAGAGATTGAAGCCGTTTCGGTGAAATAGCCAAGAAATCCTATTCCTTCCGTACATTCCGCTTTCCACCCGCTTCCCTTTGCCGCCGCCCCACTGCGGTGCTCCTCAGTATCACCCCACAACGTTATCATCCCGAAGATCTGATCTGCTTCCCTTGCAATTCTCCTCCCAACCTACAAGTCACGCCAGCATGTCTTGTGTTTTTTTTCCTTTTTTCACACACACACACAAATAAATGATCGGTAAACTGCTTCTTTCAAACTGCAGCGCGTTGTGAACCAGCGAAATGCTCGCTAGATCTACATTACAGACGCTTTTTGCTCCAATGATAAGGCACGCGAAATGAAGCGGGGAGACGAGGGCGGTTGAGGTGGTGGTGGGGGGGGCGATGAGACAGGACCCGAGAGTGGGCGCGACTCTGCATTACACTGCACGTTCCGCTGGAGAAAAGTGGAGCCCAATAATTGCAGCAGAATCACCTTTATGGGGGAGGCCACCAAACCAATGGGCACATAACCATTGTTGTTTAAATTTGCAAACCTCTCAGAACTGGGGAGCACTTTTCTAGGAGCATGCAACCTCCATTAAACACGAAGGGGGGCTAAGCGGGGCTAAGTAAACGCGCGCAGAATTCCGCTGCCCGGACGCGGGGGAAGCCCGCGGTTGCGGTGGGGGCTGGGCTGGAAATCGGAAAGCGTCTTTTTGCAAAGGATTCCCGTCCGGGAAGGTGGTCGGTCGGTCAGTCTCCCGCGGTGTTCATCTCTCTCTCTCTCTCTCTCTCTCTCTCTCTCTCTCTCTCTCTCTCGCACACACACACACACACACACACCCGTCCGCCCAAGATCGCGGCGCCCTTACCTCGATGGGGCTGACTGGGGTGGAAGGCAAAGGCTGAAGGTATTCGGGGTGCAAAATGTGTCCAGTCCGTGCCGTAAGCATTTTCAGGACTTTGATGGGGAGCCGGTTCGCCTGGCGCAAAGGGTCCGAGGGTGGGACAGAGTGGAAGAAAGGTTTGCTGCTGCTGCTGCTGCAGTTGCCGCCGCTGGTAGAAATCCCAGTGTGTCCGCTTTGCCAGGGAAGATCAGAGCCGGAGCTGCTGCTGTTGCTGTTGCTGCTTCCGAGATCTCTCGCGCCTCCTCCTCCCGCCGCCGCCGCCGCCGCTGCTCCACCACCACCTCCTCCTCCTCCTCCGTGCTGACTACTTCTTACGGCAGAAAGCAAGGGGGATGTAATCATGACCCAAAGCCTCGCATGAAAACTGGCGGGGTGGGGGGGCGCCCGGCGCGCGGATCAGGAGCCCCAACAGGGCGTCTGCTTCCAATCTCTACGGGAAGGAGGGATCACACATAGATGCGCGCACTTTATTTAATTTAAAAAAATAATAATGGAAGACTCGTCCAAAATAATAATAATATTTTTTTAAAAGAAAGTCCTTTGATGGAGGGGTGCGTGAGAATTCAAAACGGAAGAATGCTACAAAACAGAAATAATCCTCGTGTGTGTTTTTTTGCTGCTGCTGCTGCTGCTGCTGCTGCTGACGACGGGGGTGGAGAGGTATGGGGGGGAAATCTGGAGCTCTGCTTCCCCCTGTCTGTCCCAGTCCCTCTTCTTTCCCTGGGCTGCTTAGCTGGCTGGCTGGCTGCGGGCTCTTCCCCGGCCGGCCGCCTCCTTTTTTTCCTCCGCCTCCCTGTTCAGCTGCGATGCGAGCCGCTGCCCATCCAGCGTCGGATCTGGCAGAGGAACTCACTTCAAAAGCAGCTGAATTAGTCGGAGATTAAAGCCTTTGCCGCCTTCCAATCAAATGGGACCCCGAGGTGATTGGAGGGTCAAGGGGATGTGACGTCACCTTCCCTCTTCAGGGGCTTTTCCACCACTCGCCCCCCCCCCCTCCGCGATCGCTTTTCTTTGGCTTTTTTTCTAATGGTCTCTTTCTTCCTTCCTCCCCTTCGCCTTCCCCGCCTCTCTTGTTTTTGCTCCTGAGGACAGGATGGATGGGCATCAATTTTGTGTTTCACGTAAGCCACTCGCTATTGATTTTCTCACTCGCTCCCCTCCAGTATTTCCTCCGCACCGCGCTAGATCTTTTTTTTTTTGGGGGGGGGGGGGGCTTGTAAATACCTCTAGAAAAACGACAAGGTGGTCAAGTTCCCGAGGTAGGTTTGCGCAATTGCGCGCTTTGTGCCGTACCTTAGAGGCCTCCGCAGTGCGCCCGCCTTCCGTAAAAAAAAAGGCAGGGAAATTATTCTTAGGGTCCCCCCACTACCCTCACCCCACACTGATCCCCTCTTATTAATGACGCCGCACTTCCCATGGCCCCCCTTCTTCCGCACACCGGAAAATTATTTCGTGGGTTTCTTTCCTTTTTCTAAATCTTTGCCCATCGCGCAGCATTTTTGTTCTTTTTCTGGAGCGCGAAACTAAAGAACTAATAGGCTTCTTGCCTCCTGAAGTACGAGTCAAAAACCGCCCAATCGGGTCTTCGGTGACTCTTGGAGGCTCTGGACGGAGATTGGGAGAGGCGCGCGTCACATGCTCGCAACACTCCGCCCTTCCTTAAGCCGCTCTCGTCTCCCTTTCTCCCCGCTTTTTTGGGGTGGGGATCCTCCGTCCCTCCCTCCCTCCCTCTCTCTCTCTTCCCCTTCATCAGTTGTCAATGCTCCCCAACCGCAATCAATCAGTTATTTGTCAGCCCCTGTCAATCCTCCCTTGATTTATGTCAGGTTTTGTTGCTGATTACAAGCCTAGTGCGACTTGAAGGAAGGAAGAGAGGGAGAGGGGAGCAAGGAGAGACAGGCAGACAGGCAGACGAGCTCCCTGGAAAAAAGAGCCATTCAATTTAAAGAGTAAATCGCTCTCCGAGTAAATGCAATTTGTATGCCAACAAAACAAGGAGCGACTCTCACTTCTCTTTTGGCGGACGCACCTTGGGGAGAAAGAGCCGAGTGACCGGGCAGATTTTTTTTCTTCCCCACGGCGATCGCTGCGTCACTATTATTATTGTTGTTGTTGTTGTTTCATATTTTCGCTTGACTAATCAAGATTACAACCCTGGGACTCAGTCCCCTTGAACTCAGGGGCACTTACACGAACAGGATGAGGCCGTCACGTTGCAGAGGCAATCCACTCGCCCTGGCGCGAGTCCCCTTTGAAGTCCCCACTGGACTCCGTAGGGCTTACTTTGGAGCGCGCTCGCCCAACGACTTCGGCCCCGACCCGGCGCGCACTTACTTGGGAGTAAGCCTTGCGGAACTGTGCAGGGTTTACTTCCGAGTAAACGTACCGAGCTCAGGTTGTGGAGAGGTGACTTTGACTGACCCTGGTGGCGCGGGAGGGAGGGAGATGCGAGTTGGTGCCGGATTTGGAGGCGGGAGAGAGGGGGGGGGGAGGAGGAGGCAGGCGCATTATTGAAATTTTATCGCCAATCCGTCTCTCAATCGGCTGGCACGGCGGAATGTTTAAAATGAGATTAAGATTGACATCTTGAGCAGCCCGCGGAATGCCAATACTGACAAGAGCTCGCAGGGAGAAGGAGAAGAAGACGAAGGAGCCAGGGGCGGGGGAGAAGAGGCGGAAAGGCCCGGGATCAAAGGCTCGGCGGAGGCGATTCATTGCAGCCTTCGAAGTATTTGTCCACAATTACTGGATTCACCACTCACACGCACACCCCGCTAACTCACCCCTCACGTTTTGCCCCCGCGCTGCCCTATTGATCTACCACGTGGTTCCGTGAGCGGTGTGTGTATCTCGACACCTTGCTCGCACCTAGACGATTTCTTAAAACAGAAATAATAATCGGTGCAGATCCAGCGGGGAAGTGCTCCTGCGGCAAACAACAACAACAACACCCTAGCGAAACAAATGGCCAAGAGCCGCTCATTTGTAACAGAGTCCAACCAGCGCGATCCCCGTGCGCGCTTACTTCGGAGTAAAACGTTAGTCTGGCTGGGCTGCAAAACCAGACGTTTGGGGAGACGTCAGTTGCGCGCTTGTAGGCAAGGCAGCGCTTCTTTCTTGGCCGTTTTACCCTCGGCTAGCTTTAAGGATGATGCCCAGGCGACTGAACATCAAAAGAGTCTCCCACTTTCGCTCTGTCTTCAAAGATTCCGGGTCGACTATTTCCTAGTGCTTTTTTCCAGTTTGCAGTAAAATCATCATCGTAAAATAGCTGCTCTGATTTTCTTCTCAAACTTCCTCATTTACCTTAAGCTGCCCTTCGAAGGCATAATGTAAATAAGTATGTATCTCCACAGGCCCCAAATAAAAAGATCGAAAGAGAAATGTGTCTCCTTTTGTTTCCGGATCTGCCCGGGTGGCCTTGCGCACATTGCAACGATAGGGAAAAAAGGTCAGTGGGAGATATAAAACACGTTTGACAAGGGAAGAACAAGGCAGGAGGGCTTTCAGGGGTCGCGGCCAATTTCTGAGCTGGAATCCTCCTTAGATCCAGAGGCCGAGGCCGGAAAGGCGCCCTTCCTTTGGCTCACTTGCCAGGGCGGGCTGGCAGCCAAGAAAGCAAGCTTGGAGTATTTTGGGGGAGGCATTGGGGATCCAGCGCCTTCACCCAGGAATGTTCCCCCTTTCTGATTTCTGTTCAGACTTGCCAGTCTTGTGTGTTTTCCTTTTGAAAATTGAAATAATAATAATAACAATAATACAGTGCATATCTTATTGTTGCTCAAGCTCTTCATATGCCTTGTCTCAACTACCGCTACAACAGCACTGACTTACTACTATTCCCAAAATTTCAGATGGGAGTGTGAGTGGCTTACCAAAGACCACCTATAGGATTCTGGGCAAGGACCACTATGGGATCTAGGGCTATCCGCGTATACTTGGAAGTAAGCCGACTTTGTTCAACTGGCTTGACTTCCAAATAAGTGTTCCTAAGATCCTTTGGGGCACAGGGAGTTCCTACTGGGAGCATGCTTTCAATGTGGCTTGCGCAGGAATTCCCAGGGAATTGCGCTCAGGATCCCCGCCTCCCCAGGTTTAAAAAGAAAACAACAATAACAACAACAACACGAGTATTTCCCCCTCTAGGTGTGTCATGGAGTAAAATATTCCAGAACGACCTTCCAGAACGTGCTCATTGTCCACTATATAAGGTATTGAAATCAGTAGTCTGATCTCTTGGGAGACGTAAAGTGCTGCAGGGAGGGGGAACGTACGGTAGATGCCTTTGAAAAGGATAGGCAGATATAATACAACATGATCTAGAAAAGCGTAAGGAGTCAGGGCAAGAGTCCATCATTTGCTCCCAAGGACACCCACCCTCCGTGGATATTTCCATTTGTGGATCGCGTGGAAATGCCTTGAAAATGAGTCCTAGGGGGTGCCCCCAGCCCCCACACGCCCTGTCCTTTCTTTTGTTGTCGAGACCAATTGATAAATGGATGGAGAGCAGTAAAATTGAGAAAGGAAGGGAAGAAAGGGAAGCAGAAAGCCCCGTCCAACCGCTTCTTCATGTGTGTTCATTTGCATTAAAGTGCTTGGAACAGCTGTTTTCCTTACAAAACCGGAGAGACTTCTATCTGTTTTCTCGTTGTTATTTGTCCGGCCTCCCAGGGTGAAAAGACTAAAAGATTAATTGTCTTAAGGTAGAGTTAGATGTGGGAAAGGGGTTTTTTTCCTCCCCTCTCTCCTCCCCCTCGGGAGCTGGGAGTGGAGGTGGGGGTCGGGGAAAGGGGCCTTGTTACAGTTCTAAACCGGGGGAATCAAAGGTGATTCTCCGGACATGTGTAAAACAAGCGGCGTATTGACACGTGTGTGTGTGTGTGTGTGTGTGTGTGTGTGAGAGAGAGAGAGAGAGAGAGAGAGAGAGAATATCTGTAGGCTGCCTTGGATTTGTAGGGAGGACGATTCACAGCTCCACGAGGACAATTAATAACTTCAGAAGGGCAGAGAGCCTTTGATGTGCGATTTCAAACCACACCCCGGTCTGCAAAAGCCAGTTTGTTGCTGCTGCTGCTGTTGTTGTTTTTTTAAAAAAAGATTGCGTAAATAAATAAATAAATAAAAGTAAAGAATAAGCTCCAGAAGGGTCAATCTCAGATCCTTAAATTATTTCCTTAAATTCTGCTCCTCCTCACAGGATCGCATCTAAGACGGGCTGCGAGACGGCTTTCAGAATTAATAAAAATAAAAATAAAAATAAGAATCCTAGAGCGCCAGTTCCCAACACCACCACCGAAACACTGGCAAAAAAACGCTGACAAAAACTCAGATAGCCTGTTTGCTGTTTGGCAATTATTACTTGTACAGTCTTGCTCAAAGTTAATGTTTCTTTCGGTCGCTGTTGGAGTGGGGGCATTTTGAGGTGGTTTTTTTTTCGCGGGATGCTTATTGTTTTTTGTTCTCTCTCTCCCCCCCCCCCCCAGTTTAAGAGTTGGGGGCAGCAGCTAAACCTTCGACAAAAGGGAAGGGGGGAGCTGCTATTCTTTTACGGGGGGGGGGGGGAGAAGAGTGAAGGGATTAATTAGCAAGTGCCAGTCCACACTTTCGTTTACCTACCAGCTATTGGCAAAGATGTCAAGTCGATTTTATTTGCACACAATGGAAATGATTTATTTTCACTGAAGAAGAAGGGGGGGGGAGGTAGTGGGCTGGCAGATATTTGAGGAGGAGAAGGAGAGAGAGAGAGAGTGGGGCGGAGAGGAGAGGAGGAGGAGGTGGTGGAAAAGTTTGAAAATGCCTTGAACTATTCACTGTCGAGATGGCTAATCAGTATTGAGGCTGGAGGGCAATCGGGCAGCTTTTCAATGCGGTTTTCCTTTCATCTCAAGCTGGATGGAGGCGCTCAATTAAAACCCTATCAGTTTGTAAGTAAATCAACGCCTATCAAAGTTGTCACATCAAACAAAACGATTATTATTGCGGCCCGCCTCCCCTATTAATCTCCTTCTAAAATAATCCGCTTGACAGGTCAGGCTGGTGAGCTGCAAAACCTGGTCAGGATCACCACCACCCAAAAAACAAAATAATATATGTACCCCAGCCCAACCCGGACTGACTTCTGGTTTTTCCACCCTTCGGGAAAAGACAGTGCAAACCCTTCGATTATGGTTTCCCTGCCTCCAATCTTGCTTTCCCCTGTCTTGACACTTAAGTGTCAGATTTTGTAGGCAGTCTTTGAGTAAAAGCTCGAATCACTGTAGACCAGCATCAAACCGGGCCTCTGCGTCTCTCTTGATTTCCTAGACCTTTTTAAAGCGAGAGGGAGAGGGGGAAAGGCGGCTGGTCTCACTGGAGTAGCCAGATGTAACAAACATTCCCTACCTGCTTGTGTTTAACGGCGTTTATTATGCTTATGTCTCGCTTCTTCTCTATCGACCATCAAATATGCCCGCGTTGCTGTGACTTTCACAAATGTTCTATATTCAGTGCATGTGGAAATGCATAAATATATTGGCATGGTGGCGGGGGTGGGGTGGGGAGAGAGGGGGGAATAAAACTTCAGCATATCTGAGACCCGGGAAGAATGCAATACAGTACTACAGTAAGAGGAAGAAAGTCCCCACCGAACGGGGGCGGGGGCGGGGGCGCGCGCGCGGGGGGACGCGCAGGCAAACACACACGGAGCCACCGCAGCCTGGCCGTGCGTTCAAAAGAGAGTCGGATCACTCCTGCGCCGCCGCCTCTTTCTTTTGCTTTTCTGGTTTTTAAAGCAGCGCGCGTTGATCGCGAAATCATGTGGACAGCCGTCGTGCTAGATATGCAAACTAGTTTCTCTGAGGGACCAAAAAAAAAAAAAGTGTAAAGGTTTATAAAATGCACGTAGACGCAAAGACCTACAGGATAACATTGCACGACCCCCCTTTATTTTTTAGAGACCTATCAGCTAGATAGTAATCAGTGTGCAAGGTATATTGCATCCTCGGCTGTGGTCTTTTGAACCGAGCAACTGAGAACCACGTCTTTGGTTCCCCTCTTTCAAGGGCGCGTTCTTCGTTCTTGTCTAAATCTGTTCCAAGGTGGTTTGCTTAATCTCCTTTCGCTTTGTTTCCCGCGAGGTGGGGGTGGGGTGGAATCCGAAAGCCCCTTAGTAGCGCCGCTTAACAAAATGAAACTTTTCTGTTTAAAATTCTCTCGACGAGCTGCTTATTCAGCTAATATCCGTCCCTTTACTTTGGTGGCCTGAGCGCGGGATTTATGCGCCAATGTTTTGGAAACCTTTCACTAATCGGACCCGGCTGTGCGTCTCCCACCCCAACAGCACCCTGTTCCTTTAGGCGCAGAACGTCATTTTGGGGAGATCTTGGGTTGCTACCTAAAAAAAAAAAAAGTAGACACCTTATTGGCAGCAGAAGGAAAGTGAGTTCAGAGCTGTATGTGACGCCTCTCAGTTTGCTAACCCAAGTGGCGTTTAACGTTCGCACCAAAAATATTCGTCGGGAATGCTGATTTGTAATTAAAGCATGCCCAACGCCTGCTCTCAGCCACACAAATGAAGAATTTCTGCCCAGAGAGTTGAAGCCAGGGAAGGCAAGGCAAGACAAGACTTCTCGGTTTCAGGGAGCGTTTGAGCTAATGGCGCACATCTCTCCAAAGGAGCACTGTGTATTTTCCGCTCCAAGCCTAAGGGCAGAGTGAGGCAAAAGACGGCTAAACGCATATTTGGTTACAGAGAGGGGAGCGTGTCCTACGATTATGCCGCACGCAAGGGAGATGATCTCGCAGATCCACATAAGGCGCACAATCTAGCGGGAAGCTCTCCGGCGCAAGCCCCGCGGACATGAACGCGGGCTCCGCAGGGTGACGCGCTCCTTGCCCCGTTCCCGGTCAGGACCGCAGGAAGGGATCAGAAGAACTGCGCCCTGGGCTGCGTGCCCTGGCCTCATGAATATGTTTGCTATGGAAACTCCGCAGTTCTCCCCGATGTTTGAAACTCGAGAGCCCGACAAGATACTTCCCTTTGGAGAAAAGTTGTTTCCAAGGTTAAAATGCTAAATGAGGCATATTACTCAGGGAGCTGTTACATATATGCATACACATACGCACACATAAAAATTATTGCGCGCGTGTGAGGGTCCAAAACAGCTCCTTGATCTTATCTTGAGAAAATAATTTAGACTGAGGAATTTATCCAGTTTTGCAGTCCTCCTCCAAGATGATACATCTACCTGCTTCTCTCCCTCCTCAAACCCCAGATCCCGTGTGCTTTCATCGTGCACCCTAAAAATTAATTCCACCTAAAGTACATTTGTCACTTGGGACTGTACTTTAGTAACGTGCAGAATAATTTACATCCGCGTTCATCAGGACTGTCCCAGGGATGATGGATCATTTTGTTGAGTTGCAGTAAGGGGGGGGGGTGGAATGGAAGGAGAGTGCGGAATGATCTATAATGATGTAATATATACATTAAAAGGGTGTCTGGATGATCAGAGTTTTGCTAAAAATGTAAAAGGGCTTTTTGATTGATAACAGGGGTTGCTGTTTTTCTGCAAGGGCTGTCAGGGGCTGACACAATGCTTGAATTATTAGGGCAGAGAAGGGCAACCATAAATTTCCAGCGTCAGGCAAAAACTCTCTTTATTGTCTGTATGATGGATGGGCCTCCGTACTAGACACCAAATACTTCGTATCACCCTTAAATGGGAACACATTTTTCGCGGCCATAATTCATGTTTTTTAAATAGAAAGTTTGAAATGCTCGCCTATATTTCACGGGCCTGACATATTTATGAATCACTCCCTGCATGCAAATATAATTATTTAAAGCACCGAGGCTGACATATGGGTTAGCAATGGACCAAATGCTGTTAGTGGAGTGACTTTCTTTTAATCCTCTAAATTGAATAGCCTGGCTAGGGGAAGAGAGGTGGGGAGCGGGAAGGGGAGAGGACTGGCTACCTGTCAATAAAGTCAAAGGTAAAGTTTTTGCTAATTTTGTCTCGGGGAGAGAATGAGATTCTGGCTTGATTAGGTAGATCTGACAAAAAGGAGACTTCTGAGCCAAGTTACTATTAGGTTAATGAAAGATACACTAATCTTTGTCCCAGATGCATTGCTTCCCTATTAAAAAAAAAAAAAAAAGGAAATAAGAACCAAGGTAGGCGTTTGTTGTTGCTCACAGGGTACGTATATTGTTCTGCAAACTGTAGGTTCCTACTTTCGCCTCAACCTCTTGACCTACCAGGGGGGAAATATACAAAGGACTCTTTTATAAATCGTAGTTAAAACACATCCGCTTTATTTATTTAGGTGCTTTATAAATAGGGAATAAAGAAGAGGGTGAAAAAAGGTATATCGTCTGACGTGCAAGGGACAAACATCTCTACTTGCCCACGGTTGCTGCATTATGTGTTTGCAAACCAGTTCAGCGTTTCCCCCTCAATGTTGAGCAGCGTTTCATTTTACGCGCATCTGTTTATTTCCCCTCTGACGCCCGCTTCCCTTATCCCTCCGCCTCAGGCAGATCTGCAGAGATCCAAGAGGGAGATCAGTTGGCCAGTCACATTTTAATAACGTAAAATAAAAAAGATCTGAATCTTGCTAAATAGAAGACCTTGCATAAGGAGCTTTTTCGGGAGTCTGAAGAGGGCCAGCGACTTCTCTCCCACCCCGCCACCTGGATTCCCAGCGCAGGCACCCCGCCGCAACAAACTGAGTGAACAGCCGGAGCGCCGGAGCCACATCTCTTGCTCTGCAAAACACAGACAAGCGAGGCCCCAGCAACAAATCGTCCCTTAAGATCCTGCCGCGCCGTCCGTTGCTCCGCCACCCCCTAGGCACCGAACTGACGTTACCTGCACCTTCCTACCGCGCGTCTGTTTCCAAACACTGCTCTCCAAAGTGAACCAGGAGAATGTATATGCTTTCGTGGACATTCAGTTCTGATTTTTTTTTGGAGATGTTGGTATTGCATTAAAAAAATAAAAATAAAAATGTGGCTGGGAGGGTTTGCAAACGAATGGGAAGGGATTGAGAAGGCACGGGAGAAGCTTAGGACACCCCCCCCCCGCCCCACCCCAACACCGCCCCAGCCTTCTCTCCGCGCGGCGCAAAGGGACAACCGTGAAAGCGAAAGGCAGGCGAAGCTGGTCCGGAGAGGGGAGGGGGAGCCGAGAGGCGCAGCCGCCGCAGCAGTTGGCGACACTTCCGCCAAGGGTGGGGTTTCTTAGGGACGCCTTTCCCAGGCCCTAAATTCCGCCGGGTTGCGTTTCTGCCTCCGCCAGAGCAATGGCTGGGAGGCTGCAGCTTCAGGAATGGAAATGGGCAGAATAAGGCGTTGCTAGAATGCACTGTCGCGCTTTAGACGAAAGGCGCAGGGTGTGTTTTGGAATAGCTTCCCGCTTCAGAGCCATCTCCGGCAGCCCTCCCTGCAAGTAGAAAAGGAGTACCGTGGGCACCACGCCAGGCCTTTGTCCCTCACTGGGGTGCCAACTTCAATAACAAATTTTTTTTTGAGGGGGGAGGTAAGCCCCATCCTGCATAATCGATCACAAGATACGGCACATGCACACCATTTCAAAGGCAATGACAGTGACAAAGGCAATGATTTGAGGCCTCATTTTTTTTCAGGCCATGTGGCCAGCATGACCAAGCCACTTCTGGCAAAACCAGAGCAGTGCACGGAACCGCTGTTTACCTTCCTGCCGGAGTGGTACCTATTTATCTACTTGCACTGCATGCTTTCGAACTGCTAGGTTGGCAGGAGCTGGGACCGAACGACAGGAGTTCACCTGCCGACCATTTGATTGGCAAGCCCAAGCGGCACAGTGGTTTAACCCACAGCGCCACCCACGTCCCTAAATCGTTCATTACATTGTTGTTTTTTTTATGTGTGGGTTATTACCCATGTAACGTTGTTACTGGATCAGAGCAAAAAAGCCCACTTAGTTCAGCATCCTGTTCACCAGAAGCCTCTTGGGAAACCCTCAAGCAGAGATGTATTCTGGTTCTGGCACAAATGAGATGCACGGGATTGCACTTTTCTCCTTGTTCACCGCTCTGGGCTCCTATCGAAAGGGCAATATAGAAAAATAAAACCAAGAATGCAATAAGGCTAGCACAAAATATTTGAGCTGTTCACATCTTGCCTGTGTGCCGTGCATGGAGTAGACCTCATATGAGAACAATAGGTAAAGGGACCCCTGGCCATTAGATCCAGTCATGGCTGACTCTGGGGTTGCGGTGCTCATCTTGCTTTATTGGCTGAGGGAGCCGGTGTATAGTTTCCGGGTCATGTGGCCAACATGACTAAGCCACTTCTGGCAAACCAGAACAGCGCATTGAAACACTGTTTACCTTCCTGCCGCAGTGGTACCTATTTATCTACTTGCACTTTGAGGTGCTTTCGAACTGCTAGGTTGGCAGGAGCAGGGACCGAGCAACGGGAGCTCACCCTGTCGCGTGGATTTGAACCACCAACCTTCTGATCAGCAAGCCCTAGGCTCTGTGGTTTAACCCACAGCGCCACCTGTGTCCCTATGAGAACAATAATATCAACCTATTTTACAAGGTCATCCTGGTTTCCTGGCGGAGCTTCCCATTTTCACACCACATGTAAAGATGCTTCAAAATGACCTGTATCAGGGGTAGGGAACTTTTTTAGGCTGAGGGGAGCCAGAGGCATTATCTGAACAGGTTTGAACAAGGCAAAAACACTCAAGGAGGGTACAAGTCAGAGATGGTGAAGAGCATGGGCTGGGGATGTCCCAAGTGTCAGACAGAGATACATAGTCACATTTGGGGCCCAGGCCTGAGGTTCTCCACCCCTGAACTCTGGCCAACACAGACACAGGTTCTACACACCACATTGCCATGGACTGGTTTGGCATAGAGGAATGATGGGAGGAGAGGAACCAGTTGGGGAACCACCAAAGGAAGAAGGCTGAGAGCCCAGGGAGTAGTGGTGGAACAATGATGAGTGTGAAGAGGGGGAAGACTGGGAAGAGAAGATGTCAGAAGCTGAAGAGTTAACAGGACTTCGTGAGCAGGCAGAGTCTGTGCCAGAGAGAAGTTGAGAATGAGAGGCAGAAGCTGAAGCAGGAGATGAGGGAGACCAAGACGCAGAGATGAGTCAGGTGGGTAAAGAGTCACAGGTGTCTTCCCCTCCTGCTGTGACAAGCTCTCTTCCCTCGTCTCCCAAAACCAGAAGAGGGGTGAAATGGGCAGAGCAGCAGCAGGCTGCATGCAGGCACAGTCTCTGATTGCTTGGAAAAAGTCCTGGAGAGGAGGGGATTTTCAGTCTCGGCAACTGATTCATGGGGTAAGACCCACCAGAGATGAGCTGCTGTGCTCATTAGGCCTAATACTCAGCCAAGTCTGTGAAGATTGTGTTTTTGCTAATAGTTAACTCCAACTTTGAACAGTGTGATTTACTGCTGGCTCACTCTTTGACACGCTTCAAGATTATTATAAATAATTAAAATGAGATTGTGTACTTCCTATGCATGTCAAAGTCACAAACCCCTTTGATTTACACATCTAAACGCATTCAATCTTATTGTGTATATTGGTCTTTGAATCTGAATTTTGTTATGCCTACTTCTTTTTAAATTCTGTTGATTTTTTGATTAAGCCGTATATAAATCTTGTTAAGTAAAAATAAATAAAAAGGGATGATTGCAAAAACTTCAAACTGAAACAAAGTGAGTATTGTGAAACAGCTTGTGGGCTGCGGTGAGGTGAGAAGAAGTAACTGAAGCATATAAGCAAGTGAGTCTTTGCAACTCCATTAGTGGGAAATAAGAAAGATAAATCTGTAAATGATGACAAGCTGGCAGGATTGCTTTTAACCTGAGTTGTTGGAAGAATGTCTGAAAGCAATTTTCATTAACATGAAAGATAAGACTATAGCTGATGAGCATGTTGCTTTTATTATTCAGCAGGGATAACCAACTGGCACTGCGTGGTCACTGGAGCAGTTTTCTCTGACCCATAATTATACTTTATCTGGCTATAACTATATTTGGATCAAGGTGTGGTAAATAATCTTACTGTAAGGAAAGTGGGGGAGTTTTCAGTGGTAAGCGAGTGGTGTCCTACACAAACAATAGATTTCTCTTTAAACTGTATGTGCAATGCTGACTTATTAAGGGTGGGGGCTTGGAACACAACTTTATTCTGTTCTCTAAGGCTCATTTTGAAGCTTGTCCCGTCCCCTGCCTTGAAACGAGGTTTTGATTCAAAATGGGATAATCTGGTGCTATTATCTGGTGACATCTCTCTCTGCTGTTGCCAAAACCACCCCATCCCATTCACTTCCCTTTTCAATCAAAACTTACCCAGACAGCAGCAGAAACAGCTGTGCAGATGTTAGGCTATGGTCCCCTACCTGGTTCCTGGGATTCTTTCAAGGATGCTAGACGAGATTAATGTTGGTCTGATGCTGGAAGGCACTTCTCATTTTTTGTACATACTGGAGTACATAACACAGATAAGATATACATGAGATCCTGAGTATACATGCATGTTTTGTAACTTTAAAGCATGTGGAGAGAGAAGGGCGGTTAAGCCTCCAAAGCAGCTTTCAGTGACACCAGATGCACAGTGTAAATGTTCTCATGGATGCAGCTGCCCACTAGGCAATGGATTAACTCTGCCCATTGTATTTCATACAGGTGGCTGTCTGCAGTGCCAGGTTTCAGTCATTCCTCACCCAATGCCAAATAGATTAAGGCAGCCAAAGGCTAAAATCTTAGTGTTTTGCTTTGAGGGGGGCCATGCATGATGCTTATTAACTCCCCTCTGCCTTCTTTAGGTGTGCAGTTGTTGGGGCCATTTTTACAGCCAACGTTTCTCAGTTCACCTACGATGAGCAATTAACATGGGAAGCAGCTTTCAGAGCATTGCTTCCCAAATATCTGATAGCTGAGACATCTTTTTTTCTGAATTAAAACTGATGGCAGCTTTACTCTTATGCCTGCAACACTATTAATTTATCTACCCTAAATGGAACGCCACACCCTCTAAGTTTCTGCATGAGTCAGCATTCTGGCTCATACAGAGATACAATGGTGAGACTCCTCAGTGGGCACTTCTGCATTGTCTCTCTGTGAGGAATTACTTAATTATCAAATTACATGTGGCACAGAGACCACTCTGCTACTTGCAGTGTCTGAATGGAACAAGCTAGGTCAGAGATGTAACTTAATGCAGAGATATACACCTTCAGAGAAGGCTGCTATTGTATCTTGGCCATTCAAGAGCTTTAATTCATGTACAGTATTACCTTTAATTTTCTAGTTCCTTCAAGGACTTAAAATGATAAAACCTCCTCCTCTCTCATTTTTAAAAGGAAAAATTTCAGGAGATCTGATGTACTATCTTGAGATAGCTATTCTCCTTACATGACAGATGACTAAAGATTTGTAAATGTAAACTTAAGGTTGGCTGCCATTGCTATTTCGTGTAAATGGATTTGAATAAGTAGAAAAATGTATAAATACTCAATGCATTGAACAAGTCCTTTCTTAGAATGAGAAATAGCTTTATGTAGTTTTTGCAAGCAATGGGGGGAACCAGGGTTGCTCTCTCTGATTAATATTTCTTCTAGGAAAAGGGTGGTAGTTTGAAACACTGACAAATACATTTACAAATGATTTTCATCTTAATCTATACCACTTTACATAAGCTGATTGAGTGTCTAAATTAAAAGCTTTTATTCATCATGTGAAAATGTAAAGCTATCTTTTTTAGAGACATAATAAAGCATCAGGTTTTTAGACCAAACGTTTATTCACTTCTTTTTTTCTTCTTTTTTTGGAATGTTAACTCAACTTGTGCTCTTGCTATCAAGCTCCTGCTCAGGTTTTTAAAATGGAGTCTGCATCATGTATTGCATCTGTCAGGAAACTGTCAAGTTTTATCCTTTATGCTGCATTTAGTATGAATTTATTATTGTGATTGTGATTAAAAACCATAGTGGGACAGCTATCTGGCCATATGCCCATTACCTACTCCTTATTAATTTCAAGCTAGGAAACAGACACGACAGCCAGCCAGATTCCTTCTTTGCTTGAGAGTCAGGTGATCCAGGAGAGCCAATAGCACACCACTTCCTGCTTCAAGGCCAGCTGTACTCTCTCAGGCTGCCCAGTACAGTGGTGCCCCGCAAGACGAATGCCTCGCAAGACGGAAAACCCGCTAGACGAAAGGGTTTTCCGTTTTTCAATGTGCTTCGCAGGACGAATTTCTCTATGGGCTTGCTTCGCAAGACGAAAATGTCTTGCGATTCTTGCGATTTTTTTTCGCTCCCCACCCCCTTTTTCTAAGGCACTAAGCTGCTAATAGCCGCTAAACCGCTAATAGTGCTAATCCGCTAATAGGGTTGCTTCGCAAGACGAAAAAACCGCTAGACGAAGAGACTCGCGGAACGGATTCTTTTCGTCTTGCGAGGCACCACTGTACTAGCAATAGCAATAGAAAAACACAACAAGTCACACACTGTTGATGTCTTAATATTGGCACATCTGGTCTAAACTTGAAGTGGTTTTCCACTCCAGCTTCCAATGGAATCTGAAAGAACAGGGATGCCCAGGGATCGTTTGTGACTTGATTTTTACTACATGTTCTGTGTCACTCTAACCCAGGAGTCAGCGAGGTTTACCTGGTCTGGGCCAGTTCACTCCAGCAAAGATCCCTCCGTGGGCCAGATCACGTTCACGTGTGATCACACGTGGTTGCAATTTTCGGCGTCTGAGCATGCGCAGATGCAATTTCTGGCACCGCGGAAGCGAGTCCACGCGCCGCGTTGCACCGGTTTAGCACAGCGTGTGGGGACTCGCCAAGTGGGCGGCTTGGTTCAGGGGCGGCTCATGGGCCAGTTAAATGATCCCTGTGGGCTGCTTGTGGCCCACGGGCCTTAGGTTGCCTATCCCTCCTCTAACACTTTTAAAAAAATCTTCATGGTGCCAACAGAGTGACCTGCTCCTCTCCTAACCCCTCTGCTGATACACTCCCAACTCCTGTTTCTTGGTCTGTTCTCTGAACTGTCCAGCCCAGCTGTGTCTTGCCGTGGAGTAAATTCAATGTTGGTTCTCACATGCATTCTTCACTTGCAGCCCATTCCTAAGGTTGTTGTTGTTTAGTCATTTAGTCGTGTCCAACTCTTCATGACCCCATGGACCAGAGCACGCCAGGCACTCCTGTCTTCCACTGCCTCCCGCAGTTTGGTCAAACTCATGCTGGTAGCTTCGAGAACACTGTCCAACAATCTCGTCCTCTGTCGTCCCCTTCTCCTTGTTCCTTCCATCTTTCCCAACATCAGGGTCTTTTCCAGGGAGTCTTCTCATGAGGTGGCCAAAGTATTGGAGGCTCAGCTTCAGGATCTGTCCTTCCAGTGAGCACTGAGGGCTGATTTCCTTAAGAATGGAGAGGTTTGATCTTCTTGCAGTCCATGGGACTCTCAAGAGTCTCCTCCAGCACCATAATTCAAAAGCATCAATTCTTTGGCGATCGGCCTTCTTTATGGTCCAGCTCTCACTTCCATACATCACTGCTGGGAAAACCATGGCTTTAAGTATACGGACCTTTGTTGGCAAGGTGATGTCTTTACTTTTTAAGATGCTGTCTAGATTTGTCATTGCTTTTCTCCCAAGAAGCAGGTGTCTTTTAATTTCATGACTGCTGTCACCATCTGCAGTGATCATGGAGCCCAAGAAAGTAAAATCTCTCACTGCCTCCATTTCTTCGCCTTCTATTTGCCAGGAGGTGATGGGCCCAGTGGCCATGATCTTCGTTTTTTTGATGTTGAGCTTCAGACCATATTTTGTGCTCTCCCCTTTCACCCTCATTAAAAGGTTCTTTAATTCCTCCTCACTTTCTGCCATCAAGGTTGTGTCATCTGCATATCTGAGGTTGTTGACATTTCTTCCGGCAATCTTAATTCTGGCTTGGGATTCATCCAGCCCAGCCTTTCACATGATGAATTCAGCATATAAGTTAAATAAGCAGGGATACAATATACAGCCTTGGCGTACTCCTTTCCCAATTTCGAACCAATCAGTTGTTCCATATCCATTCCTAAGGTATCGAGCCTTTAACCTGTTTGTTGGTGTTTGCACCCGGCTAGCTCCTCCTGGTGATCATCCCATTTGGATTGGTTCCTTTGCCCAGCATAACATGGTCTCTGAGCCTGGCCTTGACCAAGAGTGGAAGGAGGTTTCGGAGCCAATCTAGTGAGCTAAGTCCTTGTGTGGCCCAAGTAATACCTGCAGCCTCATTTTGTGCCGCTGCAGATAAAGCCAATGACAGAATGGTATGGAAGCGAAGAATATGTTGAAAATTCCCAGGGAAGGTCTTTTAGAAGCAGTACAATTTTAAAAACTCCTTTGTGTATTTTAAACGAAGCAGTATTACAATAATAAACCAATCATTAAGTGGGGGAAGTACCACTTTATATGTAGGGACCCATTTGTTTGTGATCTCTCATTTGTAGATAATTTTTTTTTTAGCAAAACCACAGGGGATAAAGTTTGGGAAGAAGTGAAGCAGAAGACATTAAGGGGGAAAAAAAGGGAACATTTTCTGCACTAAGGCAGAAAAAAGAGAAATACTAATAACCATTTCCCTGCAGATACAGCTTTTTTTTTTACAATTTCAGGATAAGGGTTCATAAGGTGACAATATTTACTTGTAATATTGAACACAAGATCAAATTTCTAAAATCTAAGAGTTTTCTGAGTTTCCTTTTTTATTTTTGACCTTTTTTCCTGCATGGTATGCCCCCAACTCAGCTTTCCATGTGCAGCTCCCTTGCACTACAGCAGGCGTGAGGAACCTTTGCTGAACTATAAGTCCCATAATCCCTGGCCGTTGGCCATGCTTGCTGGGACTAATTGGAGTTGTAGTTCAGGAACATTTGGAGAGCCAAAGGATTCCCACCTTTGTGTGACATGGACCAAGGAAAGGATGCACTCTGCGTTGAACTTGCTTTCTCCTCCAGACAGTCATCTCTTTGGCATGGGGCAGGGGATATGGAAAGAGACCACTTGCTCTGCTGGATTCCAAACCCTTTCAAATATTGTGCAACTACGATTGTTTTCTTTTGAGTACATCTACAGCAGGGATTGGGAACCTCTGGCCTTCCATATTGATGGACTCCAGCTCCCATCATCCACCATGCTGGCTTAGGCTGATGAGAGTTGGAGTCCAACAACTTTTGGAGGGTCACTGGTCTTGATCTCTGATCAACACTATAATTTTTAATGGGTTTTATGCTGGTTTAACTGTAACACAAAAGCATTTGGAAAAAATGCAGCCTTGTAAGTGGATTAGGGATTTCTTGGTAAAAATCCTTAGCTCTCACATAGTGCTACAATTCTGTAAGGCCCTGGGGACTCTCTCACAGTAGGACCCTTGTACATTTTACACCATCATGGTAGCTTGGCGGAAGAAGGGAGGGCCTACTTTCTACTACGCTATTGCTGCTGATGGGTGGTATTGCAGCTACCAGCAGAGATCATATGCTAGAAAGCGGCCAAAAGGATGTCACCTTGTCCTATAAAACTGCTTCTAGCCTGGCTCATTAGTCTGAGCTGAAGACTGAGTTCTCTGCCTGCTTGCTTCACAGCATGCCTCCAGACTTCTACCTTTGACAAGTTCCTAGGAATCCATGGCAGCCATGGCACTGAAAGCTGCTTCTTCTCATTAGGCATTGCATATTTGAAGACCAAAGTACAAAATACCCATCAATTGTGAAGGGTGATTGAAAAAAAACAAAACACTCACAGGAGCGTCAGTGACTTTGCTTATTATAAGACATTGCATAGTAACAACATAGGGTTAAAACACACGGCTGGTGTTGTAAATTAGGCTTGAATACATTCAAGAGTAAGCTTTTGAGCCTTGTCGATAGTCTCCTCCTCAATGAAACATGAAATAGTGCCCCTGGCACTCACTTAATGAGGCAGCAGGATGATCAAGCTAGCACAAGCAACAGAAGTATAAAACAGGGAGAGGGAACCTGTGGCCCTCAGTTGTTGTTGGACTACAATTCCCATCAACTGTGCCTGACCATTGGCCATCTGGCTGGGGCTGCTGAGAGTTACAGTTCAGCATCTGGAGGACCAGATGCTCTCCATCCTTTCTTTTATATTGTAAAAGAAACCACCAAGCCTACAATCCTAACCCCACTTACCTAGAACTAATTCTGAGTTATACATGGTTTAGGATGTGCTGTAAAAGTGTGTTTGCTTTTTAACCTTACTCTTTGTTTCTTACCCATTCCAATTTTTTTTTTACAGTTTCATTTTTATATGTATCTACAGTGGTGAAGTTAGATATGAAAAGAAAAGTGAAGTTCTTTGGATTTCGAAGGTGAGAAAAAAATCACTGGCTACCTAATAGTTATCCATCATGATTGCCAGTATAGTTTTGAAATTTGATAGCACTGTCAGGAAGCAGTTTTGACAAGAGAAGTAGTGGGTGTTGTTAACTGATTATCTGCTGGCAAGAACCTCAGGCCCTTCCATGGTAGAACCCTCTCAAAGTCTGGGTTTCTCTCAGAGGTGTGCCCTGATGTTACACAGCAAAGATGTTGACCACACTTTTATGGTGACTGCAAATGAATCAGCTTTCCTCCACCACACTGCACTTTTCGCCAGCTGTAATTGGTTAGCTATTTTAGATACATAAGTTAACCGACACTAGAGGGATTGTAACAAGCGATAACAGCTTCCTGGTCTAACAAAAAAAGCTCCCTTGGCCCCCAGAGTCACTTCCTCAGTTACTTGATCTTTGCCTGTTACTCAGAAACCGTTTCATTACCAGAAACCATTTAATTTCGCCTTCTGAGAGTGTGGCAGAAAGCACCAGTTGCAAAGGGCAGGTGAAGACAAATGAGATACATCTCCATGACAGCAATGAGTGAAGCATTATTAAGAACATGGATTCAGTCCCAGAATAAATACAGGTGAAGTGAGACATGTGTAGCGAGAGGTTTGCAAAATTATGCATACCTGGAGAACGTGGATAAAAGTATGTAAAAGATAACTACAATGTTGCGTCCATCTCCTTTGAACACCGAGACAACACATTTTCAAAGCTGGTCTTCAAAAAAGCCAAGCAATGAGCAAGGCCTGTAAAACACTGATATTTACTTGTAATACATTTCTTATAAATTAGAACACTTTACCCATAGAATATTTCAATAAAAACTAACGGAATCAGGAAAACGTTAAAGTTGTTGCAAAGTGAAATGCAATAGGGAACAGGGTTCAGAATTAACCGGGGTCATCATGATGGTGGTCTAACAGTTCAACTTCTTGGTTACAAAAAAAGTCTTAGAATGGCAACATCACATACTGTATTCTTGCTGTCTAAGCCCATACTATGACAGCAGATGGAAAAGTGCTATGCTCAGTGGTAAAACACATGCTGCACATTCAGAAAACCCCGGGTTCAAGGTCTGATATGTCCAGTCAGAGGATCTTGGGTAATAGCATTGTCTGGGACTTTATGGGGTAGGCAGTGGGTCTGACCTTAGTATAAGAGTAGGCTCCTTATGAAGTCATCAGTGATGTCACCATTGTTTCTAGGGAGGGGGCTAGAAACATTCACCTATGTGGGGTGAATGTTCTTCAGTGTCAGGGACTAGGCAGAGGAGGAATGGTGGAGACTGCCTTCCCAGCCTGACCCTTCCAGAGAAGAAGGAGACAGTTCAGAATTACAACAGGGGTTTGAAGGAGGTTACAGCTCAGAGGCAGATGAGGGGGAAAACTGGGAAATAATGGGAAAGGAGGAGGGGGAAGAAGAAGCACCACCACCAGGGGAGACACAGCTGACAGACTAAGTGTCTTTAGAAAGCATTCCAGACCCACCCTCTCCCAGAACCCGGTGAGCATTGAAACTAGGAGAGCAAAGAGCTCAAAGGCAAAAGGCCCTTTCCAACACCCATAGCAATGACTCACAAGGAAGTGAGAGAGACGGAGGGGGTGGGGTTCACTTGGAGCAACACCATTACTCCAAGAGGCTGGATTTCTAAGCCTCTCTCTGTGAATATCGAATAAAAAGCATTGGTAAGAGCTTTCGTTGTTTTATCCATTCCTGGCAACCTACTGTGGGGGGTTGGATCCTCTGTCCTCTGATGCCTGTTGTCCAGTGTCTCAAACCCTTAAGTGAAAAGCAATAAATTCCTGTTTTCTGGGATGGTTTCCTTCTTCCACAGAGCATGAGGGAGGAACGTAACACTTGCCTAGCTAACCAAGTCAATCAAATCAACCCTGGTGACCAATGAGGTGATGGATGTTGAAGACAGAATGACCTCAGTCAAATGCACTACCTCATAGGCATATAGATCTATACACAAAGAGGAAACAATAAAAGAAAGTCAATATAAATAGAGAAGAGGTTAATGCACCATAGGGGGCAGGAAAAGACAAATGCATTTAAAGAAGTGTGTATCTCTATGTGTACCATCTGTGATAGGGTAACAAGAAGGGAAGAAACTAAGGTAAAGGGACCCCCTGCCCATTAAGTCCAGTCATGACCGACTCTGGGGTTGCGGTGCTCATCTCGCTTTACTGGCTGAGAGAGCCGGCGTACAGCTTCCGCGTCATGTGGCCAGCATGACTAAGCACTTCTGACGAACCAGAGCAGTGCACGGAAATGCTATTTACCTTCCCGCTGGAGCGTTACCTATTTATCTACTTGCACTTTGATGTGTTTTCGAACTGCTAGGTTGGCAGGAGCAGGGACCTTCCAACGGGAGCTCACCCCGTAGCAGGGATTCAAACCACTGACCTTCTGATCAGCAAGCCCTAGGCTCTGTGGTTTAACCTACAGCGCCACCCACGTCCCTCTGGGAAGAAACTACCCACCCCAAAAAACCCTCTAGTACCGCAATCATATCATATGGAAGTCACACTGTGTTCAAGAGGGCTTCCTCTCATGTAAGTGTGAATATGATAGAAGATGAGGAAATACCGTCTGTTACTATTGGGCAGGAATTTGTTAAAGGAGCTAATAGAAAGCCTTCACTGCTTTGTTTGAGGAACATGAAGACCATCGTAGTCTTGCCTGGCTTCAGCGGTTCTGGATTTTGCTCTTTTTGCCTTTCTGCCATTTCATATAAATCACTCAGTAGGGTATCTTCATATGCTGCTTCATACCTTTCTGTCTAGAAGGGCAAGATATTTTTTTAAAAATGAAAGACCAGAGTCTGAGATCTTTCCATACGCTGTATTGTCAAGTCATTTTCAGGCAACCTGCTCAATTTTACAGGTATATATTCTTTCTATATTTCAGTGAGTGAGTGAAAACCCATCATGCCTTTAAAAAACAACCTGCAAGTTTCCATTTGTTTGTTTAAGTAACATACTTAGTTTATTAAGAGCACCAAAGCCATCAATAGTTGTAACTATAGCCATTCTGTATGTACAGTTACAGACGCTTCAGGTTACGTGTTTTCGGGTTGCACACCGTGCCAAACCTGGAAGTACCAGAATGGGTTACTTCCAGGTTTCAGTGCTCACGCATGCGCATAAGCACTAAATCACACTTTGCGCATGCACAGAAGCGCTGAATTGTGACCCGCATGTGCGCAGACACGGCGCTGTGGGTTGTGAATGTGCCTCCCGCATGGATCACGTTTGCAACCCGAGGTTCCACGGTATATGGGAAATTTGAATGCGCTGATTGAAGGTGGTATCAAATATCAGGCTATTTCTTCATGAGCTAGAAACCTGACATTTGGTACACATATATAGTCGAAAACGTCCTGTTTATTGAGGTGGGGGTGAGGGAATCTAAATTTGCTTGTATGTCACGCCTTCAAAATGGAGGACATGACTGTAAAATGGTATAGCATTGCTTACCCAGAGGGGCCTGCCTGGTACCTAACTGAATGCATTTCCAACAATTTTTCTTTTGTTGATTGACCCTTGCTCGATTTGACTAAAGGCCAATGAGATGGGAAGCTTGAGAGCAAGGCCTGAACCCAACAACACACTTCCCACTTGTGCTCCCTAGCAACGATTTTTGGGTGGGTTGGTTGTTGTTGTTGTTGTTGTTGTTGTTGTTGTTTGTAAACTGGTGTCCTGAATCTTCTGGTATTCAGCTTCTTTGGATCTTCTGAAGTTCAAATCCGATGTTTTTAATTTTTAAATTCTCTGTTTTAAATTATCTGCTCCTGCTTTTTGTTTTGTTTTTTAAGTGCTTTTACTCACTGGTATTTTAAAAATGTATTTTGCTGCTTGTTATGTTTTTAGCTCCTATTTATAATTGTGTAAAGCTGCTCTTTATTGTATCTTGTTGGGCTTTTATGATTTTATGTTGTTTCGCTGTTTTCTTGTATGATGCTCAAAGAGCTATTGGGCACCTAATAAATGCAGAAAATAAATAAATATTGGACAACTAGATTGCTTTACCCCCTGGCAGAATGCAAAAGCACTCAAGCACAGTGCAAGCCAAATTGAAGATAGATGGTGGTTGGCCTTTGGGAGCAGTTCTTCAAGGTTCAAGCCTACTCAGATCTTGGAGGAGGAGGAGGAGCCTCCAGCAGATCTCCAGAATGCCAATGATTCTGAAGCGCTGTTGGCTCTGGATATCCCTGCCAAAGACTAGAGGTCACCACACCTGCTGCATGGCTTCCCCTAGCTGGATCTCTGACCCGCCACTTCCCATCTTCTTCAGGGTCATAGGAGCAGAGGAGATGGTGATCCAGATGGGAGCTTCAGCGCTGCCAGCCAGGTGCCTGGCTAGCTGCATCGGAGGCTTAGGATGAGGTGGTAGCTCATGGATCAGGGTCTGCCCAAGTGCTAGGAAGGAGCAGAGTCTCCAGCTTCTATGTAAGTCCTTGGTCTGAGCTACTTCATTGCCGGAGCAACAGCTCTTTCCCCAAGTTCCAGCCTTTTTTGTGAGGGAAATGGACAAGCAATTCCCTGCGGCAGCCAGGGGCATGTGTATATACTTGCAGAATGCATGCTGACTTTCATAATACGAACATATATACTTACCTTTGTGGCTGTCACACTTTTTCAGAGCTCTAGATAGGACACTATTAAGAGAATGCCTTCCAAAGGATTTTTTTGCTTCCAGGCGTGTGCTCAGCTCTGGGAGGCAAGAGATCACACATTTTTATATTGGAATGTGCTACTATGCCTGACAGCTATGTAAGAACAATGAAGAATGGTAGAAAAGGAAACAGCAACCACCTTATATATTAAGGTATTGGGGCTTTGCCCAAGATAAGGAAGGAAATGTAAAACCCATTCAAAACTGAGAATATGTTGCAGGACACACATTAGATAAGGTGATGACATGTACTATGTCACATCACCAATAGAAGTTGATCCAGTTTAAGATATCCCCTTATCTGCTTGTCTCTCTAAGGATCGGCATAGCATTAACACTCAAGAATAAACTTAAACACAGGACCAGATCTGAGTGTGCCTGCGGCCTAGGCAGAGGTCTGCATCCATGTAAACCCTCCATATCATAGTTTCTTATATGTATGTCTCTGTGTTAGCTGGGGTGGCTAGACAGCATGCCATCCATGATAAATGCAAATAGTTTTTCCTCTCCCTCCACCTCTCTCTCTCTCTCTCTCTCTCACCCCCCCCCCCCCACTTCCTAAACCCCTTGTGAAATGTCTACTTTGTCCAATGGGCAGGCTGGTCCTGCACACAAGTGCATGGGGTGGATTAACAATTTTGGCAACCACGTGCAAACCACACCACAATCAGGTGACTCAGTATTAATAACATACAATAACAAAATGCTGTCAGACCAGAAGTAACTATTCCATGAGTCAAGGTTAAACCTGCACTGCAGTTGGTGAATGTTGGGTGCCATTAAGGCTGAACCATAGAACCATAGAAGTGTAGAGTTGGAAGGGATCACGAGGGGCATCTAGTCCAACCCCCTGCAATGCAGGAATCTTTTGCCCAACGTGGGGCTTGAACCTACAACCCTGACTTTAAGAGTCTCATGCTCTACCGACTGAGCTATCTGCTTATCCAGTTGGCCGAGTGACAGGATGATCTGTGGCACACAAACCGCTAGAAAGTTCTGCATAAGCACCATTGAATTGAATATTAAAATGATGTTAATAGCTAGGCACAGCACAACTAAAATAAAAAGCACAGAATGGTCGCAAGCTTACAATACCATAGGCTAATCCAGGCATGGGAAACCTGTGGCCCTCCAGGTGTTTTTGGATTCCAGTTCCCATCACCATCGCCAATGGCCAAGGATTTTGAGAGCTATAGTCCAACATCTGGAGGACCACAGGTTCCCCATGCCTGGACTACACACACAAGAAGAGGCGAATGTACGGAGGATCATGAAAAGGAAATTAGGTTGGTGGTGTTGTAGTTCAGAGGCAAGTTATTAAGAGGCATTTAAACCCACCTTAAATCCAGGCTATTCCTCCCTTGCAGATGCATTTTTAGTAGCGCTTGTTCTGTGACTGGAGACCAATCTTCCCTTACTTTTGTCTCTGTAACCATAGGAGCGTAGTAAGTTGACTTATTCTGAGTCAGATCCATTGGTCCCTCTAGCTCAGTTCTGTTCACACTGGCTGCCAGTGGCTCTCCAGGGGTTCAGGCAGGAGTATCTGTCCCAGCCCTACCTTTCTTTCAGTGCTATTCCCAGCTCCAGCTGGTTCTCTGGCCACAACCCGTTGGTTCTCTGGCCACAACAACCAGGAAATGATAGACATAACATTTTACAGGGACAGGAAGAAATACCACGGACAGAATAATTGCCACACACAGGAAGAACAAGGATATAGTTTGAGTGCCTCACTTGTAGTTCTATAAATCATTTAATGTGTCAAGCACGAATGGAAGTTATTAATACTGCAGTTGTTGCATAAGGGATTACTATTTTGACCGGAATGTAATTGAAATTAGTAAGATTTTGGAATGCAGAAATAAAGAAAATAATCAAACTATCAAATATAGCACCCGGGTGTGTGTGTGGACCTGAATTATATAATTCTGTATTTTTATGATTGGTATTAGTAATTGCATTATAATTTGGTATTGTTATAGTGAGGCAATTATTGGATTGTAACTGAAAACTGAATAAAAATTGGTTAATTGGAATGATATAAAGTAATCAGGAAGAGGTGTCACTGCGGCAACCACAATAAAGAATTAATGCAACCATAAGGTGGGAGGGACGGGGGTGGCGCTGTGGTCTAAACCACTGAGCCTAGGGCTTGCCGATCATAAGGTAGGTGGTTCGAATCCCCACGACGGGGTGAGCTCCCGTTGTTTGGTCCCAGCTCCTGCCAACCTAGCAGTTCGAAAGCATGTCAAAGTGCAAGTAAATAAATAGGTACCACTCCAGCGGGAAGGTAAAGAGCGTTGCCGTGCGCTGCTCTGGTTCGCCAGAAGCGGCTTAGTCATGCTGGCCACATGACCTGGAAAAACTGTCTGTGGATAAACATCGGCTCCCTCGGCCAGTAAAACGAGATGAGCGCCGCAACCCCAGAGTCATTCATGACTGGACTTAACTGTCAGGAGTCCTTTACCTTTAAAGAGGGAGGGAAGGAAGCCGATTAGCTCATATGAGCCAAAAAACGTGAAAAATGCAGGAAGGATGTATTTAAATATTGTAAAATGAAAATATTATAAAAAAGGAAAAAATTATAAAAATGATCAACAACATCTGGGCACCCAAGTTAGAAAAAAAAAAAGGTAGTCTTTGGGAGGGGTTTCTTTGCTCCCAGGTAAGCTCATCCTGGGAGGAGAAGTTGCATCCCACCTCGGCCCCCGACGATTTTGGGTCGACACGCAAGAGGCCCCTCGCCTCGCTCACGTGAGGAACCCGGAATAGCGCGCGGCGTCAGTTAACACGGGCTCTTCCGCCTCGGGATCAGCTGACGACAGCTGGGCTTCCTCCCAGGGCATTTAATTGCAGGCGCAGCTGGGGAAGGCTGAGGAGCTCTTCTTCGCGCCTTTTTTTCTTTCCTTCCCCTCCCCCGCCCGTCGCGCTCCTTCCCCTCAGCCCACCAGGGGCGGCCACCTTAGGAGAAGCGAAAAGTCCCCTCAGGAGTCTTGCCTCTCCCTTGAGTGGGGCGTGTGGGGAGAGAGAGGCAGCACATTTTGGGGGCAGAGATGTCAGGGGTCGTGGTAAATGGAACTCAAGTAAGTGCCTCCCCACTCACCCACCTAACCCTATTTGTTTGACAGAAACGGTTGGTTGGGGGGGGGGCGTCTTTCGTTTCAGCGTCTCTCAGTTTCGCTTTCTTATCCCGCCCCCCTTCCTTCCTCAGCCTCTGCTTGGAGTCCTTTAAAACTTCTCTCTCGTGCTTCCTATTACCCAAAACGCCTGACTTCTCCCTCCCCCCCAACGCCACGAGGAGAAGATGAAGAAGGGGAAGAATTTCCCCTCCCTTTTCGCCTCATGGCGTCAGGCCCCCTTGTCCCAAGTCATGGGTTCAAGCTGGGTATGGGAAAGCTCTCTCAAATGACTATTATTATTGTTGTTATTGCATCCTATTGGATGTTCCTGCTCATTACAGCTGTTTTGAACTTTCTGGATGAGACATAGATGTGACTGGTGGTTGAAGACTTGCTTTCCTCTTCTCTTCTCCCGCCCCCATCCTCAGCAATATATCACAGCTTCTATAGCCTACATATAGTACAGTGGTACCTTGGGTTACATACACTTCAGGTTACAGACTCTGCTAACCCAGAAATAGTGCTTCAGGATAAGAACAGAAATTGTGCTCCGGCGGCAGCAGGAGGCCCCATTAGCTAAAGTGGTGCTTCAGGTTAAGAACAGTTTCAGGTTAAGTACACACCTCAAGAACGAATTAAGTACTTATCCCGAGGTACCACTGTAGTGGTATTTAAAACGAGAGTCATCACAGCGTCCCCTTTTTTGCTCTTCAAAATATGGCAACCCTAAATAATAATAAATTTCATTGCAAGAAAAGGTGCCTTGATAATCTGTTGTGGTGACCATAATCTCCGTTCAAGGTGCCATTTTGCAATTAGCTTATCTATGTGAGTTTCTTACACTGCAAGTAAGTGTGCACAGGATTATGGCAGAGCTTTCCAAACTGTGTGTCGGGACACGTTATTGTGTCAGCTGCAGTGTGTAGGTGTGTTGTGCAAACGCTCCCCATGCTCCTCCCAGGGCTGGAAAGGGGTTAGTTTAACCTCCGGTTTGCTAGTAAAACTGAATTACTGTGTCATGAAATGATGCAAAACTGAATTACTGCATTGCGAAATGATGCATGTCTAAAAAGTGTGTCACCAACATGGAAAGTTTGGAAAGCTCTGGAGTACAGGCTTGGTACACTCTCCTATGAGGCTATTTGTCAGACTGAGTGTGAAGCAGGGCTCCTGTGCCTAATGCATTAAAGGGATTTAGATACAACTTCTCCCATCAAGGTACTGCAGTTATAAGAAGCCTTACCTACCAAAATTCACCCTTTCCAATGCATGTATTAAACTGTCTTAATGCAGCTTGGAAGCTCTACATGGCCATGGGGTTCTGGAGGCTCAGACCTCTTTAGTGTGCCTGAGCATCTGTACGTTTCCTGAGTACCGTACAAGGCCATGGGCATATGGGAGAATCTCTTATGTCTGTAGCCTCATGTATTCTCTATGAACTTATTAAATAAACAAACAGCCCCCCAATAGTCTTAGAAGGTGATAGATTGCAACTTTTCATGGAGTCTCTTCTCCTTTTCCTTGGAGGTAACAGACATAAGCAATATTTGTGTGCATGGGTTCCCAGACATCACCTCTTTGGAACAGGGCTGTGCCCTCAAGCTCTTACTGTAGGGGTAATGTCCTCTAACTGTTGCTTTAAACTTCACTGTGGATGCAGAGTATATATTCTGCTTACTAGCAGAAGGTTTAAGTTTCTCTGACCCACAGATAAACTGATCAAAACCAAGCATGATCAAAACCAATTGCTGCTAAAGGGGCTGTGCATGTCTTATATGCTTTGTATGCAACAACCCTGTAATACAGGCCAGCTATTTTATCTTGACTGTTGCAGGTGGGAAAAGGCTGAGGAAGAGTGGCTTGCCTAAGGGCCACTTACTGAGTTCACAACAGTTGTAAGATTTGGACCAAGGGGGCTTCCAGCAAGCCCATTGAGAAAGGCATGCTTTCTTAACACGTTTTGTAGAATGCACTTTTGCCCAGGTGTTAATACTAATTATTATTCCTGCCATTATGCTGCAGCTGCTACCAACGTCCTCATTCCAACATGCTGTACTGTAAAGCCATGTCTCTGTGGGGAGGGTTCGACGCATGTTTCAGATCAGTTGTGGGTACTGACATAGTTACACTGAAGTTTTGCTTGCAAAACAGAAAATAATAAAATTGCACATAGCTGTCATGAAATTAAATATGTTGTTTGTGTGTTCTTTTTATTTTAAAAAAGGGAATTTACTGCCCATGCCTAAACTTCCATTTTCAGCATAGAAGTAACCATTTTCAGGTATGTGTGTGTGTGTGTATGTTCTTTGTTTCTGCAAGATAGAAACATACGCAAAGATAACTACAAACTATGTATCAATTTTCTTCCTTTTTTTGAGAAACATTTTGCACGGATTACAAAAACTTTTCATTGAGATAGCAACTAATGAATTACAACTATAAAAGAGCTCTGCTGTACCAGACAAAAGAGCTTTATTGCCTCTGAACATGGATGTTCTGTTTTTGCTAATAGCTGTTGAAAAACCTATGTTCTCCACAAGGTTTGTCTTAACACCCTATGCTAATGATCACCACTGTCTCTTTTGATAATGATCTGTTGTGTAGAAAAGTCCATTTTCTTATCCAAAATAAGTTGTGCTGTTGAGCAATCCTGTGTGATCCTTCTTTCTTGTTAGGCTTGATGGTCTTCACTATACAGTCGTACCTCTGCCCCCAAACACCTTGGAAGTTGAAGGTTTCGGCCCCTGAACTATTGAAAACTGGAAGTGAGTGTTCCAGTTCTTGAACGTTCTTTCGAAAGCCGAACATCTGACGGGGCTTCCGCGGCTTCCGATTGGCTGCAGGAGCTTCCTGCAGCCAATCAGAAGCTGCGCTTTGGAAGTTGAACGGACTTCTGGAATGGATTCTGTTCAACTTCTGAGGTATGACTGTATACATGCTAAACATTTTTTCATGATTATGGCTAAGATTTGTTTTAGAGCACTAAACCTGGAGCTTTCTCTTGCTTGTCACAACATTTAAAAGGCGTGGTCCCTAAAAAATGAAGAATCAGTTACCATAGTTTGACTATATACATATTTGGAAGTAGGTCTGAACACATTCCATGGGATTTTTATCCTGGTAAGTGTATTTTTGGATTACAGTCTAAAAGCCAGAGCCCGTGTGAATTTATTCAGAAGTAAAGCAATGTTTGAAATTCGCCAGGTGTGTTTTGCAATTGGGGTGGGTTCAATTGCCACCATGTGGGGATCTCTGGATACCAGGCTGGTGACTGACATTTCCATCTGGCTGGCCCCTCCAACTTTCCTAAGCTGGTGAGCACAGAAGAGCTTATTTATTGCACTTATATCCTGCCTTTTTCTCCAAGAAGTACATGGTTCACACCCTTCCTCAGTTAATCCCTACAATGAACCTGTAAAGTAGGTTAAGAGGCTGTGACTGGCCCAAGGTCACCCAATGAGCTTCATGAGTGAGTGAGGATTAGAATCCTGATCTCCTAGGTCCTAGTCCAGGGGTCAGCAAGCTTTTTTAGCAGTGGGCTGGTCCACCGTCCCTCAGACCATGTGGTGGGCCAGACTATATTTTGAAAAAAATATATGAATGAATTCCTATGCCCCACAAATAACCCAGAGATGCATTTTAAATAAAAGCACACATTCTGCTCATGTAAAAACACCCTGATTCACGGACTGTCTGTGGGCCATTTTGAGAAGGCGATTGGGCCACATCCGGCCCCTGGGCCTTAGGTTGCCTACCCCTGCCCTAGTCCAATACACTAACCATTACACCACACTGACCTCTTAGAGTACTTCTGCTATGGGACACCTATCTACAGTAAATTAAGTAGGTAAATAAATATGGGCTTGAATATGAATTAAATTGGTTTTATTCTGGATTGTTTTATTTGATGTTTTAATGTGTTGTAAACCACTTTTTTCTTTAAAATATAAAGTGGTAAAGAAATGAAAGGAATAATAACAATGACAGGGTTGGTGTGTGTCCTCTTTTTCCAGGACATGCCCTGGAAAAAGGGCAAGGGTAAATTTTCTTTCAGGGGTAAAATTTCTTTCTGGGTGGATTTTTTAAATTTGCCAAAATGTCTCTGGCTATACTTTCTGGATGAGACATAGACATGACTGGTGGTTGAAGTCTTGCTTTCCTCTTCTCCTGCCCCCCTCAGCAATAGATCACAGCTTCTATAGCCTACATATAGTAGTGGTATTTAAAATGAGAGTCATCATAGTGTCCCCTTTTTTGCTCTTCAAAATATGGCAACCCTAAATAATAATAATAATAATAATAATAATAATAAATAAATTTCATTGCAAAAAAGGGTGCCTAGACATTCTGTTGTGGTGACCATAATCTCCATTTAAGGTGCCATTTGGCAATTAGCTTATATATCTGAGCTTCTTACACTGCAAGTAATTGTGCACAGGATTATGGCAGAGCTTTCCAAACTGTGTGTTGGGACAAGTTAGTGCAGGGGTCAGCAATCTAAGGCCCATGGGCTGGAAGCGGCCCGTGGAGGTCATTTGACCGGCTCATGAGTCGCCCCTGAACCAAGATACCGGCGAAGCACAGCGCAGCACAGCAGTGGCGTAGCGTGGGTTGTCGGCACCCGGGGCAAGGCAAGTAATTTGCGCCCCCTAACCCGTGGATTTGCGCCCCCTAACCCTAACCCCCAGACGTTGCGCCCGGTGCGGCCGGCCCCCCCTGCACCCCCCATGCTACGCCACTGCAGCACAGGGAATCACTTCCGCTGTGCCAAAATTCACTCCTGCGCAGTCACTGAAAATCGTGACTGCGCACCTCATGCAAAAATCACCTCATACGTGCCTGAAGTCCAGCCCACAGAGGGATCTCCATGGGACCGATCCGGCCCAGGCAAGATAAACCTTGCTGACCCCTGCGTTAGTGTGTCAGCTGCAGTGTGTAGGTGTGTCATGCAAACGCTCCCCATGCTCGCCTCAGGGCTGGAAAGGGGTTGGTTTAACCTCTGGTTTGCTAGTAAAACTGAATTACTGTGTTGCGAAATGATTCATGTCTAAAAAGTGTGCCACCAACATGAAAAGTTTGGAAAGCTCTGGAGTACAGGTTTGGTATACTCTCCTATGAGGCTATTTGTCAGACTAGGTGTGAAACAGGGCTCCTGTGCCTAACACATTAAAGGGATTTAGATGCAACTTCTCCCATCAAGGTACTGCAGTTTTAAGAAGCTTTACCTGCCAAAATTCTCCCTTTCTATGCATGGATTAAACTGTTTTAATTCAGTTTAGAAGCTCTACATGGCTATGGTGTTCTGAAGCCTCAGACCTCTTTAGTGTGCCTGAGCATCTGTACGTTTCCTGAGTACTGTACAAGGCCATGGGCATATGGGATAATCTCTTATGTCTGTAGCCTCATGTATTCTCTATGAACTTATTAAATAAACAAAGAGCCCCTCCCCCATAGTCTTAGAAGGTGATAGATTGCAACTTTGAGTGAAGCCTCTTCTCCCTTTCCTTGGAGGTAACAGACATAAGCAATATTTGTGTGCATGGGTCCCAGACATCACTTGAAGATGTTAAGTGCAGATAGCATGAATTTCTGCCTGCCTGCCTAAAAGGGTGCACTGCTTCTTTCCAGAAAACCAGAAGGACTTGTGGTCCCACAAGCTTCATGTTCAGAGAGATGTCAAGGTTGTTTTGCGCTGTTGTTTTGATATGACTTTTCAGTGGGAATCAAAATGCATTTTAGTGCTGGGAGTAGCACCCTCTATTACTTCTTCATGAAGCTCATAGTTACACTATGAAACTCTGTCTCACTGGTGGCAGTGATGGCTTTAAAAGAGGATTAGACAAATCCATGGAGGAGAGGGCTATCTATGGCTACTAGCCATGAGGACTGTGCTCTCTGCCTAGTTGGAGGAAGTCATGCTGGAGGAGGAGAGTGCTGCTCTGCTGCAGGAAGGGAGACAGCTGTTGTGCTTGGGTCCTGCTTGTGGATTTCCCACAGACATCTGGTTGGCCACTTTAAGAACAGAATGCTGGACTTACCCCAGCACAAATTATGTAAGCCACTCTCCACATCATAGTTGCACAATGTAGCTGGTGAAATGGTGCAGAGTTTTTCTTAGACTTTGGTGAAAACTCCCCAAATTCCAGTCAAACCATACTTATGTGAGATGTACATCATTGTGGGCAAACCTAAAGTGTGAGGTTAATCTACTGCAGCTTTCCCTGGTGTCCTCCAGGGAACTACAACTCCCATAAATCTGGCTCATTGGCCATGTTGGCTGGAGCTAATGGGATTTGGAGTCCAGCGAAGGCTTCTTTACTGCATTGGGTGACTGCTGTCTTCAGATTCTGACTTCATCATTTATATATAGGCAAGGAGCAAACTTCTAAATCCTTGAACTATTTTGCTCTGAAGTAGCCTTGGGTGCTATTTTCTTAACAGATGTCAATAGTCCTACTTGTAGATTTGCGATAATGATACTGATAAAACTGCAGCTTACTCATCTGCATAGCCAAACACTCCAGGGCTTTAAAAGTCTGCTCCTCTATCATATAATTGCATACCACCAAGGTCCTGCCTATTTTCTTTTGAGTCCAAATTCCTACTGACAATAAACTCCTAGTGTACTTCCCCTGCCTCACACTTTGGCCATAGTGAAGTTGGACACACATTCTGACTGCAGGGGAACTCGGTATTTTTAAGAACCCATTAACCCTTTGTGCATCTTACAAGGTTAGAATACATGCTGATCTTCAGCACATGCCTGCACAAAGTGCCTGTTTGGTGGGGACAGCTTGTCTCAGTCTACTTGGTGCCCACTGAACCTTGTAAATTGGTTGGCTGGGCGTGCTCTCCAATCATTCAAAGTCCATGCAATTTCTGAGACTTCTTTGTGTGGCAGCTTTCCCATATTCTAATATCCACACGGTTGAAAGCAAAACCATATGGATATTGTAAGAATAAATCTGTGAGTAAACCTGCCACACAGCTGTGCTATGTAAGTCAAGGCAACTTCTGAAGAGAGGAACAGCAGTTGTGTGGAGAAGCTGCTGGAACTAATCTGGGTTAATTTAAAGGAATTGTCAGATAAACTTCACCCCAGAGTTTCAGGCTGTTATAAGTCTCTGCTAATCTTTCTTCTTGTGCTTTCTTTCTTGGTCTGATTTTTGGCTATATAAAAGTACTTAGATCACAAACCTAAGTGCTTTCTCATGGAGGACAAATTCTACTGAAACCAGTGAGTCCTTCTAGGACATGTAAGTAAACATGATCAGGGTGGGAATGCAAACATATCTACATTCCACGAGTATCAGTGGAATGTAAGTACTTGTGTGTGCAGTGAATTTTCCCTAGTGCCAGGGTACAGGGTCCCATTTGTACACACTACTTCTGTTGCTGTACTTCTATATGATGCTAGCATTTCCCCTTTGTGTTGCTACATATATGGAAGCCCTACTTGGACTCATGGGGCAGTTTCACTGATTTGTAGCATGCATGTTATGAACTGGAGTTCTTAAGAATTGCTTCACCCAATAACATCAGATTTTCAAACAGATTATTTTAAGAGCTATATGAAATGGTGGCTTTTGTTATGTGGTGGTGCTGTCTTTAGGCATGGCAGTGCCCAGCTAACTTTGTCATTGCTTTAAGATCTTCCTTGCAACCATTGGCCTTTACTTTGTCCCCTGAGTCGTCATCATCATCATCTTCTTCTTTGGTGATCACTCATAGCTGAGTAAGATTGTCTTCTATGAACATGGTCTGAACAGTGAGTCTATAAGTGACTGTGGAGGCCAATTCTGGATCTAGACGTCCTTCCATAGGGGGGACATAGGTTTCTGGGTGGGAGTTGATTGTGATGAGGGTTTGCCAAACATGCCTTCCTCTTAACACATTTCTCCCTTTCATCCTGAATTCGAGCATCTTCAAAGTCCATGACACCTTTGGTAACGGCTGTTCTCCAATTGGAGCGCTCACAGGCCAGTGTTTCCCAGTTGTCAATGTTTATACTACATGTTTTTAGATTTGCCTTGAGAGAGTCTTTAAACCTCTTTTGTTGACCACCAACATTATGCTTTCCATTTTTAAGTTCAGAATAGAGTAGTTGCTTTGGCAGACGATAATCAGGCATCTGAACAACATGACCAGTCCAACGAAGTTGATGTTGAGTAATCATTGCTTTGACACTGGTGATCTTTGCTTCTTCCAATACACTGGCATTAGTTTGCCTGTCTTCCCAAGTGATGTGTATTTTTTTCGGGGGCACTGTTGATGGAATCTTTTGAGGAGTTGGAGATGGCACTTATAAGTGTAAACATAAAAGTGGCATCCTGTCAACCAAGGCTTGAACCAAATGCTTAAAGATCATGGACATAAAAAATAAACAAATCCCCAGTGCCAGAAATATCATCATTAGTGTGTAAGTTCTGACATCCTTGGTGGGCCACTGAGATTAAAGCACCTGTTTATAAACTCTCATTGGACTGGAGTTAGTCCAACAAAACAGTTTGGTCAAAGAAATAAATTTGCGTTTTTTATGCCACGTGGAGCCTTCACTCTTCAAATAGGACCTCACCAGGCCAATTTCAGTTGTGCAAACAGAATGATGTGGCAGCAGTTATTAACTAGCTATTGTCTTTATCTGGATTTACTAACTTGAGATCACTGGAGCAGACCATAGAATAGTTGCTTGAATCGGAAGCTTCCCTGCGCAATCCTCTGCAGGTCTGCTCAGAGGTCCTAGAAAATTCAACTTCCAGGCCAACGTTTATAGGATTGCAGTCTTGGTTGTGCTTTAACAGGGCCAGAATCCACACTAGAAATAAACATTTCTTTCGACTTTGAATTGGGTTTGGGGGGGCTGGCTGTACTTTTTTGCATTTTTTCTTGGTGTATATATTAGGTGACCCCGTGTATTTTTGAAACAGCTGGTTTTGCAGAAAGTTTGTTTACTCCAGTGCTTTTGAATATATAATTGTGGTAGTTGTGGTTGGATGTGGCAGGGAGTGCAAGTGTTTGTTCCTTGGAGGCTTTATGCATCCCTTTTGAAGTACAAAGTACTCTGAAATGGATATGTATTTAGTGGCGGGAAATTGTAATAGCACTTTTATGGTACTCTAGAGTGTTCAAACAATGAATTATCTCAGTGTTTTTTTTATTATGACTCTTTAACTTTATGCTTCATAACTAGTTTCTTGATTATAACAAATGTAAAATGAGCCCCTAATCTCACCTTTTAATAATATATTTTGTCAGTAGTACAATCCTGCTAACTGAATCGGCCCCATAGGGTCTTGGGACTACTTTCTGTTGGACTTCCTTTTTCATGAAATGTCTTCCTGGCCAAGAAGAGCAGTGGTTGTTGGCAGAAAATACTGAGTTTACCTAGCACCGCTCTGTTCCAAACAGCCATTTCATCTGCTTGTATCAACCAAAGAGCCTTGTGTATGTGTGATGGCAAGTAGAATAATTCTCCCTGTCCGCACTTCTAAGGAAGATGATTAAGGTTGCAATCCCACTTACCAAGGAGTAAGCCCCATGAACTCAGTGCGATGTTACCTCTGAGTAAACCTGTATAAGGGTGTGTTGCCAATGCCCACTAAATATGGGACTGGATGCTGTTTAACAGAGGTGTCACCATCTGTTGAGTAATGAGATGTAATGGTGTCCTTTTTACTTTAAAGTGATTCCCCCCCCTCCTGTGCATCCTACCCCAGTTAACTTTGGTCCAGTGCCATATCTAATGTAAGCAGTGCCTATAATTCCATCATTAATTTATCCTTCTGAGTTAATGATTCCCAGCTGGCAAGCATATATTGCCTTAATTAAATCAAGCACCTTTTTGCATTTCCTGAGAGGGCAAAGCTGGACTCTTTTTTCCCAGAGAGGGTGAGAGCACCTTGCTAAAAATGTAACGTATTTTTATTTTATTTTTACATATTAATGAACGTATTTATGAACACTTTAATAAAAATATGCAAGTTTTAATGAAAATATAAGAATAAAATTAGCAAAAAGTATCCATAAAAACATCAAGAATAGAGATGCTCTTTTGACTCGACTAATCTCTGAGATAACGCTTAAGTGATACAGCTCACTGTCCCAGGAAGCTTCTCCACCTGTAACTCCTGTTATGTAATGGCTGTCATGTCATAGCCAATGCAATCCTATCTATGTGCACACAATTGTCTCCAGTAAAGATTCAAAGCGTATACAGTGGTACCTTGGGTTACATACGCTTCAGGTTACAGACTTCGCTAACCCAGAAATAGTACCTCGGGTTAAGAGCTTTGCTTCAGGATGAGAACAGAAATTGCATGGCGGCGGCACAGTAGCAGTGGGAGGCCCCATTAGCTAAATTGGTGCTTCAGGTTAAGAACAGTTTCAGGTTAAGAACGTAACCAGAGGTACCACTGTACAGTATTGCTAATTTCCCAGATTATTGCTTTCAGAGAATATGTGTATAAGATATGCATATGTGTGCACAGATATACTAGCATATCCGTTAACAATAAGATATTCAAGGTTCAGCTTTGGGATTGGTTATGAAAAGCATGTTCTTTCATGCAGTTGTACCCCTTCTGTGTAAGTTCTTGCCCAGGAAATACAATGTGGAAAAGAAACAAACCCCTTACTCAACCATAACTTAATTGGGAGGTCCTCTTTGACACAAGCATAGGAAGGTTAACATCTGGCTCTTTGAGATTGTTCTATGTCAAGCAACTGGAAATCTGAAAACTGACACTGGAAAAGAGGGAGTTTATGTGCAGCATTTTCTCCTGATGATAAAAATATGCTGCTGTCTTTTCCAGCCCCGAAGTGGTTACATTTTTGTGTGTATTAATCTAAATGCTTCTGCATGCACATGTGTCTTGTAAATAGCTTTGGGATCCTTTAGGGTGAATGGCAGCAGACAATTGGAAAATGTTTACTGATTCTGGAGTGGGATTCCAAATAATTAGATTGAAATCTCTCTTCCTTTTGCTTTCTGGAGACTGTTAAAAGCAAGCCTTTGTCCTGAAGTAGAATTTATTGCAAAGGAAGGGATGACAGATGCCTTGAGAAGGGAGAGGAAATTGCAAGAATGAACTCTGAGCTTTTTATTTTTTCAGCTCATGTATTCACAGTAAAACTATTTTCTCTGTAGTTGACTATCTCTTTCTCAGATGAAGTTACTGAGCAAGGATGAATTAAAGGGGATGAAGTGCTACATTATCAGACTGCAATCATTTTAAGACCAGCTGAACCACAAGGGTGATTTGTAAAGTTAGGGGATGCAGTGGCAAGTTGTCATGTAGAGTAGGTTGTATTTTGAAGAACATGAAATATCATCCAAACACAACTTGCCTGACTCTTATTTTCTTGTTCTTATCTGGAATTTGAAGAAATGGAAACTTAAAAGACAAATGGGAACTCCCTAAGACCAAGTTCTTTAAAGAGTGCACTCTGAATCAAGCATAGACATTGCTTTGCTGCTTAAATTCTTCCGGACTAAATAGGGAGTTATCGCAAATTAAACTTGCAAATACATCAATTTTCAAAAAGCACTCGGTCAGCTTTTTCTGAAACTTTATGTAAGTGGTTTGCTATAGAGGGATGAGCTCATATGGATTCATTGGAGCTTCTGATTAAGCGCTAAAACTTCAACTGTTTTATGTGTGGCAAGATAAAATTTCAGTGTGTCTTGTGCAACACCATTCATTGTTTAATAACTGCTGTATGTGAGAGCTTAAGATTGGACTTCCTTTAATCTTGTAAGTTATTATGTATGGCAATAATGTATTATCTTTATTAAGAGTCTGGCATCTTGTTGTAAACATCTGTGCGAAATCTATGGGAAATCCAGCATTCCTTTAAATTTTGATGTTGATGTATATTCGCAATGTACTGTTCTATTTTATTTTTTATTAGTAAGAGATGTACTTTTTTGTTCTGTTTTCTTTTCCCCCCTATTCCTTCCCCTAAGTTTTCTTTGTGTGTCTATGTTGATTTTTAAACCAATAAAGATTGAATTAAAAAAATAATAATTGGATGTTGTTAACTAAAAATCTTGCTTTAATAGGCATTGATTGCTAGGAGGAGCTTGTTTTAATGTGCATTGGTGGCGGGGGGCTGCTGGAAATGTAACACCTGCTTAGGATTGAAGTTAAAGAGAAGCAATTTGGTAGTTAGAATGTAGCCGTTGAAAGTGACAGAAGCCTGAATTTTGCACCTGATGATTTGCGAAAGGAACAGGGTGGGAGGCTGTAAATACACGAAGGTTGGTTTCGGAGAACAGATACTTATTTGAAACATTTACAGTGTGCCTGTTCCCATACTCACTTTGTATATTTAAAAACAATGTCGATGAAAACAAAAGTAGATGAACAGAAAAATGCTCCACTTACTACTCTTTGCTTACAAAAAACAAAATCTTTAAAAGATGGCTTCTGGAACTTCCTTCCACACTGGGAGGTACAAAATACTATAGCAGTTTCTTTTCAACTGTCTTACATAGTTGTGATTCGTATTTATTACTATTATTACTATTTATTAAATTTCTAGACCACCCTTCACCTGAGGATCACAGGGCGGTTTGCAATATAAAAGCACAAAAATATACAACACAGTAAGAAACAAAAGCAATACCTTCCACTGTTTAAAAGGCCATATATTGTTTAACCAGCCAAAGGCCTGGAAGTAGAGGAGTGGTTTTGCCTGGTGCCTAAAGATGTGCAACAAAGTGCCAGGTGAGCCTCCCTAGGGAGAGCATTCCCCAAGCAGGGAGCCACTGCAGAAAAGGCCCGTTCTTGTTTTGCCACACTCCAGATGTCTCATCCAGTTAGGTTCATGTTTAACTGATAGGGTATTATGGTATGAGCTGTCCTGAAGATTGTTGCCTGATTTCTCCCCTCTGTTTGAGAACCCATTAGGTTGTATCCAGTGATAGACAGACTCAAACACATTGAAATTGATGGACATGGCTTGCTTAGGTACATTAATTTCAGTGAATCTACTTTGAGTAGAATTTATTTGGCTACAACCCATTGTCGTGGTCCAGCTGCAGATATGACAGTGTACTAATGCAGAGTTGTTACTGGTAGGTTGGGTGTGGAATGAGTACACATTTTTGTTTCCAGGTGAGAGCCTTGATTTACTGTTTCTACATTTTACTTTTATACAGTAGGTTTGCAGACACAAAGATAACAGCTGGTAGACAAACATAACTTGGGCTGGATTGGATGATACAGACCGATCACTCTCCTATGTGTAATGGCAGGGGATGAGAGAGCAGCTTATCTCGCTGCTCATGCATATACCTCAGATACCATTGTTTATCCACGTTTTAATAAAATACTCACTTATGGTCTGCATGTGCAAAATTCAAAGCATACAAATTTACTTTACACAGTTGATTTCTCATATAAAATTGTGTAGTGTCTTCTGAGCTTACACTCACTGGATTTTCTGCATGCAGGCCCCATTGAAACATTTTTCCATTGCTTGGATAACCATTGGTGTTGGAGGCAAGGTAGGAACACTCCTGTTTTCCACCAGGTGTAGGGGAAAGATCTGGCTCTGTAATATCCAATCCAGCCCATAGTGGTTAAGAGACCCAGGAAGCCCTCGATTCAAATCTTCTCAACCGTGAACACACTGAGGTGGCTTTAGGCAGGCTGTTATCTGTCTGTTTCAATCTGTAATATCCTGAGGTAATTTAAGTGGAGTACTATGACCACATGAAAACGAACTATAGAAATAAATTGTTACTGTTTTGCAGATACTTTAATGTGTATTGGCCCTAAGAAATGTTGCCTGTCTCCTCTTCACCCCCTCCCTTTACTCCCAAATTTTAGGGTGCTTGGCATCTGAACAAAATAAACTAGACAATAAAACCGAGGCACTACACTAATGATGTTACGAAGCAGGATACTAAAAAATGCTATCTCTTAGATACTCTGCTGTTAACTCTGGAAAAGTTAATTACAATTTAGTAAATAAGTTGTTCTTGAAACTGCAAAATATCCAACTTGAGCTGACCATGGAAGTTGTTAAAACAGATTCATAATGTGACAGGTGGAGCTAGACTAATCTCAACAGTGCTAGCAGTTTATTGTCCTGACAATTGGGTGAATACTTTCATTTTGTTTCCTGCATATCTAGATTTTCAAGGCAATAGATGTCTGAAGATCGCAAATCACCCAGCTTCTAAACTCTTTTGCCCTTAATTCTTATAGGTATCTTATATTGGTCAAGATTGCAAAGAAATCCCAGCATTCCTAGGAAGAAACTATGGACGCATTGCAAAAAGACTGGATCTTAGCTTCAACTTGTTAAGGTAGGTCATGCTTTGGGTTTGACCATGGAGCAACACAAATGAAGCCTTTTGCATTTTTTAAAGAAAGTATTTGTTTTACTACATGCCATCAATTTCTGTACTGATGTATTGTTTACCCAATTATACGAATAGTGCATTAATATAGAGCTAGTCTGTATGCAGAAAAGAGTTTGTGGTTAACACTTTCATTGGATATTTCTTTGGAAGAAGAATGAAGAGGAGATTATCAGTTGCAAGTATCATTTTGCAATGTAATGGATGCAGCTTACATTGTACAAGAAATTTGCACTATTTTTCATCTGCTTCTGCTGAAAGAAGAGATGAATGAAAATGTGTTCTCAGAACAGATCAGGAATTGCTAAGTTCTCCGAACTGTCTGAGACTTTGCTGAGTCTCCTCCAGAGTGGGATTGCTTTAGAATAATTTTTAAACTCAACTTTCCGGTTTTCAGATATGAAATGTATTTCTTGAACAAGCGTGCCAATTTACCTATCTAATTTGTTGCTGTAGCAATAGGAATGTATTGGATTATAACCAAATATAGCCTTTTAACAACAGGCGCTTAAGTTAAAGCCATATATTCTATATGCCTTTTGCACGGCAGAATTATGTTTGCTAAGAGATACATTTTTGTATGCCTTTCTCTGTACATCTGCCAGGATACAAAGCGCTATCTCTTACTTGAAGGCTAGGGCTACAATCCAGTGCACAAATACTTGGACATAAAAACAGTTATTTACTTCTGAGTAAAATGTGTGTTTAGGAGCAAGATAATGGTGCAATCAGTGTTTTTTTTTCATGGAATGGATATTAAATGAGTGGTCATCAGAAATAGTCATAATTTAAGGCAGCATTGTAGAGCTAAAGTTGGAGAGTATACATTACTATGCTGTCCACCTGAATGGGCTCAGTGGATTATTTTGGTGACCTACAGAATGATACCTGCTGGATCCTAGCGTTTGCGATGAATTTCTAGTCCCTGGTTCTAGTAGAAAACCCACACTAATCAATTCTATATGTAACTTACTGGCTACACTTGCATGTCACATTCTTAATTCTACAAACTGTGGCTTGAACTCTACTTGCAATCCTTGTTTGGAGTTCTTGCTCAAACATCTCTTGCTGATGTGTAACAGCAAACTGGTTTAATCAAACCAGAAAATGTTCAGCTAAACTGAGCACACACAGGGAGGAAGGAAAGCATGAATATGGTGTTAGTTCCTGATCCTGGCAGTATTTAACCTCAGATATATTTCCCCACTCCATGTTCTCTCCCTGCCTTGGATAAGAAAGCCTTTAACTTAATGTATATATTGGTCACAATTCAGAGCTTATAAGTAAAGCCTTCAACTTGTTTCTATGTATTTCATGTTTCCTTTTAAAGAATGCTATTTTAAGAGAATCTGGGCTGGTTTGGATGTAACATCCCCAACTTGCTTAACCATTGTTTGAGATCATGCCTTCTCATCGTGCATCTGCTTTAGCACTGTAATCCTGATTTATGCTTTGAACAGATTTCTGTTATATCCAAAATGTGGGTTTGGTTGCAGCCTGCCCTTTCTCCCCTTCTTGGAGCTGCAGGGTTGATTGTTGGGGTTATCAATTAGTCTGCACAGAGCCCTCTGGCACATGTAGATTTTAGATTTCCTATAAATTCTATGCTTGTTCATCACCCATACTGAATAATTTACCTTTATTACCAACTTGAAGGGGAACCCGCAGCAGTAGGGAATTCCCTCCTCTTTCAGGGCTGTTATAAATGGTCAAAATGATCTGGGTTATGTTGCTTCTTTGACCCAATGGTGTTAAAATTGCACTGCTCTGTCCCTGGGTGTGTCAGATGAGTGAGAGTTGATGCCAGATACTCTATGCACACATTCTGTGTATGTTAGAAAGAGGAGTGAACTCAGATCCATGCTATTCCACAAGAAACTGAGGTACATCTATCCCTTACAAGATGTGTGTCTAAATCCACACACATGTCCAGCACTCATACAAACTCCCAAGAGGTTTAGTATTTTTATTGGAGTTAAACATGTGACTGTTATGGTTGTGTGTTCCTACAATTGACCTTATGCTCACAAGAAATTCATGCACCAGATAAATAAATAAAGATTAGTTTATTACTTGAAATGAAAATGACAGAGTAAATGGATGCTGCTTTCAGACAGCAGTGTTGCAATATAAGCAGGCAGCAAATCATATAGCATACACACCTTGATTCTGAGAGTAAAAAGTATTCCTAACCATACCAAAAGCCTAAAGAGTGGGTGTTACAATTTGCCACACTAAAAGTAAAGTGAAAATGGGAGGGGGTGGTTTTTCTGTCCTGAGGTAAACAGTCTGTTCTAAGTCAGGGATCTACCATTAAAATCCTGTATTAGCCAGGCAACAGAAATGTCTTGGCCACTCATCTGTTCCATGTCCAACAAGAGTGAAAAGGAAGGTCCTGTTGGAGTTTGAGCTAACCTGGGGTTTAATTATTTTGGATCTGTGTTACCTTGTGGAGAAGAGAGAGAGGTCTTTGGGATGAGTAAGTGTCAACACCTTTATTCCTTTGTATTATTATTTCTTACAAATTGGTATCTGTTTACTATTCTGTTTACCTTGTTAAATTTGAAAGTGAAAGGACATGACTCTAGTGAGAAATGACACCCAGTTGATATATTTATTGAATCATGAATTCACCTTTGGAAGAAGATTATTTTGTCTATGTGGAACCCTAATCTTTCTTACAGGAGGTGAAAATTAACATTTCCTGGTAACCACATCAGACCCTGCCTAGTTTTTGCAAATGTGCTAGCAGTTTTATTGTTGTACAGCAAAAGTTTAGTGTGCTGATCCTGTACATTAACTACTGGGAGGTCAGCGTATTTACTCATACCTTCCTGGAAATGTTTAAGACAAGGACTGGTACCAGGGTCATAATGAGAGTCTTTTTTATATCAAGCTATACCAACTTCATGGATGCCATGATTTGCTTGAATGAACCATAGAAAAAGTTTGGATTGCCAAACACCATTACACTCCATCTCATCTTTCTCTAGAATCCCCTTCAGGCCAAATCTCTCCCCCCCCCCCCAATTTTTGTCCTTCAGTTTCAATTCCAAGTCCTCAGACACCATTTTTCAGCCACTGTATTTGGTTGGTTTTCAAGGCATAAGAACAGCCCTCCCAGTCTACCAATAGGGCTTTACAGATTTTAACTCCCTTATCCCTTTGTCACACTGTTTGTCAGTTTTGTGCCTTTTTGTGCCTTAGAGCCACCCCATATCATATTGTCCTTGTCCATTTCATCTGGCAGCTCTGCAGGTTCAAGAGAAATAAGTAAAGAGATATAACTTATTCATTTCCACAACCAACTAGAATTATTTATTTTGTTTCTAACTGGCTTCCAGTTTCTTGGCAAACTGTACTTTGACATTCTATATGAATCTGGCACACAATGGTTTCCTCACACCACAGGTTGCCTTCAAACTAGGATCAAGCACAGGTTTTATTGTGGTTCACCACTTATGATAAATTGCTGTACATGAAGAGAGGATGTTAGCCCAAGCTTCACTGATTTCCATTCAACTATACATGCTGTCATGAGCCTTGTGAAATTGTTTTGGTGGGATTGGTCAGAGGGGGATGACAAATAGGGAGAAAATGGGGAACTAGAGGAACAGGATCTTGGGAAGGGGCCCAGTATGCTACGAGATCTTAGTTTGGATCCAAGGGAGGGGCCAAGCAGATTGTCAGAGGAGAGGTCTGCCCCAGTGTCACCGAACACACCAAGCATAATCACAGCTGGCTTGTGCCCTGTGCTGCCTCTCACCAGTGAAGAACCTCCCATCTTCGTCAAAGTACTTGTAGAAAAATCAGTGAACCAAGCCTGTTGCCTCCTTCCCTGTCAAAAAGGGTGAGAAGATGACTGTGCCAGTCTAAACAAACTCCACAAATACAGCCTACTTGGAGGAGTGCCTATCTGCTTGCCCCATCCTGTGGCTCGGGATGCCAACTGCACAAATGACTGTGTCTGCCCCATTTTTCCAAAGGAAAGCTTTGGGGGGGGGGGCATGTCAAATGTTGGGACAATGTCTTAGCTTTTGCCTAGCCATGGACTTAAGAGAGATGTGTCAGCTGTTAACCTGAATGCTTTTTACGCTGGCTTGTGTATCGAACTGACCTATAGATTAAAGCCTTTGCCAAAAATGAAAGTGGTAAGCTGAGTACTGCTTCTGCTAGGATGGGCCAGGACAAATGCAGTCATTGTTGCCTGTACTTATTGTTTCTTGTGGATTTCTTGAGATAGGCTTGTGTAGCTTCTGTTGACCAAGTGGCTTCACGGTCCTTCCTAATCCTACCCACTCTTCTTTCCACCCGCCTGACTGCTGATGGAAATTAAAATAGCTTGCATTTCCCACTGTTCCAATTTGGGTTCTTTTCTGAGTAGCAATGATTATATTAATTAAGGACTTTTTGTCATCTCTCTCTCTCTCTCTCTCTCTCCTTTTTATGGTAATTCCTATGTGAATATAAATCTTTAAATGTAATTTTTAAAATAGTATGAAATATTATGAGAATCTGGTTTTAATGAGAGATTTCTCATGGTTCCTGGAAAATTTTAAGTAGAAAAATGTAAGGTAAAATTACTGACAGCAGCTATGCAGATTCCTCCGTCTAATTATTCTAGGGGAAGTAAACAGACCTTGCTTTCAATGGAGTAGCTGAAATGAATTAGGTTGACAATCTTCTGACACATTTGCCTACTTAAAAAATTAGGAGGAGAGAAGGCAGCTGAATACGTTGAATGTTTTGATGAGCATAACAAGAAAAAAAACCCTAAAATTCATTTGTATCTTGCACTAGCTATATGGGGCATATGAACTGAGCTGATAAAGGCATGAAATTCTCTGCTTTGCTTAAAAAATTATATTTGAGAGACAAGGGGTGCAACCCAGAGAAGGTTGGGGACACTAAGTGGTCATGAGAACAGAGGCCAAGGATAAAAAAAAATGTCCTGGTAGATCTATATGCCCATAGCAGCTTTTGTCTTGTGTTCAAGAAATATATTGGATTCAAAGGAAATTTGGGATGTGTCCTTAGAGCAGCTGCTGTTTCAAGAGCAAACACTTTTTGAAGTGGCAAACAATTTTTGAAGCGGGAGGCTTTTACAAAAATGTCTTGTGATGTGACTCGGGGAGTTTGCAATTCAAGGACCCAAATAGTGAAAATCTGAGATTGTTTAAGGTAGATCTTTAGGTTCTACCCATAGTTTAAGTCCCATAGATCTCGGTAAATGAGACCTGATTGCTGACTGAGAGATGGAAGTATTGCTTGAACAGAAAGGAGAATTGGAAGCTAAAACATACAACTTCAAGAGGCAGCTGTGAAACTATGATGCTATTAGGTTGCCAGACCTCTTTTAAGCTGCCAAAGAGTGAACAGTCATGCAGTTGGTAGGGTGCAATGCTATGGCCAATCTTCAAATGAAATATTTGAGTGTTTGGCACAATATCACTTAGTTACCTTGAGATTCTCTAGAGAGAATCCCTAATCTATTTGTCTGCTGCCAATTCCAGTAGAATTTAGGGTTGATTCCCACATGCTTTTTGGATGCCTTTATCTGCCGACCTCCAGTAAAACATGTATCTCCCATATTGGTCTCTACAGCCATAGCAGGTGCTGTAACTCTCCAATGGTTTGACCAAAAGGTGCATTCTTCCATTGTCTCCTGAGACAGATGGATGCCAACAGAACAATTGGTGACTTTCAGGTGAATGTGTGAACAGCGTGCTTTGGAAAATACTGAGTTTAAATAAACAATAGGGTGATGGGAAACTTCTGTCTGAGGTGGCTTATCTCTGCTGCTGGTTAATCTTTTACGGCTCATTCATGCATGCAAGTCTGTCAGTGGTGGATCTGCATATCTGAACAGTTCAGAGAGACTCCTAATTTTCTCTAGGGTGTGCTCAATAATTTTAGAAGACAGCTGGAAGAAGGGTTGATGATTTTCCAAGGGTGATGCCAGTCAATCCATTGTTGAGGTCAGAAGAACTCAAAACTCTCTTCACAAGGATGCACTTGTGAATGTTACTTCTGCTGAAGTGTCAGACAGCATTTGGATCCCTTTTTTTCAGGTACCTTCAAGCTTTTAAGATTTGCCTGGGACACCACTTACTTCATTGCTGTTACATCTCTTTGCGTGGCTTATTATTGTAGCAACAAAAGAAAGATTTAAGATAAAGCACGACATTCTCATTATAGTCCTTAAGACGAATCTTCATTCACTTTAATATGTGAGAAAAATGCACTATTGTTAAAACTTTTCTTTATGGGTACATTTATTAGGTACTGGGAATATTTTCACTGTAATTGGGTAAATCTTAATAGTAGCAATTGCATATTTATCAGTGTGAGAGGCTGTTATTAATGTAGCTGTCATGCACAAACACATTTCTGCATGAAATCCATTTAGTATGTGCATTATTCGGTCTGGAATGTCACCGGGACATCAAAGCCCCCCTTAGGCATAAGAGCCCAGTGCCCTGCTGCGGCTGCAGAAGGGGCTTGATCAATAAACGTAACATGTTAATGCGGAGCAAATAGAATAAAAGATTTTCTTTGACAAGACATGAAAAATCACCTTGTGTCAGCTGGCATGGCGATGCCATTTCAGCAGAGACACTTGCAAACTTGATCTGACAAGTAAAGAGGAGAGATGATGGTTATAAGGTGCTTTTGTTTCAAACTTCTTTTTTGACCTGTCAGGCTTTGAAGGAGCCTGAATGGCCCTTTTTTGTCATGTGAAAATTGTAGTCTTAGGCAGTTATGAAGCAGTTATCTCTTCTCAAATTGTGAATGCTGCTGTTTAATTGATTCACTTAGCATTTGAAACTGTCACGCATTAATAATTGCTAAATCCTGTAGGTACTCTCTGATGTGTCATGCTTAAATGTGTAGTTATCAGAAAATTAATATCCTTAATGAACCAGCGCTTTAGACTAGCATTGCATGAAATTCTCCTTTGCCCTTTCATTTGCTGAATGTATACCAGCCAGTTTTCAGAGTGAACCCCTCCTGGAGGATGGTGCATTCTTTTTGATGCCCGACAATTGCCAGATTTGCTTTGGGTACACAGTGTGCTAAATGACAAATACAGTAATTATACTGGAGTTAGTAATTAACATAATTATAGTCAATTATGACAAATACAGTGCAGAGCTAAATAAATGAGAGGGGGGAGAAATTAGCAAGCTAATTGATTTATCTTGTTCGGTGTTTGCAACTGGCAGTTGTAGCCTTTTCCCCCCCTCCTTGGGAAATAAAGTGATGTTTACATATACTGGATCTTGTTGCGAAGCCATTCTGTCTTGCAACTCTTCTGCATACTTTTCTAGATTTTTTAAAAAAGACTGAAACTTGGGAGGGGGAATTTCCTCCACCTTACTTAATACTGAGGTGTTTCTTTATTGCCTAAAACTAACCCACTGAAGTTGGTGCATGTAATTTTATTTTTCTTAAACAAATTTGCCTTTGCTTATCCACCCATATAGATTTTGTTTCTGCTGTAAAGTATTTGAAGCTTATTGTAATTCTCTTCCCTGTGGCTTGTTCGCACAGATTGCGTCAAGTACCGTATTTTTCGCTCTGTAAGACGCACCAGACCACAAGACGCACCTCATTTTTGGAGGAGGAAAACAAGAAAAAAAATATTCTGAATCTCAGAAGCTAGAAAAATAAGAGGGATCTCTGCACAGCGAAAGCAGCGATCCCTCTTGCTGTTCTGGCTTCTGGGATAGCTGTGCAGCCTGCATTTGCTCCATAAGACGCACACACATTCCCCCTTACTTTTTAGGAGGGAAAAAGTGAGTCTTATAGAGCAAAAAATACGGTAACTAACGAACTTGTACAATTTAGTTTGTTGTTCTAAAATCATCCAATATCAGATGCTTGCTTGTATTTCTCACTTGAATCAAAAGCTGTTCTGATTGAAAACTCTGATAGAAATTTCAGAGGGTGCTAACGCTTTCTTGTGTTTAAATATGGATTTATTTCAAACAGTTTAGAAAAATAGGGTCTGGAATGAAAAAACGCTACACATGATTTTCAGCATGTTGATAGGAGCTTTCCAGCTCTCTCTTCCTGGTGGCATCTTATAACTCCCCTGTCCCTGGAGATAATGGGCCTTTTGTATCAGCACTCCTTAAAGTGTGAAGGGCTACTGTCAGTAATATAAACGAGTAACCGAAGTGCTGCCTGGAAGTAACCTGTATAGGCAGGTCCCTCTAGAATTCAGCCAGGAGCTATATTACACACACACACACACACACACACACACACACACAGAGAGAGAGAGAGAGAGAGAGAGAAGAGCCAGTGTGGTGTAGTGGTTAGGGGGTCAGACTAAGAGCTGGGAGACCAGGGCTGCATCTAGACACATCAAAGAAGTGTTTCAGTTAAATATGTTTTAAACTTTGAGAAATTGCATTGGCAAAAATGGAACTCCACAGCGCCATCTGGTGCTGCAGTGTTATAATGCATATACAACACGTATAAAACACTTTTTCTTTACCAATCTAGCTGAGTCCCAGGGTTCAAATCCGCACTTGGCCATGAAGATTGCTAGGTGACTTATGGCCATTCTCCGCCCCTCAGCCTAATGTACCTCACAGCACTGTGGGGTTTAAATGAAGAGGAGGAGAAAACTATGTATGTCACCTTCAGCACCTTGGAGAAAAAGGTGGGATATAAATACAAACAAATAAACAAACTGTTATCCTGCCCCTTTTCCTAAGGTTGCCCAGTAAAGTAGTAAAACAATAACATTAGAAACACACTTAAAGCATTTTAAAACAATAACATCTAAAAACAGTCAATGTTTTTGGCTCTATCAACTTGGGTTGGGAAAAGCTTTTGATTTCTCTTTTTTTTCTAGCCAAATGCTCAGTTTTTCCCATTTTTGCATCAATTTGCAAAATTTTCTTTCAAAAAATCTGCACATTTTCCCTAATCCAGGCATTTTTCTAGCATACTGTATGTGTTGGTATGTGTATATGCACATCTCTGTGTTAAAATATTTCAGTTGGAGAAGAGAACTGTGAGTTTCAAAGGATAAATGTTTTGGTTTGTTTATTGGTTCAGGAATTGCAGAATAGGTAGGGTTCATGTTAAAATGTGACCTGAAAGAATTTCTCTTCCATCCCTAGTATATGCAGAAGGAGGAGATTGAAAAGGCACAGAGATTTTTCTAGAACAGCAAGGGATAACTCTGAAATCAAATGTGACAAGGGTACTGGTCCAGACACACTTAAATGCTCTCTCTAAAATCACCATTCAAGATGCTGACACAGTAAAGAATGATAAGAGGAGCAGGAAACTGCTACATCATGAAAGCCTTTGTCTTTTACTCTGTACTTTGCTCCCCCTGCTTGGTGCTGAAGAAGTACCCAATGTGCTGCAAAAAAGGAGGTGGCAACCTTGGTAACATTGCAGGCACAATACAATTTGGTAGCTATTTTTGTGTGTGTTAGCCATGCTAAAAAGAGCCACTCTGATGTCACTCTGTCTATTACGTGAAGTGGCGCAGACGATTGTCATAGAGCAAAATGAGGAAAACCTGATTATCATGACAGCATCAAAGACCAGTGCATTTTTTTTCAGGCTGAGGAGCCAGTGTGTCAGATTAGACATGCATATATAGTAATTATGCTGTCATCCAGGTCATAGTTAATATAGGTTTGTAATTCAAGTTAGAGTCTCTTTCAGTGAAGAGACACTGACAACCAGGGAAGGCTTGTGCTTTGAGTTTTTGTGGTTGGTTTCCATTATGTGGTCAGTTGGTGGCTGAACAGTTATTTTTGTCTTGGTTGCCCTTATTTCAGTGTTATTTTGGCAATAGAGAGAGGACTCCTGGCCAAGATCTTAGTTTATGTTATGATGCCTTCTTGCATTTCTTCCTCCTTGCTAATTCTTTTCTCAGCTTGTGAACAAAAGACAAGAGAATTGTTAGGAAAACATGTTTAAAAAGCAGTTGATAGATTTTGTGCTATACTGAAATTTCTATGTCAATGGAAAAACTTTTAGCCTGAATTCAACCGTTCAGTTTGGATTTCTTGACTGCACTGACATGCAATTTGATTTTAAATGCTGCATTTAAAGCTCTCTAGGGTTAAGCTGCTTGAGGACTGATTTGGCATGGGGAAATGGCACTGTGCCCCCTTCCCCATCTGCCACCTCTTCACTTCTGATTGCCTTCACCAGAAGAGGGTTTTCGTTATTTAAAGGGGGCCATTGAACCATCATTTAACATATTCTTATGTAGTGTGCAGTTTATAATTTCTGGTAACATGCTTGTCAGATATGTGTGATATTGTTGATTTTCAAACTATAAGCACTCTGCTTACACTGAGTGTTGTTGTTGTTATAACACTATATTACCAGTTCTTCACCTAAGGCCTCGGGGCAGGTTACAACCATTAAAACACGAGAGATCTTATATATACAGTGGTACCTCGGGTTAAGTACTTAATTTGTTCCGGAGGTCCGTTCTTAACCTGAAACTGTTCTTAACCTGAAGCACCACTTTAGCTAATGGGGCCTCCTGCTGCTGCGCCGCCGCCGCACGAGTTCTGTTCTTATCCTGAAGCAAAGTTCTTAACCCGAGGTAATATTTCTGGGTTAGCAGAGTCTGTAACCTGAAGCGTATGTAACCAGAAGTACCACTGTATATATACATATATAAAATACCCAGGCAAAAAAGGGCAGTTCCAGCACAGCTGTCAACCCAACATTGGTGTCAAAGGTAAACTAGAGGAAAGCATTATAAATGATCCAGCACAGAAGACCAAGCCTTGCTCACAGAGGATCAGTATGGTTTCTAAAAAAGGAAATATCAGGTCACCAACTTAGAGTATTTTAAGGGTGGTATGCAAACTTGTAAAGTCGCTATAAAGTCAATATGAAAGTAATTGAATGTTACATTAATTCTGTCAGGACAAGCATTTCAGCTTCCCAAACAGAATGATCCACCCTCTTCTTCTGCTGTGTGCTGTTCTGAGGGTATCCTGACCACTCCCAGCAGAGCCAATTTCAGGGAGTGCACAGAGAAAGGAGAGGAAGAGTGCAGAGTTTCTGCTGACAGGATTCATTAGCTGAATTCTCCCCAAATACTTGAATTTTCAAAAAGCCTTTGACATAGCCTAGGCATAGGCAAACTCGGCCCTCCAGATGTTTTGGGACTACAACTCCCATCATCCCTGACCACTGGTCATGTTAGCTAAGGATGATGGGAGTTGTAGTCCCAAAACATCTGGAGAGTCGAGTTTGCCTAGGCCTGACATAATCAGTTGGCAAAAGTTTCAAAAAAAGAAAAAAATGTTTTTTTCAGTAGTCATGGGATAAAATAGGACCTAACTGCTCATCAGAGAAAGGTAGCCATAACATGAGTTTTCACAATGTCTAGAAGCAGTTAGTGTGCTCTCTCAAATATCTTTATTTGGATGGCTTGCATTTGACATTCATAGATGGTCAGGATTGGGGGGGGGGGAATAGTAGGTAGACTAACTTAATCAATGACCCCCAAACTATTCAAGATGGCATCATTTTAAGCAGCCTGTGAGGAGCTTCAGAATGTTCTCTTCTGGATGAACAGATATAAAAATGCCATATATATTTCAATGGAAGTTAGTGCAAAGAACAGCAAATTCCAACTTCACATTGTGCTTCAAAACAAAACTTTACTGGGAACTACGTCTCTTTTCTGGCTTGCTCTACAATCTAAGAGAGAACTCTGTAACGTTACCTTTACTACCTCAACATTGTCAAGATAACAGATAATTGGGTTTGCATGGCAGTTGGATTACTAAGAGTTCGTCTGCTGAATCTGTTTATCAACAAGGTTGTGTAAATTTGAAGTGTAAATATGTGTGAAATTTTTATTTTTATTTTTTCATGGATTATTCACATAGTTGAAAAGTGGCATTGCATATCCTGGTACTTTTCTCCAAAAACAGCAGTGAAATTTTCAAACGGGCATGATTTTCTGGTGGCTTCACCCCCCCGCCCCAATTGTGTGTTACTTTGGATCCTAGCATCTATGCACATTGTGCACAATTAATACAAGGGCTCTTCTTGAATGTCAAACATGCACACATATATCTCTTGATAAAGAAAATTAAAATTGAACCCTTTCCAGAATTAGGAAGATGTGACTTATCTGTATAGGGTTCATTTTACAAGGGCTTAGCTTACTCATGCACGTCTAGTTCCTCATTCAAAGCTCTGATCAGCTTTCTACTGTGCTGGCTATTGCTCAACAAACTAAGATTAATTGTGTAACATCGTTTGCAACAAAGGCACAGCTTCTTCTTGCAAATCTGCCATAACTATTCAGAAGCCTGTTGCTGTTTTCAAGACACTTACCTGCAGCTGCAAATATATACTGCCAGCTGTACTCTTGAAAATGAAAATTGCCAATATTAGTTGTGTGTGCCCATGGTTGCAACGTGTGTGTGTGTGTGTGTGTGTGTGTGTGTAATGAGAACAGCCTGTCTAAATGAAGTTAAGCTGGAAATAGTAATTTGCTCTATAGGACACTGAGTATCATAATAAATTAACATTTGCACACATCCCAATCTGTAGCTTAGAGCTATTCATCTCTCTTTTTATGGCTGTGTAGTTAAGAGTTCTTAAATTAAAAGTGCATTAATCTTTTTGCGTTTTCGCTAACATTTTTGACTCTGCATCAGTCTTCCTCCCTGCTGCCTTAATCAAAAGCTGAAGTGAAACATCAGTTGCAATGGAGTGAAAAAGCAACACAAACACATTCACATAGTATTAGGAATAACTTATAACAAACAAACCAAAACACCCACATCTTCTATGGAACTCAGGATGACATGCATGCACCAGTCTCCTTTTATTCTTAAATTAGCCCTGTGAAAAGTTAAGGTGTGTAATGTAAGCTTCCATATTGCAGCACTTCAAAAATTTAGTCTGGAGTTGCCATGCTGTATTCACCAACTGTTTACAGGGCAAGCCACATGATGCCATGATCCAGTAATTGTTGTCCTGTATTTTCCCTTTAGTTCTTTTATTTTATTTTATTTTTGACGACACAAAAAGTTCAACTTTTTTTAGAGAGAGTGAAGACTAGTGTACTTCCCACAGGTATAAATTCCTACAACATTGCTCCTTCGTCTTTTAAAGAGGGTGGGGTTTTGCTATGGACAGTGACATAATCGGAGAAGTGAACTTATTGCAGCTCAGAGCACACTCAGCCTATGGAGTTGGCACCAATTTACCACCTTGCTTTATTTTAAATCAATCTTTTAGTGCTAACAGACTTTCCCAGCTATATTGTTTTTACAAGATTGAAATAGCTATTAAAGGGTTGTAGTGCTATAACGCTCTTGTTGAGGAAAAAAACTTTTCAGGTCATGGCCTTTAAGCATTTTGACTGGAGAGGTTTTATCAACATTTTGAAAAGAATAGTATTGCAGTGTTAGTAAAGGTAAAGGGACCCCTGCCCGTTAAGTCCAGTCGTGACCGACTCTGGGGTTGCGGCGCTCATCTCACTTTATTGGCTGAGGGAGCCGGCATACAGCTTCCAGGTCATGTGGCCAGCATGACCAAGCCGCTTCTGGTGAACCAGAGCAGTGCACAGAAATGCCGTTTACCTTCCCGCTGGAGCGGGACCTATTTATCTACTTGCACTTTGATGTGCTTTTGAACTGCTAGGTTGGCAGGAGCAGGGACTGAGCAACAGGAGCTCACCCTGTCGCGGGGATTCGAACCGCGACCTTCTGATTGGCAAGCCCTAGGCTCTGTGGTTTAGTGTTACAGCACTGTAAAACTCATTAAAGTGGCATTTTTCTAATATTTCAATATTTTAAAACTATATGCTGGAGGAGACTCTTGAGAGTCCCATGGACTGCAAGAAGATCAAACCTATCCATTCTTAAGGAAATCAGCCCTGAGTGCTCACTGGAAGGACGGATCGTGAAGCTGAGGCTCCAATACTTTGGCCGCATCATGCGAAGAAAAGACTCCCTGGAAAAGACCCTGATGTTTGGAAAGATTGAGGGCACAAGGAGAAGGGGATGACAGAGGACAAGTTGGTTGGACAGTGTTCTCGAAGCTACCAGCATGAGTTTGACCAAAATGCGGGAGGCAGTGGAAGACAGGAGTGCCTGGCACGCTCTGGTCCATGGGGTCACGAAGAGTCGGACACGTCTAAATGACTGAACAGCAACAACAACTGGAAGAGTGTTTTAGTGCTAATTAAAACACCAAGAAGTGAATCAGGTAATAAATTGGTAGCAGCTGCAAACATCATAGTGAATGTGTGCTGAGCTTAAAATGGCTGCTTATGTGAATTGGACCTTCACCACTCACAGCAGCTACGGCATTGGCTGAACATAACAGAGTGAAGATAAGTATACAAAAAGTGCAGAATACCCAGTGGTTTGGGAAGTTGATCACAGTGTACTTGTTACCTACAGTGGAAAAGCAGTGACTAGTGAAAGGAACCATCTATCTGAAAGCTGCTGAAATCTGACATTCTATCCACTGACTGAGCCATGCTAACTGCAGTGGGATTTGAACACCTGCTCCTGAAGAGGCTCTGTTGCAAGTAGGGTCGGGTGGGGAACATTGCAGAAGAAGAAGAGGAAAGTATCAAAAAATTGTAAGAGTGATGGAGGTCCTGGAGTAACTTCATGGTAACTCCATACCAACAGAAGATCAAAACTGATTTTGGTGATCTTGGGGAAGATATGCATAATAAGTATATTCATATTCTGCCGTAGAGAACTGGTACCACATTGCTTCATCAGTGAAAGCATTGTGCTAGACCAGGACACAAGAGTCTTACTGAATCAGACTAAGAATCCGTGTAGTCAAGTACCCAAAGTGACCAGCCAGTTGCTTCGATGAAGTCTGTGAGTAGAGCATGAAAACACTGGCTCTCTCCCATTGGCCATCCTCTAGCATCTGGTATTCAGGTGCATACCAGTGGTTCTATTTAGCTGTTATGGAAAATAGTTTGTGATTGACCTGACCTCCATGAATCTGTGTTCCACTTCTTAAAAGGGAACAATATAGCACGGCACAATATCTGGGCATGAGGCACAGGGTTGCACATGAATTTATTCTGTTACCAATTCAAACCCTTAGTGGTAATGTTTCGTATAATGTATGTAGTACAGGTGACCAAAGTGGTTATCGAGCTCTGTAGAGTGGTTCCACTGACAAAATTGCACTTAGTTTAAAAGTGCATGCATTGCTGGACCTCTCTCAGACACATAATCATTCTTTCCCTTAAATTCTGAACAGCGAGTGAAAGAGTTAAGCCAAGCAGCCAGAAACCACTTTCAGCTTTTATACTTTGCAGATACAACCTTTTAAGCTTACCTACATTTTTACCTGCGGATGGCAATCGTTTTGCATTTTAATGACAAATCAAGTACGCTAACTTGCATTTGAAACGAAAGTGCCTTAAATGTCTCTGGCTGTCAGAATGAGATGTTAGGAGCTTGATGAAAAGAGAACAAAGAAGACAAAGTATGAAGCTGAGATACAGTGGAAAATGAAATAAAACCGTGTATGGCCTGTCAGGGGTGTCAGTTGATATTCCTATCTAAAGCACATTATAGTATTACTTTGCAGCTCATAGCTTACTCATCTGTCTTTTTTAATTCATCACTTTCTAGCCCACATCTTTTAAGTCCCATGTGTCAACAATGGGAGAAATCTGTTAATTGACAAATGAGTGTCACAAATGTGAATTGGTGCCTTTACATCAGAGGCAGGTAGTCTCTGTTGTTTTTTTCCTGTCGGGTCTATTATTGGCATAAGCCAGCGTAAGACATCTGTCTTTGCCAGAATGAGAGATGACAGCCAAAGAAGGCCTGTCATTGTTTTAGAGCATGCTCATTCTGGTGAGATACTGTAGAAAGATAAAATGTCAGTTTAAAGGAATATGAAAAACTATCTTCAGGAAGTCCTTAAATTACTTGGAGAAAGGGGTCTGGGAATTGGTGCCAGAATTGAAATTTGAATATTTCAACTTGCATCTATCACATCTATTTAACAATATTTTTTTTCTGAGTAGCTAAATCAGTTTATAAGGCATTTAGGAAAATGTAATGTTGCATTGGCATAATTAGCTATATAGGATGGGAGGGAACCTTTGCAGATTCCTGTTTGTTACAAGCTCATTTATTATCAGATATATATAGAATCATCCCAATACAGACATGCTTTGAAGCATTTTTTCCTGTTGATTTGCATCTATTTTTTGAAATTGCCTCTTCTGCAATTTCTTGTCCTATTATTCGTCAATTTGACATTGAAATATAATATAATGAAGCTTAAAAAATAACAGCTGGAGACCTGGTTGCATGCTGACACAACAATTAAAAGGAAGAAACAGTTAATTTTGTTTCTTTAGTGTATGAAAGTTATCAAACTACATAGTATTTGTTGCCATGTTAGTTTTTTCAGCTAAAATATAAAGTATTGCAGCACCTTAAAAACAAACAAATTTATTAAGGTTTTTATTAGAGGCCACTACATCATATGCATGAAATATTACCCTCAAATCCTGATTACACAACACACGCCACCACACACGGTTTGGAGGGTGAGGTTGTAAACCTGGTTGTAAACCAGGAGGTCAGAGTGAAAAGAAATACAGTACAGACTGTACATAGTGGCATTGGTAAGCTAATCAATGCATATAGTGTGATTAAAAACCTGTTAGCTTGATTCAAACCACAGGTGATAGAATTGAACTTCTGGATTCATTGTAATTTAGCAGTTTCACATTGCACTCTCGCTTTTCAAATCCCTTTCTTTTAAAAATAGCCACCTTTAGGTTAGGGGCAAAGTTGGCCTTTCAGAGACGGAACTCTCCCACTTTTTTTTTTTTTAATATTGCCACTTGTGATGTAAGATTTATGTCCATTTCCCCCCTATATAGAACACAAGTGTTATAGCATATAACACCTTTGAATATAAGCAGGTGAATGAACTCTTGATGCTATGGTTTATGCTATTAAGTCCACTGATATTGTTGCATGAGTAAATATGGGGACAGAGTTGGAATCTGGACTTGTGGAAACCAGAAAATCTCATTTGTAAGGTAACGTATAACATATACCGGTAACACATGGGTTTTATGTAGAGTAAGAAAAGCATCTGAATGAACAAGGAAATGAACAGGAGGGACACCTAAGAAGGTAGACAGGAAGTAACAGGGTTATGTACCTTTTGATCAAAAGTTGATAATTGTCTTCTCAGTAAACTGGGAACCAATGCTTCTCAATAAGAAGGGATTCTTTCTGGATTGTATGGGAGTTATCAATGGAGGGACCATTGAAGGCATACAGAATACATCTGCACATACAACTATGACAGAGTTGCTTGCTTTTGTGCTGAAGAGTGGGATTTGGATTTTGTAGTGTAAAAGTAAGAAATGGTCAACTTGGATGACAGGCTTAAAAGTAAGACTTGCAAATAAGCACAAATGCTACAAATAAATAAATTTCTGTGCCTGTCTTTTTTTTTTTTTTTGGTAAGTAAAGAAGCCCTTGTTTGGGGGTATTAATTAACAACATTTAAATTGTGGTACATTCCATTTTCTTCTGGTTGAGTTCTTGGTACAAAACAGGAAATGGCAAAACTAGATGCCTGAGGGAGGAGGAAGGCTAGAGCGACTTAAGATGTGATGGATGGATAGATGGATGGATGGATGGATGGATGGATGAATGAGAGCTCTTCTATGCTGTAGCAGTAGGAAGTCCAGAAACATGTGGACTGTTACAGGTGTTAGTTAGCTGATCAATGCCATGATGTTTGTGTTGTCATAAACACTGTTTTGTGAATGGTCACTGAAATTACAGTTTTTTACATACATTTAAGCTTTAATAGACTTATAATGGTCTTTTGCTCTGACATCAATGCTTATAGTTTTTTTTTTTAATACTTCTGTTCGTATATAATCTGCCAATTTTAGGAGAACACTTCATGCATTTGATTATTTGGATTCTACTAATGAACTCATGCCATGATAAATATGTTGTGCTTTAAGGTGCCTCAAGACTGCTGTTTTTTGCTACAACAGACTAACACCCTACTTCTTTGTAATTTGGTTCCTTACACATACAAGTTTTCCACAATGGTTGGATCTGAATGATCTTTCCCATCTTCGTAAACCATGGTTTATTAAGTCAAGAGTGAGCATTGAGGCTGACCATTCCTCCTTTGCCTCATCGCATGCCAGTTTTATTTGCTCCTGGCTTAATACAAACCAGAGTTCCCTGTTAAGTGCAAACCATGCAAATTTTCCTGCTCTGTTAGCTGACATTAAGCCAGAGTTCTCTGGTTTGGACAAAACAGTGAACCCTGGTTTGCATTAAGCCAGGAATGAAACATCATAGCTAGCATGCGAAGCAAGGAATGCCTGATCTCAAAGCTCATTCTCAGCTTCATAAAGCTTATGAAGCTAGGAAAGATAATCCAGTAATAGCCAAAATTATCATTTTGGATCTCCCATATGCTTCTGAGTTTAAAGCAATATGTAATTTATTGCACTTTTAAACTTGCAGATATATGTGTGGTTTCAATAGATTCTTGCTAATTAACATGGAAGCCAGTAAAAAATTCTTGTCCTATGTGAAACCAAAGGGCTTTCTGAACAAGCATGTTTTCAAAAGCGAGCAGAGGTGCACACTGGTTGAAGTTTCCTCCTCTGGTAAGAGAATTCAAGCTTGCTAGAGGAATGGGCCCATTAATGCGAATCTTGATTCTAGGGAAGACAACAACAGTGGGTGTTGAAGAGAGAACCATGAGATAGATGTGCAAAACCACAGTTACACATAAAGGATGTCCAAAGGCACACCTTCATAGTTAACGTGAGAGTGCCCACTGCCCACACATCCCTCAAACTAACACAACCACCTGTTGTGCCCACCTTGCAGGTGCACATTCAGTGTTTAGTGAGAAATGAGCCCAACACATGTACAGCTCCTCCACCTGATTGGAAACCCCAGTAAATCAGTTTCTGATCAGCTGGAGCCCTCTTCAACTGCATGCACTTGCAGTCACTCCTCACTACCACTGAATGTGTGGGGCATGGCCAATGGGCACTTTCATAAGCATAGTACAGCTGTATCAGACTAAACGCCTGGCTAGTCCAGCGTCCTGTTTCTGACAGCAACCAATTTAGGGGAAGTCCTGTTACCATCTTGTTCATTCGTTCATTAATTCATTTGTTCATTCATTCAGTTTATGAGTGAGGGACTTCTTTTGAACCATACTTGAATTGGATTAGCATTGAGGGTGAGAACTAAATATCTAAACCCAAGGGCTTTGTAGAAAGAGGGATCTGGAGGAGGCAACTATGAGATACATGTTCAGGAATAAGGTACCAGACATAAGTGACAGCAAGAATCAATTGTAAGAACAGACCTTCGTATGGCTGTGGATTATAAATTGCCATTCTAAATATCACAGGCAGGGATATATCGGGAAAAGGCAGAAATGTGAGGCCCATGGAAATTTATGAAGGTAAGGACCAGGAATTTATACTGGTGGTGAGATGGTGGGGATGAAATGGGAAGAGGGGTATTTAAAGAGAGGTATTGCATTGTTTGAGTGTCAAGTGATATGTTGCAAAATTGATTCCAAAGTGTTTTGGGCTGATGACTACATAAGATTATGCAAGTGGAGTGGTCAATACAGGACAAGAACTACCAAAAATAAGTACAATGTCCATGTGTAGACTCTCTTGTTGCACTTTGCCAGCTGTCATAAAGAAATGGTAACAGAAGGCAAATTTATTGGGTACTATTTAGAAACATGTTGGTGGTAATAGCTGAAGCTCTGATTTCAATTATCACCTACTAAATCTAGGCTTAATGTAATGTATTTGTAGGCATCCTGAATGGGCTTGACATCACGTTTCAAAAATTTGAGACTGCATTGTGCTTTTTTTATTTTAATGTTTTGTTGGCTGCTGCCTTTCACTTTTTATTCCTTCACATCTGGCACATGGCAAGACTATCCCACACAAACAGTAAAAAAAGGTGTTCTTTAGGTCTTACTTTTCTGCCTTCTTTTTAAAAAAGTCCTCCCTATATAGAGAAACATTTGTTTTTAGTGCTGGCAAGAAAAATACTTTTTGAAAGAGCTGTCTCAGACCTATAGCTCTGAAACTCCACATTTTGATTTCCAGCTAGTGTCATGGCAATACTGGAATTTATGGAGAGGACACTTGAACTGAAATCATGTCCTTCAGTGTTGGTACAGAGGACAGGTTGTTCAAAGTAATTGTTTTTGAAACTTCAGAACTTATACCAAATCCATTTGGGGGCAGACAGAAAGAGTTGCTGCTTGGATAATGCTGTTGTGGTTCGACACATTTGACTCTTTCTAAAGCTTTGAACTTATGGAATGAAGATGTTTCACACATCTTTATTGGCTCAAAACAGCACTGAGTTCTAATACTGTGCATTCAGAAACTGCAAGGTTGCTTCTCCACTTGCACTAAAACACTTTTGGCTTCTTTTCCCCATGGCAACCTCTTCTGACCCTGTAGATCCTTCGTGAGTGAAAGTTTGAAAGCAATCAAGGATATGCATCCAGAAGTAGAAACGAAATGAAACATAAAAAGCAGAGTAGGAATGGAAAGATCTGTCTATTTTGGATCTCACTGTTTTTCATTTTTGCAATCTTAAATTCAGTTCCAACATTTAGCATTTAGCAGCAATTTGTGGAATAACAATAACAATAATAATAATGTCAGTATTTTAGTGCAAATTTCTCAAAATAAACAGATTTTTATATGTGGCTTTGACTAAGGCACATGTTTTTGCAAGAAAATTTCCCTAATATAAATGCATTTTTATATGTTTTCACTAGTATCTTCATTTTTATTCACACTTCCCACCACTATTTGTAAATTTTGTTGGGTTAGAGAACTACATCTCAAAATTCAGATAAGTGTGGATTTTGAAGGATAGCTGTATTTCAGTTTGCATGTTTTGGAAAGTGTGGATTATATAGATTTGGCTTTAATTGCTTACCAAATTGAATTTCTCCTCTGTCCCCAGTCCTGAATGCATCTAGATACACTTTCGTTGCATATAACATAATAGAGTGCATGCTAAATTTATTTGTACCTCCTTTGCAGAAAAACAAGACTTGAAGTTGGGGGGGGGGGTTGACTATAGGGATTTTTTTTTCCTTTGCTATTTCCCTTTTTGTGCTCCAAGTCCTTTGAAAATGTTAATCTCAAAAGCAAATTATATTTTTGCATTGTATTGATGGAGAGGTTTTGAATGTTTTCAGACATGCCCTAGTTGTGTAATTCTTCAAACAGTGCCTCCTTGTTAATTGCCATGGTAGGAAGTGAGCAACAATTGGGTTTAAATATCTAATCATACTGTAGCAATAAATCACAAATTGCTGTTGATATAATTCATTGCTTGTGAGGGGACAAAAATTATCCAGGCCTACCCTACAAGAGCGAAAACAAAATTGTGTCCCATGATTTTCCACAAAATTAGCTCACAATTTTTGGAGTATATTTTCAGCATGTGATAATAATTGGCAAATATTTGTTGTCTGGCAGAATGTAGCAAAAAAGATTCTGCAGCGGAAACAGCCATCAAAATTTGACAATATTTGACAGTTTGCACAGAATAGCAATAGCAATAGAGAGTATTTGGCAGAATACGCCATTTAATTCAGTGAGTATTCAGTGAGGGTGAGTTTTGAGCATTGTCAGATTTCAATATCAAGACTGGAGACTTTTGAAAACGTAAATTTCAAAATTTTATGAGTTGTTTTTTTCTGGTCCTGAAGGTTAAACATTTAATGGAATTCTTTTTGCTGTTGCTGAACACTTGATTGGAATAATATATTATAACAATGGTTGTTTTTTAATTCCCAGTCGTTATTGCATGAAACAAAACCTTTTTATAAATGTTCATTAAGTGAGTTAATAAGGACTGTGGTACAGAGGCTGTCCTATATATAAGGAAGCCTTTTGTCTCTTGCGTTTGGTGCAAACACTGATTTCCCCCTTTCCCCCTTCTTGATTGTGTATGCAACTCTTCAGTCTCTTCTCATTGATTTTTTCTGCTTTACTTGACTAGGAACATTAATTTATTTGTTATAATAATTTCTTATGAATTAAACTTTAAAAAGGGTCTTTTATGGGAAGGACACATGCATTTTGCATATGAGGCCCCAGACTGATTTTTTTATGTCTTGGCCTCCAGATGCAGGACTGGAAAGGAACTTTGCCCTAGAACATAGAAAATTACATTATGCATTGTCATATGAGCAGAATATTCCTTTTCAGTTTTCACTGAGGACCGAGATATAATCATATAATGTGTGTGTGCATGTGTGCATGAGTGCATGCATGCACGTACACACACAAACACACAGGGCCCTGCAACAAAATGTGTCAATGCGGAATCCCTCCTCCTCAGTTCCACTGCCACCAGCCAGTGAGCACTTCATGCTCTCTGAGTAAGCTTTGTCTTCCTTGGATTCCCTCCTCCTTTTGTTGTTTTTTCTCCAATTTGGGTTTGTTGGGGTGTGGGAGGGAGGGATGGAAGCGCTTGTGCCCAATCCAAGCTGTGTTAATTCCCCCCCCCTCTTTCCAACCTGCCAGTGCTCCTCACCCCTGCAGATGTGTTGTGCTTGTTTGTACAGTGGTACTTCAGGTTGCATACGCTTCAGGTTACCTACTCTTCAGGTTACAGACTCCACTAACCCAGAAATATTACCTCGGGTTAAGAACTTTGCTTCAGGATGAGAACAGAAATTGTGCTCCGGCGGCGTGGCAGCAGTGGGAGGCCCCATTAGCTAAAGTCGTGCTTCAGGTTAAGAACAGTTTCAGGTTAAGAACGGACCTCCGTAACGAATTAAGTACTTAACCCGAGGTACCACTGTACATTGGAGCACCCCAGATCTGCTTGTTCAGTGTTTCTTTTTTGTGTGTTAGTAGTACAGTTCTGGCTAACATTATCAGGAGCACATGAAGATTTGAGTAGCTATCGGTATATATAAATTGGCCAGTGTACCTGACTTTGTAGGGGTGACTCTTCATAGCCTTCATATCTACAAAGCATTTTTACCTACCAGCAAAATTCGAACAGATGAAACAGTAGACATCTCTGTAGAGTGAGATAAGCCAATTTCTGACATTCCATTACACTCCCAAGTGTGACCAAGAACTGAAACTCAGGATGGCATGATACAGATTTAGGGGAAGTCTGTTTTCTCAAGCTGGGATCACCAGAGGGAGACAGCTGGTTTTACCTCTATCCTGGTGCTGTCCCTGAGTACACTTCTTCCTTGTGTATGTGATTGGTTGCCATCTACTCCAGCATTTTGCGAATGTTGTTATGATGAAGGCCAAGCCAGCCCTGTTGCTTGGCACCCTGGTCCTGTTGGAAAGGATTGTGGAGTGGAGAAATGCAATGTGTGTCTATACAGAGACCTCACATTGTGATATGCTAACACCCCTGTTGTCGTGATGAGCATCTTGTTACACCCAGAAAGTTGCTTACTTTCACTCATACTCTTATCAATGATGCTATCTTCCTAACTAACAAAATGGGCACTGTTGAGTTTTTCGTTGTTAATGTGTGCTGTTTTATATTTAATCCTTCTGGGTATAAACTGGAATTGATGGGGAAAGACTCGTGGAGAGAGAAAAAAATGTAGAAAGGAAACATCTGCTCATGTTGGCTTTGTGGCTTTGTGTGCTTTGTGTGACATCTTTGTCTTTGCACAACTTCTGCAGGAGATCAGGAGGAGGAAAAAGTGAAGGCAAACATCTTGGGGATTTTTTTTTTCCTTGCCAGAACTAGGTAATGGTTCTGCTCTGCTTCTCTTTTGAACTCCAAGAAAACTGTTGACATTATTAGAAGAAAAAACATGATTTATGATGACACCACATGTTATCCAAGCAAACCGTATGGGTTTTTTTGGGGGGGGGGTAGCTTTTTATGGGATGATGCAGTGAAGAAGTACTGAATCACTCTGAAAGAGTTATTTAACTGAAACATCTTTGTTCAAAGTTATTGGAATGCTGTTGTCAGGGGTTCAGGAGCAGAGTCACAGGAGAGGGAGGAAACGGAGAGCGAGGGGGAAGAGTCCGAAGGAAATGTCAGCTACGACAGTAGTCCGAGGTCTCTGAGTCTCTCCAGTGACTCGGAGGATTCACAGAAAGGGGCCCCCATAGTCAGGGCAAGGGGAGTGCCCAGGGGGACACCTCGGGAAGAAGGGGCCAGAGGGGACTCAGAGAGTAGCAGCTGGAAATCCGGACCAGCGTCCCCCCCAGAGGGCAGTAGGGGGGAGGAGTCCAAGGCATCGGGATCAGGGAGCGCGCAGGCAGAGGGAGAACGTGAGGCAGGAGTGGCCACACCCTCGTCAGGGAGCGAGGAAACGGTCATCAGGAAAGTTAAACGCGCGCGCGCGCCAAGTTCAAATGTACAGGAGGGCGGCAAGGTGGGCAGCCCGGGTAGGGAGCCAGGTCCTAAAGCCCGCCGAAGAGAGGGGGAGGAGTCAGAGGGGTCAACGTCTGCGTCAGAAGAGTCCAGGAGGGAAGAGACCCCGGGGGGTAGTAAGACCCAGAGGAAGAGAGAGAGAAGGAAGAGGTGGAGTAAGATTAGAGTCTTAAACTGGTGCACAGGGGGCGGAGACTCAGACAGAGCTTCGCCGGTCTAAAGTCCAGACGTAGAGCTGGGACGCTGAGACTTGGAAATGGAGACTATTCTTCAATAAAGACTTTGATACTGTACTACCGGCTAGCGTGGGTCCTTGGTGAGCTGGGACCCGGAGCCAGCTCTGACAGCTGTTGTAATGATTGTTTCCACAGAAATGTTGCTCAGTGGCTCAGCTTCCATTTCTGACCCCCATACTATGTGTATTGGGGCAGGCTTTAAAAATCTGTGTCTCTGTTTCTCTGTGTCAACCATATTTTAAATGGTTGGTTGTAAGGATTTGTCCATTGACCCCATGAACTACTACTATAAATAAGAACAGTAAAGTACTTTTGTACACTGAAAACTGCGGCACTGGTGGTGAAAAGAGCACGATGGGAATATAATTGTAGTTTGGTTAGAAGCAGAAAAGGCAAAAGTAGGTTTACCCCGACCATTGGAGATTCTTCCCCGACCCTCAAAACACCTTGTTAGTTTCTAAGATATGTGACATCAGGGGGCTTTCTCTGCAGCTATAAGGACTAGAAACTTGACATTTTTAAAAGTTAAATTTCAAACAATCATAATTCCATTTGCTCTTCTTATGTGTAAATCTGCATATTTTGGTGTAGCCATGCAAAACAGCTGATGGTGACTTTGATGTGGGTTGGTTTGCTGGCTAAAGTAGCTTTTTGTGGAATTCCATTTCTGTTTATATATGCAACCATCGTTGTTGTTTTTTTTAAGCAGAAGAACTATGTTGCCATTAATATTTTTTTCTGTGCAGTTGGAAAGATATTTATAGCTGAACTTGAACTTGATCTCATTTCTAAAATGCACTGAAAGCAACACCAGTCTTTCCTGCAGCAGCCCCTTCTTCCCATTTTGTAAGTTATTTAAATCTCTCAGAAAAAACACCTCCTGCATGGCTTGTTAATCCTACTTCTTTACTAGAGGAATTGTTACTTCACAACAAATGTTGAAAGATGAGATTTGCTCTGGAGATCTTAAAATGTGTGGCTTCTGTACAACAGAACAAAAAACTCTAAAGTAGAAAGAAAAATATGTATGGAGTTTCTCTTTGTGCCTGTGATAGGTATGTGAGAGGGATAGAGAATATTTTGTTGAAAACATTTTTTTACTTAAATCTGATGGATTGAACAGTAAATGCCGAAGGTAATATTTCTCTATGAGTTCTTATTGGGGGAAGGAGACTACACACGACTATCAAATCCAAACAATGACACGAGTGGCTAACCTGTGGCCCTCTAGATGTTGTTGAACTAGAACTTCTATCAGTGCCAGCCAGCAGGGCCAATAGTCATGAATGATGAAAGCTGTAGTTTAGCAATGTCTGAGCCACCCCTGGCCTAGGGCATAGTAATCATGGGTAGTAAATCTGTGTGTAGGCTGTACCATTTCAGACTTTTGTAGGGGTGGATGCCAATATATGCTGCTCAGGGAACAAAAAGCCATCGGGAGCCAGGTTGGGGAATGTCTGGCCCATGGGGCGAACTTGACCAACCAGGTGTCCAAATTTGACCCATGAAGCCATTTCCATCAAGTCACACCTACCTGCCACACATACACATATGATGCCAGGTATGGGCAGGTATAGACACAGCTGCCAGTGCCCATTGGGAGTCTTAAAGTGTGCTCCTGACTGTGCATTGGCAAGGGGAAGCACATTTTGACTCTGCCACCCATCACTTGCCAAAGCCTGCTGGAAAGGCTGCACAAGTGAGTTCCACATTGGGCATTTGCTGGCATAGCTGATGCCTGTAGAAAGGATTCTAGAGGAAGAAGCACTACCGGTGTATGCTGTCAGGCTGTGAGGATTTAATTTACTTACTGGGAGGAAATGCAAAGAATCTGATGAGTTTGGTTGGGCAGCAATGTTCCTATTTAAGATTTAGGGCTCTTCCACACTTAACTTGTTCTGTGCCTAGAAAGCACTGAGAGAGAATCATAGACTCATAGAATGGTAGAGTTGGAAGAGGGACCCTGAGGATTATCTAATCCAACCCCCTGCAATGCAGGAATATGCTACTGCCCCTTATGGGTATTGAACCTGTAACTTTGGCATCATCAGCACCATGCTCTAGCCAACTGAGCTATCCAGCAGCTTTCTAGGCACAAGGCTTAGCAGTTTTACCTGTGCTCCACCACGTTTCCCGATAAATCCTACTGTTTACCACTGAATCAGAACAAATGTCCAACTGTGGAAAACCCAGTTGATGTTTGCTCCGATTCAGTGGTAATGAGGTGGAAGTGTGGACAAGCCCTAATTTGTTGCAATCTTGAATTTAAATAATTGTAATTAGAATATATGGGGTGCAGCTAAGCTGCATAGAGAGCAGTCTGCCAGTGAAAGTCTGAACTACATCCTTGTATCTAAACGAACTATGAGGAGCAAAGAGGAATGTTGTTGGAAGATAGGAAATTCTGATCCTGCAGTGTTGTTAATGTTCCACATTGTAACTCCAGGCTCTGTTCTCAAGCACATTTGAGACTGGCTGACTTACTTGTTAGTTATATGAGTGGTACAGAAACATAATAAAACTAAGTAAGCAAATCGTTTGAGGGTTAGAGCACCAAGACTTCTGAGCAAGACATAGATTGCCACAGCTGTCTACTTGTGACAAACATAGGAGACTTCAGGACATGGGGGAGGGTTTGTTGTTGCTACTGTTCTCATTTATTTAATATAGTTATGCCCTTGGTGTGTGAATGGTATGGCATGATACCCAGGCAGAACAGTGTATTGGGCTTTATTGGTAAGGACTTAGGCAAGTCCTTACCTTGCAGTAAATGGACCAGGCTCTTGTGTTGCTCAGACATAACACTAATAATAGCTATCCCTGAAATGTTGAGGAAAGGGCGGGTTGTAGCATTTTTTATTTAGTTAGTTTCAAAACATTTATAAGCCAGATCTTTAAATACTGGGGTTCCCAGAGCAGACTATAATGATAAAATGCAAAAATATAAAATAAGAATTGGACACAATAGCAGGAAAAAGAATAAGTTTCAGCAGCAGCTTGTACAGCAAAACTCCAGATAAAATAAGGTCACTAAAAGCAGTACAATTCCCCAGGAATGCGGGGGGAGGGTTGTGTTTTTTTTAACAACAGAAATCTTCTTCTGGCACCTAAATGACATCAGCATAAACACCAGTCAAGGTTTCTTGGGGAAGGGGATGTTTTAGAAGCAGGTAGCTAGCACCGGAAATAGTTGACCATCTTCCTGAAAACTCTGCCCAATTTAGCTATATTTTGGAGTGACCAAAATCATGGAAGTTGCTGTGGTAGAGATGTGTGATCAACCGGTTTGCACACACTTGCAAATTAAGGACTCCCATAAGTGGGGGAAGACTCCAAACAGTCCTAAAGGTAATATGCAAAGTGAGTCTTAGGCTCCAAACAAAACTGCTGTCTCTCCCAGGCTTGAGGCAGCTTACAACATTAATTTCATAAAAATAGATATAAATGCCTCCCATAAGCAACAAAACCAGTAAATTTCTGCAGCAGCAATATTGAGCTTTAATTAAAAGCTCAACAGCCAAAGGCTTTTTGAAAAAGCAAAGTCTTGCCTCCTCCTTGAAACACTACAAAGGAGGAACTTGTATCTGGGAGATAATTCCATAGCTTTGGAGCACCTGCTGCAAAGGCGCAACAAGAACCATCATTGCCTCATGGTGTTGGTACACGTATTAGAACCTAACCTGCTGATTGTGAGTAGTGACAAGCTCATATGGTGAATGGTGGTCTCTAAAGTATATTTGGCTCCCAAGTCATGAAGGGCTTTAAAGGTAATTTCAACTAGGTGGAATCTACACACATATAAAAAACGCTGTGAAAATACTTTTTAAAAAGTTTTGAAAAATACATCGAATTTTGCATAGCTCACTGTCATCATCTAGTGTCACATATGTATATTGCACTTTATAACACATTTAAAACATTTTATTTGCAGCTGTATAGCTGAGTCCCTAGTCTGGGTTACATGTGGCAGAATATGAAGAACTATGTAGAGAACAAAAATAGACTCATCTCAAAGATTGCCAGGGAAGTTGGGGTGGTCCTTTGGGAATTTGGTGCATGAGGACTAAGCACAACAAAACGGAGACAGTGGGTGAAATTTAACATAGTGCTAAGGATTTCTGTTTGCCTGATGAAACTATCTCCCCTCTTCTAGTGAGGCTCATTGTGCTAGCTCTTACTAGTGCAACTACTTGCTGAATCTGGCCCAATCACTTTTCTCCAATAAGCTAAGGAGACGGTACTGTAAAAATGATACGTATTTTCCTAATGGTTAACATAAGATGAAGCCAGAATCAGGGTATAACCAGGCTTACTCTACCTCTGAAATGGCTGCGCTTAGTTTTGTATGCTACCACCATGGTTTTCCAATTCTTTGGAAGCTCTTTGTTGTTTTTCCTTTTTTATTATGTATTTTGTGTTATCAAGTTCTATTTTTCTGTTGTGAACCATAGAATAATAATAATAATAATAATAATAATAATAATAATAATAATAATAAATATTTTCATGATAGGAATGTTCAGCAAGCCCCTATGGAGGCTTATTTTTGAAATATATTTTGGTAGGTGCTCATGGTTCAAAGTTTGAGGCTTTAGACATAAAAATCCCTATAAAAGCAATTTAAGTGCATAAAAAAGTAATTACATGAAATTGACATGCTGTGCTGAAAACTTAATGTTGGGGTCAGTCCTTTAAGGCTTCTTTTAGAAAATGGTCTTCTCTGTGATTTGTAATGTGTTCCTTCCAGCTGTTCGAATGTGTCAAGCATTTTTAAAAATCATATGGAACAATGTAAGGCTGCAGCATTAACACCTCCATCCAGTCTGAGCAACACATAGATGAAGCACTTGCTTGCATGCCGTCATTAATGAACAGTATAATTCATGAGGAGTACATTGGAATAATTGCCTTGCCCCTAATTTTAAAAGAGTAATTGACTTTGACAGAGCTCCCTTCTACTGTGGTCAGCCTTGTCATGTTAGAAGTAATTATTATTCCTTTTCTCTAATTATGTATCCTGCCTTTGATGTGTTGTTTCGTTATGGTAACAAACTAGACAAGCCATCTAGCAGGGAGACCTAACACCCTCACCCAAGAGAAAATGATGCTATATTTTTTCTGTTACAGCAAAAGGGTAGAGGAAAAAATGGATTGCATGTGATTCCTCTGGCTGGAATCCAGGGAATCATTCTCTTCTAGCCACTATTGATGATATAAACCATGAGTAGGCAGCTTGGTGCCACCGAGAAGTTGTTGGGCTCCAAGCCCCACCCATCCAAGCCCCATCAGCATGGTCAAAAGCCAGAGAGGGTTCTATGTTAGCCACCCCTGATATAAACTATAAAACAATGGATAACCCAAAGGCAAGCATAAAAAGGTAAAGGTACCCCTGCCCGTCCGGGCCAGTCGTGACCGACTCTAGGGTTGCGCGCTCATCTCGCTCAAGAGGCCGGGAGCCGGCGCTGTCCGAAGACACTTCCGGGTCACGTGGCCAGGGTGACGAAGCTGCATCTGGCGAGCCAGCACCAGCGCCGCACACGGAAACGCCGTTTACCTTCCCGCTATAAAGTGGTCCCTATTTATCTACTTGCACTTAGGGGTGCTTTCGAACTGCTGGGTTGGCAGGAGCTGGGACCGAACGACGGGAGCTCACCCCATCGCGGGGATTTGAACCGCCGACCTTACGATCAGCAAGTCCTAGGCACTGAGGTTTTACCCACAGCGCCACCCGCAAGCATATGTGTACAATATTTATATTTTTGTGTATAACGTGTGCCTGTGTGTGCGCGTGCGCGCACACACACACACACAACCTGTCTTTCCATAAAATGACTTATGATAGAATATTATACAGTGGTACCTCGGGTTAAGAACTTAATTCATTCTGGAAGTCCGTTCTTAACCTGAAACTGCTCTTAACCTGAAGTACCACTTTAGCTAATGGGGCCTCCCGCTGCCGCTGTGCTGCCGGAGCACGATTTCTGTTCTCATCCTGAAGCAAAGTTCTTAACCCGAGGTACTATTTCTGGGTTAGTGGAGTCTGTAACCTGAAGCGTCTGTAACCTGAAGCATCTGCAACCTAAGGTACCACTGTATTGACAAACCTTATATTGTGTAAGCCAGTGGTGGCTAAACTTGGCCCTCGAGCTGTTTTGGGACTACAATTCCCATCATCCCTGACCACTTGTCCTGTTTGCTAGGGATGATGGGAGTTGTAGTCCAAAAACAGCTGGAGGGCCAAGTTTGGCCACCACTGGTGTAAGCCTATCTCCTAATGGTTGACCACAATTCTTAGGATGTCTTGCATTGTACCTATGGTGACATACCCTTTCTGTTATGGAAGGCTTTTAAATGAAATGCAATCCACAATTGTCTTCCTACCTCTGTGTATTTCTCTGCAAAACTAGTTGTTGATTGCACAGGAAGCTGTGGGCCTGGTTTAATTCCTATTAAATTAGTAGGAAGGCTTAGTTTTCAAATCATGGTAATTATTAGTGCCCTTTGTGAATTTTGCATCATGATACCTGATTGTCATGGTGGTGAGTTGCCATATTATGCCTTTCCCTAAAGAGGGTGAGCAGCCCTTCTGCTTCCAAGTAAATGCAAACTGCTGTTGAACATGGGCCAAGGACAAAACTATTTTTCCACAGTGTATTTTGCATTTGTGAGGAACTGAGGGCTTGAATGTGAGCCCGATGCTCCACATGTGGCTTTACAGGATGAGCAGTCTGAACAAGATACTCCCTTGCCTCCAAGAAGTTCCTTCCATAAATGAGCAGTCTCAGGGCTTGAGTACACAATATGATTTACTTCTTGTTGCTGTAGTAAGAGGTAATTGCAATGTATACCTCAAGGTATGGCGCAAGCTCTGTCTCTACAAAGTGACAGATAGTAATTTACTAGTGGTAAGTGATTGTCTCCTGAGGGGCTACTGTAGCCTGCCAGTAACATAAAACAGCAGGGACTCCAGGGTAAAACTAACTTCCCCAGGGGTAAAGAATGCAAAGATTCTCATCTATGCACAAACATCAAAACAGGCGTATACTTTCCTGCTCAGCTGTGGTGAGCAGCAGTTGCCTCCAGTCCAAGCACCCAAGTGGGCAAACTCTGCAAGCCATTTGTTTGGCCAAACAAGTTATGTCACTGGCTGTCTATGTCATGACAGAACTATACACGTAGAATCATGAACATATGGTTCTGGGTTTCCATTGCCTTCATGGCTACTAGCCCTTTGAAGAAGGAGGAATTTGGAGAGCCATTTCACAGCCTAATATGGTGATACCCAGTCCCTGGAACACTCCTCTGTGTTTACTTGGTCACGAACGAAGGCAGGTTTTCCCCTCCCTCACTGGAAGGGACAAATTAGAAGGAGAATGCAGAGGCTGGCAGTACATCACCAGGGTAGCAGCTCTGCCTGATTCTTTCCAGTGTGGTGTAGAGAGAGCCAGTGTGGTGTAGTGGTTAAGAGTGGTAGTCTTGTAAGTCTGGGGAACTGGGTTCGCATCTCCGCTCCTCCACAAGCAGCTGCTGGGTGACCTTGGGCCAGTCACACTTCTTTGAAGTCTCTCAGCCCCACTCACCTCACAGAGTGTTTGTTGTGGGGGAGGAAGGGAAAGGAGAATGTTAGCCGCTTTGAGACTCCTTAAAGGGAGTGAAAGGCGGGATATCAAATCCAAACTCTTCTTCTTCTTCTTCCTTATTGCTTTCGGCAAGAAGGCATTGAAAGAGCTATGAGAGCTTTTGCCTTGGTGCACTGCTGAAGAGGGAGTCTGGACCATGTAACAAACTGCAATGGAGTGTGGCAGGGGTGGGAACTGCAGCAGGCCTGGAATGATTGTATGACCAGAGCTCAGTCAGAGTGAGCAGGAGGTGGATGAAATTCCATGAAAAGTGCTATATGCAATACTGTATTTAAACCACCAGTCTCCCTGGGCACTCCCTTGACATTCTCCAACAAAGGAATTTCAAAGGTAGACTCCAGTGGGAAATAGCTGAATTGGAACTAATAATGATTCTTGATTCTGTTCAGTTTGATCTGAAGAGAAACAATGGTTTATTGTCCTGCTATAGGTGTTTGTTTAGTCAGCCATGCTAAGATGACTGGTGGTACTGATTATGTATTGCAATGTTGAGAATGGTCATGGAACTTATTTTGTATACATTGTAAACTGTAACTGAACTGTCACAAACTAGTTCCTGCATTCCATTGCCAACTAATCCTACTTTTTACAATCCCTCTCCCTCCAAAAATATTTGTGTGTGTTTATGTATCACACACGAATACACCTTGCCAGCTAATGCATTTGGAGAAGTAGGTTCTATTCCATTGAAACTTACCGTATGCAATAAGAAATGTGTTAATCTTTTTTTAAAAAAAAATATCTTTAAGGTGTTACAAGATTCGTTATCATTTGATTAGTATGCTTTTTAAATCTGCTCACGTTACTATATTTGAATTTAACCCTAATTTGTATAGAAAATTACACCCTTGCTGCTTACCTGTTATTTTTTTGGAAAATAAATTGTATTCTTGAATAAGTACATGAAAAAAATCTGAATAAAACTAATTTTGCCTTACCTAGAACACCTGAAACCTTTTGCTCAGTTGGGAGGCACCTAGGTCTCTAGGTTGTGAAAGCACAACCTATTTGCCCCTTTCTACAAGTATATCAAAGTTTATTTTATTTCTAAAAGAGATTCCCATGGTGGAATCTCTCAAATGTTCTTGTTTTCTGATTGTTTGCTGCTTGCAGAGTTATTTTTAAATGACCCTGTCTTCAATCTGCCTCTTTGATTGCCAGTCTGAACATGCCTTGCTTTTCGCTTTAGGTCCTGTTGATGCAAACTGTCATTTCCCAAGAGCCTTACTTATGAGTGGTAATACCCTGCTTCTTAAGAGGATTTATTTCCTTTTCAAGATGGTTTTTTTCAACTGCATTTTTATTTGTTTTGCTTTATTTACTAAAAGTGTTATGGCTTATTCCTTAAAAGGGCTGAAAGGTCTAGGCCTACCCATCAGGCTATACAGGAAATGAAGTGCTTTGGAGATGTAGCAAAGGTCAGAACTTGACTAAACTAACTTATAAGATGGATACTCAAATACTTAAATTCTCAGTTTCAACTAGGACCTGGTGAAACTGTGATAAAGGGATTGTATTATTTCTGACTGAATTGCACAATATTTTAGTGAGCTTAGTTTTCTTTATAGTTGACATGTATTTGTATCTTTTTTTAAAAAAAAATCTGCATCTGTTTGATATTTTAAAACTGATAACTTTGTTGCAATATTTGAGAACTTTTCATTTATCCATTTTACTACGTTTGGTATTTCCCACCCCCTTCCACTAAGGTGCTCAAAACAGAGTACAGTACAAGGAGTTACCCAGTTTCATTTGTGTAACAGCTCTGTGAGGTAGACTTAGCTGAGCTCCCCATGGCTAATTTAGGATTTGAACTGAGGTGACCTCAGCCCATATTTGACACCTGCCCACTGTATCAGACTGGTTCCAACAACACAATATTTGTTTGTCTCTTATATAGAGGACATAAGTGATAATTCTGCAAATCAGCGCCAGTAACCACACTGTAATCAGTTTGGGTAGAGCATAAATAATTAAGCAGCTGCCTCTCCTCACAGTGACTTTCTTCACTTAAAAATCAGTACATCTCCTGCTGGCCACCTACAATATATAGTTGTTTCAGATCAGCGTTACTTACTGAGCTTTTTCCAGTAATGGAGCTCTGTCAGCAAAAAGCATACGCACTGTCAAACGATGAACGATGGATTTCTGTCAAATGGAAACTTGAAAGGTGCATTCCATCGTTAGACAGATTAGTCTGAACTGGGAGTTCAGAGCTACTGAAGTGTAATTGTATCAGTGAAAAGGTATGCCTTAGTTGTGGGAGGAGGAGGAAGTAAGTAAGGGAACCCCTTTATGGAAAAAACTACAGTGCTTTTTCCTAATCTAGAAAGCAAAGATTCTTGGCAGTTGTGTAACTGCAGGGTTGCTTTAATCTTCACACACACACACACACACACACACACACACACACACACTTTTAAATCGCCCAATACTGCAAATATATTAGCACTTCTGATTCATTCTTGAAACCAAAGTAAATTTGGAATGCAATTCAAAATGTAATGAGACTTGAATGTGGCTTTGTGGTGAACGTTAACTGGAACTCACTTGAGCATAATCTCTGTGTATGTTGCATAATTTCAGCACAGTTTATTATGAGCTGCAAGACATTCATCTCAGTGCAAGCTTTAGATGCCAATACTAGAGTAATCTCATTGGGGAATTTGTCAAGGTCAAAAAGCTCTCTTTTAGGATAACCTGGCTGGGAAATGCTAGGCACAATCCAGACATTTTTGTCCAGTATTCATGTATGGATAGATTTCCATAGCCGATGTGCATGAAATGACGCTTACAAGCCCACTGCAGGGAATGTGAGGCCTGTGTGCACCTTCCATTTCAGCCCTCCTGCTTTCAGTTGATTAAGGAACATGAGTTCCTGGTTTAGTGTACCTTGACTAAAGGGAAGAGGGGAGGACACGAATATAGGAGACTTGCACAGGCTTTATGTGCCCTATAATGACCCAAGATGTTTTGTATCCTTAGACCTGTGCCTTCCTATTATGGAGTGAGGGAGCAGATGGGCAAGGGCTGTAGTTCAGGGGCATAGCATCTTCTTTGCATGCAGGAGGTCCCAGGTTCACTGGGTTCAATCCCTGGCATCTCCCAATAGAGCTGGGAATGTTCTCATATCTGAAATCCTGGAAAGCCGCTGTCCTTGGTGGAGCTACCAAAATCTAATCAGCATGTAAAGTTTTGCCTAGTTTGAATTCTAGTTTTACTTGTAAGGGGGAAAATGTTTATACCATAATAAATTTGTCAGGCTTTGTAGTACTACATAACTGTGTTTGCTGCAAAACTGACCAACATAGCTTTCCCTTTGAAAACAAGTATCCGTTTATTTCATAAATGTTTTATCATATTTTACATTCTGCAAAGGAAAAGCATTGCTGTTCGACTGTGTCTTTTGGTGTGTGTGTTTGTCTGTGTGTGTCAGTGGTAGAAACTGAGATATGAAAGCTAGGAACTAAATGGCACCTTGGGGACGTGGGTGGTGCTGTGGTCTAAACCACTGAGCCTCTTGGGCTTGCCTATCAGAAGGTCGGCTGTTCGAATCCCCATGACCGGGTGAGCTCCTGTTGCTCAGTCCCTGCTCCTGCCAACCTAGATGTTTGAAAGCATGCCAAAAGTGCAAGTAGATAAATAGGTACCACTCCGGTGGGAAGGTAAACGGCATTTCCATGCGCTGCCCTGGTTTCGGTGTTCCATTGCACCAGAAGCAGCTTAGTCATGCTGGCCACATGACCTGGAAAAACTGGTTTTGTCTGCGGACAAACGCCTTAGCCTGTAAAGCAAGATGAGCACCACAACCCCAGAGTCGTCTGTGACTGGACTTAACTGTCAGGGGTCCTTTACCTTTACCTTTTTAAATGGTACCTTAAACCTAGGTTATAGGTGCAACAATGGAATATCTAGGCGTGCTTTCTATAAGAATACAAAGCTGAAAATGAATGAACTGCAGCTTAAATATTATGTTCATTTTTTACATAATCTTGTCCTTCCGCTGCTCACTCCCATAATATTTTTAAGAAGGTCTCTTCTCCAGTCGTCAGAGAGTAGCTGGAAGTGGGGAGGCAGAAAAAGGTCCTCCTCTTCTTCCACTCTGAAGTTTTAATCTGAAACCTTAGGTGCAGTACTGCGCCCGTTACTCAGAAACTGCTTGTGCTAATGAAATTCCCTGTCACAAAATGTGCTTAGAACAATGTGAGTTACGAACACTGGTGTGTGTGTGTGTGTGAATATTTATGGAAGCACCTCCATTCTTCATTATCATACTCTGGTGGCGAACTTCTATCTAAGCATAGCTGTACTGTGCATATGAAACTCTTACTTCGAGTAAATGCCACTTTCCTTTAAAGATGCTGATAAATGGAAATTTCCAGAGTTTTAGCCTCTGGACTAGTGTTTATCTGGGGGATAGAATGGCCCCCAATAATACAGATGTTGGCCATCCCTGGTTTACCATGTACACTTCCAATATATTGCACAATTGCTGCAATGCACACCGTTAATAGATTGTCAGTTGGGCACAACTGAAGTGGAGAAGGGCTGCTCAACTTAAAGAGATCCTCTTAAGGAAACTTTCAGTGTGTGCATGTTCTCACTTGATGTGATTTTTCCTTTATTTCTCTCCTGCCCTTTTGCAATTGTTTCCCTTCATGTGAACTGAAAGCTGCTTCACAACATTAGATGAAAATAGTCTGAAAGCTTCATGCATATTTACTTCATAGAAAGGGATGATTCCGCCCCCCCCCCCTGCTCCACTGTCAGCCATTTGTCTGTTGGCCCTGATTGCTTTTTATGATAAATCCACTCTTCTTCCATGTACACTTCTTCCTAAATGAATTAGGGGGACAGCAACAAAATATTACTGGCTAATCAGAGGTTTACATTTATTGGTTCTCTCCACCCCACACCATCCCGCTGAGTTTTAAAACCTGTTTGGTGGGCATATTCAATAATAGGGAATGTGCAGCTATTCAGAGCTTCTTGAAATAAGGATGTTATTAAATGGTGGCTGTTACAATGGTGGCATCTGCAACATCAGGGATAGCTGATGCAAGAGTGGTTTTTTTAAAAAAACATTGTCGTGTATTCTATAAGCAGGCAGAGCTGCTCACACTGTACAAGTGGTAGCACATACGTGGGTGGGGCATATATGATAGCATTCTCTTCACCCAATACTTTATACATCTTCGTGTAAGGTGTATTCACTCCTTACAGTGGTAGTCTTTCTCTCTCCATCCTGTTGGTTTGCTAGATAAGGAAAATGCTGGTCTGTTCTCTGCTGCCCCACCAATGAAGCTGGCCACTATATAGCAGTGCAGCTGTAGCTTAGCAATTCGCAAGCAACACAATAGGTCCAATGCATATTCCTATAAAGCAGGGGTAGCCAAAGTGGTGACCTGAAGATTTTGTTGGACTTCAGCTCCCATTAACTTCAGCTATGAGTAATGGTCCAGTAGGACAGGAGTTACAGCCCAACAACATGGGGGGGGGGCATCAGGTTGCCTATAACAGTGGTTCCCAATTGGTGGTCTGCAGACCTCAGGGTGTCCATGTAACCTACCTGGGGGGGGGGGCGGCCTGTAGCACCATTCACATAATAAAAACTACCATAGAGATATCAAAATTTTCAAAAGTAGGGAGTCCATGGCTTAGCTTTTGAAAAATGGAGTTTGCAGTACTTAGCTAATTGGGAACCACTGTTCTATAATGTTTTGCACTCTAGCCTGGTATCTCTGTTTGCACTGGCAGAGGAAGAGGAGTGCGGGTGGAGTGCACCACCCCCGGCAGCGCGATCCCAAAGGTGCCATCGCGGCTGCCCCCTGCCCACGCTGGGCACCCCGCCCCCAGGATGTGTGCCAGCCTCACCTGCTCTCTACCCCCGGTGCCAGAGCATGAAGCTCCGCCACTGTGTTTGCTTGGCTTTAAGCAACTTATGCCTCTGGTACAGACTGAGCTGCTCTAAATTCTGACTGACTGGACTGATGGCTTACTTGCTTCCTAACTCTGCTGCCAACCTGATTGGTACCTGCTTGCCCTCAGATACCAGTTCCAACATCCTTGAAAACACTTCCCCTTTAATCACTGTTTGGAAACCAGCTTGCCATGCCTTTTATTTTGACAGTAAAGAATGGGTCATTATACTCTGGCCCGAACAATTTCAGTCATTTAATATTTTTAAGCAGCTATTCATGTATAACTTATTGTAAAGGTTTAAACCGTACTTTTATCATGTCTCAAAGAGGTATAAATTTCTTAGACATTGACCTTCTGTACTTAGTTGAATGGTGTAGGTGTAATTCTGAGATGTATATATGCAAGCCTTGAAATAGTTAATATTAAAAGTTCACCCTCAATTAAACACAGAAGGCGGGTAAACTAAATCCTTTGCCATAATATACCCTCTCTAGTGGCAGGAACATCTAGAATTTTGCATTAATGCCGATGTTGGAGTCTCAAAGCCTAAATTCTGCATATAGTAGGCATATTTGCACAGTTGATGTTCACAATTTTATGCAGCGTTCCAAAACCGGAGTCTCACTTCAGTACAGTGTAACAAATTATTTCCTACTTTAGGTTAGTAACATCTAAAATGTGGTGGGAAAATTTGTTAAAACAGAATGTGTCCAATTGTCTGCATTTCCCAAAGTTGGAGGACTGAGCTGCCAGCATGTGACTGCTGTGTGTGAGCTTTATCATTCCTGCTAACTGACCCTTTTGCTAAAAGTTTAATAGGGGATAAATTCACATGTGAATTCATAATCCCCTCTGTTGTACCAGAGGGATTCTTTAACAAGCAGCAAGCAACAAAGAGCATCTTATATAGCTAGATTCTCTTTTTGTTCTATTCCTCCCTTCTTTTCTTCCTTTCTGTTTCCAGATTTAGTAGGCTAACTAGTTCTTGGATGTATCTGTCATCACAATTTTATTTGCTCCTTAACCTAAGCAAACACATGCAGGATAGTCAGTGACTTTTAAAATAATGTGGCTTTCAGAAGAGGCAATGTGCCAGGATTTAAATACTTTGCAGCAGTGAAACTTGCTTTCTTATAAATATTTGCTGTTTCTTTTTGCATTGGTTGATGTGCACTTTTATTATGTATTTTCCAATATTTGAGTTTTGTGGTGCTTTGTTTTGTTTTTAAATAGGAACTATTTCTGCAAGCAGAATTTAGGAAATCCTCCAAAAATAACAAGCTTAAAACGTATTGTGCATTTTTAATCCTCACCATCACCATTTTTTGGAAGTGGTTTGTAATTTACAAAATGAACCTGTTTCCCTTGTTTGAGTTTATTTGTACAGGCAACTCCCCATTTACACAGGGGTTATATTCCGAGGCACCGTGCAATTCACATGAATTCACATATATTGGGAACACTCATTGAAAAAGCCTGCAAACACCCTCTAAGCTACTGGAAACTCTTTAAAAAAACCTTTAAAAAATCAGCAGCCCTTACCACATGGGCAGGAATAGTGGCAGTGATGGCACCCAGTCTTTGGTAGGGCTGATGGTAAAGGAACATGGTAATGGGCAGCTGGTGCTTTTGTCTCTTTAGCTGGTCAGGGTATGCTTCAGAAGCTGCCTGGTCTGTGGATGCAGCTTCACCACTGGTACCAATGTTCTTCAATCTGAAGCAATGTCTGAAATGGACCAGTCATTTGGAGCTGGCTGGTTGAAGTGCTCATATAGCCTGAGAGCCTTCTTGTGCAAGGTGCTGCTATCAATGGAGATACACTGGCGGTTCATGTCCTCTAGCCAGGGATTCAGTGTCTCATCCTGCATCTGGCTGAGTACCTTTGTTCATTGTAGATGTACTTGCTGCCACTGATGCCCGGATTTTTCCCTCCCGTATCTTAATGGCATATCCTGGACTCATTCCTGCCAGACTTGTTTGCCACAGCTCACACGGCCATTCCTTCCTGTAAACTGTCCAGTTTCTCCTCCAGCATGGGTGCTAATGACTGCTTCTTGGGTTTGGCATCACCTAAGGAAAATGGCGATGCTGTGCGTTTAGGTGCCATCTAAAAAAAACAACAACACGAAAAATCACAAAGGCTCGGAAAACCCCAGAAACTTCTCCAAAACTTCCTCCAAATTCCACTAAACTCCAACAAAAATCCACCAAATTCCACCACAATCACTCCCCCCAAACTTCCTTGCTCAAACTGCAACTCTCCACCGGCCTCAAAGGTCGGTGCAAGGGCTCCTGGGATTGCACTTGGAAATGTTTGTGTAATTGCTAGGTGCTGGTTTTGTGCCATTTTCACGCTCCTTTAAAGGGCGCTTTTGCCCCTTTTGTGCCACATTGCTCACTCTGACTCCTCTTATCACTCAGTCTCACTCCTCCTGTGTTGTCGCTCACACCTACTTGCATTTCCTGTTGTTGTTATACAGTGGTACCTCGGGTTAAGAACTTAATTCATTCTGGAGGTCCGTTCTTAACCTGAAACTGTTCTTAACCTGAGGTACCACTTTAGCTAATGGGGCCTCCTGCTGCTGCCGCGCTGCTGCAGCACGATTTCTGTTCTCATCCTGAAGCAAAGTGCTTAACCTGAAGCACTATTTATGGGTTAGCGGAGTCTGTAACCTGAAGCGTATGTAACCTGAGGTGCCACTGTACATGTTTGGGCTAAAGATATGTTGCAAATCTTAGTACAGTGTTGCAGTGTTTCTAGCTGCTGCTGTTGCTGTTGCTACTACTACTACTACCAGCAGCATATAACCATCACTCCATGTTTAAGGTACTGGAGCAAGCAATGTGGAAAGGTGAACAAACTTCCTGCTCAGGAGGTCATATAAGAAGTGGTTTGGAGAGCCCCATCTATAAGCAGAAATAATACTGAGTTGTCTGATAGTTGGGGAGAATAAAGACTAATAATTCCAAAGTCCTCATAGAGAGAGACCTATTTTAAGCATTATAGAACATGAGTCTGGGCCTGCACAAGACACCTGGTAGGATGGAGGGGAAATGGGTTTTTTTCCCTAAGACACAAATATTGGTAACACAGGTTAGGATTCAAAGAGTTGGGTAAGTTTGTCGAAGGAGCTTGATGGGTGGAATTTCTGAAATAAAATTGGTTCATAGTGTTTGGGTATTAGAGGTATTTATCATTGTGTAGTAACGGTTACAGTTATTGTACTGGATATTAAGTGTGCTTATGGTAATATGAATACTGTGGGTTATTTATGATAGCATAGTTTGTTTCTGATCTTGTTGAGCCTTGTGAAGAGTGCTCTGTTTGTTAACTTTCTGATTGGAGATTGATTTTTATGAATAAATTGTACAGATGGATCATACTGATTAGTTACTTCCTCAGATGTTATATATAATTGTAAACTTCTTTCTTTAATCTCTCTTTCGTCTCTGTGTGTATGTGTGCATATGCATGTGCAAGGTGGTTTGCCATGGAGCATGGAGTGGGGGGCTCTTTGAGGAAATCAAACCAAAGAATCGTTGTTTTATCTTTTTCATTAGGTTTATACCTAGTTCTTCCTTCAAAGTGTTCAAAACAGGCTCCATGTAAATAGAAGCTCTCCTATCCAGATAGTTTACAAGACTTGCACTGCTCAACTTTAGCCATAGACTCTCTCTGCAGAGTTGAGTCTTAAGTTCTCATCTCTAGGGGTAACAGCAGTTAATTATAGTTAATTACTTCTCCCTTTTCATTACTTGTGGTGCACAATATTTTTGCTTGCATAAATTGATGGTGAAGGGAGGGCCAAGTTAGTACCTTGCAGGCTGTTTGTCTGGGAGGTCTTAAAGTTCCTTCAAGTTCCACAATCCTATGGCTGCATCTGAGCAACTGAAAGAATACAGAGAGCATTTCACAAATGTGCATGAAGTAACATGGGATTTATGTTATCTGAAACTTCTTAGACCACCTTTATGACCCAGGGGGATGTCCACAGCAGTTTGCAATAAACCAATAACCATAAAACCACAATAACACCACAAGTAAAAACATCATAAAACTGTAAGGCAATAAAACCATCGGACGCAATACCAGTTGGTTGACCTCCAAAGGCTGTCAGAATTAGGCAGCCTTCCGAAACTATGGAATGTGTATGCCCAGCTTTTCGCTCTGGATGTAGTAGTTCTAGTTTTGAAGACATACTGTATGTTGCCCTGACAATTGACCTCTTCATAAGGGGACAACACTCAGCAAGACTGTACCTGCAGATCTTGTTGAGAATGGAGGGAACACATGGAGCAATGGTTTTCAAACTTTTTGCCTTCAGGGAACACAGTCCATTTTGACTTGTCTTCTGTGGACACTTACCCACCGTAAATTATTGCGGGGAATGTTCATTAGTGCACACTTATTTCACATGGGACACAGGCCATAGTATTTTGGCCTTATTTCCCTATCTGAATTGATGTGATGTTATACAATATACACAGTCTCACAGAATACCCTGTGGTTACACATGGCAGGAGTAAATTGGTTATGGTGGGCAATGTCTCCTTTTTAGGAAAGCTTGCCTGCTACTGCAGTTCTTCTCATTAAGCTTCCAAGGTTTGTTTGAACACAGCTTTAAAACCTCATATGGGAGAGGGTGATCATCAAAGAGGTCTGCAGACAGCTGCAACATCAAGACAAATGGGGCATGAGACCTTCCACACATAGTGTGTCCCTAGCCCTCTCCCTTCCTGTTGATGCTGTATATGCTTGTGAAACTATCTAGCCAATCTGTTCTTAAAACATATTGTAGGAAGATTGTAGCATAGTCTTTTAGATGAGGTGGTTCAGTGTTGCCTAGGTTAATGGACTTTGGAGTTCAGCTTCTGTGGTCTCCAAGTACTTCCTAAGCACTAGAAAACACATGGTAAAGCATGCTGTTATCTTGTGACATCAGATAAACTAAGCCAAAAGCAGCCAGACTGGTCATGGCTCTCCTACTAACTTACGCCTACTTTAGAGTAGATCTGCCAGTGGCATTTGAGAGATGAGACAAGCAGAGTGAAGAAAAGAGTGCAGGAAAAAGTATTGAAAGTGAGGAAGGACTCTTGAGAGGCTAGTTTGATGACAGTTGAGGTTCAGTGTATTGATGGAGAAGTTTGTTGTGGTTATGATTGGCCTACTGTCTTCTGTCTAAAATGTTAGACTTTGTTAGATTTTATTTTATTTTTTAAAATACACAAATGCACACAGGCAGGAGCCTCATGGGTTTAAGAGTCACCTCTTAGTTTGCAACTACGTGATGCATAATACCACAACAATACCATATTCTTTGGGGATTCTTCAAACTGCTTAAGGACAAATACCATTGTGATGTGTTCAATGATTACCTATTTTCATACTTCAGAAAGTACTTTAGTGTGTGTTGGTCTGTTGGCAATGTGGAAAAGTGTGAGGTTTGGTCAGGGATGTGACTCCCAAATCTTTTTAGTCAACAAATTTGGATAACTGGATTAGACACCAGAATTGGACTAACCTGAGGCACCTATTGACTGTGTCTATGTCATATGCTGTCCAACTTGCAAGAACAGTGATGTGTGTAATGTATGCCTTCCAATGCACAAGATATACCTGATAAATCTGTACTTTGGAAATGTACCAGTATGACTACATAATATAAGATGTGTATCGATTCTTCCTTTCCATATTGCAGAGGATGCTGGGGCATACCTCTCAAGTTGCATATGATGCCAGAATAAACACTTCATTTGAGAAGTGAGCCTCAAATTCCTCTGGGACATGCAGGACTGTACCTCTTTACTTGCAGTATTTGTTGTAAGATGTGTGCCCCAGGATCCCCAGCAAAACTTTGGACTGGAAACTGCAGTTGCACAGGGTGGCAAAAGGGCCAGAATCAACCCTACTCTGCCTTGCCTCCATGGGGAAGAGGTCCAGGAAGCAAGATAGGGACCGCGTGATAAAATTGAAAAATTGGATGTGAAGGAGGCAATGACATGAGAAGTGTGAGAGGAGGATTATCTCCTCCAACTTTTCCTTTGTGCCAGAGGAACTGGGAGGCGAAGGGTTGGTAAAGACCACAAATAATTGTTGACTACTGATTGCTGCCAAAGTCTGTGGACATCTGGTGACTAGGAAGCTTGAGGGCACAGGGCAGTTGACCAGAAGGGACAATGAGTAATGTATAAGCTCTTGGTTTAATATTGACTTGCACTACTCATTCCTATCTTTGGCTGGAAAGTCTTTCTAGCACAAATTAATTGCCACATGACTGCTGCTTGATTCTCTGTTCTACCTATTGATGGCTAATGTTTTTTGTTGTGTCAAGATTCAGTTTGCTGGCTTGGCTTGTGTAGTTATTTTTATGGGTTTTTTAAAATGTATTTTTCTTACTCTTTCCATGTCGGAAGCTATTGAATTATGAATATCTTCTCTTCCCGATTAAATTCTCCTGAGTCTGTAAATTTTGCTTTAATGCCAAGTGTAATGTTAATGTTTGCTCAGTAATAGGAAATTATTACCATTCCTACCTGACTTAAAGGAGTTTCCTTGGCCCTTTTGATGCAAGTCCTTAGTTCTCAGAAGAGGCAAATTATGTGTCCCCCCCCTTCCCCCAACCCTCCATTAGCAATCATTCTGTTGCACGCAGCATGTGATAAATCAACTGGAGGAGCTTTAGAGTTGCCACAACATGACATTACCTATCAGCTTGTCAAGCCTGTGTAGGCTCTGAGCCTTTTAGGCTGTATATTTCTTCAAAGTCTAGCGCCAGTTACTTAGTCAGCTCTAACTAATTTCAGAGTGGAAGGGAAACTTTACTGGAGTGCTGTTTGGGATCTGCTTTTTAATCCGGGTCTGTTTAATGTTTGCCTCCTGACATTCTAGGCCAGACATCATTTTAATGGTATGTGTGGTGATAAAGCCAATAAGCTGTCAAGATGATTGATAATCTAAGCATTATAGCAATATGACTTTCCTGTTCTCCTCTGTGCTTTAGATGATGGTTTCCAAATTGAATTCTTATAGTGTGCTGCTATATGTGTGTGCTCATTGGATATTCTCTAAACACAGGATTTGAAGAGGGAGGTGCTGTTTGGTTTTGTGAGATTTTAGATCTGTGCCTCTCCTTGGATAAAATAGAGCTTTTAATTTAAGAAACTTCCAAAGGGAGAAGGGTCATTGTTTAGTCTTTATGCACATGAATATATGTTGCATTTGCTGTCACTTCCTTCCTCCCACGCTCACCTCAGATTTAATATGGACTTTGGAATCCCATGTGGCAGATATGCATTATGAACAGAGTAATTGGAAGCATGGATTTGGAGTTTTCACGATTTTAAGAATGACTGGAGCAGGTACATATCCTCCCTTCCCCACAAAAAAAGTTAAGAAAAGGTAAAAAAGAAGCATAGATTCATTTTATTACAGTGAAGGGATGACTTACAAAGGATTTGTTGTTTTGCCATTATAAGAAATACGGGTTTATTAGTGTGTGTTGCACTGCATGCATTTCCACTTTATTTATATTTTTATTAAAATCATTTGTATGTCTCCTTTCAGTTCAAAAGAAGGACCAAGGCGGTTCACAAGACAATTTGATAATAATAAAATACAACAATAACCACTTTAACGCCAGGAGCCGGTATATTGAAATGCCCAGGTATTTTGATCTGTTTTTAATAGGCAGCAGAAGAACTCCATAGTTGATGCTTGCCTGATATCCAAGAGGATATAGTTCCACAGGGTCCCACCATGGAGAAAGCTCTCCTCTGCACTACTGTCAGATGACCGTATTTAATAGAGTAGATGCAGTAATCTATACAAGACAAGGCATAATTTGAGTAACTTGGTCCTAAGCTGTTTGGGCCTTATAGTCCAGTTTTGAGTTTACCCAGGATTTTTTTTTCAGCTGGAACTCACTGGAATTCCATTTTGGCACCTCTCAGGTAGGCACTATTGCCATTATAGGAGAACAGGGGAGGTGTTCATGGTGAGTTCCAACACCTCTTTTTCTAGAAAAATAGCACATTTTACCAAAGTACTGATTACAACAGCTAAGCTATCCTTGTCCAGGAATGGTTATAATTGATTATACCAGTCATAGGGTAATAGCCAGCCCTCTGGCAAATAAATTGGTTGCAGAGAAAGGAAGGAGATAGCGAGTGAATCAAGAGGCTTTCTAGAATGTATCAGCTAGCTGAGGCTCTAAATGCTGATGAATGATCAGCATCAGCCTGAAGGGGCCTATGTTCATACAAACGTATTCACGTGCCCCCCCCTCAAACTGATGCTGAACATGCAATGGCCAAGGGCATGGCTGGTGCCCTTGTCTAGAGGCAGGGCTAGCCAGTGCTGTCTCTTCATATGTTGGGCACCAACCAGTTCCAAATGATGGAAGGGTTTGCCAATTAGGCAGACTAGGCAGACATTTGCAAAACACAGAATGAATATGTTGAGAGAGAGAAAAAAAATCAAGATTGTGTTTACTGGATGCACCTCCAACAGACTTGTACTTCAGGCCCTATTTCCACAAGGCATTGCATGATATTTCTAAAAACGGAAGATGCATATTGCCATTCACCTCTCCAGGGGCTTTGTCAACCCTGCTTGGAGATGCCAGGGCTTGAACCTGGGATGTTCTGCATGGAAAACATGTGCTCTAACACTGAACTATGACTCATCCCCTCTCTCACCTTGGAGGATGACTACAACAAATTGAATAGCATTAGTGGGACTAACTATAGACATAATGATAATGTCTAGCCCTGGTGTGCATGATTTAATAAATAAAGACACATCTGGTGCATAAGGCCCATAGTGTGTGGGAGGAGCTTTAATCCTTTGCGTTGCCTGATCTGAATCAAGAGTATTATGCCATCAACTGCAACAAGAAGAAACCTTACACTGGTGCCAGTGGCTTTGGTAAAGCAAGGATATCTCAATATTCTAAAATGTTCAGTGTTACCCCCTCCCCGCCAATGCTTTTTGAATAATATTGTTTGGAAACTTTCAATACTATTGCTGAGAAGGAAATCTGCATTTAATCTATATGTGGCTTGTATATGACTTCAGTCTGTGTTGGCTGAAACCTCACCCAAGCCAGGAAGTCAAGCTTGTGAAAAAAACAACAAGAAGAACTTTGTTGCAGATGATGGAGCACTACTGGGACATAATCAAGGCTGAAGTTTAGTGAATCATGGATAACTTTTTTTTTTTTTAATCAAGGTCAAAACCATATGGTTTAACTACCAGTATAAAGGACACTCAAATAATATATCAGCTTCTGCCAAGGGATCCCGCAGCCCACTAGTTAAATTGTTGATGATACAGTTCTGGTTGCTGCTAATGCATGTCTTTGGCAGTACTGTGGCTCCCTTGCTGTCATACTTCCAAGGAGCCCTTTCCACACTGACCTGTCTGCCAGTAAACTATTACACAAGGCATCTGCCACAGAACTTGTATCTATTTCAGAGTACTCTGGTGTAGTGTGTTCCATGGTGCACTTACAGTTCACAGGGTTTGTTGGTCGGACCTATTTCACCTCTGTGTGTTTTGCCTTGAGTGAATTGAGACTGAACCACAGAGCACATTTAGTGTTCACCTGTGCAGGGAAGAGTGGATGAGCTGTTTCCTCAGAAGATTATCTACCATTATTATTAGCCTTATTGAAGAACCCCTGAAGAGTTTTGAAGGCACACCAGAGTCACCCAATACACATTCTAGTAAAAAAAAAAGATTGTCTCAGATGAAGAGAAAATGTTTGGAAAAGGCAAAGTCAGCAATACAGGACAATTCTTGCAATGAAAATGGTGTAGTGAGAGAACACAAAATTATCAGCAAACTTTAATGGAAGATTTTTGTACCTGTATGTTTGCTTACGTTCATGTGAATTATGGCATCTACTCTTGCTGTGCTGTAGCAAGGAGTGTTCATCTTGGTTACTTGAGATGAAATGTGGATATCAGCTGCCCCTTAATGCTGGTAGGAAAACAATAAAGGCAAAAGAATAAGGCTCAGGTGGGGCCATAATGCTATTCGTGTATACATTCAGGCTTTAATTGAATTGTCACTGTCTGTACTTTTTGCATTTCATTTCTCTCAGACCTCACTGCTTATAATCTGTGTGTATGTTATATGCAGTGGAGGATAACATCTTGTGCATATGATGAAGTCTACTGTAGTCGATAAAAGTTTGTTAGTCTTTAAGGTACTGCAAGACTCTTTATCATTTGGTTATTGCTTTGAATCTGTTCACATTACAAATATCTTAGTTTACCTGTTTGTAGAGAAAAGTGTTTATTAAGATGCTGCAACTCTTTCGTTTTGTTGCAAAGCAAACATAGCTAGCCCCCTTTAAAATTTTATTCAAAACATCTACAGTGTGAACTACTAATGCCTCTGTTTTCTGAGGAGGAAGACAGGGTCATTTATCTGCAGTCCTATACTGGTTTAGAGTTTGGTGCTACCTAAATTTCATCCAGCCAAACAGTGAAACTAGAGAACTTTTCAAGTAAATACTGACCTGTCCATCTTTTATGCCCATGCTGTAGGTGGCATCTAACATTAGTCATACTCAGAGCAGACCCACTGAAATCAATTGACTTAATTTAGGTTCATTAATTTCAGTGGGTCTGTTCTGAGAATGAGATAATAGATTTTGAGTGGATAATGTCCAGCTAACTCTGGAGAGAAATGCCTTTGCATACTCCCATCATTTGCATTGCTCTTATGAAGGAGGCGCTGTAGTCTTAGCATGCCTTGTCCTTGCGCTCTATGAGGAAAGGAAAGCGACTAGAGACGAACGAGCAAGAGTTAGTGGTAAATGTGCTTCCCATTGAGAGCATCTTGCCCAATGTCTTCCCAAAACCTGGAACCAACACTGCCCAAGCAGCCTTTGCAAAGAGGAAGAAGGTGTGGCACCCTTCTATTATTAATTCAGGCCTGATTCTATAAGGGTAGACCCAAAGCAGTAAAAGTATTTAATGCATTTCATTTTATGTTTAATTGTATTTACCATATCAGTTAGCCATTTCATTTCATTCCATTTCATTATTATATTTCTGTGCTGCTTTTCACTCATACAAGTTGAGGCTATTGATTGCAAGCATACCATTCACATTCCTATGAATGGACCAGCTCATGTTTTAAGGGCATGATGGGGGAATACTTACATGGATGAGGGAGTAAACTGTAGCCTGATAAATCAGGCTTTAAAGAAAGGAGCGAGAACTGCTTTAAGTGCAAAAGTTATTTGTGTGTTCTTGCACACACATGGGCAACTGTTGCTTCCAGCCACACAGTATATTTTAATTCAGACTGCCTGTGAAATAGTTAGGCAGCCCTTGGGTTTTGTTTTGTTTTGTTGTAGGTAAAATGGTAAGTGCTCAGCTGTGTAGTTAGTGATGACTGTGCAGAATTGGGTATGGTCTATTTGCAGCTAATAGCTTCCCTTCATTGAGTCAATTTGTACTGTGTTTTTCCCCCTTTAGCTGACAAGAGATATAGCTTAGTGTAGACTATTGCTTCAACCATTTTGCCCCAGGAAAAGCATTAGTAATTTATAAATAAAATAGGAGAAGTCAAATATAGGTTTATTGACAACAAAGGCACTATTAATGTTAGGCAAGCAGTTTGTAGTAGAATTAGGTTTACCTACTGATTTATGAACTGTTCTTTCCCCCACCCAAATCAAGTCACTTGAGCATTTAGTAACTACTAGTCCAGCTGTACAGGGCTTGGTAGGTTTAGGTTCTATGAGGAATTGTTTGCATCTTGGCCTCCTAACGGCACAAGCCATAGAGTGCTACTTCTATGAACCTCTCTTTACTTCAGTGATGTATATACAGGAAATAATAATAATAATAATAATAATAATAATAATAATAATAATAATAATAAATACCCCACCCATATGACTGGGTTGCCCCAGCCACTCTAAAATGTTCAGCCACTCTAAAATGAAAAGTTATACAAAAGTTGCACTATTCCAGTTGTGCCCTGCATTGACATGCTTGCATCTTCATGCAAAGCTATGCTTCCCAAAAAAATCTGGGTGCTTTTCATATCTGGAGTAATATGTGCGAAATGTACTTTTCTCCATTTGCTGCTGTTATTAAACAAAATTTCACAGGTCTTGGTAGTGAAAACAAATTGCCAGCATATCTGTGACTTTTGATGGATTTCTCCATAAAAAAGCCCCTTTCCCTGGTTTCTTCCTCATTGGGCTGCTTTGTGGGTTTCTCTCTCCTTTTTTGCTTCTTCACAGTTTTAAATAAAGTATTTTTGTAGTTCTGCAAACCTGGGGTTCTCCCATGCATGTTGATATGACCTCCTTGTTTGTAGTACGTAGTGCTGTTTTGGCTACATGAGGATTTCTCACCTCTGAACATGCCTAGTAGAAAGAAATTAGATTAATTAAGCACAGTTTTTATTTAATGTGTGTGCGTCCACACACATGTGCAATGTGCTGGATTTCCCATATGGCAAAGCATATTGGAATTTTTAAAGGAAGTTCCTTTTAGCTACAATGTTAGTCATATGAGAAAAGCATCCAGTTTTTTGTACCAAATCAAGCCACATTTTTGACTTCACTGACCTGCTTTCTATTTTCCTAGATTTATTTCCTCTCCTCTCCCCAAAAGCTCCAAAAAACTATTATAAGCATCTGCCATTTTGACAACTATGCTTATTTACAAATGTTTTTACCCATGAACTGTCTTAGCAGAATTTGTCCCTTAACTTGCATTGGCAGACAAAATCTGTCTTTCTTTCTGAAACTATCTATGCAACAGGGCATGTGTCAACTTTATATTAAAAACAAATCCCATTCCCATCATAAATTCAGAGTTTTTTGTGCTAGTCAAAATAATATTTCAGTAGAGCATGAAACTGGGTGACAGTGCCTTGGAATGGTTCTACTTTATAGAACCATGTGGAAAGTTTTTTTGTGTTTTATGTAAATAGAGATTGATGGAACATTTTACACAGAGTGCCGGTTTTTGACAAAAAGTATTGATGGCTGCTTTCAGCAAGTGTTACTTGAGATGACAGAATATTGCATTTTAAGATGAATTACACAAGAAACTCCCTGCTTCGGAATGTCATGCATTTTGCTTCATCTGTTTTTTGTTTCGTTTTGCAGGAATGACTAAAATCCATGAATATCTGCAGAATTATCTGTCATTGTTGAGCAAAATATAGCTCAGGGATGGCCAATGTACTAAGAGCCCACTAACCATATTTGTATTGCCAGAGATACAGGGCACACAGCTGCTGTGACTTCTTTGTCACCAGAAATTAATTTCCACATAACCCTTGCAGGTTCTCAACCATCAGTGGTCACCACCACTCTTGCTACACTTCCTCTCCCTCAAAGGCAGTTGCATTATTATTATTATTGGCTTGGAAGTGTATACATATTTTATGTATGATGTGGCAGGGACTTAACACTGTTTTCCAACCATACATGATAATGTGTGCCATATGTATATGTTGGAAGATTGTGGGACAGCAAGCGTCAGATGTGAATACATATGTGGTTCCCAAGCAGTCACTAATCCAGCCATTGATCAGACCCAGACATGCTTAGCTTCAACAAAGTGGTGGCCTCATGTGCCTTTAGACCAGGTGTGCATGTTTTAGGCCTGTGCTCCAACTCATGTCCTGTGTTCCTGTATTTCTTGTACTCATCCATTATTTCTCCTGCTAATCAACTGCACAAACTTTGTGGGTGGGTGGGTGATTTCACCCCTCCATTCCTTATCACAGTTCAGAACCTGTTGCTGCTGTACTCAGGATGAAATCCCTTTTTGTTCCTCAGGTACATGTAGATTTCAGGCATCTTCTTTTAATTCCCTATCAACATTTTCCAATTGTCCAGTTCTGTGTGACTCACCAGCTGTAATTAGGCAGCATCTGATGCAGATACACAAAATATAAGAGTGATTTCCAGAAGTCTGTGACCAACATATGAGACTTGCCTTCATAATGAATTATTGGTCAAGATTATGAGAAAAACCTTTTAGTAACATTATTCTTATTTCAAAGTAAACACACCAACTTTTACAGATACATTTGCACTAACAACACCACTTGTGCTACTACTTGCACAACCATGACAACTCTCCCGCTTATTGGGTTAATGTTACAAGGGATCTCACCCACCGATCCTTAAATTCTGTGAATATTCCGAGGAAATAGATGCCACTGCTAACACAACTTAAAACAATTTACTCTAAAACTCGAGGTTATAGAAAACGGAATGCTGCATTTCCATGTCTCATTAAGGATCACCAGGGACATACTTAGGGGTTGGTCAGGTATGCCGCTTGCAAGGGCCCAGGCCCAGGGGAGTTCAAAAATCTTAGTTTTTCCCTCTGGCTCGGACTTTTTGAGTTTCTGATCCATTGTCTCTCCCTCAGCTGTCAGCAGTGGCGTAGCGTGGGTTGTCAGCACCCGGGGCAAGGCAAGTAATTTGCACCCCCTAACCCGTGGATTTGCGCCCCCTAACCCTAACCCCCAGATGTTGCACCCGGTGCGGCCGGCCCCCCCTGCACCCCCCACGCTACGCCACTGGCTGTCAGGCAGGCTGCATCACACCATGGATGAATTTTTGTCCTGTGGACTGCTAAATCCATGTGCTCTCCCCCAGCAACAAGGAGAAGCTATTACTGATCCAGCCAGATCATTCCCCTACCTGCCTTTGCCTGCTAAAGAGCAGAGCTGGGTGATTCCATCCATATGCAGTGTAGAGGTACAGTCATCTAACCATGCAAATTTGAGCTGGCAACGCCCACCTTTGCCATACTGCATGATCTTGGACAGAAAACTAACCCAGAGAGCCAAACTGGAATGTTAAGCCTAGTTCAGGAATTATGGTATCACATAATTGGAGCCTAAATGCATGTATATTAGTAAGTAAAATGGAGATTAACTCCAGGAATCTCCCTTCCAAACCTGGGTAGCACTGTCCCTGGAACATTTTGCTCCTCAGGGGGTTGTGCATATTTTTTTTTGAATATCTTTACAAGCCAATCTTTTTATTCCCAGATTTTTTAAAAATGATCAAAACCTACAATAGATTTGGATTCTGCATAATGCAAGCCCATAGAAAGATGATTAATAAGGAATGGAAGTAAGTATCAGTTGTATGTTGAGAAAACTATTCCTGCCTACTGTTGCTTTGATAGCTTTTGTTTATTTCATGGGTAAGAAAGATGACAGTTCAACTCTTCCTGAAAATGTCCTTGCAAAGATTCAACTTTTGTTCCAGGGCTGGCTATTCTGAGCCTTAAAATGATGCTTCAAGGGGACCTTAACCCATTAAATCATTCTATCTGAAAGCCAAAACCGCACCCTCCAACTGCTGAATAAATAGATTCTCATGACAGAATAATTCATCTCCAGTCATGAAAACATCAACTTTAAACGACAGCTTGTAGAGACCCTGTGCTTGTTAGGGGCAGATCAGGAGCCCAGATGCTGCTGGGATGTAAACTCATGAAGGGAAGATTAATTTATCTGTCATCCTCAGCTTTGACAGTTGTTGTAAATCTGATTTTAGCTTTTTGCTGCAATTGGTAGTGGAGGTTGGTGGGAACCTTTTTGGACTTGTGAAGAATTATGCTAAGCTAAGAAAATATAGTTAAGACTTTGAAACTTCAGACTTATGAATGGCCAGCTATTTAGTAGTATTGGGCCTTTTAAAAAGCATAGTTGAGTAAGAAATGCTTACCATAGCATGACAGATTCCCCCCTCCAGTGTGTGTCTGGCACCCCTGAAAAGAACATCCCTATCAGATGGTTTGCTTACCTTGCCAGCTAGGATCTTGGCACCAAAGACAAAGGAATTCAAATGTCGCCTCCCCCTGCTTCCACAATGACTGTACTACCACAAGGACTGTATGTTTGATCCTACTGCCCAGATGCCTCATTATTTTTTGCATGAAAAAGCATTGATATATGTTCAAGATCTAATGGTTTTTGTTCTTCAAATCATAACTAATTGGAATTGTTCTACAGAATTGTTGCTAAACCAGTCACAAAAGTTACAGATATTGGCTTGGGAAAATTAATTGACCGGGACAGGTTGGGTATGCTAATATGAGGAGAGCCTTCCATTGCTGGGTGTATTTATTGTATGTTCCTGCAGCATTCAACTCCTGCAGGGCTGTGGAGACAAATAAGTCAGTGCCAATATTATCCTTTACCTAGCTGTACTGCAGTATTTGGTTTGTTTCCCAGTTATAGCTGCTTAAGGCTTGTTTTTGCAGGGGTGTAATTGGAGTTATACCTGTCTTGTTGGGTTGCAGATCAGCCAAAGTTGGAGCTGGAGGTCCGTTCTTAACCTGAAACTGTTCTTAACTTGAGGTACCACTTTAGCTAATGGGGCCTCCCACTGCTGCAGCGTTCAGACTGCACACTTGCTTTCAGATGGAGTGCAACCTCATCCAGAACAGGCAACTGGCATGGGAACCTCCTTCTACAAAGAATTCAAGCTCAGTTTAATGTCCCTCATCCTGCTCATCGCTGCACCCAGGCACCGGTACCAATAACAGTTCCCAGGATTCTTTGGGGAAACCCATGGCTGTTGAAATAGTATAAGAGCATTTTAAATGTATAGTGTGGATGTAACCACACTGCCACCACTACCCAGTCCACAGAGTTGGTCCAAGAGGATACCATGTTTGATGGTATCAAGAGCTGCAGGGACATAAAGAAGAAACAAAGTCATACGCCCTTGATCTTACTCTCAATACAGGGTATCATGAGGGCACCCAAGGCTGATTCAGTTCCAAAACTAGCCTTGAAATCAGACTCAAACTCAGACTCAAACTCAAACTGATTGAGTCAGCTCAATCAGTATAGTCTAATAATGCTTGCAGTTGCCCCAACATGACTCTCTCAAGCAATTTCCCTGGAAAGTTAGGCATTTGGAACCAGTGGATCCAGAGTGGGCTTCATATTGGGTCACAATTTTATTAACAACATAATGTAATTGATGGGGGAAGGGCTAAGGTATAGGGCTAGATGCCAATGTAAAATAGATTTCAAGAAATGGAAATGCCCACAAAACAGAGTGGAAGTCCTTTCCTGTAACAGACCATGTGGCTGGAGAAGATTTTATGTGGAGTTGTTCCTTCTTGTGCTAGAACCAATGTAATGATCAAGTCTGGAGAAATAGTATCTTTCAAATATTCCCGAGCGAAAGTGTTGAATGCTGACCTGTCCTTACCATTCTCTACTGTTGATTCCTCATGCCACAGCCATCCATTACCCCTGGGATTTCCCTTTCTGAGTTACATTTTTGCACGGGAGAGGAGCAGAGAAGCTGGGGTGGTGCAGGGGTCAGACCCATGGTTGGTCTCATGAAAAAGAAGTCAAATTGCAGTGGGAGGGAGAGGGGGGGAGGGAGGGAGAGATAGGGGGGGAGGGAGGGAGAGAGAGAGAGAGAGAGAGACAGGCAAAGAGAGAGACCGAAGCAAGAAAGTCAAAGAATCTAGGTACTCCCAACAACATGGGACTGGCCCTGATCCTGTAGCAGCCATTTTGTGATTCGAAGCTAGACTGTGCTTACACCCACAACTTTTTCTCTCTCCAAAATTCCAAATGGGCCCAAAATGGTTGAAGACATGGGGCAGCATCTATATAGATAAGCAGATTTCCTTAATTCAGACCATAATCAAAAGAAAAACCTGCGTAACTTGGTAGAGTTTATTTTATTTGTAACAGTTTATTCCACCACATTTTACATGAAAAGCTCCACTTTTGAATGCTTTTTCATTCCAAAAATTGTTTCTATGACAGATGCAAACTAATAAAAAGATTGGGGGGGGAGGAGGAAAGAGAGCAAGCATCTTTACATAAAATAATGAAATAAAAGTCTGTGTAGTAACTCTTCTAGGTATTGACTATTTGGAAATAAAGATTTATAAAGGTTGTCTAGAAACACTGTACTAAAATTTCTTTTAAAGTAATGAATGGTGGAGAGCTAAAGGAAATGAGCTTTCAGCATTGTAAGAAGAATACATATTTGTTTGAGATGTTGGGCATTGACAAACGGCAGGGTGAGAGGGTTGACCTGAACTGCCAGATCTGATCTTCATGTGAGCAATTGGCTTGCCATGTCTTTTAATTATTCAGTTTTAAATCAAGTTTTGCTGTAGCCCATTTAAGTGTCAGTTTGGTAGCAAAGCCTGACAACATCAGGGTGCAGGATTCCTTTTGATCAGGATTTACATACAAATCATTCTTGCCTTGGAATGTGTGACACTTCAGCTTCTGTGTGTGATACTCTTTGGGCAGGTCCCTTTAGTTCTTCACCCTCCGTGACCTTTGCTGGTGCTTAGTATGTATTTGTATATGGAAGATGGCTATTCTGGTAAATATGATGGTGAGGGAGAAGTATTAATTTTCTCCTGCCACTGGTTGCATGCTGTGTTTGCCTAGAAGAAAAATCAAGCCCTAATCCCGATTTTTAAAAAAAGAATTATTATTATTTATTTCAGAAAGAAACCAGATGGTTAGAGTATAGACTGAGGGTCACAGATGTACCAGGGACTGGATTTTAAGCTGCAAAATCCACACAAAGGATTCTGGCAGTTCACATTTTCTTGGGCTTTCAACAAAGTCTTTGGTAACTTTAAAGACTCTTCTTCCTGCATGACTAAACCCATTGAAAGTTTAAAGGGAAAGCTGCCTTAACAAGCCTTCACACTAAAACTTTTTAATTTTCTTCAAAATCTGCTCCTAAACCTTTCACGTGGTTTGAAAGTTAAACCCCAGGATATAGTTAACTTTCACGAAGGCATTACACAGTGTTCCCGGTGCCTTTGCTGTTGAAGATGCTGTGCAATGCAGTGTACTTTGGGTGAAATGTGGAGCTTGCCATTTTCACTGCCTAGCACTAGTATTAATCTCTTGAGAATATTGCAATTCTGTCCATTAATAAGGGTAGAGATGGCACACCCTTAAATACCGGTTTCTTAAAATAAAATGGCATTTGTTTCTGGAATGTCCAGGACTAGAAATGGTCAGGGCAATTGGTCTCCTGAAAGCAATCTTCACACCTACCTCTTACCTTATCGAAAGGGTTGCTTTTTCTTTGGAGTAGTGGTGGTTGCTATTGAATTGCTGGTGGACCAAGAACATAAAAAGGCTATTTGCACCAAGAGCCCAGGAAATGCTTTCTTTGATGAAAGCCTGAAGTACTGCCACCCTCAAATCTTAACCTTTTATTGTTGTTAAATGTTGCTACCTATAAAGCTTCCTTCCCCTTATCTGCTTTTTGGAAGTTTTATATTTGTAATATATTTATATTTGTAATATAACACCAATTTATTTACTAAAAGTACCGTACGTTAGGGATATTAGAGTCCTCAGTTTGTTCCACACTTCTACCTGTTTCTTATAATGGGCAAAGCAGACAATTGTATCATGGGATGAAGCTCCTCAGTTTGGGTCCAGGTGCTCTGTGTGCCCATTCAAAATCATCAGCAGAGATTATGAGGCCTGGAAGCAGTGATTTAAGTCATAAAGCAACAAATTGTTCAGGACCATTCTATTCCACTCTTCAAAAAAATAAAATTGTAAATTAATTATCTTATTTTGATTTTCTGCATTTTCAAACTTGTTGTGTGTACCTTTATTTTCTTTTATTAATTCTTTCATCTTTTTGTCATGGATTTGGCTTAAGTCCTTTGTTGCTATAGCTGCAAAGTTTTCTATTAAAAGACTGTTGCCATTTTCTTTCACCAGTGAGGAAGCGTGCCATCTTGGCTGTGGCATGCATTAGTGTCCTTGTTGAAGTGAGCCTTCTGTCTCTGGACAGGAAGAATTGAATGAGGTCTTTTATTTTCAACTTTTCTGAATGCTTTTGCTTTCTCCTCTCCTTTCCCCTCAAGGTTTGGGGATTTTTTCTGGACAGCAGGAGCTTTTGCTCCAAACTGTTTTTCTGGGCCTTGGAGCAGAGCTCAGAACATAGCTGTCAACCTTCCCTTTTTTGGCGGGAAATTCCCTTATTCTAGCGCCGTTTCCCACTGCTTCCCGCTGCTATCCCGGATTGTTAGATATCCCGTAGACTGTCCCCGGGACAGGTGAGGCTGCTGATCCCTTATTTTTGAGGCTGCTGATCCCTTATTTTCAAATCTGAATGTTGACAGCTATGGCTCAGAATTTAAGTGGCCATGTTCTTACCTTTGTGGCCATGCCCCCTTCTTTGAGTATTTCTGACCATGGGATCTCATCTAGTAGTTCCTTAAACTTTTTGAAATCAATATTGGTTCAGGATGTATGTCTGACTACGCTCAGTTTTCCGCTGCCTCTGCATAATGAAACTGAAGAGGACATGTGTAGGAACAATTTATTTGAACAACAACAACAACACAAAAAAAATTAGGAGACTTGGCCTTCTGAACAAAGTGAATAAGGAGATTCAATTTGCATAGCCACTTCTTAATTCAGTCAAGAAACAAACACAGTTTCTGGAATACTTTGCAGAGTATTTTGGAATACTCATGCAGACTTAACATTTGTCTGCATGAGCCCCATTCAAATGAATGCCTTCCATAGTCAGACTTTTCAAGAAATTCTGCCGTAGATTTCTGTTCACAAGGAACCAAGCACACATAATGCATTGCAAATTTTTAATTGGATTGTTAATGACTCAGCACATGAAATTCCGCCCCCCCCCCCGAGAACTAGTCATGGGGAGCCTTCTCTTTCACTGTTACAAAACAGAAGACACCAGGAACTTGACAAGTCCAAGTGTCTGAGGCCAGGGGACTAATTGATAACAGGCAGGCTGTATCCAAGGTCCTTCAGCAGTAATTGCAAGCAGAATCTGACTCTCTGATCTCACCAGTGGTATTCACCATGCCAAAACCGGCCAGAGTTTGACAGATTGCCTTCCATGCAATAATAACTTAGGCATGTTGCTTTTCTCACATGAGGCCATATGTCCCTCCCACAGGAGAAAATGAGTTGGTTTTTTTTCTTCAAGAGGCTGCTGTTAAAACGAAACCATTCTGTTCTATTATACAAATCATACAATATTGCAAGATGGGGAAATCATCTAGCCAACCGCTTGTGAACACTGAGTCACATTCTCTTAACATGGCTGTGAGGAACAGAACCTGGGATAGAACTATGCAGATAGCAGGAGACTTGATTCTCAATAGTTGGGATCACCAGAGGTAAGGGGAAATAGCTTATCACCTGAACGGTGGTGGGCAGCAGCAGAGAAAAGCAAATTCCCCTTTCCCTGCTGTTGAGCTGTTTTTCACTGATCAGTAATCCTGGTGCTCACATAAGCAGTGGGTTCTTGTAGTCACTCCACCTTTTCCTCGCCTCTCAACTGTTTCTGGCTGATGATCTGAGTAGTGTGGGGGGAATAACAGATGAGATTTAACCCTTCTCTCCCTGCAATCTTGATGACCACCTTCAGGCTACTATTTTCTTCTTCCTAAGCTATATTATAGCAGCATAGGTTGGAATGAAGAAGAAGAAGAAGAAGAAGAAGAAGAAGAAGAAGAAGAAGAAGAGTTTGGATTTGATATCCCGCCTTTCAGTCCCTTTTAAAGGTAAAGGTACCCCTGCCCGTACAGGCCAGTCTTGACAGACTCTAGGGTTGTGCGCCCATCTCACTTAAGAGGCCGGGGGCCAGCGCTGTCCAGAGACACTTCCAGGTCACGTGGCCAGCGTGACATCGCTGCTCTGGCGAGCCAGAGCCGCACACGGAAATGCCATTTACCTTCCCGCTAGTAAGCGGTCCCTATTTAACTACTTGCACCTGGGAGTGCTTTCGAACTGCTAGGTTGGCAGGCGCTGGGACCGAACAACAGGAGCGCACCCAGCCGCGGGGATTCGAACCGCCAACCTTTCGATTGGCAAGCCCTAGGCGCTGAGGCTTTTACCCACAGCGCCACCCGCGTCCCTTCAGTCCCTTTTAAGGAGTCTCAAAGCAGCTAACATTCTCCTTTCCCTTCCTCCCCCACAACAAACACTCTGTGAGGTGAGTGGGGCTGAGAGACTTCAAAGAAGTGTGACTAGCCCAAGGCCACCCAGCAGCTGCATGTGGAGGAGCGGAGACTACCGCTCTTAACAACTGCACCACACTGGCTCTCAATAGGTGATTGGCTCTCAATGAGGCTCTCTTTTTTATATATATAAAATTTTTATTTAATTTTACACATATATTACAAATTTCATACAATCCTTAAAAGTGTTCAAACATACCTACACTCATTCCCACAGATAATTCCTTTTCCCATCACCATCCACCACCCCTCACCCCACCTTTGTGTTAGACTTCCAATCTACTCAGTTGCAATTTCTTCCCACTTCTATTACTTTCTTTCACACACCTTTAACTTAATTTCATAGCTCTCAATTGGCCATCAAGAGCAGAAGGGAGGGAAGGCTTAAACTTTCGCCTCACCCAATACCTGGTGGGGAGCAGTTCAGCAGCCCTGCCCCTTTCCATTGCTTCTCAGCTGTTCGTATTGATCAGATGAGCAGCGGGGCTTTGCATCTCATGCTGCACGTCGAGGAGGGGCAAGGCTGACGGGAGGCAGTAGGGCCTCATGGGTTGCATTTAGCCTGTGGTCTGGTGGTTCCCCATCTGTGCTTTAGAAAAATCTGTACTGGGTACAGTATTATGCCCATATGACAACAATCATAGTATAATTATTTTACCTAGGACCAAGGAAAAATGGTCACAAATGAGTAGGCAAGCTTTTGAGTTCACCAGAACTCTTCTTTAGGTTGGATACTCCCCTCTTCCCTAATTCAATAACAGTATTCAAGCTGGAGGGGAGATAGGGTGATAGAAAGCCCTGAGCTTGCAGTTTGCAGTAGCTTTAAGATGGAATGGTGAAAGTCTCATGCAGACACTTAATCAGGTTAGACTGCGCCTGATGCAAAAAGATCTTAGGGTGCAGCAAGGCATGCTGGGTTGAAGGAGCAATGGATATTGTCTTTTGACATATCAAAGCCAGCTGTTGTTCAGCTCTGTCTCTGGCACTAATTGGAGTACACAAGTCCCCAATAAGACACAGAGCAGAAGCAAAGAGAAACATGCAGTTTGGCAGAACCTGGGATTGATTTTTTTTTTAGTTATAATAGTAGCTAAATTGGGTTGTGTTACTAATGGGTATTAGCAAAACAGTACTGTATTTCACTATTTTTGCAGGTGTGTGTGATAACACTTTGAATGTAATTGGTGTTAATTTCAATCCTTTGATATGCCTTGTTCCTCCACCAGTGAGATTTGGGGCCTGCTGCCCTGAACTTTAAGATGTTTGCTTTACCTGAGATTTGTTAGCTTTGATATATATTTGTTTTCTTATCTACTTTCTGGATTAACTTTATTGTTTGTATGGCAAAAGAGAGAATGCTTGTTCACGGGAATGTTTCTCTAAATTAGAAATTGTGACCGTGGGAGCCTTCCTAAATTGAGGGACCAAATTGAGGTACCGAGTTGCAGGTTTTTAATTGTTGTATAATTTACTGCTGAAGATTACCTTTTGAGATTCAAATATGTTTGGGCTTCTGATTCCTTTTGATATAAAAATATTTTTAGATATGTACCATACAGTATCAGGTTTATCCATGATATCTACTCTCTGTTGATTACATATAGGTATTTTAGTTTAGTTTGCACATTTGCTCTATTCCCTTTAATGTTTATGTACTTATCCACCTAGTTTTGTTGATTGAGGCAAGATTGGTTTCTTCTTCTTTTGAGAAGCATTTTGACCCAACTCTGAGGTTACTAACAGTTCAGTTATGTGAAAAGCTGGAGAAGGGCGCTCTTATCTTGGCCCCTGGCATCATCAAAGAACACCATAAGTAGCAGGGTACAGCTCACTCACTCCCTTGGGCTAGCTATGTAGAACTCTAGGCTGAATAAGATATTTGAAGGCAGACAACACTATTAATACTTTTTTCTTTTTCTTTTGCAAACTCGTGCAGCAGCTACAGTAGGTGTAGGCTGCTTCAGTTCCTGGCTTGTGAATAATCCTCCCTGCAGAGGGTTATACTGATGCATCACTCACAAAGGAAGGTTAAGCTTGGGTTGTGTCCTCTTAAACTCTTAACACATTTCCATGATTGTGGCTCTCTGTGACAGTAACAGATGATATGCGTAAGAAGCAAAACATAGTGTGCATGACCTCTTGCCTTCCAAATTGTATTTCCCAGCCCAGTTGGTGTTGTAACTTCAAAGTGGAATCATATTATTAGAATTCTCAGATTAGATTTCATTGTGTTAATAAACAGGTCAGGGGAAGGTAATGGGGAAAGAAGTTCAGTGATTTTCTTTCTTTGGGGTGCAGCAAAACATTATCATCTAAGTTTTAGAATAATTTGTTATACACTTTTATTTTCAACAGACATGCCAAAAAGAAATATAAATCAAGGATTTGAAATGTTTTTGGGTGTGTTTTTTTTTAATACAAAGACTGCTTTCAGAGAAGTGAAAGCAGAATGCTATATCCTTTTTCACTGGGGCACGATTTGATTGTTCATTTTCTTTTGCATTAATTTATCGAAGGACACTTGCCTAAATTACTTTCTGTCTCTTGTGAAAGCCTTTGATCTTGGTGACAGTTTGACTGCATTAGGGAGAGCCTATTGGTTAATCCTTTGCTTAACTTGTCCTTTTTGGCACAGCGAGGGGTCTTTCCAAAGATAATCTGTCAGCACAGCCTAAATCCTAATCAAACAAGGAAAGAAAGATGCTGGGAGCTGTATTATAACTTGAAGAACTGCACCATGGGATAATTTATAGAAAATGCAGGACACTTGGGTGTCCACGTTATATGGAGTTGGCAGCGTCCCCCCCCCCCCCATTTTGTTAAAAAAGCGTAATCAGCCTGGACAGGCTGCAAGTCATGGCAGAAAAATGATAGGCAAAGAGAGGCTGCTTAACTCTTTCCCCTACTATTTATTTTTCCTCTTGCGGAACTGCTTTTTCCATCTGGGTAAGAGAGATATATTGCTCTCTAAGCATGGAAAAGCAGTTTAAGGGTAGTTGACGCTGAAACAGCAGCAAAGGGAAAGGTTGAGCAATGACTCAGTAGTGCTAAGCTAAACCATGGCTTAGTGCAAACACATGGATGCCCAGAGGGAAGGATGCAGCAGCTTGGCTCCTCCTCCTGTGCTGCTGCTGTGTAAGCCATGGTTTGACTTAATGTGTAAGCTGAATCTGGGCTTCCGGTTCGTTTCGTACCAGGCAAATTGTAACTAAGGATTATTTTTATTTGCTTATGGTTTGATTGGAGCAAGACAAACCAGAAGCCTGGGTTTGGACAACATGGCAAACTATGGTTTAGCAACAGGACCAACGGAGGGGCAAAGTGGCTGCACAGGAACCAGCATGCAATTTCATGCTAAACCATGGACTCCATGGTTTGGGTCCACGTCTCTGTTGCTGTTCTTCCTCTACACCAGAACTTTCCAAACTATGTGCCACGACACATTAGTGTGTCGGCTGCTGTGTATAGGTGTGTCACGTGAATCCTCCCCATAATTCTCCTGGGGCTGGAAAGGGGTTAGTATTACCTCTGGTTTGCTAGTAAAACTGAATTACTGTGTTGTGAAATGATGCAAAACTGAATAACTGTGTCGTGAAATGATGCATGTCTAAAAAGTGTGCAACTAACATGAAAAGTTTGGAAAGTCCTGCTGTACCCCAATTCCTTGTGTTATGAACTTTGAATCTTGAAAGTATGTTGGTGTGAAAATGAGATACTTGTTGGCCTTGTTGGATACTTGTTATTTTTCAAGATAGCAATGAATTGTGAACCCAACCTTGGTTGTTGCCTTTGGTATGGTTCTAAAGGCTAAAATGCAGAACTTCAGATTGAGATGGCAGGGCAGAAAGCACTGATTTTTATAGCCAAACCCTTTCAATGTTCAGAATTGAAATGGCAGCAGTTAAAAAATATACCAAAGCCAATCTAAATAAGTGTAAACTTGGCCTGTTTGTGGATTTCATTCTATAACTATAGTGGAAAAGGCCTTTAACCTTTAACTCTTTCATAAACTTTGGTTTTGTAGGTACAGTATTAAGTAATATATATCAAGTATATTTGTATTTTTTAAACTGGAAGAATGTGAAATCAGAAGTTTATTTTCATCAAAGCCCTTCATTATTATGCCATGGTGCTCTAAAATAATTTTGATGCATTCTGCCCAAATGTAAATGTGATATTTCTGTTTTCAGATTATCTTTTTGAGAAGAGTGGCGTTTTTTTTGTATGTGTGTGTAGTTAATGGGAAAATGCAGGTAAATCTGAAGATACATTAACTCTCCCATCTTCATCAGTTAAAATATGGATGCAATGCAAATGGATGTAAAATTTTCTTACATTTAAGTAGTATGAAGACATTAAAATCCTTTGGAACATTTTTCCATTTTCATTTCACTAAAGCATATCATGGTGTTATTTATACAGCTCAACATGCTGAACTGTGATACAAGTTGTTAAAGTGCTTGTGGGGAAATTATGCATACAAAAGACAACTACTACATTTTCTCAACTGATTAGGTTTAGCACAGAAGTGATGCAATTCCTCTTGAAATAATTGATAATCCCTTTCTTGGAATTTGATACGGAGTATCAGGACATCCAAACCCTTCTCTCTCTCCTGTGTCTGTGCACGTGCGTGCGCCCACACACACACCTGAATCAAATTGTGGCTCTGCCTGACTGACAATCAAATCCAGTTTTTAAATAAAAAACAGATATATTAGATGTGCATATAAATTTATTGTGTCATCTTGTCGGGCCATTAGAAAGCTTGCTGATGTGTTTTTTGAGCAGTGCTTGTATTAGAACAATCTCCCATCTTGTGATGTTTGGCTTACTGAGGGGCAGTAGCCAAGCTTTATTGTTGAAGGTAGCTAGTGTTTTCTCTTTCACATCAATGGGCTTTCTCTTGTTCGCTTAGTTGCAAATGATCTGCAGTGCTAAGGAAACAGAAACCAATGAAACTGATGAGACATAATAAAGTTTCTCTTAAACTTCTAATAGCAGAGGCAGACTTCCCTCCTTACCACCCCACCCCCCAAAATAAAATAAGAGGCACACTTCTCATTTATACCTCAAAATATTTAGTTTTAGCCTGTGAAAGAATAAACTTGCACTCAGAGGAGCCTACTCCTAGATTTTTGCATGAGTTCCCTTCCTGGGCAACCTTCTCCAAGGCAGGTAATTTTGTTGCTCCCTTGCATCAGGAGTATGGTAGATAGATAGGATCGTTCAATCAGATGTGAGGCAGGCATGTGGGCAGAATTACTTGTGCCTGTGGAGGCAAGAAGGAAACACCAGAGCAGTCAGTCATGCAGTGACTGAGTGGGTAGCCTCCTCTGTGGGTGGGCATATTGGACTCACAGACACCTTTATTTGTATTTTTTTTATTGTGCCATGCAAGCAATTCTCCCATAGCAAACAGTTCGGAATGACTGCCTTAAACACATCAGCTAGATTTTGGAAAGGGGGAATGATAATATCGTGACTATACTAATGTTGGTAACAATAAAACTGAGTAGTGTGCTGGTATATTTATTTTCAGGACATAAAAATGCAGGGATTTTTGTGCGTATGTGTGTTTCCCCATTGGTGGTTTTACTGTTTCACACTGAAAAACATTTGTAAAATATTTTCTAACCGATAATCCTCTTTTGATTTGGCTCTTAGCTGCCTTTTTTTTTCCTTTTGAGAACTACACTTCTAACTGCATAAAATATGACTTTTAGAATCATGCCTCTTGAAGAGTTATTGCAGGGCATTCATGGGGGATTTGTAAAATCCTCCTCTGTATTCACCATTCTCTGTGAAGCATAGGGTGTAATTCAGAGAGCTGTTACTTGGACTGTTGCAAAGTGTATGGTTTTGTTTCAAATTATTTGTTTGGACAATGTCAATAAAACTCTGGTGGCCAATGTGAGGCTACAGTAACAGAAGTGCAAAAAGCTACACTTTAGGTTGACCAGAGGGTACTTGTGATTGGTTGATGTACATGATGAAGGGATGAGTTTGTGTTGTAGTAGTGGGTCTTTCAGTCTTGTTAATTCTCATTCGTAATTCTGAGGATTTCGCTCATGTGTTCCAGGATAAGTGACCATGGAACAGTGACCCCAAGGAGTTGACTTTGAGGTACAAACACCATTCACAGACACCTGTGAAAGAATCAAGATAGTGTGCAGGGATGTGTGGCAGAAGCACTCTGGAATTCTAGACAAGAAACCACAAACATTCCTTTGGTTTTTGGCTATGTGAATAAGCCCTTGAGTCTCTTCTGCATGCTTCAAAAGCTTGGGCTGAGTTTGTAATATTCAGTCCTGTGTCAGAACAGTAATAATAATAATAATAATAATAATAATAATAATAATAATAATAATTTATTTATACCTCACCCATCTGGCTGAGTCTCCCCAGGCACTCTGGGTGGCTCCCAATCAAATGTTAAAAACAGTACAGCATTAAATATTAAAAACTTCCCTAAACAGGGCTGCCTTCAAATTTCTTTTATAGATAGGATAACTGCTTATTTTCTTCACATCCGAAGGGTTTCCACAGGGTGGGCGCCACTACCAAGAAGGCCCTCTGTTTGGTTCCCTCTAAAGGCAAAGAAAAGACATTTTCTCAAGTCTCAAGACATTTTCTCAAAGTCTTATCTTGCCAGTATTCCAAACAGGCCTTACAAATCTGGTTGAAGAAGAAATGCCACAACCTATAGTCTGTAAGCCTTGCAGGAAGATTTTGCTCACAAGCAGTTCTCACAAGTCCACATGCTGCTTGGAATACATCAATATGAGGACAGAAATGCACCGTGCTTTAAAGAGAAGAAGTCCTGCTCAGAGGGTTACAACAACACCTAGGGGGAGAGATACAGTTTAGGGTTGGAGGTGTCATAGAAATGGAGCATTCAGAAGTGGGAGAAAGAGGCCAAAAGGGCAGTGTGAGGAAGCTTCCTGACACTGGTTGAGTTGCTCTGATATGCTGTAACATTTGGAGGCAATTCTAGCCAAAGACAGTTTGCTACTTGAGGTAAAGAACAACATGACCACCTCCATTCTGCAGACAGAAGCCAACTGGACTTAGTTGAATCTAGCTTCAAGACTGGCAGTACTATAGTATCCTCCACAACATTTGAGAAGAGCAGGCTAGCTTAGGAGCATTGGGTAAGGAATGTGGCACACATAGTTCTGTCATCATATGCTTTGCTGCTCATTCACACTTCTGCCCAGTACCTGCTTGTTCACAAAATGCAGGTATACCTCAGGCCATGTTGCCTGGAGCTGATTAGAGTTGTAGGCCATAACATTTGGGAGCTACCAAATTAGCTATCCTGTGGGAGGAGGAGGAGGATATTATTACATGTCATTGCCCTCAATGAATAAATATACGGTGATTGTTAGCAATCATTATATAAAAATATTCACATTTTTTTAATATATTATATAAAATAATAATAGGAGAAAATCTCAATATCAGAGAGCATATATGTATGGTGGTGAAACAAAGAGGCATGCAGTATGAACTTGCAAAAAAACCTTTACACAGCTCTTTGCCATGTTTAACTTGTTTGAATAGACATTATTAAATGAAGAGAGAATATATTCTTGTAATAGGTAAAGCTTCACAACTGTATCCATTATGCTAGTAATAATTGCTGCAGTAGTGTATAGAAAGAATAGTTTTTCTCTGTGAAATACAGTTTGAGAAACTGCATTGGATGAATAGGAATACACACACCCAGCCCTTAGTGGTTCAGGGAGCCTGGCATCAGACTGCATGTGTTGGGCCAAGAAGCAGAGACCAAGAGAGGTATAACCCTGGAATTACAATTTTCCACAAATGTCAGATACAAATGTTTAGATGTTTTTGGAGCAGTCATTCTGTAGAAGTGTGGCTAACAGTTTGAGGAACCCTGAAGTTCAAACGGACCCACTTCCAAAATTGTGTCAGATCTGAATATCCATACAACTAGATCAGTCACCAGGTACCTCCTCAGGTGAATCAAAAGTATAGATCAAAATAAAAGAAATGAAACAACAACAAATTATTTGTACTGCACCCATCTGGCTGGGTTTCCATCTACACAAGTGCCCAATTCAAATCTTCACTGTACTCTTTTGGGTGCCTGCTGAAAACCTTCCTGTTTAGGTAAGCTTACTCAGATGCTTCAAAGGTTTGAGTTGTGTTAGTATTTTAACTTTTCTATGTTTTAAATCAGGGCTGTAAATTTTTCCTGATCTTATTGTTTTATCTTTCGTAAACAGCTTTGAGGTTTGTTTGTTTGTTTTACAATCAAATGGTATATTAATTTTATGAAATAAATAAATATTTTATTCTCAAAAGCTCTGGATGCAAAACATTCATGAAATCCCTCGATGGCCTTGGTTAAGCTTCTATTTTTGACCTCACTACTGACAAGAATGTTGAGAGGAGAAGAATTTTAACAATCAGTTTGGAGCAAGCTACTTTGATTGCAGGATCCTACATCTCTCTGTGTGTGCGTGCGCTAAGGGAACAGGCTGATGAGAGTTTAGGAAGTTTGTTCTTTTAGTATTAAATTTTATATATTTGTGCAGAAACGGATGTCTTTTTTATATGGTGATTTACTGTGGTTTGGGTTGCAAAAAGTTCTAGTAAAATCTTCAGAGCGCTATTTTCAGGATATAGAAAGCACAAGGTTTCCTTTTGCGTAGCAAGTGATAGTAAGTATCGAGAGAAAGAAGAAAACTGCTGCCCTGCCATGACATTAATTGATCTATAGATAATTATGGGGAAAAGTTCTATAGAAGCTCTTCTAAAGTCAAGAATAATGGCTTTCTTAACAAGTGTGATTTCTTGACCCAGCAAAGGTTTGTTTATTTGTGTTTCAGGCTTTCTTGTTGTTCAGCCAAGTAAAATGGCTGTCACTCTCTTTTAAACTAGGAAAATTGAACTGGGTTTTACAGGACTATTGGCTGGCTTAGATATGCCAAGCTGTTTTCTTTAGACACTAGTAGCAGATACGTGCTGCAGAAACAATTCTGACAGTTTTTACTCCCCACGATCCATCCCACAAAGTAGTTGCATTGTATTATTGAAATGCCAAAACTCTCACAATCAACTTGAACACAACTGATGGCATGGCTAATGCTTGAGGTCAGTGGGATTGTGCAGTTGCCAAGGTCCAGATCCACAAACTGAGAGCCTGTGCCACCATTGGTGTCAATTGAAGGCAATTCTGCCCCACTCGAAAGGAGACCCTTTTGGCTATGGGAACTCTGGAGTATATATTAAGTTTAGGCAGGGCCAAACTCAATAGAGATTGTGCTCTGTCTCTGACCTTGCCAGCTATGGACTGTGAGAGTGAACTGCTTAAACATTTGCATCTGTGGTATTGAAGTTGAATTTCATTTGGCTACATTTATGTGAACATGTTTAATTAGACAGGATCACTCTTGCAATTTACTCATTGGCAATTACATGAGCTGCGACTAATTTTGTTGGATCTCCAGGAGATGCAGAAAGCCGCATCAGAACTTCCCCTTTGGTCTGTGCCTACTTTGCTTGCTTTTGCTGAAGGTTTTCAAGATTTTTACAGTAGAAGAAGCTCCCTTTCCCAATTTTACAGTTCGGTCAGTAAGCCTCTAATTCCCTTCCCACAAGGTCAAGGGCATGTGCTAGGTTCTATAAGTTGTACCCACTGCTCCTGATCTGGTAGCACAGCCATTTTCTGCTTGGATAGCAGAACTTGTTCCTCCTCTGAACTGGAGCCTAATCCACCCATCTGCTGTAGAAGGTTGGAGGACTTTCTGGAGCAGGTTTTGAGGGCACGAGAGGAGAGGAGAGGAGAGGAGAGGAGAGGAAAGGAAAATCCCATTTGTGTAAGTAGAACTCGACATTTGTAGCATTATCTACCACTCTGCTTCTTCAGAGTTGCATACTAAACAATTTACAGTTCTAGCTTACTATGTGCTCTTAAGGTATTGCTTCTGGAAGAACTGAACATTTTCATTATTGCTTTCATAGCTCACTTAAACACTAGGGTTATCATGAGCCCAGACAATTCTGCTTTGCAACCCCTCATTCATTGCAACATGGGTTCAGTTACATGTTTTTACAAGTTCTACAAGTAACTTGGCATACACAGGTGATTCTGTGCTTTTGTGTTTCCTAAGATACCCAGTAGCTAAGGTGGTAGCCACTAGGCCAGCTTCTGGTAGTGCAACAGGAAACCTCAAGTATTTTGAGTAGTAGGTGCCTAACTTCGTACAGACGTTAAGTTCTGCCTGATGATGAACTCCATGTAAATTAAAAAATCTGCACACTTCTGCACCAATAAATCTAATCAAAGAGGTTATGGTGTAATTACTGTGTGATGTTGTGAAGCAGTTGGTGTAAGTTGGTTAAAAATTGGGTTAGGTGACTGTATGAGTAAGAGCTGTGTTAGTGGCACTACTACTTACTAGTCATGGAAGTCAGTTTCCTATTTTCAGAGACACTTCCCCTTGATTACCAGATGCTCAAGATGTATAGGAGGATGGATATTGCCATTGTGCCCTGCTTGTGAACTTCCCTAGGGCACAGGGCAGGCCACTGCTGGTTAGACAAAATGCTGAGCTGGATGGATCAGTGGCCTGACCTGTCCTGGCAGCTCTTACATTCTTACCCTATTGTCTGCAGTGACGGGGAAATCGATCAACCTGGGGCATTGTTTCCAGTAGGTCCTTTTAGGCTAATTTATTATCTTCTTTCCCCCAACCAGCTTTTACTTACCAAATGTTAACTCTTATAGTTGATTGCTAACTCTGGGGCATCAAATCCCCCCACCCACCCTGTTTCCTTGAGTGCAGTACGTGATTATCCAACTCACAGAGCTCAAGAAAAAAAAAGAGAGGTTTTGTTTTAATAAGCAGTTTGCCGTTTGGCACACAATGCTGAGGAAAGCAACATTATCTCCAGCAGTAAACTCTGCACTCATTGCAAAGCTTGACAAGAAAATGATTGAGTCTGTTTGTTATACCTTTGTGGGGCTGCCACAGCTGCTGATGGAAATGTTGCTGTTTATTCAGCAATGCAATAACACTTTCTGTAATTTATGGATGCACATTCCCCAGATTACTAAAGGTAATATTGTTGACTAAAGGAAAGTATACGAATGGATAGTTTCGGTTGTTCCTGTCCTTATAAAAGTGATTGACTGTTCACTTTGCACAGGGAGGAATTTGCACAGGCTTCTTCTCTCTTAACAATTACAGATTTCCCTTCCTCTGACAGTTACAAATAACACTGATGGTTTCAAGCAGCAAAAATTTATTGACTTGTGCAAGTCCAGAATACGGGGACCTAGAATTTGGGCCTCCTTGTGCATTATTTTGCACACAACTAGTCAGTCTCTTATTGAGGACTCCCTAGATATGAGATGAGTGAACTAGGTGGAACTAAGATCTTATTGCACATCTATGATCCCTTTAAAGGTTGAAGATGCAGCCTTTTCTGTAAAGGAATTCAAATTTAAAGTCCCATTTTATCCTCCTGGATAAAATTGCTTGCTCTTCGACAGAAGCTTCTACATTTTCTTTGCTCAAAGCACCCCTTCCACTTTGATTCTTCTTCCAAGCAACCCCTAAAGCAAATTTGCACCCACTATTGTGCTCCTAAGCATAGTCTTAACAGGCAGCAGCTCTGCCCGAGACACTTTTCACTGGAGATGCCAGGGACAGACCTGGGATCCTAAACAAGCCCCAAACCACTATTTTAGTGCTGCTTGGGGTTTTTTATTGTTTTATTTTAATTTATTTCATAAGCTACTTAGAGGGTCAGGGGCATAATTGGCCACTGAAGTGGGACATGAATCTAAATAGATGAGCAATTCTACCATAGGCCTTGTGACTCACTTCTAAGGCACTTGTGGCATTCCCCCCCCCCCATAACATTATTTTCATGTCTTTGATTAATAGCAAGGGTAGGCCATTGTGCAGAATTTAAAATCATGGACAGGATCCAAAGGACTGTGGGTAGGGTTGTGCTCATGCATAGGCACTTTCCTGCCCCCCCCAGCCTTGGGGGGGGGGAACCCAGTGTTTGGGGGACCTTCTCAAGTAGCACCCAGAAGAGACGTTGGGCTGTTTTGAGGGAAATTCTGCTTGTTAACTTGTATTCTGCAAAAAAACAACAACTATGCACACCAATGCCCTATCTGCTCATGCATGTTGGAGAGAGAGGTGGGTTCTGGCTTAATTTATTGTGAAGAGGTTAATGGTTTCTGTGATTTCAGTACTAATCAGCAGTATATTCTCAAATTTTTGATTATGTAAGCACAGGTGGGGTTTGGTAATGCTTTGTTTTTTATGAAACCTTTTATTTTATTTTAATGATTGCAACTTTCTCAGGAAGACCATTACATTATCGAGAAATGTTGCATAGTGGTAAAGGAATCAGTCTAGTTTACCATGTGTAGATTGCGTGGAAATACACATTGAGACACAGTCTTCACCAGGGGGGCCACTAGGGGGCACATTGGAAGATGGCCGACAATACCATCTCTCCGACCCACACAGGGTAATTAAGAGGCTGTTATGGGAGTAGGCAGCCTCCCTTGTTGCCCCAAGGAAATGGGGAACACTGCCCTTGCCTACTGTGCCCATAAATCACCCCCTACTTCGAAAGAAGGGGGTGAGGGCCCTAGGCAGAATGCCCCCGTGTGGACCTCGGCTCTCCTGGACGCTGTCTCTGATCGTGCACTAGTTGCAGCAATTTGGAATAATTAATTACAAAAGAAGCAAATGCACATATTTCAAGTGAAGAAGGGGAGTGAAGTCTGCTAATTTAAGTGACCTCTGCGAAAGAAGACGACGGGCTGGAGAAACAGGAATATTTTACGATGAAGATACACCAAAGGCAGGGTATGTTGACAACAGGGCTGAATGGGGGGGGGGCTTTTTTACTTTCCTTCTATGTGATTTACAAGAACCCCTCCTCATTAGAACCATTGGTTGAACTGACCCAAGCAGGATGATTAAGGTCTGTGTGGAGATAAACTTTAACCAAAAGTATGCTTTATAGAGACCGAGAAGCAATAAGAGCTTTTGGGAATGGCACAGCAATTAATTCGGAGTCGCCATCTTGCCAAAGGATTTATAGCCGGGAGGAAGAATGGACTTGTTTTCAGACTGCATTCCTAGTGAATCTCCTCAGAGGTTTTGAGAAAGGAGACCGATTGGTGAAGATTAATGATGCTAAGACTGTTTTGATGTATGGAAGTGATGTTATATGGAAAACGTCTGAATATGGCTACTGGATAAAAAAATAATAATATCCACGCAGGATTACAAACTGTTCTAACCAGCTTGCGGAGACTATCAGAGGTCACAAAGAGAAAGGAAAAATATATGAAAATAACAACAAGAGATGTGGAAAAATAATAAGAAAGGACTGGATAGTACTGTGAATATCATAAGGTTAGATTTGTGGACATTAAAACAGCAGTAAGAAGCAAGAAGTTGATTGGATCCCTTCGGAACTTGAAATATGGGTACCCCCAACAAAAATTTAAAATTCGGCTGTGTAATTTGGAATTTATGTAATTTGGTTTGATTTGATGTGATTGGTCGGTTAATAAAAATTATTCTTAAAAAGAAAAAGGAAAAAAAAGAGACACAGTCTTCACCAAACAAATGCTCAATCAAGTTAACAAATACAAAGTGAAAGAAAAAAACAAACTCGTAATAAGTAAAGCTCTGTTTCTCAGCAGTGAGAAGTTTAACTCTGGTTCTGTAGGCCTTATTGAATGGAAAGGCTGTGATGTTCTGTCCCCCCCCCCAGGGGTGGGGATATTAAAATTGTAAGCACACTTCTTATTATGATAATGTGCTGCAACTTTAAGCATCTCCTAACAAGGGCTAGCCATGCAAGTTCCAAGAGGACACATGAGGCAAGGAGTCAGAGACTCGTTTCAAGGCAAAGACACAATTCGAATTTGTGTACCAAGCTGATGATTGATAATGTTTAGTTGATATTAAAATATTTTGCCTGTATTACTGCTTCATAAAGCCATGTGGAAGGATTAGGCACCCTAACTCTGATAAATTTGGATATTAAAAGACTGCCTTAACCCCCTTTTTACAAATGTGCACTTGATTAAAAAAAAAAGTCAACAGACTGAACAATAGTCAACAGACTGAACCCCCTTGAACTCTTTGTAGCCAATTGCATTGTCTAAACAGCTCCTGTGTAATGGATGCAGAAGACCATTGCAATCTGGAATATTGTTTAAATACCGTAAAAATCTCTGCTCATTTACTCTGTCTGAGCTCTATAGAGAAAAGTGGTGTGGTAAAGCCTGCAATAGCAGGTGGTACCACTTTCATATCAGTATAAAATGAAACTGTGTGTGAGTGTGTGTGTGTGTTTCCCCTCTGTTTGCTCTTTTTAATCTTTAAATAAGACGATTGGTAGCCTGTTGGCAAGAAAATGGGCCCTGAATTTTTATTCAAAGTTATACAAGGATGATAGTTGGATTTTGTGGCAGGAGGCAAGCCATTGCTTTTCAGAAAGTGCCGTCAGGGGAAGATTTTTTCTGAGTTACCTGCTGGGTCCAAGCTCTTTTATGTTGTTGTTGTGACAGGTAGATTTATAAGGCTTGAAATTTGTACAAATCAGTTGTCATTCAGTGCAAGCTGTCAATGTGTCAAACTGTCATGCCTGCTGCGAGGGGATGCCTGAGGGGGTGTACAAGGGGGCAACCATGGAGAAAGGAAATGAGTTCAAACAGACCTGAAATGGAGCTCACTTCTCTGGTTTTTTCTGCCCCTGTAGAGCTGGCATTGATTTTCCTTGATGTTGAGCAACAGCAAACCTTAAATGACATGTTGTTAGCAATCTAAAGTTGCTGTTTATTGTCTCTTAAATGGCAGCAAATCATGCAGAAGAGAATACTGTGTGTGTGTGTTTTGAATTGTGCTGCATGTTTTAGCAGCATCCTGTTCATGTCACTTTTCTCTGGCCTGGCTGGTTCCTAACTGGAGACCTGCTGCCTCTGTGTTGATGAGCACCACTTTCCTGTAGCATTTTGCAGACACAGCATGAAAGGGGAAAATGTTGCTGGCTCCTTTTCTCAGGCAGGTTGATGGCTAATAAACTCAGCACTTCAAAGATACAGAAGCATCAATATCTAACCTACCATATGCATGCTTTTTCTTGACTATAGGTGGCTAGATCAAAATTTTCAGATAATAAAGGGCATCTTGGAGTTGCAGTGTCTGAAATAAGGGTAGCAATTATGCTTCCTTGGGCTGTGGTAATTTGGACTACAGGACATCTCGTAACCTTAAGAAGGCTTATTATTAATGCAGCCTTTCGCTGCATCATTAATTTCATCCATCAGTTTTTTGCCTCAATAGAGAAACATTTCAGTGCATCTTCTGAAGTAGGCCCTTGCCCATGAAAGCTTCTGTCACAATGAATTTGTTATTATTTTAACGTACCACGAGACTCTTCATTTTGCTGCAACAGACAAATGCAGCTATTTTTAAATTGAGTGTTGATTTATATGCAAAGTTAACAAATAGTACCCTAAAATACATAATTTAGACAGCTACTAAATTAATACCGGCCTGCAAGCAATATATGTAACTTAAAACCTATGACTAAGCTGGAAGACAAGCTGATTAGTAACCTTTTATTTACAGAGATGTCTAACTAGATTGCAAAAGTCATGGATTTCAAAGTTTGTAGATAGTAACTGAGAATATTGTGCAGTTTGCTTTCCCCCTCTCCTGGCTCACATATCATTTGTCCAGGGGGTTTTGCTTTTTGGTGTGTGCCAAATACTGAGTAAATTTATTACTACCTTTAGTTATGGACTTAGTCTCTTGAGCAATGTTGCATTTTAAACAAGATTGACCTGGCTGCTGTCCTGACTTTGTGTTCTCTTCACATCTGGACCAGTTGTCCAGCCTTTAATTAGTCATGCAATCTTTTTTACTTTTTGGCACACTTAGTTTGATCCTTCACTTATCAGGTGATGTTGGGAAGCAACCAGGAAAAAGTAAAACTGGATGGAATCAAAAAAATGGGAAGGTGACATTTGAGCACCAATCAGCAAGAAGAGGTAAAAAAAAATTAATCAAAGATTTCCATACAGCCATTACCAGCTGGCATTCATGGCCTCTGAGCCGTTGAGCTAAAAAGTCTACAGAGAGGTACACGGCGCAGCTGAGTTTGTCTTGTAAAAACACAGCTGTCCAAAACATGACAGCTACAGCATTAGCAGGGCCATTAAGAGGTGTAGAACATTTCCAGGGAAATGATTTGAAAAATGACAATGCTGGCTCCTTGTGCGATATTAATTATACCCTGTGCTCATGGCAAATAAGCTAAAATAGTTGGCAAGAAAGACAAAATGAGGTGTCTTGTTTCTGGTAGTCATTCGGATCAGTCATTGTACAAGCTTCTGTATCTTTTTTTTTAAAAAAGAGCTAACACTAATGGACAAGAGGGTGTTTCTTCATTAAGCATTCTTGGTTTGTGCTTGCGCTTTAAAAACTTGTGTTTCTAAGTGCAAAGTGAATCTCCCTGAAGCAATGTGCATGCTTGCTATGGGAGATATAACCTCTTTCTTTCTTTCTTTTAAAATTAATTTTTATTAAATATTTTCCTTGTTTACAAAAGCACATGCATTGTCTCTTCCTTTAGGTTGTTTTTTTCTATAGATCAGTTACATTTGCTGTGAGATGTAAGCTATTTCTGAATCTTTCCCCCCATTTCTTTTGGTCTGCCTTGATTGAGCAATGATCAGTCCAGTCTCCTTACCACAAGTTCAGCATAGAGACTGTGTGCCAACCTCTGCCTCTTCTTGATTGATTTTGACAGTTATGAGTCAATCATGCCACACTCTATTTTTGCTGGTTGTTTTAGTAGGATGGGTGGGCAATTTTACCTCTTTTCTTGCAGGCGACACTGAAAGTGTGGTACGTGTTGCTTCTGCCTGTAGCATACGAGTCCTTCAGCTGAGCCATTGGTTTTTTGTTTTACTTTGTCTTTGCTGCATTGGATAATTAGAGCTTGAACAGACTTTTCCTAGGGGCTCTCAACTGACCAAACCTAATCCCTGCTTTCAAAGAAAATATTAAAATGCACATGAATTTTGCAAACAAAGTTTGGTCTTGTCACATTGTCAAGCAATAGCACCATTTTGCATATTGTGCGGTTAGGGAACTTGCTGGCTGAAAAAGTTAAGATTCTGTGTCTTCTTTGCCATGTTGTTTTGTCTCTTAATTGAAAGCTGAGGTTCTATGAACCTTGGGTTTTGTGCCAGTGTGAAAGATGTGTAGAATGCAGACATCTGTGTATTTGGGGGTTCATAGTTGATGGCATCAGTTTGTTTAGACTGTGGGGGTCTAATGGGATAAAAAGTTAGTTGCATAAGCAAAGCTATATTAAAAGACTATGGAGTAAACCCTATACAAATCTGGAGTGGAGTTCCTAAGATGGTTGAATGCCACTTTGCATGCCTCCTTCTGGCACCTTCTACAGCCAAGCTGGTGCCAGACATATTGCTGAGAGTGGGGTCTTGTTGTCAGGGCAGCTAAGGACCTCCATACACATTGCACAGCCTTGTGCCCTGGGGAGGTCCACTTTGGTGCTGCTAATGCTGTGGCTTGCCCTTGCCCCTGGAGGCACACTCCATTGTCTCTAGAGACAGACGGATGCCAACAACAATTAAAACAACAACAATTGTTCATGGAAACAATTGACTGCATGAACAGTTTCAAAGGTTTTGGTGAATACTTGTTGATACAAAAGCAAAAGAAGCAACTTGTTATTGTTTTCTGAAGGGGGAGAAAAATCAAACTCTTCCCAGTTATTCATGCCTTGTATTTGTAAATGGAATAGTATAACAAACAGTGAGGAAAGTCTGGTGCTGTTCAAAGTGCTGGTTATGACCTACAAAGCCCTATATGGCTTGTGTGTGTTTTCAATGGAGAAGTGTTGTGTGGGTAAAGGTAAAGGTAAAGGTAAAGGGACCCCTGACCATTGGGTTCAGTTGTGACCGACTCTGGGGTTGCTCATCTTGCTTTATTGGCCGAGGGAGCTGGCGTACAGCTTCCGGGTCATGTCGCCAGCATGACTAAGCTGCTTCTGGTGAACCAGAGCAGTGCACAGAAATGCTGTTTACCTTCCCACTGGAGCGGTACCTATTTATCTACTTGAACTTTGACGTGCTTTTGAACTGCTAGGTTGGCAGGAACAGGGACCAAGCAACGGGAGCTCACCCCGTTGCGGGGATTCGAACCGCTGACCTTCTGATCGGCAAGCCCTAGGCTCTGTGGTTTAACCCACAGCGCCACCCGCGTCCCTTTTATAGCAATTATAGTATATGATAAAAATCCTGCTTTTGAAAGAAAACTGAGGCTACTTCTGATTCCTTTTATTGTCTTTGTCCATGGTTCCTGCATCTAAATGAGTACACGAAATGCACTGGTGCAATTCATACATAATGCTATGTACCAAGTGGCCAGGAAGTGCATTTTTGCTGAGTATACTTTCAGAGAACGTCCACTAGCCTAGTTGAAACCAGGAATCCAAGTCTACAGTAAAAAAATGATTTGAAGTTGAATTCTTTGGAAACTATTTGTTTGAAGCCAGGATTCTTGATTTGTACGCAATCCTGAGATTCTTTGAAACTTGAAGTAAACTTGGCAGTAGTCTTTCTTCTGGCCACATAGGAGGAGGTAGTTGCAGAAGCCTGATTTTTCACTTGGGCTTGCTGAGGCTTGTCCCAGGTTTAATGTTACACACAAACCCAGTATCTTGTTTTGGACTGAACTCATAACACTTGGCTTTCTGGTGGTGAATTTTATCCTCCTGCAACAGGGAAGACATTTCAGATTTCATTTGGTAGGAGTGCAAGACAAGATTCACAGCAAAAGTTCAATAAGCTGATCTTGGGTATATTGATATTAAATGGCAAATTCAGTTATTTTCAGATTTTTTGTAGTCTTTTTTTGTATCTCACATAATAACCAGAGCTATAAGCTATTCCTTAAACACATGGGGGTCTGAAATGTGGGAAATGTGCCCTATAACAAGCCAAGTATGGTGTATGGGTTTTGCCAAGGGAAAGTAATTTTCCTTTGAACTTGATTTTTGTGGTTTTGCTCCTTGGCATTTGAATGTGAAGTATTCATATTGTCTCTGTTTGCATGTATATCTATGTGTAATGGCCTTTTGAGAAACCGTATCTGTATTTTGAAATCTCACCTTGGTTCTTCACACCTCTTGCTATGTAAACTTGATGTGTGGGTTTTAGTCATGAGTTCAGTAAAGGAGAAAGGCAGGTGGAGTCTCCCATATCATTCAGTGGTGAATTCTTATTTTAAGCAAGGTTGGTCAGGAGTAAAATGAAGATCAAAGTTTGCTGTGGGAAGCCTGGCTGATTTTAATCTGACTGGGAAATTTGGGTGGTTATGGTCCTGCTTTATTTTCTTTTTCTGAAAAAAAAGGGAAATGCTAACTTTGGGATCAATGGGCATAAAATGAAGAAACCCTAGAACTTCCTCATACATACAACTTTTTATCTGTCTGTCGTTAACTCATCTCAGGACTACATATATATATATATGTATGTATGTATATATATGTATATGCAGGTTTTGGTGTCCTCGGGTGTCTTCCCGTGTAAAAGTTGGGGTGTCTAGGCGACGTTTCGACGAGGTCTCACTCGTCATCTTCAGGCTGGTGCTTTCGGCTTCTTGTTACTGGAACAGAGCAGGATCTCAGTGTTTGAGTTCCTATAAATACTGTTGAGGAGGTGTGGTGTATAGCCTCCAATGTTCTGGGCAGAGAGGAGGTTCCCAGGCTAGTGTGCCTTTTCTTCTTTTGTTCCTTAATTACTTGAGGGATATCTTGGGTGATTTCTTGAGTGATTTCCTGAATCCCACTTAGGTGGGTCATTAGGTGTGGATTAGTTGCTAAAGCCTTCGTGTCTTGAACTCTTGAACTTTGTGAAGAGTTTTTCTGAGAAGATGGCTGTACTGCACTTGGTTGTGCTCTGGCTTGGCTTCGTGTATAGGGGCGAGCTGTGGTTTTGTGGCCTGTGCCAGCCAGATCTGTGTAGGGATTGCAGGGGGGTGCAGCATCCGGAGGTGCCACCCTGGTTTGGCTACTGGATGGTGTCTGTAATTTATCTGTGGAGAGGGTCTGGGTTTGGGTCTGGTGTGGTTGATTGGTGATGGCGTTCTGTGTGCCTCTGGATCTGGTGTCAGATTTTGTGGGGAGGGCTAACACATGAAAGAAACAGGACACGAAATTAATTTTGCAGATTCCAAATTGCTCTTTAACATGGAACATCACCACAAGAGAATAATCATGGAAGCCATCGAGATAGAGAAACACCCTCACAACATGAACAAGCGTGACGACACATCCCGCTTGCCAGACATCTGGAAATTAGCCCTCCCCACAAAATCTGACACCAGATCCAGAGGCACACAGAACGCCATCACCAATCAACCACACCAGACCCAAACCCAGACCCTCTCCACAGATAAATTACAGACACCATCCAGTAGCCAAACCAGGGTGGCACCTCCGGATGCTGCACCCCCCTGCAATCCCTACACAGATCTGGCTGGCACAGGCCACAAAACCACAGCTCGCCCCTATACACGAAGCCAAGCCAGAGCACAACCAAGTGCAGTACAGCCATCTTCTCAGAAAAACTCTTCACAAAGTTCAAGAGTTCAAGACACGAAGGCTTTAGCAACTAATCCACACCTAATGACCCACCTAAGTGGGATTCAGGAAATCACTCAAGAAATCACCCAAGATATCCCTCAAGTAATTAAGGAACAAAAGAAGAAAAGGCACACTAGCCTGGGAACCTCCTCTCTGCCCAGAACATTGGAGGCTATACACCACACCTCCTCAACAGTATTTATAGGAACTCAAACACTGAGATCCTGCTCTGTTCCAGTAACAAGAAGCCGAAAGCACCAGCCTGAAGATGACGAGTGAGACCTCGTCGAAACGTCGCCTAGACACCCCAACTTTTACACGGGAAGACACCCGAGGACACCAAAACCTGCATTCCTGTACCCGTGAAAATCTACGAAAGCATATATGTATATATATATATAATAAATAACAGATGAAATTATATATGAAGATATTAACAAGGTCCAGGAAAGGAAACCACACCATATACATTAGCAAATAAATGCCCCATGGGATAAATTCCTATCCAAGTACTACCATCCTTTCAGGGATGGATTACCAAAAGAAGTATGCAAACTTGTGTCTCTGATTATCATTAGTAGTAGTATTATTCCTGTGTGTTATATGAAATATTAGAGCTCTCCCGATTTACACATCATGAAGTAAATATATTTGCCCATCTCTCCTGCTGTTACTATCACAGATGGTTATACATAGGCCTTGATTTTTATGGCATATATGAAGAATAAGGCCATTTTTAGATTAGTAGACACAACTGCATCTGCCGTAAAAAATATGCATTTCGTGGTCCATTGTTTAATTACTAGCCATAAAAAATGTGTTATTTTCTTTACTATAATGCTGTTCAACCTATATATGGCCTCATGACATAGATCTCCCCATCTAACCGTGGTGGTGAGTTCTCAGGTGTCTCTCACATTCTTAGAGATTGACCTTGAAAGCATATTAGTACCTAAGAATGGTTGAACCTCTGGAAAGAAATCCTGTGTTAAGTTAACTCTCAAGTACCATTTTAGGTGTGCTGGAAAGTTGTGATCGGGGTGGGGGCATATCCTCTTGATGCCACCATTCTAAAACTGTCTCTTAGGAATGCCTGTCATGCCATTTTACTGTTCAAAAAGATCTAAGAAAGCAAAATTGAAAGTCTTCCTGCTGATTTCAGTTTAGAAATGCCCCAAGACTAAGTTACTGGTGCATGATGTATATGCACAACCAAGGAAGAAAACATATGTTTGTTGTTGTTCCCTTACCACCAGTTGACATAATTTTATGTATGAGACTTGTGCATCGGAAAGGAAGGCAATGTTTTAAATTAAACTGATTAAAATGTGTTTCTGGTCCAAGAGTTTTGTTTTCTGGAACATGCAAAAGAGGACAGTTGCCGAAAACCACAAATAAAACCCACCTTCCTTACATGTAGGCACACACCCAGGAGAAGGGGACAAAGCCCACCCACTGCTTGTCTGCATGTGCTAATTTCTTTAAAGGTATTCAACTGTAAAACCACTCATATTCTAGAAATGAAACTGTTAAAAGTAGAAAGGTCAGTCAAGCTTACAGTCTCAGTTTGTAAGGAAAAAATGAGATTCAACTTCCTAGATAAAAAGACAACTCAAGATCTTTCCAGAATGCTGCTTCTGTGTTTGTGTCTACCAGAAATGATGCTCCAATTTGCTTGGTTGCCCCAGGAAAAACCTTCCAATAGGCTTGTCTTTAGCACTGTTGAGCAATGCTCCCTCCCCCACCCCATAGCCCCAAGATCCAATACATCACGCTGCTACCTGCGTTGGTCCTGTAGTTAAATTGCTTTATACAAACAACTCTTTGTAATTCCTTCTGTGAAAAACGTTGTGTGCTCTTGGTAAAGAAAGGGGGAAGAAAGATCTGAAAATAAGAGGTCACAAGCAGGTCAAAATGTTTAGTGGAAAGATCCTGCAAAGTTTCATGCCATTCTGTTTTGAGATTCTAGTTGAGATGGTCATTGCTTTATTTTGTTTCTTTTAAGGGTCTTATCAAAATATAGTTTCCTCCCACCCACCCAGGCAAAAAGCAACACCCCACTCTACTAAGGTCAGCCTGTATCTTTTAAAAGAGACATTTAAATGCTGCAGCTTTTTATCTGATAATCCTTTCTTAAACATATTGAACATGAGAAATAATACTTTATCTTAACTGCCTAGTGCGGAGAAAATGTCTTAAAATTATAGTGTGTGGCAAATTAGAGACTGCTTTGTTCCCCCCACCCTTTCCAGTGCTGAAACATAAGCTGTCCCCCCTCCCCACCCTTTTTTTACCTTGTTTATCTTGAAAACACACTTTAATGCCTGTGGTGTTTCTGTTAACCTCCCTGAACTCTTGTGATTTCATTCATGTGATTTGTTGTTGAATGACCTTTCAAGGATTTCACAAAACATGACCTTTTTCTTGTCAAACATTCAAGGGTTTGTCAAGTGAAGCTGTCAGGGGGGACAATGCTTGTTTTGCTCATTATAACTAATGTGCTTACAACATCCTTGAAAATGCAAATCATATTTTTCCACATTAGTTTGTGTATTCATTGTTTTTGGAAAGAAAGAACTTTCTGATATGTAAAGACATGTAATATGTAACATGCACCATCTTTATTGATTTTTTCTAAAAGTTAGAGCCATGGGTGTTCTTTAGATAATTTGGCATGGCTACTAAATCATGCTCTTTCTGAGGATTTCCAAGAGCACATGGCTGGTCACTATTGGAAACAGAATGCTGTATTAGATGCATCCTTTGGTCTGATCCAGCAAAGCAGTTTCATGTGACAGTGACCTAGTTCTCACTGAAGAGGTAAATCTGTGTCTGCACTGTTTCATTTCATAGTGCAGCACATAATGGAATGCTCCCCTATAAAACAAATTTTCATGCAGTTAGAAATCTAGTGAAGTTGAAAATTTCCCTTCTGTGTGCAAGGTGTTTGTTTGTGTGTGTACGTGTGCGCATAACTGTGGATGAGCATTCCAAAATGGTATTGATCAGATAGATACACATTTGCTGACTTAGTGGGAATTACCGTATTTTTCTGTATATAAGATGCCCCCATGTATAAGATGACTCCTATTTGTTTTAACCCAAAATTAAGAAATCAGTATTTTAAACATCAAACAGAACACTTTGAGCTTTTTGGGGAAGGTTGCCCAAAGTTAGGGTTGCCATATTTCAAGAGCCTGAGCCTGGGCTGCCCACACCAGAGGCTGAGCTGGAACCCCTGTGCATTCACCATCTATGTATAAGATGGTCCCCAATTTCTGACTAATTTTTTTAAAGCAAAAAACATTGCCATATACATGGAAAAAGACGGTAAGCTTATTCTACCAACTTTTTTGTGTTAACAAATGTACTTTTAGTCAAGTCACCATTAACATGAGCAACAAATACAATTTTAAAAAATGTACTTCAGTTTTCTCCAGTTATTGCTAATTTAATTAAACATTGGGTTACTTATGTTGCTTGGCTCAGAACGTAGTGTGCAGTTGAGTTGAATCAGTGTAATAAGTTCCACACATTTTCCTCAAACCTTGGATGTTCCCACAAGTTTGCTCAGTTTACAATAGCCCTGTTTTACTGGATTTCTGCTTTTATCATCGTCGTTCATGATACTGTTTTTATGTTGATTTTATTTTATTATTATTTATTCTACTTATACACCGCCCTATACCCAGAGGTCTCAGGGTGGTTCACAACAGGACCACAACATATAAATCAAACCAAAAGCAGTAATCCAATACCCCCCCCCAAAAAAAGCTACATTCTAAAAGGGTGTTGGGTGTATTGCTTGTATTCATTGTATAATAGTTTTAAAAGCATTAAGCAATTTAGAAATACTTTATAATAAGATAAATGAGTTAACCCTGGGGGAGAGAGTTTCTCAGTTGGAGTGCTACCTCAGAAAGGATTTGTTGAGCCTAGAAAGCATGGAGGATAACTTTGGCAAAATTGTATCTGCCCAGAAGTTTATGGATTGGTTCCCTCACACTGCTACCACTAAAACCGAATGTCACTTAAGGTGCTTCCAAACCACATGCTCCAAGGATGTTCCAGCTAGTACAGAATCGAAAGCACTCAAGGTTCAGCCTATGGTTCAGTATTCTGAATGTGTAAATTGAGGGTGAGTGATACTGTTTTGTTCACTGCAGGAGACTCTCCTGAAGCGCCCGTTTATTGTCCCTGGATGAGCTCCGCTCACCGGGAAAACATGGAGATTGCTGATGGGATGGGAACACAGAGATGTGTGGCGTGACACCATTTCCCAAATATTTCATAGAAAATATGCTATGAAAGGAGTTGCAACATTATAAAACAGAATTCTAATGTATATTTGCTAAGGTGGGTTTAGTTTTTTGCATTTATTTCAGCATGTGCTCCAATGAAGACTTCATAGTACAGCAAACTTTCTCATAAGGTCTCAATTTGATATTCTTGACAGACATATTTAGGGCACTTACAATTCTGTCTTGTATGAAGTACTCCTCTTTGAAATAATAAAACCGCTAATATATATATGGCTTTTCAGCTTTAGATACAGGGTTTATTATAAATGAGTAACAATAAATCCTCTCTTAAAGCTGATTCAGATGTTAAAGAAGGCAGGAAAGCTGCAGCCAAAGTGATTCTCCCTCCTTCTGCTGTAGCAAGCAAAGTGAGGACATGAAGATTCTGTTCACAAACGCATTTATCTCAGGTAACCCTTTGTGTGAGGACTTATATCCCATTCTTCCCATCTAGATCCAAAAGCAAAACCATAAGCCTAAAAGGTAGCAAGCAGCTTCAAAAGACATGGTCATGCGATTCCAGAATTATTTGCTTTCTTCACTGCAGACCTCTGCTGCTCTCAACAGCTGCTGAAGTACCAATTATCAATTGCATCTCTACCTCAATTGCTGTTGAGTACTAGGCTCGAGAATACAGCAAGATTTACATGTAGCAGATATCTGGAGGTCATATCTGCACCTTTGCAGATCTTGGTATAATGCTGCCATGTATGCAAAATGTCCTTTATTAAACTAGAATTTTAGGGAAAGCAAGCAGTTGAATGGGAAAGCCATGGCTCCTTCATGTAGCTGCTTTGAATGTGTTTTGTGTTTTTGCTGTTCACTTAATGCACACAGATGCACGAGGCATTTCAGATTTACAAATTTTGGAAGTATATATATATATATATATATATATGTGTGTGTGTGTGTGTGTGTGTGTGTGTGGTGTGTGTGTGTGTGTGTGTGTGTGTGTATATATATATATATATATGCTTTCGTAGATTTTCACGGGTACAGGAATGCAGGTTTTGGTGTCCTCGGGTGTCTTCCCGTGTAAAAGTTGGGGTGTCTAGGCGACGTTTCGACGAGGTCTCACTCGTCATCTTCAGGCTGGTGCTTTCGGCTTCTTGTTACTGGAACAGAGCAGGATCTCAGTGTTTGAGTTCCTATAAATACTGTTGAGGAGGTGTGGTGTATAGCCTCCAATGTTCTGGGCAGAGAGGAGGTTCCCAGGCTAGTGTGCCTTTTCTTCTTTTGTTCCTTAATTACTTGAGGGATATCTTGAGTGATTTCTTGAGTGATTTCCTGAATCCCACTTAGGTGGGTCATTAGGTGTGGATTAGTTGCTAAAGCCTTCGTGTCTTGAACTCTTGAACTTTGTGAAGAGTTTTTCTGAGAAGATGGCTGTACTGCACTTGGTTGTGCTCTGGCTTGGCTTCGTGTATAGGGGCGAGCTGTGGTTTTGTGGCCTGTGCCAGCCAAATCTGTGTAGGGATTGCAGGGGGGTGCAGCATCCGGAGGTGCCACCCTGGTTTGGCTACTGGATGGTGTCTGTAATTTATCTGTGGAGAGGGTCTGGGTTTGGGTCTGGTGTGGTTGATTGGTGATGGCGTTCTGTGTGCCTCTGGATCTGGTGTCAGATTTTGTGGGGAGGGCTAATTTCCAGATGTCTGGCAAGCGGGATGTGTCGTCACGCTTGTTCATGTTGTGAGGGTGTTTCTCTATCTCGATGGCTTCCATGATTATTCTCTTGTGGTGATGTTCCATGTTAAAGAGCAATTTGGAATCTGCAAAATTAATTTCGTGTCCTGTTTCTTTCATGTGTTGGAAAAGAGAGGAAGTTTTTTCTTCTTTTTTGACGGCATTCTTGTGTTCTGCGATACGTGCATTTATTCGTCTGTTTGTTTGTCCAATGTACGTGGCTGGGCAGACTTTGCAGGGTATTTCATAGACCCCTTGGTTTTCCAACTGAATTTTATCCTTGGGGTTTCTGAGGATATTGGCTATTTTTTGGTTGGTGCAAAAGGCTGTTTTGATATTGTGTTTATGGAGGATTTTGCTAATTTTATCTGTAGTGCCCTTGATATAAGGAAGGAGGGCTATGCCATTGTTTTCTTCTGTGTCTTGGTTTTTGGGGGGTGTTTCTTTTTGGATTAGCTTCGTAACCCTGTTTTGCTGGTATCCATTGGCAATTAACACATTTGAGAGATTCTGTAACTCAGTTGTCAAGTGGTCTTCGTCAGCCAGGCGTTTGGTTCTGGAGATGAGAGTCTTGGCTACGGAGTTTATTTGTGCAGGGTGGTGGTGTGATTGTGCATGTAAGTAGCGGTTGGTGTGTGTTTTTTTTCCGGTAGATAGTGTGTCCTAGGGAGCCATCAGGTTTTTTGTAGATTAGGACGTCAAGGAAGGGAAGTTGGTTGTTGGCTTCTATTTCCATAGTGAAATAGTGTGTCCACACCCGAGGACACCAAAACCTGCATTCCTGTACCCGTGAAAATCTACGAAAGCAAATATCTCACCTCTACGGGGAGGAAACCTTCCAGCTGACAAGAACCTACGAGAAACTAGAAATCCGAAGAGCCACCATCTTATGTGATCTCTTGTTCCTACGCAACTGCCGAGACAACAACTTAATTCCCACATGCTTCCAACTTAAATTCCACTCTAAAACCCCAGCTACCGAAAGGATCCTGAAACGAACTGAACTATCTCTAATCAGAAACGAACTACACAAGAAAAGATACCTACTAAACCAAACCAACAAAGATCTACTCACTCTTCACCTCAAACTCTGTAACAAAATCCACCCTGCACTCTGGGACAAATGCAAACAACTAGCCGTCTGGAGAGCTGAAACGGAGACCTCACACAAGACAGACACACACACCAACAAACTCCACAAACTAGAGAAACACCAGAAGCCCAGCCACCCTCCACAACAACCCATGAAACAAACAGTACATAACATATCAGACAGGATCCTCACCTCAACTGAAACCAAAGTACTCTCCAAAGGTTTCAACTTTGCAGTCGCCCCGAGACGCATCCCCACGGAAAACATCATATGCGGAGTCGAAGCTAGCCTAACCAAAATCAATCCAGATGAAGCCAATAAAATCAGACTTGAAGTCACCAACATCCTCTGCTCCAGCAAACCACCCAGAAGCAATTTACACAAAGAAGAACAGAAAGCACTCACCAACCTGAGGAAAGACAACAACATAATCATTCTCCCAGCAGACAAAGGTAATGCCACTGTTGTGATGAACACATCGGACTACCAAGCAAAACTATCAAATCTACTCCAAGACCCTACCTACCAACCTATAAAAACAGATCCCACCACCTATCTGGAAAAAACCACCAAATCCAAAATAAAAGCCTCTCCTATCAGTGAAGAAATCCAGCTAAGAATCATCCCCAGAGAAAAATCATCCAGATGCCCCAAACTCTACGGCCTCCCCAAGATACACAAAGAAGGAACACCACTCAGACCAATAGTCAGCTCCATAGGCTCACCTCTACAAAATCTCGCTAAATTTCTCGCCAAGCAACTTCAGCCCTATGCAGAATCCATCTCTTCACACGTTCCAAACTCCTTCCAGTTCATAGAAACAATAAAGAAGCAAAACCTACAACCCAATGACCTACTTGTGAGCTTCGATGTTGTATCTCTCTTCACACAAGTGCCCATTAATGAAGCCTTGACAGCCATCCAAAACAAATACAATCCCCCCGAATACATCTTGGACCTGACCAACCACTGCCTAACCAACACGTACTTCATCCACAATGGACAAAGATACAAACAGATAGAAGGAGCACCTATGGGATCACCCCTCTCACCGGTCATCGCTAACCTGTACATGGAACACTTTGAAACCAATGCTTTAGACAAGTCAGAACACAAACCCAAACTTTGGCTCAGATATGTTGACGACACCTTTGTAATTTGGCCACACGGGAAGGAAAAACTGGATAGCTTCCTCACACATCTCAACAGCCTACACCCCAAAATACAATTCACTATGGAAATAGAAGCCAACAACCAACTTCCCTTCCTTGACGTCCTAATCTACAAAAAACCTGATGGCTCCCTAGGACACACTATCTACCGGAAAAAAACACACACCAACCGCTACTTACATGCACAATCACACCACCACCCTGCACAAATAAACTCCGTAGCCGAGACTCTCATCTCCAGAACCAAACGCCTGGCTGACGAAGACCACTTGACAACTGAGTTACAGAATCTCTCAAATGTGTTAATTGCCAATGGATACCAGCAAAACAGGGTTACGAAGCTAATCCAAAAAGAAACACCCCCCAAAAACCAAGACACAGAAGAAAACAATGGCATAGCCCTCCTTCCTTATATCAAGGGCACTACAGATAAAATTAGCAAAATCCTCCATAAACACAATATCAAAACAGCCTTTTGCACCAACCAAAAAATAGCCAATATCCTCAGAAACCCCAAGGATAAAATTCAGTTGGAAAACCAAGGGGTCTATGAAATACCCTGCAAAGTCTGCCCAGCCACGTACATTGGACAAACAAACAGACGAATAAATGCACGTATCGCAGAACACAAGAATGCCGTCAAAAAAGAAGAAAAAACTTCCTCTCTTTTCCAACACATGAAAGAAACAGGACACGAAATTAATTTTGCAGATTCCAAATTGCTCTTTAACATGGAACATCACCACAAGAGAATAATCATGGAAGCCATCGAGATAGAGAAACACCCTCACAACATGAACAAGCGTGACGACACATCCCGCTTGCCAGACATCTGGAAATTAGCCCTCCCCACAAAATCTGACACCAGATCCAGAGGCACACAGAACGCCATCACCAATCAACCACACCAGACCCAAACCCAGACCCTCTCCACAGATAAATTACAGACACCATCCAGTAGCCAAACCAGGGTGGCACCTCCGGATGCTGCACCCCCCTGCAATCCCTACACAGATTTGGCTGGCACAGGCCACAAAACCACAGCTCGCCCCTATACACGAAGCCAAGCCAGAGCACAACCAAGTGCAGTACAGCCATCTTCTCAGAAAAACTCTTCACAAAGTTCAAGAGTTCAAGACACGAAGGCTTTAGCAACTAATCCACACCTAATGACCCACCTAAGTGGGATTCAGGAAATCACTCAAGAAATCACTCAAGATATCCCTCAAGTAATTAAGGAACAAAAGAAGAAAAGGCACACTAGCCTGGGAACCTCCTCTCTGCCCAGAACATTGGAGGCTATACACCACACCTCCTCAACAGTATTTATAGGAACTCAAACACTGAGATCCTGCTCTGTTCCAGTAACAAGAAGCCGAAAGCACCAGCCTGAAGATGACGAGTGAGACCTCGTCGAAACGTCGCCTAGACACCCCAACTTTTACACGGGAAGACACCCGAGGACACCAAAACCTGCATATATATATATATATACACACATACCCCTAATCTTTGGGTTGGAAAGACTGGAACTATTCAAGGTTGAAAAGCGTATTCACATAAGTGGGAGCTGTATTTGAATGCACATGGGCGCTTGAAAAAAGGCACACTTGATTCAATAGGCCCTGCTCAGAAAAATGCCTTCTGGGACCCCCCCGCCCCCAAGTGAAAAGTGGTAATTATGCTTTCTATTATGGAAATGTATCCTAGTATTTAAACAGGTCACATTACATAATGGTATGCTTTTGCTTTCATTAAATCAGTTAGCTTATGGATACATTAATTTGTTTATCTGTAAAAACATTTGGTGAAAGACTGCATGGTCATTTAACACTCTGCTGCTTACTTACCAACACCTTTTCTTCATTGCTGAAATTCAGTCAGACAAGTCATGTTATTTCCCCCCAGTAACTGAAATTGCCATTTTGCGAGTTATCCTCTCCTTACTATTCATTTGAATTGTTGCCCGGTAAAGCACAAATCGCTAGTTAACTAAAGGTTTTTAAGTCATAATCACATGCTACTTTTGCCTTCTTCAGGTGGCCTATAGCTCAGTGGTAAAGTACATAGTTTGCATGCAAAATGTTCCAGGTTCAACTTCTGCTATCTCCATGTGGTTGGGGGAAAAACCCTGTCTGAATCCCTGGAAGGCCATATCAGTCATTATAGGCTTGGGACCCCCAACGTGGTGCCCATGGACACCTCCTTGACACCTGGCAAGGCCCCCAGACCACCAATTTTATTTTCACTTTTTATATATATACTTTCTGTTGGTTTTTTGAAGGATGTGTGGTTTTTCATCTGTTTATCCTCAAAGGATGTAGATGATGTGTTTGTGTTTGTGTGTGAGAGAGAGAGGGCGAGAGAGAGAGAGAGAGAGAGAGAGAGAGAGGTGTCACCAACTTGGGGAACAACCAATGGCACTCCTTACTTTTTATATTGTATATATTTGCAAACAACCCACTGTGTTACACTTTTGAGCAAGACGTGTGGGATTTTATATAATGGCAAACCTGTAAAGGACATTTCCATAGGCTTTGTTATGATGCTGTTTGTGAGAGAGATGGTAGCAGTGTAACTAATCCTGATAAAACCCTAAGAAGCAAATTATTGGAAGAATAATTCATTTAGCACAATCCGGTCATATCTGCATTGTAGGCTTAAATTAAACAGGCCTACCCTGCCCCGGCAGGCCCTGGGAAAACAATAGCTCTGTCAACAGGCCTAGAGATCTCTAACAGAATTCTCAGTACCTTCACCATATTACAATTCCTAATTTTCTTTTTGGAGGAAATTAAATTGGTATAGAACCACTTTATGTTGGCAGTGTAGGTGTATTTTCTGTATCCTACCCTTTTGCAATTAGTTACATGCTACACATTTAAAGCATTTTTGAAGCTTTTGCGCTGTCAAGGCTTCTAACCAAGTAATCATTGTTACTGTGAAAGGGTTAGAGAGTCCAGTGTTTATTTTTAGATGATGGTGGTAAGTCCTGATGGGTATATATATTGCACGTGGCCTGTAGTTGTGTCTTATGTCAACAGTGTGGAAAAGAAAGAGTTTTTCTTTTTCTTCCAAGAGCAGTATTGGGTAATACCTTATGCCTAATAAGTACTTTTTGGATAATGGGGATACATTTGAGTCAAGCATGTAAAGTGATAAACAACCTGACATATTTTAAAAGTTATGGCTGTAAAATAACCACTGCAGAGAAATTGCCTCCCAGAGTGTCTGGGCAAACCCAGCCAGATGGAGCAGGGAATATTATTATTATTATTATTATTATTATTAATTTATAAATGGATGTGTTTGTTGAAGTTCAAACAAAGCTGTATCCTCACAAATGTTTCTAATAATGTATCATTTTTCATTGGATCCCTTCACCAAATTATCATTTGTTCTCCACCAAAAGACATTTACGTTGGATAATTCTCTTCTTAACCTTCTGAAACTTGTGCTACAGGCTTTTGTTAAAAAGTAAGTTGCTTATTTCATTGAAATCCATAGTACCACAATGGAATGGGCAGTTGGTTGGATGCATTCCAGAGTTATCAGGAACCATGAGGAACAAAGTTCTTCAAACCTTTAAAAATATTATTAAACTAAAATTCTCATTTGATAGATTGAAAGAATACGTGCCCTCACTGATGCCCCTTTGTTTTCCCCCCCTCCTAGTATTACCTTTTACAGGAGAGATGTCAGCATATGGTTACGATCTCTGTATTCTCTGACCAGATTTGGTTTCTGCAGAGTTCATGAGAAGATAAATTTTGTCCTAGTAATACTATAGTGACTCATAAATAAATGGTTACCCTTTGGTGCTTACAGTTTTCATTAAAGCGGCCTGAGCTTTGTTATTGACACCATAGGTTGCCTATTCAGGGAAATGCAGTAAAATTTATCAGTGTGCTTTCTACACCTAATAAATCATCCAAGCAGGGAACCATATGGCAGATAAGACCTTGAAAATGTGGCTTCAGCATGTGAACAGTCAAGTTGCTGAAATCTTGAATGATTACAGCCGGTGCATTTTCCTCTGGAATATCTTACAGTTATTATACATGCCATTCTCTTGTTCACCCTGTCCCCTCTTCCCCCTTTCTTTCTCTCTCTCTCTCTCTCTCTTTTCTTTTTATTTCATTCTTTTGTTTGTTCTTCTTCCTCTTCATTTTCGTTGTTGGAAGAGCTGCTGTTTCTGGAGAGAGAAAAAAACACCCTTCTAAAGCCGATAAGACATTTTTATAATGCCTTGCTGGTAGTAGGAAAGAGGGGCAGGGAGGAGCAGAGACTGATGGGAAAGGATGATATATGTGGCGGCTGTGTCCCAACTCTCCTCTAGCCCATTGTCATTAATCATAGCTATTAGGGATCTCCCCCCCCCCCCCACCCAGAGCTGCCTTGTCTGCACACTGCGTCAGAAAAGCCATTGTGTTCTTTTCATGCCTCAACCCAGAGGAAGGGGGAAAACCATCAGCAATACTCCTCTACTGCTACCACCACCACCTCTGCCAGAATTTCCCTTCTCTAAAGGGGAAACAGAGTTCAGTTGGCCACCTCTGCCTATGGGTAAGCACTTATCCAGTGGCACAATCACAGACCGCAGGATTTTAAGGCATGTTTGTTCAGTAGTGGCTTTCTTGTATGCTCAGTGTACTGTTAGTGTTTTTGTCTTTTACTAAAGTGTTATATAAGATTTTCCCACGGCTGCTTGCAATCACAGGAACATTGGAAGGGTAGCAGGGCTCTGATTTATAAAGCATTTGCAAAGCAATGGTTTAAGACCATGTACACGGGGCTTTTTTTCAACCGGAACTCGTCAGAACTCAGTTCTGGCACCTCTCAGGTGCGTGCCATTGCCTTTCTAAGAGAACAAGGGAGGCATTCATAGTGAGTTCCGGCACCTCTTTTTCTTGAAAAACAGCATGTAGGGTTTGAAATGCACAGGGTTCATTTTTTTGCCGACTGCTTTTGTACATAGTGCATTGCAATTGTACATACCTTTGTGCAATGTTGTTGTCTAAAGCATGAGTAGCTGTCCATGCTGTCTGTGCATCCAGGCTGTTGGCAAAGTAGAATGCATCTATGGTCTCTGCTCCCCTTCCTTCAGTTAGTCTTATGATGTAACACCTCGCTGCGCCTGTGTACACAAAATTCTTTCCTCACTTTGAAATATTTTCTGGTGTGTTTTTCAGTATACCAGAAGTCTGGAAGGAGAGGGGAGTAGCACAACCCTAGGTCTGCCCTATTAGGAGGTGATCTAATTAAAGATTATCTATGCACATTTGGTGGCAGCAAGCACTTGAGAAACATAGAATTGTAGAGCTGGAAGGGACCCTGAGAATCATATAGTCCAGCCCTCTGCAATGCAGGAATATGCAGTTGTTCCATATGGGGATCAAAGTTGCAACCTTGGTATTATTAGCACCATGCTCTAACCAACTGAACTCTCTAGGAGAAGTGCATTCTCATTACAAAACAGAACTGCACTCCCAAAAGTGTGCTTACATCCAGCACTGAATGCACATAATCACACAGTGTGTCCACACACTAAGTGGCGTGGTTCTGTGGTATATGGGAGAGGAAATAACTATAGCCAGGTGACTCTGTGGCACTTGTGTGTGTCTGAATCTCCTAATCCTGGGGTGAAAATGAAAAACTCCTTCAATCAAACATTGCTTGGGTTTTAATGAAACAATAATATTGGTGGATGGGGATGAGTTTAGTCTTCCATGTTGTAGGAGTCTTAAATATGATTCTCTGGCCTAGATTCAGCTAATCTGGCATGTTAGCAGAAGCACACCCTCCATGCCTCCTCCAAATCCCTTCTGGAGGGTCAAGAAAAACCGAGGAACAGTGTGTGAGCGGAGGACCCTTTTGTCTGACAAGCAGAAATGCTTGAAATGACAGAAAGATCAGAAGAGTCTGATGCTGAATTCCTCCCTCTAAAATTAAAAGACATCCTAGCACGACCCACCCGGCGCTGCAATTTTTGTGGGGGAAGGCACAAACCCTTCAAAGTAAATACTATAGAATGAGCAACAAAAGTGCCTGCACAGCTCCATTCTTTCTCAGCGTTTTCTGAAAACAATGTACATAAAGTTTGTTAAATAAATAAATAAGATGCAAACATCCGGGTGATAGGGAGAATAAGCAAAGTGTAGATAAGAAGCAAAGTGTAGATAAACATCATAAGCATCGCAGGTACCTTGCCTTAAGACTGCAGGCACAAACACCCATGAGAAGTGCCAACTCCACTCCTGAGACTGAGGCTTCAAGAACATGACACCCAAGAGAGCTAGCAAAGAGTGGGTGACAAGAGGTTGGGAGGCCTTGCTTCCGAAAACAATCTCTAAGCACCCATGAGCCCCTTCTTCCAAGCACCATAAGGTATGCAGATACAGTGGTACCTCAGGTTACAGATGCTTCAGGTTACAGACGCTTCAGGTTACAGACTGCTAACCCAGAAATAGTACCTTAGGTTAAGAACTTTGCTTCAGGATGAGAACAGAAATCGCACAATGGTGGTGCGGCAGAAGCAGGAGGCCCCATTAGCTAAAGTGGTACCTCAGGTTAAGTACAGTTTCAGGTTAAGAACGGACCTCCAGAATGAATTAAGTTCTTAACTCGAGATACCACTGTAACATGAATGGCTGCAAAGTGACCCTCATTCCTTGTTGTTGCAAAGCATTTGTTTTTTTTGTAACACAAATACCAATACAAACATGTTCCCGATGTTGTGACTGTAGAAGCATTGACACCCCACCAAGACTCAAGACTGGCATTGACTGACTGTGGTAACTGTTGTGGTATTATGGTAGCCTTTCTGTGTAGCCCTGGTTTGTTCGTATTTACTTGCAAGAAGGATTCAACTCCCTGCCTTGGAGCAGGGTGGTTATGTTTTGCTGTTGCCACATACCGATTGAGGCCTTTCCTACATGAGTGCTGTGCTGTTGCGAGTGAAATATCATGTTTGCAAGATGGCAGCAGAGCTTCCATGGGTGTCATGAGAGTTGATATATATGTTACTACATTACTGCATGCTTCTCCAGACTCTTAGGCATTTGTTGTTTCTGCTGGTCAAGCATTGGCTTGCACCTGTGACAGAGCAGCCAACAGCATAACAGGACCACAGGGTGAGGCTGTAACACAAGCACCTGTGTACGGGAGACTTGTAAAAGTTAATGTGAGCTAGTGACTTCTGTTAACCTATTTACAAGGTTGCAGTTATTTTATCTTGACTTCTATTGTAATCTGTGTTGAGTGATTGCCATTAACTATTCCATACTCAATAATAATGGATTAACTAGAGAATTAGCAATGATTTTGTTTCTGCATCTTGGTTTCCACTTGCATTGAGTGTTTGCAAGGAATGTTAGTCTCTATGGGTGGTTGAAGGGGAAATGATGCATTGTGGTTCTTGTAGCTATCACCACCACCACCACCATCGTTGTTATTTATTACTATTTATTTTATATGATGTATTCTGGCCCAAAGGCTCCCAAAACAGCAAGCAACATAGGAAAACAAAATATAATACAATAAAACTCCAAAAACCAATCAGCATGGAATCACAACAAAGGAGGTCCAGAGAAAAGTATTCCCAAGCTGGAGGGGAAAGGTGTTCTCACCAACCATACATGCTGCACATTTTGGGTTTGGGAATAAAGAGAAATGCCTTCTTTTATTTTTATTTTTACAAAAGCTGACTCCCAACTAGAAGAATTTATGGTGCTCTCACTTCCCATTCTACCTATTCAGCAAGCAAGTAATCCATTTTTCAGCCAATAATATTTATCAGGAATACTTAGAATAGTCCAGTACCCTATTCCATGGTTTCTAGGCATATACAGCCCTCCGAAAGTTCAGATAAAAAGGATGTGGCCCTTGCTGTTATGCCACACCAACAGAATGACCCAAAGCAGCCTTTGATAATGATCCATCCTGATGTCAGCTGGTGTCCTACGTGCTTGCTGGTTGGTCTCCAACTGTGGTAGAAATGGAAAATATATCCTTAGACACCCAGCTTGTTCAGGCTGCAAACTGCAGTTTAAGAACTAAAGAACCATTTAGTTCTCACCCTTTGACTCCTGCCTTTTGCTAAGGTACCGACTTTGTTACCCGAGGAGGAGGGGAGAAGTCAGGAGTTTCTGGTGTTATGGGTCCTCTTCATGTCTAACTCAACCCACCACCCACCCTCAGTAGCAAATACAGCTGCTAAATTATCTCTTAAATAATTTGTGCAAATTAAAACCATCCAATATGTTGCAATTTTGAATTCCAGGTTTTAGCATTTGAAATTTTAATATTAGCGATACTGAACTGGAGAAAACATAGTCTGAGTTTTTGTGATTTGATGTATTCATTGGAAAGAAAAGGTTCTTGAACTGTAGTACTACCCAGAATTAAAATTGTCTCAAATAAAAGGGTGACTGAAGCTGAAATTTGATGGATGATGGACATGCAATGTACTTTATTCTTATCCTTCTTAATGTCTTGGAGAAGCGTGGAGGGGAAAAACAAAGCTGATGAAGGCTTGATGCATGTGGAAAAAACTATTGAAAGTCCTTCCAGTGGTGTATTAGATACCACTTCCTTTCTCTCTTTGGTAGCCTTGCCTATGATTTTTATTTTCTGCAAAGTCATACATTTTTAGCTGGGAATGCAGTCTGTGCCAAATGGTTCACCTTGTCTTGAGTAATGAGTATAAACAACTGGTCACTGCACTGACCAATGAAACTAATAAAGATATATGGCATTGGGTTTGCTTGGGGAGTCACACACACACTCTTAAACTATATGTGACATTTATACCAAAGTAACATGATTCCAAACTCATTCGCTCACTGCTTAAGAATTCTGAAGAACAACAACTCTTTTGACTGATGGTTTGCTAAATTTAATATGCTTAGCAAGTGAAATTATTGCCTACTCTAATGCTATGTAATTATTAAGATACACTGCTTTTAAAAATACCAAGTGAATAATATTGATTTAGTGAGCTGCTATTTAGAAAAATGCCAGCAAAGGAGGAATATATTTTATTTTAGCTGCCTTAGAGCTGTAATAGGGCCTGCACTGAGATATGCGTGTGGAAATAAATTATGCACAAGGTAAGCTGTTTTGCTATACAGTACCCATAATATTAATTAAACTGTAATTTTATCAACAAAGCTTTAATTTAACAAATAAACAGGAATCATCTGTACTGTTCTTTCAAATATACAACTTTGGGACTATAATAAAGCACTCAGGAGCACCTGCAATTAATTTTAAAGCAAATAGTGTGACTAGCAACTTTAAAGGGTAATTGTAATTTATTTATTTGGCTAACATTGAGTATAATTACAGTTATAATGCATTATTATTTTCATACCAGTGTTAGATGTAGATGTATCTTGCATACAATTAAGCAGGCAGGTAGAATAACAACCGTATGCTGTTTCTGAACTAATAAGGGGCTCTTGAATTCCTTGAAGGGAAAGGCGGGATATGAACGTAACTAATAATTAAGCTTGCACAATAAAACATAGATAAAGTGTGCTTGAGCCATACCTTTGTCTTAATGTGTGTTAATTTACTTTATAATAGATATTTGTCAGTTTCTCCCCTTTCATTTGTGGAAAGTCACTAGATGCCATCTATAATAGGTCTGTAAATTGTCGGTATAGCTGGCTGCAATTGTAACCAGGCCTTGTGTGTTGCAGTATTGCAAATGTTAAAAATAAGTGACTGTGGCAGTTCTGGCTGGCATTATTTTTAAAAGCTTCTGCTTGTGTTGTTGTTGTTGGTGTTTTTTTTTAAGAGTCTAGAGAAATGGTATTATATGAGAGAAATACCATTGCAGAAAAAGGAAGCAATTATACTGTGCTGTTTGTTTGTGGCTAACAGAATGCTGAAAAAGCAGATTTGCAAATTTGTAAGCGAGAAAAGCTTAGTGTTCATCTTTATCAGCCAAAGTGGTTTCTTGTTAGCTGAGCAGCAAGCTAGAAAGCGACCAATTTTGACAACATAATTTACATCTTTGTATAAAACTATTGCTGGCAGCCGAACTAATTTGCGCTGGATTAGGTTGTTTGTCTCTGCTGCTGACTAACCATGCAGTCTATCAGGGGCCATTTTCAAATATCACTTTTCAACTGTGCCCTTGAGAGGAGGAATTGATCAGGAATATATAGAACAAAATTACTCCAATAACTTTATAGAAAAAACAATTACGGAATCATATCGATGTGAATAATTGTGGAAAGAAGAAAATAAATGCAATGAGTTTCCCTATTTTTTATCTTTTCATCACAGTCACATTTTTATGAATTATAGAAACATTCTTCCTTTGTCCCTTTCAGGAAGATGTTTGCAGTGCTTTGAGGTGAACATTGCGTTATAAAGTCTAACCTGATGTGGACTTTATGGAGCAAGTGATGGAGTTAACACACATTTGCACTGAATGCAGAACTGTTATAATCTCCAGAGTAGAAGCTTTCATTTACAAATGCAAAAAGGCCTGGGGTTGATTCCAACACTAGTTCCTCCAAACCATGGTTTATAAATTGGGAGCCACTCTTTGGAACAAGTCTTCTGACCTCTCTGGAAAAATGTCTTTCTCCCTACTTGGCATTAACCATGATTTGATATTACATGTACAGGAACACAATCCATATTTTCCTCACAAACCAGAGGCTGAAACTACAGGTTGAAGTGAGTTTGGAAACCAGTGTTTAACACTGGTGAACTTAAAATGTGAAGCAATAATGCTGGAAACAGAAGCAGAGGGGAGCAGAACATGAACTCTGAAAGCTGGCCTCCAGATTTGCAAACCATAGTTTTCAGGTGCTTACTATTACATGTGCAGTTACTATGTGGGTGCAGAGATATATTGGAAGTTGTTGTAGCTAAAGAGGTGGGAGTAAATTTAAAACCTCTAATCAAAGTTTTAAAACTCCATGAGAATTACCATTCCATCTTTTTTAAGGGCAGCTGATCTCTCCCCAGTGTCCTAAAAAGCATGGGGAGCCTCTTCAGATACAAAAGGGTCCCTGCTGATACAGTTGGCTTCTACCAGTTGGAAGGCAACTGAAGTAGCAAGAGAAGGAGGCAGAGTTAACATGCTCATCCCTGCTGATCCCTATTTTGTCCACTTAACACTTGAAAGTAACACCTGAAAAAGGGTGTAGTTTAGTACAGATATGCAGATAAGTCCACAATCTCATTACAGATCTGGTTTCTACTGTAAGATGGTGGGAGCCTGTTCTGTAACTTCCCTTAGGCTGCTTATGAATTTAAAAGCTGTCTCTGTTATAAAAACATGCTTTAGATCTCTGTAGGCAAACCATGAGCTGTAAGCAGGTTTTGCCCTATGGTTTACAGCTTATGGTTTGTCTGAGAGAGTTAAACCATGAGCCTGGGTTCTGAAAATGCATTAGGCCTTACCAAAACTTAGCATAGTACAGCTATAAAATGACCAGGGAGGAACAAAATGGATCACAATCTTTACAGAAGTCAGTGTTAGCTTGTTAGTTCTAAGCTATGTTTTGGGTTAAACTTACATGCAAACAAGGGCAATAAATATATACATAGGTTTAAAGACATACATACAAGGGTGTTGTGTGTGTGGATTTTATAAAAGCAAAAAAAGGTTTAATTTTATGAAGTGTTCTTGTTTTTGCTGTTGTTGAAGGTTGCAGATTTTTCTTCCTGTCCTACAAAAAGATTATAGATGATAGAGTAATATGAAGAAGGGAAAATCTGGCTTTGCAGCAGATAACCAATCCTGAGGCATTTATAAGATGCTCTAGATTAGCTAGCAAACAAAAAAAGCTATTAAGCACCTATTATTTTAAAGTGGTGGGTACATTTTTCATCACTTTCCTCTGATGAATTTTCACTTGTGCATCCTGCTGGAGGTAATTAATTGCTTTCAGTTCAGGGGAGTAATAATGCAATAAATTATGCTGGTATTTCTTGTCAGAGAAGAATCATATTGCTCCTTCCTTACTAAAGCACTGCTAATAACAATCTAGTCAAAGTCAGATGCTAAAATGGAGTGTGCAGTGTTAGAAACTGGTTATGTATACAACTCAAGATTGAAATCTAATTAAGATTGCCACATTTCTGTGTCTCTGTGTCGCTCTCTCTCTCTCTCTCTCTCTTTAGTGGATAGCCTTCCAGTATATTGAAGGCATGTGTGTGCAGTAAGTAGTCTTTAGCTATGTTAAGACTTTTCTTTACTGGTGTGCCATTTCTAAAGTTCTAAAACACTGAAACCAGTGTCCTTCTAAGCTTCCAAAAGATGGCACCTGCTATCTTTGAATTTTTACCTTTGCATTAAATTTCATCATAGATATTCATGTTTATAGCACACATATGCAAGCAATGCTTCACATTTCAGACATTCTTAGATGTAAGGCCATATCTTCCTTTGGCCAGCAATATAGGTTGAATACACTTTTGTACATGAATGTTTAATAATTTTAGAAGGGACATGTGAATAAATCTTGTGAATCTCTACTGGAGAAACAATGTGGCCATATTTGGTATGCAGGAAATAAAATGTTTCTGTTTTGTTTTCCAACAGTGACCATTGTGGCTCGACTGTCATGCAGGATCTCCTCAGGCTGAGGAGAGCTGCCTGTCTCTGCACACTTTACTGAATCCCATATTTTTAATGCTGAGTCACTTATTTCTAACACTGTGCAGAGGCAATGTATAAACAAAAGGAAACATGCATAACCCCTAAGCCAAGCTTAGGTTCCATGTGGAGTGTTGGAATATTGCAGTAGCTCTAGCTGCACCCAAACCATCCTACTGATGGTCCTGTGGACCAGCCCGAGACTTGCGGGTATAGAGCGGTATACAAATGTAATAAATAACAACTTAATTATGCGGGGAGGAAACAGCTGGACTAGGCATAATTTTGTAGTTCCTTCATCTCGACTATATTTTGCTACCGAGTTTTCAGAGATCCTTGATGTATATGACAGTGTCTTCATATAGATGTTAGGGCCTTTTCAAAGTGAATTTCTCACATGACATAAACCAGAACATACTGGATCTTTTGCCTTGGCCAGTGCATTTCAGTAAGAAAAACTATAAACCTTAAACCGGTATGTTGTGTAGATTTATTTGATAGTTACGTAAATACTATTCTTTGAAAAAGAAGGAAAACATATCCATGAGCACCACAGATTTAATGATTTTACTTTTGGAGATCAAAAGCCAGAAATGCCATGCAATCTCCAAAAATGAGAAGTGTCTGAAGAACAGTCTTAGCTGGAATAGTAGAAATGTAACTATTCATTTTTCTCCTGATCAGCACCACAATTGGCAGTTAACTTTAGATTACATTCATTAATAATCTCACGCATTTCCTCCCTAATGCGCCTTCTCTATTCTAATCTCTCATAGTGGAAATTACAGTCTCTTCAGATCTGTTAGTTCTCCACAATGCTGAAGGGCTTGGCTTGAAACTCTAAGTTTGGTTGTTTGGTTGCCAATGGCTTGATTGTGTTAGCCAAGGCATTCTCTTGATTGACCTTACCATGGGCATAGAGCCTGTCAAAGTGTCACCTCCAATACCATCAGGCCAAAACCCTATCTCAGGCCAGTTGTTGCTAATTGTCAGTCTGTGTCAGTCATTCATGCTATTCAAATACCTAGTCATTCTATTCAAATATCTAGTCTTGACAAACTAGATTTTGTCACTTATGACAATGAGTTAAACCCCCTACCTCATCACCACCTCCCTCCCCAGCCTGACACAGGCACCTAGCATAATTGTGCAATTAGAAAAATGTTAGGTTAAATAACATAACTTTTTCCTATTTATACTAATGACAGCTAATGGTTCTCCCCCCCCCCTTTCATTTTTAAAAAAGACTCCTTAACTTCTGTATTTTTTTAAAATAACACATTTTCTCCTACACATTTCATTGTTCTTTTTAATAGGATCTGCCAGGAAAATTCCTGAGCAAAAGCTCGAGATGTTCAACGTTATTATCTCATTGTCTATCCCTCGTGTTACAGCCTTACTGTGACTTCCTAACTAATCAGCTATTTCAACTCTTGTTCCATAAGCTTTATGTCTGAGCATAATTAAATGAGCATTAAGTCTTTTTTTTTTACTAGCAAAGCCTGAAAGTTCTGATATTACAGTAATAAGTGTGAAGTGAATTTTGAATGGCATTTATATCCATTCATGGGCTTTAAATGTTTGATTTGCATAACTAGTTAAAATGATATCAGAGCAGCATATTGATTTAATTCCATCTCGGAAAACTGTTAATTAATAATGATAATAAATATGTCAGTCCTTTATTATCTGCTTAGAATTGGTGATGATTTCTATATTAATGCCACTTCAGTAATAGACCTCTGCTGGCTATTGTTGGCAGAGCTTTGATGGCTTGAGTAACCGGCAATCAGAATTTATAAAATTTATTATAGTTCAGATTGTATAAGAACATCCACTATATCATATGTGTAATTCTATTAACACCTAACATGCAGCTCATATAAATTACTAGGCTCAAACTAGAGAGGGCTGAGTAGGAAAATGATGTAAATTTTATAATGTCCATCTTCTAAGATGCTTTATTTTTAATTGAAATTTTGAGTAAACTTGACAGTAGGGTGGCTATTAGGGTGGCTATAAAATAGGTCAGTGCCATCAAAATAGCTACTTTACCTGTTTCTGGAATACTGATGTAATATGTGTGCCTTGTGATGTTCACTTGTCAACCGCATCCTGCCCATTCCTTTTTCTCCCTGACACTGAGGCTGAAAGCAGACATTTCAGTGTTGCTACTGAAAAGACGAGACCCATGTTGTCTCTTCCTCATTAATAATGTCTAATAATAAACGAAGAGTGTTGTGGTATCTTGGTGCTGTTAATTTTCTTCCCCCAACCCTGCTTCATTAAATTTTCTCCTGCTTCCCGGGAAAGGGAAACTTGGGGTGTTTTTTATACATCTACCACTCAGTGCAGTACTGATCTATCTTGCCCTCTGCCCGTATATGGGAAATGACCTCAACTCAAGGGAGAGGGTAAGAATGCATAAGGACGCTCTAATGCAATGCTGGAAAGATGCTACATCATGAAACATTGCCATTCTAATGCTGCATTCTGGGAGAACATATAGGCCTGGCTTACCATCAACAGTAGCTCCTGGTAGTTTCAAGCTTCTATTAAAACAAACACACACACACACACACACACACACACGAGACAGAGAGAGAGAGAGAGAGAGAGAGAGAGACCTGTCTAAGAGACCTCCCCCCCCCCAATGTATCTCTCTCCCCAAATCTCTGAAATTTTTGTTTGGGGCTAGTGCTACTCAAAACATCAATGCACACAGAGATTCAGTAGTTAACCTACTCTAAGGATAGATAATTCTCCCACATCTCAGCTTGAACATTGTGGAGTTGTGTGATCATGAAAGTTCCAGAAAATAACCCACCCCTTTATGCAAACAGACCACCCTCTAAAGGATATATACAGACAAATTTTTAAGTTTTATAATTGTCTTTTAGCAAATTGTCCTCTTGAGAAACAATTTTATACCAAGGGAAAGTGCTTGGCATGGGAAAAAATAGATTATGGAGGAAGTTAGTTGCAGCCCACAATAGATGAAGAGGTGGCCCCAGCCACTCTAAATGAATCCCACAAACTGTGTCTTAAGGTACTAAAGGACCTTCCCATTGTAATCTGAGCCCCAGGTTGGGTGGTATTCAGTGTCAGTCCTACCCAGAGTAGATCCACTGAAGTTAATAAACATGACTAACTTAGGTTCATTAACTTCACTGGGTCTGCTCTGAATAGGAGTTAGTTTAATGCAATTCACTGTCTGTAATTTTTGAAAATCCATGGATAATAGGAAAACTGTTGTGGAATTGGGAGGCAGGCAAATGTTGATATGTAGCTTGATGCTGATATGTTGATACCTAGAAATATTCTAGAACTAATGTTCAACAGGGCGTAGAATCAGCAGAGAGCCACATGCAACTTTGGTTGTTTGTCCAGTGTTTATGCCTGCATTTTCAGACGACATTTTAATAACTACATTTTTAGTTGTAGTACACCTAAAAAAACTTGGAGCATGATTCTTTGCATGTGTATTTGGACAGCTCACTAAGTCCAACTGGAGTTATTTCCAAGTAAGTGTGCATAGACTTGCAACCTCAGACATACATCTAAAAGCAATGCTCCTTTAAAGGAGATTTTATGACTGATAGATTTACAGCAGCGGATACTTAAAATGCAGTTTGTATTTGTCAAAGCAGTAAGGGCAGGCAGTGTGTTTTCCTACACTCTGCCTTGTAACCACATTTGTTTTTGTGATCCAGTGAATTGAAATACACACACACACCTTGCCACACACTCTGCCACAGGGTTGCCAACTGGATTTTTTGGCCCTGTATACTTCATGGGGATTGTGGGTATAGGTGTGTCTCTCCTCGTTAAAAATATCTTGTTATACCAGTCACCCTGCTGGTTTGTTTCTTGCCTTCATCTGCTACTGTGCCCTTCCATCTCTAAGGCTTCAATCTTATGCCTACTTAATGAGGCTTAAGTTCTATTCCACCCAATGGGACCTGAAATGAGACTTACATATAATTATTTTGTATATCGCTCCCCAACACACACATACACCACCACCACACCCTTTAATAGTGGACTTATGAAGAAAAATGAAAATGAGGAGAAAGACTGGCAGAAATTACAGTGGAGAGGAAGAGAAAAGGAGAGGAAGTTGAGGAGAAAATACAAAAGGAAGAGGAAATGGGGTGAAAAACAGGATCATGTAGCAGATAGAAAATAACAAAGTAAATGGCCAGAAAGCAATGGAAATGGAAATAACCGCCCCAGCTTGAAACAAACAAACCAACAGTCAGAGCAAAGTGTGGGAAGGCACACAAAACAAGGTTTCCCCTCTGCCTCCGCAATTGAACCAATTGCAGTGGCCAGTCAAGGGAGCCACTAAAGGCACACTTGTGCTGCCCCTTTGGTTGGAAGCAGTGGTGGAGCGTGCTTTAATAACGCCTTGGGCTCATTAGATCCCAGCCTCACAAAGCAGCATAGGGCTGGCTTGGGGGTGGCAGCATGAGCAGTGCCCCCCCACAGTGCACCTGGGGCAATCACCTTGGTAGCCCCCCCCATGCCCTTGGTCTGACGTGAGTTTCAGCTGACTTTCTATTTAAATAAATCCCACCTCCCTGCCCAGGCACAAAGAAGCATTGGAAGGGACCAGCCTCCTCAAGGAGGAGAAAGTGTACATGAAAAGAGGGAGAAGGGCTGCCTCTGCCTGCTTGCTTCAGGCAGCCATACTATTTCATGATTAGGTTTGTGCTGAAAATTGTTTGGTGCTCGGGAGTGGTAGAGTTGGAGGAGTGAAGGTGATCCAGGCAGCTGGAATATCAGTCAAGGTGCACAGGATGCCAAATGTTATCAGGGCTCATAAATTACATTGGTTTGCAGTATGTAGTACAATAAGACCTGACAATCTTCTTCAGCAATCTAGAATGGCCTCCCTTCTCCCCACCTTGCTCAACACCCCGCCTGATGAACTCTAAAGCTTGCTCCATTTTGTGGACACTTTTGCTTGGCTTAATAAAAGTACTGCCCTGCTATGGAATTTACTGATTCAGTGGCCAATTTACTTGGTTTGGTGTGGTTGCATTGAAATAATACTGATTAAAGCAGATAAATGATTTTTGGTAAACTTTCTGGTGTCCCCATTACCATTTACTATGATCCTCTTATTATTCTACTCTTTTCTCCCTTCCCTGATATTAATATCTAATCTTCATCATAGATTGGGGTGCTTTGAGGTAGGAAAAGAATCATGTATGCTACTTAAAGTGCCTTGTTGGGAATGTATGTGTTTGTGCACCCCAGTCTTGCATTTATTGCATATACTCTGTAGTGATGTCCGGTGATATTTTACAGCTAGCTGTTGTTTTGTAATAGTTGAACCATATATTACTGTGATCAATGTTGTGACCTCAGGGAAATTGCTTATATAATTACATAAAGTTTACAGTTGTAAGACAAGGAAAGGGGAAAATACATCACTGTAAAATATAAATATGTTTAAATTACATTTAGGATTTGGAATAGTTCCTTGCTTGTGTTTTACAGAGTAATCTGTGATTTAAATCAGGTTTCGTTGTGTGTGTGTTCCCCCCTCCCCAAATTGGGTATTATAAATCATGAGTAGTTGCTGCATATATAGTACACAAGAGGGTTTCTTATACATTTTAATGTTTGCATAAGTAAGAAATACCAGTAGTTCAGCAGTAAAATTGCAAATGTAAGCAAAAGTGAAGATTTTTCTAAATTTAACTAGGTTGCATTTGTTTAGTAAACTCCAGCTATAATTTACTATTTTATTGCATTTGCCTTTGAGGACTTTGTTGGTTTATTTGTATCGGAAGAAAAGGGAAGGCACTAAATTATAATTGCTTTGTAATTAGAGTCCAAGTAAAAGTAGCAAGCAAGTCTTCATAGGATAAGTTAAAGTAGCAAAGGATGAGTCTCAACAAGATGAGCACTATTAGTACAGAGACTGAGGTATGAATCAGGAAGTCTCCAGTTCAAATGTCACCTTTGTCACAAACACAAAGTGTCCATGGAAAAGCCACTCTTCTCTCCAACCCCTTCCTTTTCAATATGGAGTGGGTACATTTGGTCTACATTACAGGCTTGCTGGAATACTTATAACAAAGTAATGCTCTAAACACTAGAAAACTCACTATACTCATTGTTGTTGTTGTCATTTAGCATATTGTGCTGTTGAAAATAGCTGTTCCGGTTTTCAGAACAGAGTTCGGGTGTCTAAATTTATCCTTTTTTACATGTTCATCAAATAGGAATCCTCATAAAAACTTCACAGTTTGAGACAGTTATTATCCCTCTTCAAGTATTTCAAGCCATGAGGTCATAAATACTAAATATGTGCCTGTGTCACAACTGTCAGATTATGCATGCACAAAATTACTGGGTATATATTTTTTTAGAAAAAGTAAAAAATAGCAGACCAAAGCCTATACAGATAAACTTCTTGGGAGAAAAGTAATTATTTCTTGGATTAAACATTTGGCAAGTTCAGTTAATATGCAGAGTCCCTTAAAAAAAAAGCACCTCTGACCGAAAACATACACCCTTGCTTAGTTTTAAGTGTAGTTTCCGAGAACCAAACTCTGGGATTGGGCTGGATGATGTTGATTAATAGGTGTGTGAGGGTGAAAGACTCCAGGGCCAAGCAGTAGGTCCATCTTGGTGGCATCTGATGTTGATTGGCTTTGTCCTGCGTGGCTGCACTGGAAGAGTGGACATTAAGATTAAGTGATGCTGTCGTGTCGAGGAGAACTGCACTGCATCATTCTGGGAAGAGACAGCTGTGGTGGTTAATCCTTCATCACCAAGGGAGCGCTGCCAGGAGAAAGATATACAGTCAAAGATAACCCTCCATAACTTGTGCTAAAGATCAGAAAACTTTGAATTCACATCCATCTGCTTAGTCTAGGGGTGAAGATGAAAGATAGGTAGAATAGGAAATAAAACAAAACAAAATAAAATAAAATAAAAAATCCCCTGGGATTAATCTTGAGCACTGTACACCGCCCAAAGAGGGGAAAAGGCAAGAAGATAAAGCTTTCACATGCTGTATCTTAAAGAGATCAGACTCGTTCAGATCAGTTTAGCTTAATTGCCTTTAATGCTCATAGTGACTTAATATGTATGTTGCCATTTTCCCTAGGAATAAAACAAGAAAGCTACTTCTTGTACACTGTGGGTCTTTTAATACACTGCTGATAGGATGATACACTAGTATTTGACAACAGAAAACACCTTAACAATATTAATCGCAAATACCTTAGCTCCCCCCGCCCCTCAAAAACATGTGATTAAATTTCCCTTTACATATGCATAACTTCTGTGATATGCATAACATTCCTACCTATCCATGAGAATTACCAGCCCAAAACACGATGAGGATTTTTCATCCCCCCCCACTTCCAGTTTTATAAAGCATACCATATTTAAATGGAAAAATATCTAAATAAGTGATCTAAATAGAAAAGTTAAAAATATGACAATCACACTGTATTTTAAAATTACATTATATCATTTGTAATATTTTGGATCTCATGAGGAGTGTGCATTGTTACACCAAGAACCAATAAACGTTGCCCAACTCTGTCTAAACCTACCGTATTTGGTTTCTGCTTGCCTCCTTCCACTTCTTTCATGAGGGTTCTTTTGCTCAAATCAAAATACTGTACTGAAATAAAAATATGCACAAAACATGAGCAGATGCACAATTGTAACAGCCACAACTATAGCTCTCATGGTTTTGTCAGTCTCTTCATTTAATCAGGACAAGTGTGGCAAGAACTTCTGCAGTGTTTGGGGAGATGGTGAAATGTTCAGGATTTACTTGGCTGTTTTTGCACAACTTTTTGTGCCACTGAAACATAGACCCTGAAGATATATAATGCAGACCCAAATTATTCACTGAATTGTTTTCTGTTCTTACTCCCAAATGACATTTTTTTTACTCCCAAATGGCCTGATACCTCTCTTCTGTGGACTCTCTGGCCATGTCTTGTTGCAGTTAAGGGTTTTAAGGTTATGCCCTGCATTTGTGTTCTTGGTCTAATGCTGATGTTTGTATTGTTGACTGTTTTGGGTCAACTTGTAGATTCTGACTTCTCTTGGCCTTTGTACCCTATTCAACAGTTCTGAGCTGTACCTTCCTTTTTTACATTACTCCATTTAGAATGAGTCATTTTGGGCACTCTACTGCCTGAATCACATACTGTCTCGGTAATGTTCACATTACACATAACACTCATTACACATTATAAACCTGTGTGTGCATGGCATTGTGTGTATGTGTTCATTTAACACTGTGCCAAATTTTCATGATTAATGATTTTCAATGAAAATGTTCCGTTTCTTTTGAAGTGGTTGGAGTTGTTTTTGTCAAATTTCCAAGTTTTGAAGGAAAAAATGGGTTTTGTGTTGAAAATGGCTGCTTTTGGTTTATATGATTGGTGCTTTTCTTTTTTTCACACTTTGATTCCCATTGTGCTTCAAGTTCTTCATTAGCATTGCATGCACATATCTTGGAATGAATGTTTTCCAAGAGTTTTCTCTAGACAGATGTATTTTACTCCCTTTCTCAGGCCACAGGTTGAGGTGCTTCAGCTCCCATTTTCCTGCAGTTGGTTGTGCATAGATGATGCCAGTGATATACAGCAGTAGCTACCTGATAAAATCTCTATTCCTGGCAGTAACTTTTGTAAATGTTATTTGACATTACGCAGCCCATAATGCTCTAGTGTGGAAATGTCATGACATCATGGTGGAGTTTGTCACTGACATGTAATTAACAAAAACACATGGGCAAAAAATATATATGAAATGATATCATGCAGGCATGCGAAAGATAGGGTAACAATTCTTACATACATAAGGAAAAAATGAAATTTATTATGTCAAAAATTAATCTCTGGGTAAACACACAATTTTCAAATGAACACACACTAAACTTTTGAGAGGAGTCCCAGGGTGAGGGGAGAAGAATTGAGAAGGGTGCATGATTTTTGCAAAAGTGAACACCAACATCAGAGTGGATGATTAGGTTTTTCTCACTCTTGGTTGTACCAATATGCTTGATATAGTTGTTAGTAACAAATAGTGAAGTTGTCTCTAATAACCTACAATGTTTGCAAGACATTAGGATTTCCTTAGAATTGTCAGGAATTGTTAGTGGGCTTTTCAGAGTCCCTTATGTTATCTTAATGAATGACACGAGAGAATATCTTATGGTTATAATAATATACGTGCCTGGTGGCATTTATTGCCTGGCTTCTTGTCTATTCTTTTGAGAGTTCACCAAACCCTGTGCTGCATTTGTGAAATTTCAGCCTAATGTCGTGAAAATACATCTCGCGCCCCCAATAACACACTTAGGCCTGATTTGCATGCTTCATGTTTGAATTTATTTATTTACATTTTCAGTTTATTTACATTTCTAGGTACAGGACTGGTTGCAAAACAAAATTTTAAAAAGCTCTTCAATTTGTTTTCAATGTAAGTAGCTATAACGTTGGTTATAAAGTATCAAGGTAAACTTCCTATACTTAAATCCCAAAGCAGGTGTAAGGAAGCTGTGGTTTCCCAGATGTTGTTCAACTCTCCAACTATTGGCTGTGCTGGCTGGGCTGCTGGGAGTGGGGAAATAACAACTTTGAGAGGGTCACAGATTCTCCACCCATGTGGTGTGTGTTATTGAAAATGTACTATGCTCAACTTTTTTGCGTTAATTGAAATAGAAGACTTTAGTGTGGTATGTCATAATGAACAGAGCAAACATGATGAGGCTTTAGAATGTGAGGCTGGTACAGGGTGGGTTAACACACTGACTAATGTGGTAGGTTTACAAGCAATGGCCTTTCTTTGTTCTGTTTTATCATACACATTTATCACGTTCAACCTGGCAACCCAACCAAATAGCTGTTTAAGTTGTAAAAATGAATCATAGTGCAATCTCATGAACTGTATATGATATAACCAAGCCTAATAACATTATACAGCAAAACCTGTAATCCTTTTTGATGCTATATTTCCTTTTAACATGTATCAATCTTTCCATTATTTTTTCTTTTTAATATGAATCATTGTTTTTGTGTTATGGAATGAAGAGAAATTGGCTATTTTCAATACTGCCATACCATTCAAAGTAACAAGGAATATTTGTATTTTTTATTTCTAAAATTAGGCCTCGTTTGCTCTAGAAATAAAGAAGGAGGCTTAAATAACAAAGATGCAACTATTACTTAAAATGTTTATATATATATCGGAAGGCTAAACCTGATTGTTTGTTTCTAAAGGGCGGGGGGGGGGGGGAGTGTAAAGATTGTCCCCTCTGTCTTTCCCATGCAGAATAGACTTGAATGAAAAAATATTAGATTTCAGTGAGTTGCGTCAGCGTATTTCAGACTGCTGGGCTATGCATGTTTTGCAGCTGGTTCTGGTGCATTTGTCAAGTTGTGATTGATGAGCATCATCGCTCTAAAGTGTAAAAGAAAATGTCTTGGCATAGGGGGACATGATGAACTGCCGTCTGGCAGGCACTATAGACACGGATGGTCACCGTTTTGCTTTTGCTTTCTTCGCGCCTCCCCCATCTGTGCTGCCCTTGCCAGAATCCACAGAAGTCACCAGGAGCAGCTCAACCCAGCCTTTAGCCTTCTGATATCACTTTGGTAGTTGTCAGATCATATGAAGTGTCAAAATTCATAGGGCCTTCACCATGAAAAGATACATTCAGTACAGCTGCTGCATACCTACATAGTACCTCTGACATTGACATATTAGTTATGCTGTCTTTTGCAATCAGATATCTTTAAATTTGCCACCTTGTTAAGTTTTGATTAATGTGATTCCATTTCACTAAAGTAATTGGCTTGGCCTGTTGTAGAAAATAATCAGGCTTTCTACGGAACAAATGCTAGAACATGCTAATGAGGGAGTGAGTTCGTTAAATTGATGGCGTGGAGTGACAGTTATTAATGATTGTTATGATAAACAGACGAGTGCGAATTGGGATGAGTTGGGCAAAAGTGACAGTTTAAAAATAACGTATATTGGAAAATACTAACGAAGTAATATACTGTTAGGAAAACAATCATGCAAGTTGTCAAAGGAAGAAGTGTAATTATACAGCTGCACAAGCCGCCTTCGGAGGACAGGGACCTGGCTGATAATGGACACATTTTTTGTTGGCAAGAGGAAAATATGTTATGGCAGAAAAGAGTGCAGATTGATAAATTAATTGGCCTTTTTCACTGTTCCAAGAGCAAACTTGGCCAGCAACAGCAAGGCAGATTAAGTGAATAAATGAAGTGACCCTCCTTATCCATCCCCTTATCCTTTCATTGTTACACCTGTGCAAAACAAAAGCAACTTGGTGGGCTACCTTGCTCAAATGGCAGAGTTCATGACTCTTCATTTTAAAGCTTGTATTGTAAAGCTGTTGACTCTTGGTGATTAAGGCAATTATATGAAGGAATTTGTGTTGCACCTTTAAGGTAGGGTGTAAGGAACCGATTGGAAGCTTTGGGAGAGATGCAAATTCTGCCAAGCTTTGGGCTGTTGTACAGAGAATTAGCCTGGGCTTATGAACACATGAAACTCCTTTAATATTGAGTTGGGCTATTAGTCCATCTAACCCAATATTGCGTGTTACAAATTTGTGCTTCATTATTGAGATACAGGCAGGAATATCTGAACCATGCATGGGTTTGTTTGAATTGCTATGGTAGGAAAATTCAGAGATCACCAACCATCACTTCTTATTTAAGAGCTATATACTATAATAACTATAATTATTTTATACATTACAAGTTCTGAAGAAATTGACAACGGCTTGCTAGAAAAGCAGGTCGTGATGTATCAGTTAATTCCTCACCTGATGGTCCCCCTCCATGTCCCATGTCCAGAATCCGTTTCTGGATTGCTGACTCCCCTGCCTTCTGTACCTATCTTCATTCTTTGCCAGGTCTGTTCAGACGTCACAGGTGGATTCTGTTGTTTTTGCATTGAAGTAGACTGCCTGACCTAGACTTGCCACCTCTCAAAGAGCAGAAGCCCCTGGTGTTATAGTTCTATTAACTTAGTTGCTTTAATATAGAAATTGTCAACCTGGGCACAGAATGTGTTGGGTTCAACGGGAAGACTGAATTTCAAAGACCACAAACAACTGGCTAATTTAAACAGTGTGTGTGTGTGTTGCATTTAAACCACAATATTTCAAATGAATCCATGGTGATGCAGAATACTTGCCCAGCTTTGGAGCCTCTTATTAGAAAATCTTCTTGCTTAGGTCTCATGGCACTCCCTCTAATGCACACTAGAATGTCTGGTGTACCAAGTCACTGTGGAACCACTACATGGTTGGATTGCTGGTGATTAGGAAAGTTGGAGGAGAGAGCCCTTTCTTTACTTTCCTATTCACCCACTTCTCAATGAAACTGTTTCCCTCACACCTTGAGATGTATAAAAAGATGTGGAGAAGTGATGTGTTGGGAGGGACCTCTTCCAACCTCATAATCCTTCAACGAAGGCACTGCAATATTGAGAAAGGGAAAGAAGAGCCCAACCCCTTAGCACTCCCTCCCTTGCACATTAAACTCAATGAGCAGATAATTCCCCAACATCCTAATACTGCAATCCTGTAGATGTTGACTCAAAAGAAAATGTAACTGAGTTAATTGGGACTTACTCCCAGGTAAGTAATGATGCCTATTTATTACAGGTTCTATTAGGATATGTTTTCTGAATAATAATGGCGCTACCTGTCCTGTTGTGCTCAACTTCAGCTCTGGGGATGCAGTCTACTACGGTGACTTAAACTGCTTCTATGTGATATTAAAATACTTAATTTCATAATTTTTAGGAAAACAGAGTCATTGCATTTTGATATACAGTATGAATATTAAATTTTAAATTGGTCTATTTCAAGGAGAGTATCTGTGCTCTGTCTCTTTTACTTGATGAGTCACATCAGTGCAGTCAAATGGACAAGCAAAACTTGCTTGGAGCTAGGATACATGCATTTACTTTGAATAAAGTCTGGCTTTTACCTTACAGATCACTTGAAAGATTTTTCTGCTTTTCCTTGCCCGTTGAGAATATTATTGTTTGAAAACAGAAAGAAAAACCAGTCTGGATCTTATTTCGATTTTTTTAACAAATACTTAAAAAAAAATCTTCAGGAAGATGCTTGTTGGCAGGACTGTACGTGAAAGATTGCAGTGATATTAAGGTTCTCAAAAGCTATGGGGGCTACTAGAATAAAGAATAAAACTACGTGGATTCTATTTGATGTGGAAATTAATACTGTACCATGTGGTGTGGTACACTATTGGTTCTTCAGAAGTTAAAGTGGAGAAGTGGAGTTCAATAAAGGAGGGGACATTTCTTGAAGGAGAGGCACTTTAATTTCTATTTCAACATGGCTACTGGTCTTTTACCATGTACAGTGGTACCTTGGTAGTCGAACGGCTTGGCTCCTGAACTAATTGGCTCCCACACCGCAAACCTGGAAATGAGTGTTCCAGTTTGCGAATGTTTTTTAGAAGCTGAACCTCCCATGCAGCTTCCGCGGCTTTTGATTGAGTGCAGGAAGCAGAGTTGGTGGTGAGCAGAAATATTGGCCGTATTGTATCTATGTGTGGATGGTAATATTTTGCCTATGTAACTTTTTTTTTTGGAATGGTGAAGCAGTCAGGAGTGGCACTGTCAAGGCATGGGCTTATCTGATTTTGAGAGAACCAGGTCCTATTTTAGAATTTTGTGAGATGAGCTTTTAACTACTGCAGGTAAAATCCCCTTTATTTCTCAAATAAGGTGTAAATTAAGGATCTGTTTCAAGCAATGGCTGGGGTACTACATGCAAAAATCTGCAACTGGACTTACATTCCTTGTTAGATGCCCTTATTTGTTTAAGTGCTAATTACCATGCTGGGCTGACAGAATCTACGAATAATGGTAAATACTTCATTTTCACATCTATGTTTTTGGAAGTGCAGCCTTAACAGATAGGAGTACCTTACAGAGAAATGCACTTTCCACACATGTGATGATTAAATTTGCTGCAGAGCATCCTATTAAGCGAAGAGGGATTAAAATTTTAGATTCTCAGTGCACTTTGAGATTTTTAAACTTGGATTTAATAAAGTGTCATAAATATTTACAAGTGGTGAAACCATCATTTTTGTTTATATTTATGCATGGGAAAAAGATCTTTTAACTGCGTTCCTATTCTAGGATTTGTCAGTTAGATTTAAATGAGCATTATGAAACATAAGTCTGGAACTGTAAATTTCATTTGCTTGATGCTATTTTCTGTTTATCCTTTTTTATTAGTTCCAGAATTGCACTGTGCTGGAAATACATTGCCACTGTAAACTTTATATATGTTAATTTCAAGCACCACTTAACTGCTGGCAACTTTCTTTAGGGAGCAAAGTAACTACCAAAAATACAATCTCCTGATATTATCAAGAGAAGCTAGAAGCCTATTTTACAATTCCTATGGTTAGAGAACTACATAAGTAGCTCTTTGTGCCCAGCCTGGCATTTGGTGTCCCACCTCCCTCAAAAACAAACAAGCAAAACAAAAAAACAAAACAGCAACAGCCTACTATGCTACATTATAAGAAGAAGTGTACTATAAATTAGGGATGTGTGAGAAATTCAGTCTTTGCAAATTACAGTACAAACTGACCAGATCTATACCTCCTGGACTCATGTGTAGATTAGAACCCAGCTGCCTCTGAGATTTAGCACTTCTCTGAACTGGATGCTTTGAGAATGGTCAAGGGTTACAGATTGCTCACATGAACTTTAGGGGAGATACCACTCTATCCAGAAAAGGCTAGGCACTATTCTCCAGTAAATCTTCCACCATCAAGCTCTCCATCTGATCTGGATAGTGTTCCAGTTTCAGACATGGAGGAACATTTAGTCATATACAGGAAGCTCCCATGTCTCATCTGAAGTGGTACAGCCCAAACACAAACTTACCTCCCCACCTGTGAACTAGGCTGAAGAGGAAGCTTTTCTGTGGCTGGTTCCATTTTGAAGAGGGTGTTTTCTTACAGAAATGAATGGCTAGCTTTTGGGGGGTAGATATTAAAAATGTGCTCTTTCTTGCTTTTCCCCACCAAGGGGTCAGAAAAGTAGGTGGTAGGACCACTTAGAGCCCTACTTTTTTTTTTTTTACTGAGCTAGTGGGTCAAAAGGTGGTTAGCCTGAGAGATAAGACTCCCTATAAGTGTTCCACTTATAGTGTTCCAAGACAAGGACTTAGGGGTTATTAGGAAAAGAATAGAAAACAAAACTGCCTTTGTTCTAATGCTCATATACAAATCTGTGTACATTTCTGTTTGTTCTGATTTTTCTTAAAGAGGATATTGTGAGGACAACTAAAGGACAACTAAAATAACCAGGAGGCTTGCACACCTTTCCTATGAACAAAGGTGCGCTTTAGTATTTCAGACTTTTTAGATTGGAAAATTGTTGGTGGAGATGTGACCAAGCTGTATAAAATACATGCATGTATTGTGCTGATGAAAGAGGGATATTTTTGTCCCTCTCTCAGTACAGAACTTGGGATCATCCAAGAGAGAACTGTTTGGCAGGAGATTCAGGGGCAGACAAAAGGAAGTACTTATTCACACAGTGAGTCTTTGATTTATGGAATACCCTGCCACAAGATGTTGATTAGGGCTGTTAGATCAAGTGACTGTAAAAGCAATTTAGGCAAATTCATGAATAGGTTTATCTATGACTACATCCCACCTCTAGGCTGGCAAACAGGGCTTGACTAGATGAACTTTTTGTCTCATCCAACAGAGTTTTTATATTGCCCAAGGATAAAAGTTATCGGGACTGGGAATCTGTAAAACTTGCTCTTCATAATCTTAATACGATCCTGGTCTTTATTTATTGTTGTCGTACATTAATTTACTTATATCCCAGACTTCCTTCAAGAAGTTCATCACAGATTACATATGGTTGAACATTTCCCAAGTAGAAAGCTTAAAGGTTCAAACCTGATCAGTTTCAGCAGTAGAACTATACATTATGCTTTCTGAGCATTCTCTTTTCTTGATATTAAATAAAAATGTCTCTCCTTTTCTCATGTGAAAGATTTCCCCTCTCAAGGCCTAGGCCAATGTTGTCCTCTCAGCTTGTAAATTGCTTAAATATTGGATTGCACCATCTAAATTTGGTATGATATTTGTGTTCAGGGTTTCTCAATTATACTTATTATATAATACTTTGCAAATTAACTTTTGCATCATGTTCTGGAATCTAGGTTTAAAACGGCAAAATACTTTGTCAGGTGAGCGTCAGAATTTGACTGCCTAGACTTTTCTTGTATGCACTTATAAAGATGGAAATATTAAGAACTTACATGAAGAGGTTTTCACTGTGGAAGATCTAGATACTTCAGCAGGTAACACATAACTGAAATCTTTTTGTAGTTGTCAAAACAAGCAGCTCTAACTTTGTACATTTTCTGTTAAAACTAAAAGCACTATGACAGTCGGAATCCTGGTTAAATCAATATAAGAAGCAAACAGACTTTCCTTTTACTTCCAGGATTCATTAAGAGTTTTGACATGTCTGAAGTGCCTCTTCAAAACATTTCTGTGTCACTAAGGGCCTCTTCTCATGAGGTATTTTGTACTTTGGAGCAGAAACAGAGGTCAAAATATATGCATCCTGTGTTAAGTTTAAAGTCCACATACAGGTTTCAGGCATAGCTTTTCCCACACAGTGAGGATGGCAGGAAAGGTTCCCTACTGCAGTGTATTCTAAAGGGGAAAGCTGGTGGGGTAAGAAGCATTATCTTTTTTATAACTGGCCACCTACTTGTATGTTGTACCTAGGTATGTGGACCAAGGACCAAAATGCCTTGTTCATATATCTTGTGAGAAATGTCCCTCATTTTAAAGATCTCAGTTTGGCATTTTAGTGAAAGAGATCTATTTGCTGTATGCAGATACAGTATTTCGATGTCTGGATAGCTGACCATATGGAGCAAATCTGCACTTTTTATTGTTGTTTATGAAATATTTCCTATGCCGTCAGAGCCTCCTAAGGAGGTGGGAAACAATGAGAATGTTAACCCTACTGGCTGCTGGGTGACTGTCATTGTTTGTAGTCTACTTGACAGTTCTCAGTTTTGTTGATGCGTGGAACAGCATTGTCCTGATGTCTAAAGTCACTCACAATTAGCCTGAACTATAGAAGCTGCCAGTTTGGGCCTGGCTTAGAGAGACAAAGTAGACAGAAGTGACCTGATATTTGCTTTTCAGTCTTTCAAAATTACCATCGATTTTGTCAACAGAATGTATTTATCTGAGGAAAAAATAAAACAGCACTTGAAAGACATTTAGTCCAGTATTACAGGCTAGTGTTTAGCATGCTGCTGAGATCTGTCTTTACAGATACTCCACACTGTTACTGTATTTTCACACACACACACACACACACACACACACACCTCGAACTATCCAGCTCTATGAATTCACAGAGGAAGCAGGCAGTATCCAGTCCCAAGTCCCAACTCCAATCCAAGTCCAGCAGAGAGCATACAGGACCTCGGACAGTTCCAAGGGTCCCCTGGTAAAACAATTCTAAGAGAGATGATGTCTCTGAAGACAGCTAGAACTAATTGAAGCCTTATGTAGGCTAGTCAGGCTTTGCCTCCCTGGAGAAGCTAGCTGGTTGGGTAAAGCAGTGTTCCCCAACCTTGGGCCTCCAGTTGTATTTGGACTGCAATTCCCATCATCCTTGACCACTGGTCTTGCTAGCGAGGGATGATGGGAGTTGTAGTCCAAAAACAGCTGGAGGCCCAAGGTTGGGGAACATTGGGGTAAAGGACCCTTGCCTTATTTTTTGGCCTTTGGCTTCTGTGAGACTGAGGAGACAGGTACCACAGGGGGCGGTATCCTCTGTGTCAGAGGATGGTGGTAGGATTGTGACTTCTAGCTGGAAGTGACCTGAATAAGGTGTTGGAGGTTCTCTCCCTGAAGAAGTAGCCTGAATCTCATTCGAGTCCACCACAGTGAATTGCAAGATCCGTGGGTTGAGGGTCCTGACACAAACGCAGACCTGCACTAATTTTGGATGTACTTCCTTCACTACTGTGTGCAATTTTTTGGCAAGTAAGAGTGTTCTTATATCACAGTGATAAAGAGTGATACTTATATTGAATAATTTTCCCCCCCTTCCAGTAGCACCTTAGAGACCAACTAAGTTTGTTATTGGTTTGAGCTTTCATGTGCATGCACACTTCTTCACATACTTACATTACAGTGATTGTAGGAATAAAAGTGTGTGGCAGGAAGCGGTTTTAGAGACCAGCAGAGAACAGAAGCTATTTTCAATCTCCTGTGGTATCATTTCAAAGTGTGTAGCAACAAGTATTGCATAGGCTGTGTTTTCAGGTTTTTTTAATTTGACTTATGCAGATAAGGTTTTATGGTTAGTTTCTTTCTTACAGCATCACTTTGTTCATCTATCAATATTTTGAACATTAAAACAAGCTTTGGCTGGCAATTTGATACGGTGATTGACATCACTATGCTAAAATAGTAAATAAAATTATCCCAAGCCTCTAAACCTACAGTATGTCTGCAGACATACTCATCTTGTTTTTTGGGTGCTTTGTGAGGCACCTTGAACTTTTTAAGGACAGAAAAGCAGGATTGTTTTTTAAAAAATAAAAATAATATGCAGCACATATGCATACCTAATATAATCATACACTTTGTTCTTTAGAAGTTGCTGGCCACTTCTAAGCTAACAATGTTAGTTGTTGTTGTTTTTAGATCACAGATATCTGTATCAACTCCTGATATTCAGGAAATATACATTTAACTAGTTTTGTAAATGGAAGGAAATTAGCTTTCGAAGATGGTGGTCAGCCTAAACCAAGCCAGATAACACTTTCAGTATAACCAGCCAATTACAAACAATATTTTTGACTTTTCATTTTAATTTTGTCAGGTTGCTTCCTTGTTATTTGAAAATCCCAGGCCTTTCCTTGGACATTAATGTGGCTGCAGAGATCAAAGCTACACAATAGTAACTGCGTTTTGGTTGCCATTATTTTCATATTGTTGGCAATTAGAGGATTTGTATTAATATGCCCAGTTTTTGTATGTAGTTTCAAGTACATTGGAATGCAATTCCACATATACATGCTACTTGCCTGTTAATTCTGGACCTGCAGAAATCACTTGATTTTGGGTGTAATCATACAATTTATATAAAACTTACCCTGTTGTGGCCCTGCCATGCCAATAATGTTCAAGGCATGTATAAATGAATAAAAGAACTGTAAGTGTGCAGCCCAGACTATGCTTTGGATCATGTCAAATTATGCCCACCATATACTGGGGATGGTAGTGGGGTTCGCCAGCACATGAGTCTATACTTTATCTACTAGGCTGCAATTGCACCAAGATATATGATCTGCCAAAATGTGTCTGTTTGAAAAATGGGTTCGCAGTATGTGAAAATTCCAAAGCTCTGGAAACCAGGTATAAAGTTCACAGGATTGTTACTAGGTGACCCTCATCCAACCCTATAGTTCTATAATTCTATGACTCTATGTAGCTGAGGAAGAACTGGGTCATTTGAAGATGAACATGTAAGACCACACGTGCTCAGTCTGGACAAAGTAACTAAACACATCATTTAAAAACTGAAATGTAGAGATTTCTTCTGAAATTGCTATAAATGCTATTACCATGTGCTTGACTAGGATGCTATTATGAGCTTGCATATGATGTTGTTGATTGGAATATTAAAAACAAGTACATCAAAACTTATGAGGAACATTCCATTAGTGTCTCAGTTTATGCTGACCCGCAGGATAATGTCTAAAATTTATATTTAAAAAACGTTTTTGAAGAGACCAAGAGTTAAAGTAGTAAGATTGCAGAAAGGCATATAAATTATGCCCAACCTAACTAAATTTAACAAATTGTTACTTCTTCCTACTACAGACTGTGCAGATCCCGATAGCTGTTGACAAAATTTCACTTCCAAAAGCTGCACAAAGTATTTAATAAGCATTTCACATCAAGAAAGCATAACAAATTTGGTGTTTTAATCTATACTGTGATTGTATACAAAATGAACTGATTGTGGCAGGTGTGCCACCTACTTCCCACCCACTGATATTACCAGAAACCGGTGTTCTGCATTATTCACCTGTGACAAACCCAGGCCATGTATCCCCACCTTCATTTCAAGAAGGAAAAGGCTGGGAGGTGTTTTGCATATTGTTTATTCTTTGGTAGCCCTCCTATTTCTCGGTAGCCCCCACCTTTTTATAAAGCACATAGATCTGTATGAGAAACAGTGACTTGCAGTATCTGTAGTGATGTGAGATGGACAGACACTTTTAGCACTCTGAACTTTGATTTTAGGCTGCTAGTGACCTCTCCTCAAGAACCTGTAGCCTGAGCAAATTGTTAGTTCACTGGATGAGGTTAGATCCTGTGGCTAGGAAAAAACTGACTTCAGTGTTCAAATTGAAAGAAAATATTTAATTGAGGCTGAAGGATAAAAGAATACCCACCACATTGTTTAGCCTCTGAAAATAGTTTTTAAGTGGTGCAACTTACAGGGAGCTTCTTTCCCCCTCTTATCAGATGCTCGATACGGATTTGGTGAAGTACATGCTTGCTTCCTTGCTTTTGAGATCATGGAAACAGGAGTCATTGGACAGAAAGGGAGCAGTCTGAAAAGAAACAGGCCAAGAGTTTTGCTGACACGGCTCAGGGACTAAATATTAGGGAACAGATGAAGCAGCACTGAGGTGGGGAAAGGCCGCTCTACTGCTATTTCCAGCCCTCTGCTAAGTGCTGTTCTGGACAGGCTACTGAGTTTGCTTAGAGTGTTTGAGCTATGGTTTTTCTTTTAAAGCAGGGGAAACTGTAGCTTTCCAGATGTTGTTGGTCTTCAACTCCCATAAAGCCCAGCTGGTATGTCCAATGATCAGGAATGATGGGAGTTGTAGTCCAATGTCCAAATACATCTGGAGGCCCACATGTTTCCTGTCCTTGTTGTTTTAAAAGAAAATGAGAATGGCAGGTTCATGGAGTAATGGTATATGCTTCTTCCAATAAAATAATCACTTTAGAAGGAAGTTCACTATCGGGGAGCAAGGTTAATGTTGACAAAGGAAGAGAAGGTATGGGGCCTACAAAGCCTACGGAATGTATTTTGTAGCAAAAGTGTGAAAATAACATCTAAAGCAAATCCATATTTTATCTGAAAATGTGCCTGAGTTTAAGATGCCTCATAATATTATACAGCACAAAAGCAAATTTTCTAATATGAGTCAGTAACGCTATAGCCAGCAAAGATTAGGTGAAGCTTTACCAGATTATATACTCCCAACTGTAAGAGGATTTGTCGGTGTGACAAATACAGAGTTTAGAAAAATATTATTACATAGAAAAATATGTAAATGAAAGAGAATTACTTCACAACAATGTTGACTGTAACACAAGTTATGTGATATTTATACATAGAAAATAGTTGTAATTTAAGGTGTGATTGCTGTATTGGCTTAGTGTTTGAAGATTCTTCAAAGACAGTTACTTTTAGCAATGGCTTAAAAATCCTTACCTTTTTGTTTGAAGTCATCAATGAGAGATTTTGTTGGTTGTTTTCCTGTTAGTCATTTGTATGTATTAGAGCTTCAGCTCCAGAGCTGAACAGCTAATACCTTTCTGGTGTGTAAGGATGCAACTTCACATTTAAATGTATTGTAAAACATTACACAAATCTGTAATTATATTACTTTTAAAATAAAGCCTTCATCTATCCTAAGTTCGTTTGATGTCCCTTCCCTGCTGACTCTATTTTTTCCTTGTTCCCACTTTACATTAATGTGAAGAGACAGTTGAGTAAATGCACAATGAACTTCAAAACCTAGTAATTGTTTTTCAGAAAGAATGAAACTTGCGAATTAGATATGGATTGTAAAAGAACACCAGAGCTGATTAGTGTTCGTTAGGTTTGCCTGCTGGACCGTTCTGACACCTGTCTTCCAGCTTTCTCGATAAATGCCACGGCTGATCCCTCTATACTGCCAGTCACATGACAGCGAGCGAGAGCTTGTGGGTGGGAATTAAAAAGATTCCCAGTGAACCTTGTCAGGCTTAGCAATTCATGGAACTCGACATAAAAGGCAACGTTAAACAAAGATGAGTTGAATCCATTTACATGCAAACTCTAGTTATCTGTGTTTAAAAGTAAAAGAGAGAGACTGGAATGGATGAATGTTTAAGGAGGTTACTATTCCTTTCTTTGTAAGCTGTGCAGATAATAAGCTTCTAAGATGTTGGTAGGGTGGGGGCTGAGTGGGGAGGAAGCCAACTTTTGGGGCTTGAAAAATTGCCTTTCCTTCTTTTTAAGGAAATACCAATTTCTTCCTAAACCATCTGGTTGTGTCTTGTTTACAGCACAGTATGCCTGTTTGTGCTTATTAATCATGCTTACACAAGTATCTTAATTACTCCCGGTGTAGCTGCTCTGTCTTGAACTCAGAAATTGACCTTTCCCTTTTATTCCTTGAAATCATTAATCATACATAATCAACGACAATGGGACACAAGAGAAGGCTACCAGTATTCAAAAACCACTCACCAGTCCTGAGAAGAAATGTAGACCAGAGTGACTCCACTGCTTGCAGTCAGACATATCTTAATTAATGACGTGTGTGGGTGTGCATAAGCTGCTATTATTTCCCTTTTTTTACCTATCCAGAAGTGGCATTAATTTGCTGCCTTGAGAAATCATGTGCCAGAATTCCCCTCTATACTAAAAACCAAAAGACAAGGAAGTAGATAGTTTTATTGTGGTCTGAATTTCTTTGTACTTTTTTCTTTAGCCTTCTTTGTTTTTAAGTAGTAATCCAAATTCGCCCATCTGTGAATACACCATTTAAGGGTTGTAGTTATTTTAACTGTGGGTGGGTGTTTCTAAAGAAACTGCTTGCCAGATAAATGTTTGTTGCTTTTGTTCATCTGGGCAGTATCTGTAAAGCAATGGCATAGGGAATAAGACTGAAGGCATCAATGGATTATTAATAGGTGTGATTATTAGCTCACTAATTAGAGACTGAAAGTTGTGATATAATTGTAGTGTGTCATCTGTGAATTTAGGATCCAATCATTGTTGACAGTACACATCTTTTAATTGTAATCCATGCGTCAGAGGTGAATTTCTTTAATTTGTTTTTACTTTAAATTGCTGAATTTCATATTGCATATGCATGTTTGGTGTAATGGTTTTATGGTCAATAATGAGATGAAATAGTGGCAACAAGTTCTCCCTCTTTCAGTACTCTTAAACTATTATATAGATCTAATGATAATTACTGTTTCTATTTTTCTTCCTTAGTAGCATAGGGGCAAAATACTTAATTCATAACAGATAAAAGAAAAGGAGCAAGATAACTCATACAGACATGGAACAGAAAATCTATATAGTGAAGAATAATCTCATTCTGATTTTAACAACTGCTATTTCAATATAACATGAATATATAGCTTGGTGGTTTTATTATTTGCATGAAAATTGCTTGGATTTGAAGTCATCAGTTCACTCTTACTAAATTAAATAAATGTTTACCTAAAACAGGCACCAAGATGCTTAGAGTAATGTAACATAAAAAATACCTAACTGAACTGCAATAAAAATCCCAAATAATAAAATAGTAGCAATAGGCAAGTTAAATTGCAGAACCAGTACATCCAAAGTCTTAATGAAATAAGAAAGTATTTACAGTCTTTCTGAAAGATGTAAGGGATTAAGTTTGGTAAGCATCTCTCAAGCTATTTCCCCCACTGTTATGGTTCCACTGCAGAAAAAATCTTATCCTTGGTGTCCTAGGTAAGTACTCAAGACTATGAAGGAAGCGTTCAGCAATTGACATGTTAGAAGATATTGTTTCTCAAGTCTGATATAGTGTAAAATCTTGCCCTTTGATATGCAACTATACCTATGCCTGAGGGTGGAATGCAACATAGCTTTAAGGGGATTGTTAGCCCTGGGAGACCAGGGTTCAAGTCCCCACTCCGCCATGAAGCTCACTGGTAACCTTGGACCAGTAAGTCTACCTTACCTCATAGGGTTGTTGTGGGAATTAAATGAGGAGTGGGGGAACCATGTATGCCATCTTGAGTTCCTTGGAGAAAGAGGTGGGATGGATATATATAAATAAATAAATAAATAAATCTCCCCTTTTCTCTCTCTTTTTTTAAAAAAATAATATTTATTACTTTCCCAACAATTTAAACACAACATAGAAAAAATAAAAATGGACAATACAATACAATACAAAAACACTACATAACACTAACACAAACATTAAACTAACAAAACAAAACAGAAACAATTTAAAACACATCAGACAATTTCAATATCTTATCTTCCATTCACTTATTTCAACGACCTCCTCACACCTCCCTTTTTGTATTCCACTTCTATTCATTATTTCAGCAATTCCTTTCCATCTTCCTCTGTTTTCTATCCTATAGTTATCTTAAGACATTCTAACCTTATTTTTTCCTTTAACACTCTATTAATCTATTTATACTTAATTCCTTATAACATTTCTACTAAAGCCATATAACTTCATTCCAACTTTGTTCTTACATTCATTAATTTTACAGTATTTCTGTAGATAGTCTTCCAACTTTTCCCAGTCTTCTTCCACTGACTCTTCTCCCTGGTCTCGGATTCTGCCAGTCATTTCCGCCAGTTCCATATAGTCCATCAACTTCATCTGCCATTCTTCCCGGGTGGGTAAATCTTGTGTCGTCCAATACTTCGCGATGAGTATTATTGCTGCTGTTGTTGCATACATAAAAAAAGTTCTATCCTTCTTTGGCACCAATTGGCCGACCATGCCCAGGAGAAAGGCCTCTGGTTTCTTCAGGAAGGTATATTTGAATACCTTTTTCATTTCATTATATATCATCTCCCAGAAAGTCTTAATCCTTGGGCATGTCCACCAAAGGTGAAAGAATGTACCTTCAGTCTCATTACATTTCCAACATTTATTATCGGGCAAATGGTAAATTTTTGCAAGCTTGACTGGTGTCATGTACCACCTATAAATCATTTTCATTAGATTTTCTCTTAGGGCATTACATGCCGTGAATTTCATACCTTTTCTCCTCTGCACACTGTTCTGGGGAATCTTTCAACCTCCCTGAGCAGATATTGGGGGCAGGTGAGGGGTGGAGCCCTGTTGCACTAGCAGGAGCCCTTGAGTTGGCTTCTGCTAGTGGAACTGGGTAGTTGAATCCAGCCCGTGGTCTATGTCTTTGTCTCCTTGATCTTATCCAACTGTCCTATCCTACCTGTAACAAAACTCTCACTTTTATGTATCCTTTTTTGAGAGCAGACTGAGTAGATAAGTTAGGGAACTGAGATGGAACTGGACATCTTTAGGGAGGAGCCTTCTCCCTTTGGAAATCAAACGTTCCCCAAATCATTATGTTCAACATCACAAAGTGATCTATGATCAGTGGAGGCATAGCTCTGGTTTTTCTGAAAGTGAAGCTGGTCAGTTATTGAAAAGAGCTTGTTTAGAATGGTTGTGGTCTGTGAGCTTATGCTCAAGATGGATCAAGGGTAGATCTGGGGTTCTGGGGTCTGCATGGAGTGATTTTTATTTCGGTTTTAAAAAGCTTCTAATGCAATATGCCTTCTGTTTTACTATGATGGGGCCTGATAATTTCCTCAAGGTACGTTTCTCTGATGCTCAATAAATGTCTGTGGGCACAGTTAACTGTTTATAACCAGGGTGAGTGGGGAAACTTTTTTAGCCTAAGCCTTCCAGGGGTCAGATGCAGGAGGACAAGGGCAAAAGTGGTTGGAACAATGGGTGTGACTCTTACCTTTGAAAGGTAAGCTTCATAGAGCACCATCAAGGTCTGTATTTGGCTTCTGGGACTGAAATTTCCTGACTTCTGATTTATAGCATTGTACCTTCACCATAACATGAATGGAATCTCTTAGCAACAGATCAGCCACACTTACCTTTGCTCTGTGCTTTCTAGGCACAGGCACAGGCTTTCCAGGTCTGAATGGTTTCTTTTTTTGTCCCTGGCACTTTCCCCAGGAAAACCTTATTGCTATTTGCTCTGATTTAGTGGTAAAATGGGGGTTTTCCCTGGGAAAATGCCAGGACAAAAAAGAAAAAAGAAAATCCTGCTTGGACCTGGACCTGGAAAACCCAGACCTATGCCTAGAAATGTGACACAAAAGGAAATGTGGATGAGCCCTAAGCTTGTCATCTCTATTTTCCTCCTAATACAGGGGTCTGCAACCTGCGGCTCCGGAGCCACATGTGGCTCTTTTACACCTTTGCCGCGGCTCCGTGGCAGATACTAACGAGGGGAGGAGGCGCATTGTGCGCCCCGACACTCCCCACTGTGGCGGGCGCTGTACTGGCTGTGACGTCGCATGGGGGCGGTGCGTGCGTTAAGTCACACACCGTCCCGACGTCACCTTCCCACCCGCCCACCCGCTACATTGTAAGGGGCATGTATGCTGGTCACTGCATTGAAAGGGGGCATGTACGCTGGTCACTGTTTTGAGGGGGAGTGAAGAACGCACACACACAAAAAGGTAACTTGTTAATTTAACGTTTATTTCTAATGAGGAGGAGTAATTCTGAGGGGTCAAACAAAGAAATAATAAAAAAGTGACAAAAAGGTTATTTTTATAATGACGAGTTTTGCAGCTCCCAGTTTTTTTTTCTTCGGAAACGGGTCCAAGTGGCTCTTTTTGTCTTAAAGGTTGCAGACCCCTGTCCTAATACAAGTAGGGTGGCCTTCTTCTCTTATTGGAACTGAAGCTGGAGTGCATAGCTCTCATTAATGAACTGAAGATCTTGAAGTTATATATCTGTCCTAAAACTGTAATCTTGATCCGGATATCTGACTGCCTGCATAGAATCACTGGATTGAAGATTACCGTATTTTTCGCCCTATAGGATGCACCGTCCCATAAGGCGCACCTAGTTTTTTTGGGGGGGAAATAAAGGAAAAAAATTATTTCCCCCCCAGGCGCGGGGTTGGGGAAGCCCGAGCTTCCCCCGACCCCAGCCCCCAAACAGGCAGCTCTCTGCAAGCCGTGGGAGCCCAGTGCTGGCTCCCGCTGCTTGCTGAGAGGTCCACGAAGCCTGGACGCGCTGAGCTCAGCGCGCGCAGGCTTCAGCATGCAGGCAACTCTCCACCAGCAGCGGGAGCGCTCCCGCTGCTAGCGGAGAGGTCCGCGAAGCCTGGACGCGCTGAGCTCAGCGCGCGCAGGCTTCAGCATGCAGGCAACTCTCCGCCAGCAGCGGGAGCGCTCCCGCTGCTAGCGGAGAGGTCCGCGAAGCCTGGACGCGCTGAGCTCAGCGCGCGCAGGCTTCAGCATGCAGGCAACTCTCCGCCAGCAGCGGGAGCGCTCCCGCTGCTAGCGGAGAGGTCCGCGAAGCCTGGACGCGCTGAGCTCAGCGCGCGCAGGCTTCAGCATGCAGGCAACTCTCCGCCAGCAGCGGGAGCGCTCCCGCTGCTAGCGGAGAGGTCCGCGAAGCCTGGACGCGCTGAGCTCAGCGCGCGCAGGCTTCAGCATGCAGGCAACTCTCCGCCAGCAGCGGGAGCGCTCCCGCTGCTAGCGGAGAGGTCCGCGAAGCCTGGACGCGCTGAGCTCAGCGCGCGCAGGCTTCAGCATGCAGGCAACTTTCCGCCAGCAGCGGGAGCGCTCCCGCTGCTTGCGGAGAGGTCCGCGAAGCCTGGACGCGCTGAGCTCAGCGCGCGCAGGCTTCAGCATGCAGGCAACTCTCCGCCAGCAGCGGGAGCGCTCCCGCTGCTAGCGGAGAGGTCCGCGAAGCCTGGACGCGGTGAGCTCAGCGCGCGCAGGCTTCAGCATGCAGGCAACTTTCCGCCAGCAGCGGGAGCGCTCCCGCTGCTTGCGGAGAGGTCCGCGAAGCCTGCATTCGCCCCATAGGACGCACACACATTTCCCCTTCATTTTTGGAGGGGAAAAAGTGCGTCCTATAGGGCGAAAAATACGGTATGTATTTTCCCTGCTGTTGTACTAAAGTGAGATGATGTCCTATTTTTATTTTAGAATCGGTGTTCCTAGTGACAGAGATAAAAGAACACATAATTGAAGCGACTCTCTTCCTGTGTCTTTGCGTATCCAATGTGGAGAAGGGTCCAGCATAAGTTGCACAATTTCTGAAATCTATACTTTCATTTTAGCTTCAGTCTTTGGATACAACAATTTAGCACTTTTAAAACTCACAGATTTCTGCGAGAGATTTAAGCATGTGCTTATTTTGTTGGATGAGACACAGAGTGCTTAACTTCAGCTGGTTGCATCCCGTATGTGTTTGTGTGCATATCCTTTTTTCAATCATTGCCACCTGATTAAGCCTCTAAATAGTGATGCTATTTTTTGTCTTTAAAATATTTTGGGTGGGGGGAGTAGTGCAGAACTGGAAAGGAATCCCTACATGGCACCATGTAGTTGAAGTGTCCAGTCCAACAGATGGAACACATCTCCTCTCATCTATCTCTCCTCTCACTCCTAGACAGCCTATACTGGGTTATATAATGTTTTCCCTTCAGGCTACATGCAGTCTTTGATCTGGATGCCAGAAACTATAGGGGGAAGCACCTCATCCACCAGAGACTAATTCTTAGAATCACCTTGACCATGGGGTGACCCTAGAGATGGCAATTTGTTCAATTTGTTGCAAGAGTTAAACACATACATTGAGGGTTTTTTTAAAAAAGTTGGGCACAACTTCTTGCTGCCTAAGATTGATTGATTGATTGATTTCATAAAATTCATACACAGTTTGATAATTAAAAAACACACAACAATCCTCAAATCAGTTTACAAAAGTTAAAACAGTAAAGTCAAGAAGAATCACAACCTTAACTTTGAAACATACAGAAGTTAAAATACTGAAACAGATTAAAATTGCGTCAACTTTATAAGCATCTGGGTAGGCTTGTCCAAACAAGAATGTTTTTAGCAGGAGCCGAGAAGAACACAGTGAAGGTGCCTGCTTGGTCTCATTTAGGTAGGGAGTTCCAAAGTGCTGCTATGCTAAACAATCATGTTCTTACACATGTGGAGTGGGTATTATGTGGCATCTGTAGTAGTACCAGTTCTGCTGATCAAAGTGGTTGGGTGGGCAGATGTGAGGTAAGGCTATCTTGTAGGTAAGCTGGTCCCAAGTTTTAAGGGCTTTATATGCTAATAGTAGGGACGTGGGTGGCGCTGTGGGTTAAACCACAGAGATTAGGACTTGCCGATCAGAAGGTCGGTGGTTCGAATCCCCGCGATGGGGTGAGCTCCCGTTGCTCGGTCCCTGCTCCTGCCAACCTAGCAGTTTGAAAGCACGTCAAAGTGCAAGTAGATAAATAGGTACCGCTCCGGTGGGAAGGTAAAGGGCATTTCCGTGCGCTGCTCTGGTTCACCAGAAGCGGCTTAGTCATGCTGGCCACATGACCCGGAAGCTGGACGCTGGCTCCCTCGGCCAATAAAGCGAGATGAGCGCTGCAACCCCAGAGTCGGTCACGACTAGACCTAATGGTCAGGGGTCCCTTTACCTTTACTTTATGCTAATAGTAACATGCTGAACTTTGCCCAGTAGCAAATCAGCAACCAATGCAGATTTCTAAAGCAAAGGTATTATATGCTGACCAGAACTTACTCCTGTCAGCAATCATGCTGCAGCATTCTGCACTAACGGCAGCTTCCGGATTAAGTGTGAGAGAAGCAGCACTTTGAGCGTATTGCAGTAATCCAGTCTTGAAGCAATCAAAGCATGAACGACTGTAGCAAGACATTCCCAGTCCAGGAATGGTTGTAGCTTTTGAACCAATCACAGTTTGTAAAAGGTCTCCAGAAGCACCCCCAAACTGTGAACATGTTCCTTGAGGGGGAATGCAGCCTCATCCAAGGTAGGCAGCTGACCAATTTCTAGGACACGGAAGCTACTCACCCACTGTGCCTCCATCTTGCCAGGATTCAAGCTCAGCTTGTTTTTCCTTATCCATTTTACCGCTGAGTCCAGGCAAGGACCCAGGGCCTGCATGGCCTCTCCTGATTCAGATGTTATGGAGAAATACAGCTAAGTGTCATTAGCATACTGGTGGCACCTCTCCCTGAAATGCCTAATGACCACTCCCAACAGGTTCATGTAGATATTAAATAGCACTGGAGATAAGTTAGTCCCCTATGACACCCCGTAACGTAGCTGTAAGGGGAGCCGAAAGGCACTCTCTCAATGCTACTCTCTGGACTTTGCCCTGAAGGTAGGATCGGAACCACTGTAATACAGTGCCCCCAGTCTCCATTCCCTGGAGCTTGTCCAGGAGGATACCATGGTCAATGGTATGTAAAGCCAATATTCTACGTATTGACCCCAATTCTAGTATAAGAATCACTCCCATGGACTGAATGACAAGTTCATAAAGAAATTAACTAACCAGGCTGCATTTCTAGGAATAGCTGGGCCTTCTTGTCCTTTTTAATGTGAATTTTCCCAAATTACACTGGAAATGGACTCTTCTATGAAATTATTGGATTGAAGACATCACTGCCTATGCCCAGGTCTGCCATGCATCTGATTCATTTTCATTGCCATGATTCTTATGAGGATCAATGCAACACTTCCATCAAGCAACAGGATATATATATATATATATATATATGCTTTCGTAGATTTTCACGGGTACAGGAATGCAGGTTTTGGTGTCCTCGGGTGTCTTCCCGTGTAAAAGTTGGGGTGTCTAGGCGACGTTTCGACGAGGTCTCACTCGTCATCTTCAGGCTGGTGCTTTCGGCTTCTTGTTACTGGAACAGAGCAGGATCTCAGTGTTTGAGTTCCTATAAATACTGTTGAGGAGGTGTGGTGTATAGCCTCCAATGTTCTGGGCAGAGAGGAGGTTCCCAGGCTAGTGTGCCTTTTCTTCTTTTGTTCCTTAATTACTTGAGGGATATCTTGAGTGATTTCTTGAGTGATTTCCTGAATCCCACTTAGGTGGGTCATTAGGTGTGGATTAGTTGCTAAAGCCTTCGTGTCTTGAACTCTTGAACTTTGTGAAGAGTTTTTCTGAGAAGATGGCTGTACTGCACTTGGTTGTGCTCTGGCTTGGCTTCGTGTATAGGGGCGAGCTGTGGTTTTGTGGCCTGTGCCAGCCAGATCTGTGTAGGGATTGCAGGGGGGTGCAGCATCCGGAGGTGCCACCCTGGTTTGGCTACTGGATGGTGTCTGTAATTTATCTGTGGAGAGGGTCTGGGTTTGGGTCTGGTGTGGTTGATTGGTGATGGCGTTCTGTGTGCCTCTGGATCTGGTGTCAGATTTTGTGGGGAGGGCTAATTTCCAGATGTCTGGCAAGCGGGATGTGTCGTCACGCTTGTTCATGTTGTGAGGGTGTTTCTCTATCTCGATGGCTTCCATGATTATTCTCTTGTGGTGATGTTCCATGTTAAAGAGCAATTTGGAATCTGCAAAATTAATTTCGTGTCCTGTTTCTTTCATGTGTTGGAAAAGAGAGGAAGTTTTTTCTTCTTTTTTGACGGCATTCTTGTGTTCTGCGATCCGTGCATTTATTCGTCTGTTTGTTTGTCCAATGTACGTGGCTGGGCAGACTTTGCAGGGTATTTCATAGACCCCTTGGTTTTCCAACTGAATTTTATCCTTGGGGTTTCTGAGGATATTGGCTATTTTTTGGTTGGTGCAGAAGGCTGTTTTGATATTGTGTTTATGGAGGATTTTGCTAATTTTATCTGTAGTGCCCTTGATATAAGGAAGGAGGGCTATGCCATTGTTTTCTTCTGTGTCTTGGTTTTTGGGGGGTGTTTCTTTTTGGATTAGCTTCGTAACCCTGTTTTGCTGGTATCCATTGGCAATTAACACATTTGAGAGATTCTGTAACTCAGTTGTCAAGTGGTCTTCGTCAGCCAGGCGTTTGGTTCTGGAGATGAGAGTCTTGGCTACGGAGTTTATTTGTGCAGGGTGGTGGTGTGATTGTGCATGTAAGTAGCGGTTGGTGTGTGTTTTTTTCCGGTAGATAGTGTGTCCTAGGGAGCCATCAGGTTTTTTGTAGATTAGGACGTCAAGGAAGGGAAGTTGGTTGTTGGCTTCTATTTCCATAGTGAATTGTATTTTGGGGTGTAGGCTGTTGAGATGTGTGAGGAAGCTATCCAGTTTTTCCTTCCCGTGTGGCCAAATTACAAAGGTGTCGTCAACATATCTGAGCCAAAGTTTGGGTTTGTGTTCTGACTTGTCTAAAGCATTGGTTTCAAAGTGTTCCATGTACAGGTTAGCGATGACCGGTGAGAGGGGTGATCCCATAGGTGCTCCTTCTATCTGTTTGTATCTTTGTCCATTGTGGATGAAGTACGTGTTGGTTAGGCAGTGGTTGGTCAGGTCCAAGATGTATTCGGGGGGATTGTATTTGTTTTGAATGGCTGTCAAGGCTTCATTAATGGGCACTTGTGTGAAGAGAGATACAACATCGAAGCTCACAAGTAGGTCATTGGGTTGTAGGTTTTGCTTCTTTATTGTTTCTATGAACTGGAAGGAGTTTGGAACGTGTGAAGAGATGGATTCTGCATAGGGCTGAAGTTGCTTGGCGAGAAATTTAGCGAGATTTTGTAGAGGTGAGCCTATGGAGCTGACTATTGGTCTGAGTGGTGTTCCTTCTTTGTGTATCTTGGGGAGGCCGTAGAGTTTGGGGCATCTGGATGATTTTTCTCTGGGGATGATTCTTAGCTGGATTTCTTCACTGATAGGAGAGGCTTTTATTTTGGATTTGGTGGTTTTTTCCAGATAGGTGGTGGGATCTGTTTTTATAGGTTGGTAGGTAGGGTCTTGGAGTAGATTTGATAGTTTTGCTTGGTAGTCCGATGTGTTCATCACAACAGTGGCATTACCTTTGTCTGCTGGGAGAATGATTATGTTGTTGTCTTTCCTCAGGTTGGTGAGTGCTTTCTGTTCTTCTTTGTGTAAATTGCTTCTGGGTGGTTTGCTGGAGCAGAGGATGTTGGTGACTTCAAGTCTGATTTTATTGGCTTCATCTGGATTGATTTTGGTTAGGCTAGCTTCGACTCCGCATATGATGTTTTCCGTGGGGATGCGTCTCGGGGCGACTGCAAAGTTGAAACCTTTGGAGAGTACTTTGGTTTCAGTTGAGGTGAGGATCCTGTCTGATATGTTATGTACTGTTTGTTTCATGGGTTGTTGTGGAGGGTGGCTGGGCTTCTGGCGTTTCTCTAGTTTGTGGAGTTTGTTGGTGTGTGTGTCTGTCTTGTGTGAGGTCTCCGTTTCAGCTCTCCAGACGGCTAGTTGTTTGCATTTGTCCCAGAGTGCAGGGTGGATTTTGTTACAGAGTTTGAGGTGAAGAGTGAGTAGATCTTTGTTGGTTTGGTTTAGTAGGTATCTTTTCTTGTGTAGTTCGTTTCTGATTAGAGATAGTTCAGTTCGTTTCAGGATCCTTTCGGTAGCTGGGGTTTTAGAGTGGAATTTAAGTTGGAAGCATGTGGGAATTAAGTTGTTGTCTCGGCAGTTGCGTAGGAACAAGAGATCACATAAGATGGTGGCTCTTCGGATTTCTAGTTTCTCGTAGGTTCTTGTCAGCTGGAAGGTTTCCTCCCCGTAGAGGTGAGATATTTGCTTTCGTAGATTTTCACGGGTACAGGAATGCAGGTTTTGGTGTCCTCGGGTGTCTTCCCGTGTAAAAGTTGGGGTGTCTAGGCGACGTTTCGACGAGGTCTCACTCGTCATCTTCAGGCTGGTGCTTTCGGCTTCTTGTTACTGGAACAGAGCAGGATCTCAGTGTTTGAGTTCCTATAAATACTGTTGAGGAGGTGTGGTGTATAGCCTCCAATGTTCTGGGCAGAGAGGAGGTTCCCAGGCTAGTGTGCCTTTTCTTCTTTTGTTCCTTAATTACTTGAGGGATATCTTGAGTGATTTCTTGAGTGATTTCCTGAATCCCACTTAGGTGGGTCATTAGGTGTGGATTAGTTGCTAAAGCCTTCGTGTCTTGAACTCTTGAACTTTGTGAAGAGTTTTTCTGAGAAGATGGCTGTACTGCACTTGGTTGTGCTCTGGCTTGGCTTCGTGTATAGGGGCGAGCTGTGGTTTTGTGGCCTGTGCCAGCCAGATCTGTGTAGGGATTGCAGGGGGGTGCAGCATCCGGAGGTGCCACCCTGGTTTGGCTACTGGATGGTGTCTGTAATTTATCTGTGGAGAGGGTCTGGGTTTGGGTCTGGTGTGGTTGATTGGTGATGGCGTTCTGTGTGCCTCTGGATCTGGTGTCAGATTTTGTGGGGAGGGCTAATTTCCAGATGTCTGGCAAGCGGGATGTGTCGTCACGCTTGTTCATGTTGTGAGGGTGTTTCTCTATCTCGATGGCTTCCATGATTATTCTCTTGTGGTGATGTTCCATGTTAAAGAGCAATTTGGAATCTGCAAAATTAATTTCGTGTCCTGTTTCTTTCATGTGTTGGAAAAGAGAGGAAGTTTTTTCTTCTTTTTTGACGGCATTCTTGTGTTCTGCGATCCGTGCATTTATTCGTCTGTTTGTTTGTCCAATGTACGTGGCTGGGCAGACTTTGCAGGGTATTTCATAGACCCCTTGGTTTTCCAACTGAATTTTATCCTTGGGGTTTCTGAGGATATTGGCTATTTTTTGGTTGGTGCAGAAGGCTGTTTTGATATTGTGTTTATGGAGGATTTTGCTAATTTTATCTGTAGTGCCCTTGATATAAGGAAGGAGGGCTATGCCATTGTTTTCTTCTGTGTCTTGGTTTTTGGGGGGTGTTTCTTTTTGGATTAGCTTCGTAACCCTGTTTTGCTGGTATCCATTGGCAATTAACACATTTGAGAGATTCTGTAACTCAGTTGTCAAGTGGTCTTCGTCAGCCAGGCGTTTGGTTCTGGAGATGAGAGTCTTGGCTACGGAGTTTATTTGTGCAGGGTGGTGGTGTGATTGTGCATGTAAGTAGCGGTTGGTGTGTGTTTTTTTCCGGTAGATAGTGTGTCCTAGGGAGCCATCAGGTTTTTTGTAGATTAGGACGTCAAGGAAGGGAAGTTGGTTGTTGGCTTCTATTTCCATAGTGAATTGTATTTTGGGGTGTAGGCTGTTGAGATGTGTGAGGAAGCTATCCAGTTTTTCCTTCCCGTGTGGCCAAATTACAAAGGTGTCGTCAACATATCTGAGCCAAAGTTTGGGTTTGTGTTCTGACTTGTCTAAAGCATTGGTTTCAAAGTGTTCCATGTACAGGTTAGCGATGACCGGTGAGAGGGGTGATCCCATAGGTGCTCCTTCTATCTGTTTGTATCTTTGTCCATTGTGGATGAAGTACGTGTTGGTTAGGCAGTGGTTGGTCAGGTCCAAGATGTATTCGGGGGGATTGTATTTGTTTTGAATGGCTGTCAAGGCTTCATTAATGGGCACTTGTGTGAAGAGAGATACAACATCGAAGCTCACAAGTAGGTCATTGGGTTGTAGGTTTTGCTTCTTTATTGTTTCTATGAACTGGAAGGAGTTTGGAACGTGTGAAGAGATGGATTCTGCATAGGGCTGAAGTTGCTTGGCGAGAAATTTAGCGAGATTTTGTAGAGGTGAGCCTATGGAGCTGACTATTGGTCTGAGTGGTGTTCCTTCTTTGTGTATCTTGGGGAGGCCGTAGAGTTTGGGGCATCTGGATGATTTTTCTCTGGGGATGATTCTTAGCTGGATTTCTTCACTGATAGGAGAGGCTTTTATTTTGGATTTGGTGGTTTTTTCCAGATAGGTGGTGGGATCTGTTTTTATAGGTTGGTAGGTAGGGTCTTGGAGTAGATTTGATAGTTTTGCTTGGTAGTCCGATGTGTTCATCACAACAGTGGCATTACCTTTGTCTGCTGGGAGAATGATTATGTTGTTGTCTTTCCTCAGGTTGGTGAGTGCTTTCTGTTCTTCTTTGTGTAAATTGCTTCTGGGTGGTTTGCTGGAGCAGAGGATGTTGGTGACTTCAAGTCTGATTTTATTGGCTTCATCTGGATTGATTTTGGTTAGGCTAGCTTCGACTCCGCATATGATGTTTTCCGTGGGGATGCGTCTCGGGGCGACTGCAAAGTTGAAACCTTTGGAGAGTACTTTGGTTTCAGTTGAGGTGAGGATCCTGTCTGATATGTTATGTACTGTTTGTTTCATGGGTTGTTGTGGAGGGTGGCTGGGCTTCTGGCGTTTCTCTAGTTTGTGGAGTTTGTTGGTGTGTGTGTCTGTCTTGTGTGAGGTCTCCGTTTCAGCTCTCCAGACGGCTAGTTGTTTGCATTTGTCCCAGAGTGCAGGGTGGATTTTGTTACAGAGTTTGAGGTGAAGAGTGAGTAGATCTTTGTTGGTTTGGTTTAGTAGGTATCTTTTCTTGTGTAGTTCGTTTCTGATTAGAGATAGTTCAGTTCGTTTCAGGATCCTTTCGGTAGCTGGGGTTTTAGAGTGGAATTTAAGTTGGAAGCATGTGGGAATTAAGTTGTTGTCTCGGCAGTTGCGTAGGAACAAGAGATCACATAAGATGGTGGCTCTTCGGATTTCTAGTTTCTCGTAGGTTCTTGTCAGCTGGAAGGTTTCCTCCCCGTAGAGGTGAGATATTTGCTTTCGTAGATTTTCACGGGTACAGGAATGCAGGTTTTGGTGTCCTCGGGTGTCTTCCCGTGTAAAAGTTGGGGTGTCTAGGCGACGTTTCGACGAGGTCTCACTCGTCATCTTCAGGCTGGTGCTTTCGGCTTCTTGTTACTGGAACAGAGCAGGATCTCAGTGTTTGAGTTCCTATAAATACTGTTGAGGAGGTGTGGTGTATAGCCTCCAATGTTCTGGGCAGAGAGGAGGTTCCCAGGCTAGTGTGCCTTTTCTTCTTTTGTTCCTTAATTACTTGAGGGATATCTTGAGTGATTTCTTGAGTGATTTCCTGAATCCCACTTAGGTGGGTCATTAGGTGTGGATTAGTTGCTAAAGCCTTCGTGTCTTGAACTCTTGAACTTTGTGAAGAGTTTTTCTGAGAAGATGGCTGTACTGCACTTGGTTGTGCTCTGGCTTGGCTTCGTGTATAGGGGCGAGCTGTGGTTTTGTGGCCTGTGCCAGCCAGATCTGTGTAGGGATTGCAGGGGGGTGCAGCATCCGGAGGTGCCACCCTGGTTTGGCTACTGGATGGTGTCTGTAATTTATCTGTGGAGAGGGTCTGGGTTTGGGTCTGGTGTGGTTGATTGGTGATGGCGTTCTGTGTGCCTCTGGATCTGGTGTCAGATTTTGTGGGGAGGGCTAATTTCCAGATGTCTGGCAAGCGGGATGTGTCGTCACGCTTGTTCATGTTGTGAGGGTGTTTCTCTATCTCGATGGCTTCCATGATTATTCTCTTGTGGTGATGTTCCATGTTAAAGAGCAATTTGGAATCTGCAAAATTAATTTCGTGTCCTGTTTCTTTCATGTGTTGGAAAAGAGAGGAAGTTTTTTCTTCTTTTTTGACGGCATTCTTGTGTTCTGCGATCCGTGCATTTATTCGTCTGTTTGTTTGTCCAATGTACGTGGCTGGGCAGACTTTGCAGGGTATTTCATAGACCCCTTGGTTTTCCAACTGAATTTTATCCTTGGGGTTTCTGAGGATATTGGCTATTTTTTGGTTGGTGCAGAAGGCTGTTTTGATATTGTGTTTATGGAGGATTTTGCTAATTTTATCTGTAGTGCCCTTGATATAAGGAAGGAGGGCTATGCCATTGTTTTCTTCTGTGTCTTGGTTTTTGGGGGGTGTTTCTTTTTGGATTAGCTTCGTAACCCTGTTTTGCTGGTATCCATTGGCAATTAACACATTTGAGAGATTCTGTAACTCAGTTGTCAAGTGGTCTTCGTCAGCCAGGCGTTTGGTTCTGGAGATGAGAGTCTTGGCTACGGAGTTTATTTGTGCAGGGTGGTGGTGTGATTGTGCATGTAAGTAGCGGTTGGTGTGTGTTTTTTTCCGGTAGATAGTGTGTCCTAGGGAGCCATCAGGTTTTTTGTAGATTAGGACGTCAAGGAAGGGAAGTTGGTTGTTGGCTTCTATTTCCATAGTGAATTGTATTTTGGGGTGTAGGCTGTTGAGATGTGTGAGGAAGCTATCCAGTTTTTCCTTCCCGTGTGGCCAAATTACAAAGGTGTCGTCAACATATCTGAGCCAAAGTTTGGGTTTGTGTTCTGACTTGTCTAAAGCATTGGTTTCAAAGTGTTCCATGTACAGGTTAGCGATGACCGGTGAGAGGGGTGATCCCATAGGTGCTCCTTCTATCTGTTTGTATCTTTGTCCATTGTGGATGAAGTACGTGTTGGTTAGGCAGTGGTTGGTCAGGTCCAAGATGTATTCGGGGGGATTGTATTTGTTTTGAATGGCTGTCAAGGCTTCATTAATGGGCACTTGTGTGAAGAGAGATACAACATCGAAGCTCACAAGTAGGTCATTGGGTTGTAGGTTTTGCTTCTTTATTGTTTCTATGAACTGGAAGGAGTTTGGAACGTGTGAAGAGATGGATTCTGCATAGGGCTGAAGTTGCTTGGCGAGAAATTTAGCGAGATTTTGTAGAGGTGAGCCTATGGAGCTGACTATTGGTCTGAGTGGTGTTCCTTCTTTGTGTATCTTGGGGAGGCCGTAGAGTTTGGGGCATCTGGATGATTTTTCTCTGGGGATGATTCTTAGCTGGATTTCTTCACTGATAGGAGAGGCTTTTATTTTGGATTTGGTGGTTTTTTCCAGATAGGTGGTGGGATCTGTTTTTATAGGTTGGTAGGTAGGGTCTTGGAGTAGATTTGATAGTTTTGCTTGGTAGTCCGATGTGTTCATGACAACAGTGGCATTACCTTTGTCTGCTGGGAGAATGATTATGTTGTTGTCTTTCCTCAGGTTGGTGAGTGCTTTCTGTTCTTCTTTGTGTAAATTGCTTCTGGGTGGTTTGCTGGAGCAGAGGATGTTGGTGACTTCAAGTCTGATTTTATTGGCTTCATCTGGATTGATTTTGGTTAGGCTAGCTTCGACTCCGCATATGATGTTTTCCGTGGGGATGCGTCTCGGGGCGACTGCAAAGTTGAAACCTTTGGAGAGTACTTTGGTTTCAGTTGAGGTGAGGATCCTGTCTGATATGTTATGTACTGTTTGTTTCATGGGTTGTTGTGGAGGGTGGCTGGGCTTCTGGCGTTTCTCTAGTTTGTGGAGTTTGTTGGTGTGTGTGTCTGTCTTGTGTGAGGTCTCCGTTTCAGCTCTCCAGACGGCTAGTTGTTTGCATTTGTCCCAGAGTGCAGGGTGGATTTTGTTACAGAGTTTGAGGTGAAGAGTGAGTAGATCTTTGTTGGTTTGGTTTAGTAGGTATCTTTTCTTGTGTAGTTCGTTTCTGATTAGAGATAGTTCAGTTCGTTTCAGGATCCTTTCGGTAGCTGGGGTTTTAGAGTGGAATTTAAGTTGGAAGCATGTGGGAATTAAGTTGTTGTCTCGGCAGTTGCGTAGGAACAAGAGATCACATAAGATGGTGGCTCTTCGGATTTCTAGTTTCTCGTAGGTTCTTGTCAGCTGGAAGGTTTCCTCCCCGTAGAGGTGAGATATTTGCTTTCGTAGATTTTCACGGGTACAGGAATGCAGGTTTTGGTGTCCTCGGGTGTCTTCCCGTGTAAAAGTTGGGGTGTCTAGGCGACGTTTCGACGAGGTCTCACTCGTCATCTTCAGGCTGGTGCTTTCGGCTTCTTGTTACTGGAACAGAGCAGGATCTCAGTGTTTGAGTTCCTATAAATACTGTTGAGGAGGTGTGGTGTATAGCCTCCAATGTTCTGGGCAGAGAGGAGGTTCCCAGGCTAGTGTGCCTTTTCTTCTTTTGTTCCTTAATTACTTGAGGGATATCTTGAGTGATTTCTTGAGTGATTTCCTGAATCCCACTTAGGTGGGTCATTAGGTGTGGATTAGTTGCTAAAGCCTTCGTGTCTTGAACTCTTGAACTTTGTGAAGAGTTTTTCTGAGAAGATGGCTGTACTGCACTTGGTTGTGCTCTGGCTTGGCTTCGTGTATAGGGGCGAGCTGTGGTTTTGTGGCCTGTGCCAGCCAGATCTGTGTAGGGATTGCAGGGGGGTGCAGCATCCGGAGGTGCCACCCTGGTTTGGCTACTGGATGGTGTCTGTAATTTATCTGTGGAGAGGGTCTGGGTTTGGGTCTGGTGTGGTTGATTGGTGATGGCGTTCTGTGTGCCTCTGGATCTGGTGTCAGATTTTGTGGGGAGGGCTAATTTCCAGATGTCTGGCAAGCGGGATGTGTCGTCACGCTTGTTCATGTTGTGAGGGTGTTTCTCTATCTCGATGGCTTCCATGATTATTCTCTTGTGGTGATGTTCCATGTTAAAGAGCAATTTGGAATCTGCAAAATTAATTTCGTGTCCTGTTTCTTTCATGTGTTGGAAAAGAGAGGAAGTTTTTTCTTCTTTTTTGACGGCATTCTTGTGTTCTGCGATCCGTGCATTTATTCGTCTGTTTGTTTGTCCAATGTACGTGGCTGGGCAGACTTTGCAGGGTATTTCATAGACCCCTTGGTTTTCCAACTGAATTTTATCCTTGGGGTTTCTGAGGATATTGGCTATTTTTTGGTTGGTGCAGAAGGCTGTTTTGATATTGTGTTTATGGAGGATTTTGCTAATTTTATCTGTAGTGCCCTTGATATAAGGAAGGAGGGCTATGCCATTGTTTTCTTCTGTGTCTTGGTTTTTGGGGGGTGTTTCTTTTTGGATTAGCTTCGTAACCCTGTTTTGCTGGTATCCATTGGCAATTAACACATTTGAGAGATTCTGTAACTCAGTTGTCAAGTGGTCTTCGTCAGCCAGGCGTTTGGTTCTGGAGATGAGAGTCTTGGCTACGGAGTTTATTTGTGCAGGGTGGTGGTGTGATTGTGCATGTAAGTAGCGGTTGGTGTGTGTTTTTTTCCGGTAGATAGTGTGTCCTAGGGAGCCATCAGGTTTTTTGTAGATTAGGACGTCAAGGAAGGGAAGTTGGTTGTTGGCTTCTATTTCCATAGTGAATTGTATTTTGGGGTGTAGGCTGTTGAGATGTGTGAGGAAGCTATCCAGTTTTTCCTTCCCGTGTGGCCAAATTACAAAGGTGTCGTCAACATATCTGAGCCAAAGTTTGGGTTTGTGTTCTGACTTGTCTAAAGCATTGGTTTCAAAGTGTTCCATGTACAGGTTAGCGATGACCGGTGAGAGGGGTGATCCCATAGGTGCTCCTTCTATCTGTTTGTATCTTTGTCCATTGTGGATGAAGTACGTGTTGGTTAGGCAGTGGTTGGTCAGGTCCAAGATGTATTCGGGGGGATTGTATTTGTTTTGAATGGCTGTCAAGGCTTCATTAATGGGCACTTGTGTGAAGAGAGATACAACATCGAAGCTCACAAGTAGGTCATTGGGTTGTAGGTTTTGCTTCTTTATTGTTTCTATGAACTGGAAGGAGTTTGGAACGTGTGAAGAGATGGATTCTGCATAGGGCTGAAGTTGCTTGGCGAGAAATTTAGCGAGATTTTGTAGAGGTGAGCCTATGGAGCTGACTATTGGTCTGAGTGGTGTTCCTTCTTTGTGTATCTTGGGGAGGCCGTAGAGTTTGGGGCATCTGGATGATTTTTCTCTGGGGATGATTCTTAGCTGGATTTCTTCACTGATAGGAGAGGCTTTTATTTTGGATTTGGTGGTTTTTTCCAGATAGGTGGTGGGATCTGTTTTTATAGGTTGGTAGGTAGGGTCTTGGAGTAGATTTGATAGTTTTGCTTGGTAGTCCGATGTGTTCATCACAACAACACATGAAAGAAACAGGACACGAAATTAATTTTGCAGATTCCAAATTGCTCTTTAACATGGAACATCACCACAAGAGAATAATCATGGAAGCCATCGAGATAGAGAAACACCCTCACAACATGAACAAGCGTGACGACACATCCCGCTTGCCAGACATCTGGAAATTAGCCCTCCCCACAAAATCTGACACCAGATCCAGAGGCACACAGAACGCCATCACCAATCAACCACACCAGACCCAAACCCAGACCCTCTCCACAGATAAATTACAGACACCATCCAGTAGCCAAACCAGGGTGGCACCTCCGGATGCTGCACCCCCCTGCAATCCCTACACAGATCTGGCTGGCACAGGCCACAAAACCACAGCTCGCCCCTATACACGAAGCCAAGCCAGAGCACAACCAAGTGCAGTACAGCCATCTTCTCAGAAAAACTCTTCACAAAGTTCAAGAGTTCAAGACACGAAGGCTTTAGCAACTAATCCACACCTAATGACCCACCTAAGTGGGATTCAGGAAATCACTCAAGAAATCACTCAAGATATCCCTCAAGTAATTAAGGAACAAAAGAAGAAAAGGCACACTAGCCTGGGAACCTCCTCTCTGCCCAGAACATTGGAGGCTATACACCACACCTCCTCAACAGTATTTATAGGAACTCAAACACTGAGATCCTGCTCTGTTCCAGTAACAAGAAGCCGAAAGCACCAGCCTGAAGATGACGAGTGAGACCTCGTCGAAACGTCGCCTAGACACCCCAACTTTTACACGGGAAGACACCCGAGGACACCAAAACCTGCATATATATATATATATATATATAATCCTTTCAACCTCAACTCCCTGTTCCAGTAAGTATAAAATGGTTAAGGTTAATTCAGAAGAAAGGATCAAATTTAAGTGCCCTTGCTTACATGAAGTTGAGCTGAATTTTAAAATCATAACTTATGCCACTTTGTGTGTGTAGCTGAATTATTTTGAGGATTATCACGAACATTGATCTGTCCTTCACATTGCATTTGATGCCTGAGCTAAACCCAGAGAGATGATAGCCTTAGTGTGGTGTCACTTTTGTCACTTGAAAGCCTACTCAGTCAACTGAATCTTGAAAAGATTTCAGTATAACAAAGCACTGATAGGTTTTAAACTTGGCTTTAACCTTCAGAGACTAATAATTTATTATTCCTTGTTATGCACCAGTACCTTTTTTTCCTTTAACAATACATCATTTTTAATGTGGGTGACTTGATTTTTTGTAATATAAAGCATCCATAAATAGGATGAAAAGAAAATGGTAGCTAAGTACTTTTATGGTTGGCAATATGAATGCTATTCTTCATGCAATTCATCAAACATTTATCTGCATAAATTATGGCAGTTAAATGAAAAAGAGCCGATGAGAAGTAACACTTTAGTATCATTTGTAGCAGTAAATGCAGAGGAAAAATTACATTTGTTAAAAAAAATACATCAGCTCTGTGTTCATTAATTGGACAAACTGTTTGGGAAAATACTTGCATTTTGAAAAAATGGTAACTTTTATTGTCCCAGCTGGCAGTGCCAATGATTAGGCAATTGTGTATTTATGGAATAACGTGGTAGTCATTGTTTAGAGTGTAAAATTGCAAAACATAGAACAGGGTTCCTCAAGCCTTCCCCAATGTGATTCTCTAAGTCAAAATGACAACTGTCCAAACCTCCCAAAATACCAGTAAGAAAAAACAACAACAGGGAATATTATCCAAAAAATTCAGAAGAAAAGATGGTGAAATGAGGTCATAACAAGATTATAATGAAACAAAAAACATTTGGTGAAACTTAATTAGAGTGGTTCCATTTACCTCCAACTCTGAATGTAGGACTTACGGTGTGTCTTTAAAACTCACTCCTGTCTTTCCAATAAAAACGCAACATACATGCAGTCGTTCTGAAAGAAGTTGCTGAGAATTGTAAGAGACATGAAAACTGGCTTACTTGTCAAATCTGGAGAGGACTGTACCTCCAAGGAAGGAGAGTTCACTACCTCTCTTGGGAATCTGTTTCACTGTCAAACAGCTTTTACCATCAGAAAGTTCTTCCTGATGTTTGGACGGAATCTCTTTTCTTGTAACTAGACTCCATTGGTTCAGGTCCTATGCTCCAAAGCAGGAGAAAACAAGCAGGCTCCATCTTCCACGTGACAGCCCTTTAGATATTTGAAAATGGCTATTATATCTCCTCTTAATCAAGCCTCTTTGAGTTCAATGAGACTTACTCCTAAGTAAGTCTCTATATGATTTCGGAATAAAGGCTGCATCAAATGATAGTTACTTTCCAATTAGACCTGTTGAAATCAATAAACACAACTAACTTCCTCCCATTAGTTTCAATGGGTCTGCTTTGAGTAGAACTTGGGAGACAACCCAAAGTATTTTTGTGTTTCAAGCATTCCTGAATTGGGCATAGTGAGGACCAAAATGTCCTGAGTGCAAGAATATCATGCAGGATGAAAGTAAATGAAGATGTATCAGAAGCATTTAGGACTATTGTGGGCATGGCCCCTGTCTGGTGATGAGGTATGCATTTCGAAGTCTTGCAAATTATTTTCTTTGTTCTCCCTTCCTCTCTCTTCTCCACCCTCTCATCACCACCTTCCTGAAGTGGGCTTCCCTCCTATATCACCACCTGGAACTGCTGCCTCCTTCTGTTTCAATGTTATTAATTTAAATCCCATTTGCTAGAGCCATACTTTCTTCATTTGATTAGGGTGAGACACGAAAGATTCATCAGAATATTGGCAATTCTATTCTAGGCCACTTTGTGAACCTTGTGCTTTTGCTTTTCTCAAGTCATTTTCAAAATGGAAGCTGAAATACTGCAAATTTTGTTACAGGAATTGATCTAGGTTGGGGAGGGGAGGAAATTGAACATCTAAATCTCTTAGAAATGAGGCAGCTGTAATGTTCAAGCATAGTTCTTTCTTTCTGCCTTCTGTTTTCTTACACCCAAGCAGCAATATTTTCAGGAAACTCTGCTACAATTTGGTGAACACATAATACCGCTCCTATGTTTTAATTGTGAAAGCACAGTCCAACTTACTTGTTTTATTTCTCTTTCAGAGGTTTAACATAATATATTTAGCTGTTTAATGGGTGTAGTATTTTCATTTAATTAGAATACTTTGAGAGAGGGGTTACTTGTTTGCCCTGTCTGTGTTGTCTACAGAGCACCTTTAAGATGTTAACACACCGTTGTGGGAACAACTTTTCCTTGGATTCATCCTATGGCACTTCCATAATGTTTAAAGCCCACCTGAGGTCCTTACCCCACTCCCAGTCATTTCACCTGATGGTAGCTAATAAGGACCTACTTAGTGGTAAGTTTCTAAACATTAAGCCAGTTGTGGAAATCCACACCTGAATTTGGTTGGATCAAGAACTGGCCTCCCCTCTGTGGGCCCCCCACCTGTCAGTCACCTGACATCGTATGGCATCCTGTGATTAAAAGTTCAAGCCATGGCTGCAAGAGAAGAAAGTCTGTGCATCCTCAGCCTGCCAAAGGACAGACAGAAACATCTCCAGTCCTGCCAATATGCTCTTATTTCAGAGATGACAAATCTCTGCACCTGACATCACATGATGCCAGGTGACAAACAGTGGGTGTGTTTTGCTAAAAATGGCCTCTGAGGACAGAGGTTCTTCACTACTGCATTAAGCAGTGCCATGGAAGGAGTCCATAGAAAACCATTTCTGGCATCAATGCTGTAATGTCCAAAGGGTACCAACTTAATTTCAGTTCTTTGCTTGATCTACAACAGCAATCATTCATATTTAGGAATATGAAAATGCATGAGCCAACATCATAGACACTTTGTGGCTGAGCTTACATCTCGTTTAGGGTTGGCTTAAGCTGTGGTTCTCCATTTGTTGCTGAACTACAACTCCATTATCCCTGACTACTGGCTATTCTGGCTGGGACTGATGGGAGTTGCAGAATAGCCAGCTACCTTGGGCGAGCCTAAGGTTTACCACCCCAGGCTACTTACTCTGCCTGCAACTGAGAAAGATCTCTCTCATCCTTTTTGTTGCTATTGCTACCTGTTTTAAACGACGCTGTACCAGATAAGAATTGGTGAGATTCATGTTCATTGTCAATTATTTGTTTCATATAGGTTTTTATATTTTCTTTTGAAGTTTCCTCCCCCCCCTTTTTTCTTTTAGTGTGTTATGTGTGTTTGTGTTGCAAAATTTAAAAAATGGGGGGGGGGAATTGGTGGGATTTCATAGAATGTCTTTGGCAACTTGCAACAGTCTTATGTTTTGCTGTGAAATAGTGCTGGGAATGTTGGCAGCTACTTTATCTAGTTGTCTTTTGGATTAGTCACTAGTCCCAGTCATACTTACTGAGTATCCCCAGTAGAACCACTAGGAGGACAGCCCCATAAAAAGAAAAGCCATCCTCTCAACCTCTCTTTAAAGACTGATTCTACCACTGGCCTTTTTGAGTGTTTACAGTAAAGGGTTATCTTCAATTCTGTTATGTATAGCACAACAGTGTCCCATTTTGTATCTACTGGTCAGTAACAAATTTGTCTTATTTAGAGAATTAAAATATTATTTCAAAGCAGAGAGATACTGCAACACCTTTACTCTGGCCTGTGATGTGAGATGTGAGAAAACGCATAGCCTATGACAAACTGGGAAGATTTTCAGTTTATAATATTTTATATAGGATGCATTTGTGTCTGCATTATCAAAAGCAGTAGTTCACCAATTAAAGCTTATGCCTCGACAATAAATCTGTTTAAAGGGACCACAGATCTCTGGTGTGTTGCTCAGCTGTGAGAGTCACACTGGAAATAATGAGTTGAAGAACTGCTTGTAATTGGCATTATTTTAGATGGCACTTGTCAGGTATATGGCAGTTCTCAGGCTGCAGTTGATCGGTGGGAGCATTAATTTTATTCCTAAACTGTTTCCCATAGATGTGAAGCAGACCACTGAAAATCTTGATAGAGATAAAACACAATTAACATTTTTAAATCCCCCCCCCCCGTATGTCTCTTCACCATTTTCTGTCATAATATTTTCATTTTGCTTGGGAAGATCCATCCTCCTCTTGTTCTGTCACTTCCACTCTTGTCAGGCCATGGAAGCCACAGGGTTGGCCCAGATTTCAAACTGGGAACAGTCTGAATGGTATACCTGTTTGAGAGTAGGGTATCCAGGAGTTGTCTATACCTCTATCCAGTGCTTTTTTCCTGTGGGGATGCAGGGGGACGCATACCCCTAAACATTTTGTGAATCTAACAGGAGAAGAAACTAAAACTAAAAATAAAAAATTAATTTCTTCTCTAGCATGGTGAATTGTCAGTTCTGTTGCTATCCCCGATGGTGGCCTATAAAATGGTGATTTTCTTGAATCAAAATGAGAGTACCCCTAAACAATTTTTTAAAGAAAAAAAACACTGGCTCTATCTGTTGCAACGTGATATCTGATGGTATAGGCTAGTGGCTGAGCAGTAGACCCCATCACAGTCTGTATGTGAAAGGAGCAATGGAATGGTAAAATAGTGTATTGACCATTGTTTACTTTAACTTGTTTTCTAAGTGTTTTGAGAATCATTTATGATGCTGCTTCATACTTGTCAGTGTGTACTTCCAAGTATTTATGCTGCTATTAGGTCTTAGCTTCTTGTGCATTCCACCCCCCACCCCACTTAAGGGTCCCTTTGGGCAGAGTGGGTAGATGTACACATCTGTTTTATTCTAAATTATGAGTCAAACCACTTAAATGAGAATTTCTGACTATTACTTGTTTCAATAACTTGTGTCCGAAAAGAGTAATGATTGAGTAAAAGTGTCTATGTATGCACACATTTTTTGTTTGCCTCTTTAAACTGATTTTTATTGAACTATTTCACTCTGGAGAGCCCAATAAGTCAGTGTGTGAGCTTACTTTTCCATATTTAGTGGTATTAATGCTAGGTAATACATGGAAATAAAAAAATCCCACCCCAATATGCATTAGTGAATATCCAAACTTTAATGGCTATTGATAATCATAAGTAAATGTTGGCAATGCCAGGCATGTTCTGTGAATGTCCAAAAACTGCACAGTGAATGTTGACAGGCATCAACTTGAGACTGTCAGTATTCACCTGTGTATGTATGAAAAGTGAAGAAATCCAAATATATTTTTGGGTGTTCACAAAATTCATCTTGGATTACCATCCTTTATTTGTAATGTACACAGTCATTACATTGGGAAATTCACTGCAACATCATAAATATGAAATAAGATAAAAATGGGATCTACTTCAGAAGATCATTCAACACACACACACAGGCAGCAGAAGGGAGAAGTGAGATTTAATCTCACTACCTCCAAGCAATCTCAAAGCAGCCAATATTTCTGTCTCTGCTATAAGCAGCCTGAGTTCTTCATCCAGTGGGAGCCTGGACACTGCCTCACATCCTCTTGATCTGCTTTACCAGCTTTACTGCATGCTAACTCATTATGGGGAGCTAGAATGGCATCTGTCTGATGCCTGCTTCCAGCTTCTGTCTTGACTTGATTGCCTGGTTCCTGAAATGTCAGTTTTTGAAGTTTGTTGGAGTTGCATTGGGTTTTAATCCTGGGTTTTTGTTTGTGGCTCATGGTTCTGGGATTGGATCCTCTCATAGTGACTCTGACAAGGACATTCTTTCAAGTGACACGTACATATTATTCCACTCAGAAAGGCTGCTAGTTTTATTCTTCCTAAGCCACTCTTCCAGGACGGGCCCATGAATTTTGGCTGGCCCTGGTATTCAACCCCAAATGGCGCTTGCCAAAGACCTTGCTCTTCTGTCAAGGGAGAGAGAATGATCTTGACTATGACATCACACAGAGCTTTGCAGGTTCCCATTGTGCTTCCATGACCGGATGAAGAAGTGCCATTTCTTCTTCCCAGTTCTGAACCTGTGTTGGGAGGGAGTGGGTCTTGTCACACTGCCTTTCCAAGTTCCAAGTGGGCTTCCAAGTGGTCTCCAAATATCAGCATGAACTCAGGGAAAACAATCATGCTTCTCTAGCATCCAGAAACCAGAAAACGGTGGGCAACTCTTTTCAGATTAAATAATACACTCACCAGCTCATCACAGCTGAGTGTAATTGTGGATCCCTGTATTCTTCAAAATTGATAAATGATGTTATTTTGTTATAAACAGTCATTTGATTATGAAAACGACATTCAATCTGAAATGGCATATACTGTGCTAGTTTGTCAGCAGTACCGACTGATTTACCTGTATCAGTTCATTACAGAAACATTTGCAGTTCATTTTGTGTGTGTGTGTAGTGTGAGTGTATATATATGTATATGTATGTATGTATATGTGTGTGTGTGTGTGTGTGTATATATATATATATATATATATATATATATAGTACAGTTTGGCAACTGGATGTATAACAGACTTGCTGTCTGTTTTCTGTTCGTTTGTTTTGTTCTTGTTAGAGTCATCAAAATGTTGACAGCTGCATAACTCTTTTTAAAGTATTCATATCCTGACAGATATTACGGATATTTGTCATTTTACTTACAGTAAGTGACAGCTAAATTAGCTTTATGCTGTGTTGGAGGATATTTCCAATGTAGTAAGCCCAGTCATATTTGGATTGAATTTCTCCAATGTGCAGCTGATTTTACGCGGTTATTAAGTAACAAGTAGTGCAGGATTCAGCACAGAGTATGGGAGTCTGAAAAAGCACCATTGTCCTTCATGCTATGCTGTCCTGATGGTGAATTCTTGCACCTGCCGTTACAATAACATCCCAAACCAGAGGGAGCGTAGAGAAGTCTGAAGTTAGTAAAAGGAAGAATAAGCAGGACACAAGACAACTACTTATCCAGAATTGTGTTAAGAAATAGTTACAAAAAAGTCACACATATGATACCCAGATTCCTCTCTCTCATCCAATCCAAATGCTATGGTTTCAACCCTTGCTTAGATTGTTTAATTATATTGGGAAGCTGTAATGCATCAGCAAAAACCTGTTTATCCAGTTTTAAAACAACTTCACTAGATCTCAGTTTGTTCTGACAACAGTAAGTAGTCCCAGAACTTGTTCTTTCCCTTCTCTTGAATGGACACATTCCAGTTCCACCAAGATTTCAGGAGATTAATCTTATTTTTTTGCTTCTGGTACTTGCTTTCATTTTTTTGCTTTTAAACCAGGAAATTACAAGGTTTGGCAGCACCACTACTTAAAAGCAGTGGTGTTGACAAGCCTCGGAAAACCATACCCCCAGTTCTTCTACAGCACAGATTACAATCCAAGATAGAAAAGAGCTATGGCGCTTTGGGACTGAATCAGTTGCTTTCCCCTCCTCCTACTATCCATGGTTGCCATTTCTGACATTGGCAGTCTGATATCGCTAAGCCTGGACTGGCACCACCCAGGCTCCTATCTCAAATTACCGTCTGCATCTCAGCTATGACTGTTGTATTCCAACAACCAATAACAGTTCCCTGCTTTAGCCACTTCAGGACATGTAGACAGGTGCTGGCAGCCTATAGGTAGCAATTTTTAAGTATACGTAGTACTTGTTAGGATATTTCCGTTCCACCTTAAAAGAGAGCAGGCTTTTTGTGTCAGAGTCTGCGTATTTCCTGTTTCACAGGATGTTTATGTTGTGTCTTTGCTTTCGTTTCTCTCTCTCTGCTGGAACTCTCAAGCAGGCAGTCATGTTTTTCTTTGTTCTGACCAACGCTGAATAAACTTCTATATAATGCTCTCCTGACTGCATCTTTCGCTGTGCATTATCTGCTGATAAGAGCGTGCATCGGCTCTGGAATGTGGGAAGTTATTTCTGGAGCTCGTGTCGCTAATTGCTGATACTGCGTGTCTACGGGAGATCGATGGACATCCGGAGACGACGTGGAGTTCATGATGGACTTTGTCTCCCTGGCAGTATCCCAACAACACTCTCAGGAAAGCAGAACTTTCCACTCAAGCATTCTAATCTACAGCATTGCTCAATAATCGTTGCTCCCAATCCAAAGCCAAGTCTCGAGGGATGAGTTGATTCCCCCAAGGCTATCTTTACCTTTTTAATTTTTTAAAAGGTTTTAAGTATTTTATTCTGTAAACAGCTTTGGGAACTTAGTTGAAAGCTGGAGGGTGAGAAGTTGGACTGTAAATGATTTAAATAAAATACTGATAAGCTCATCAATTTAATGCCGGTTGTTTGGCCCTATGTCACTTCCATGTCCAAGGGTTCACCCAGGCCCATTTGAACTGGCATGACACATCTTTAGATGAGGAAGTTGATACATACCTGCAACCATGGCAATTGGTTCCTGCGTACAGTTCGTTGCTTGTGATCAGAGCTAGGCTCGTCTAAAGATGCAGCAGAATGAGGTGGCAGAGTAGACTCCATCCCTTTAGACTGCAGGTGGAGAACCTTGATCTTATAAGTCTTCCCCACATGAAAAAACTGAATGTAAATAAGAAAACCCTACTACAGCAAAGAGAAGATTGTAGCCCAACTTGTTTACTATAACTGAAAAGCAGAATATAAATATTGGTAATAAATACATAAATATTGTGCAGATCTTTCTACCTGCAGGGAGCTTTTCACATAGAGAGGCTGTGGAAATGAGCCAACTCACCCCACGCCTGCAATCAGAAGTGGAACATTCCATGCTACCACCTCAGAACTCTACCATCTTATTCTGCTAGATGTATAAACAACAAGGTCCTTGTGTGTACAAGCTATGGTCTTTTATGAGGAAGAGCATTGACTACCTGACCAGGTTTCTGAGGAAACAAATACCCGTTAGTCATTTTGTGACATCTGTAGTCCTGTTGAGTTGTAGGTAGTGCTTGGGGAAACTGGATGACCATATTGTAGCAGCAGCAGCAGTGAGAGTCAGAGATGAAAGTCAGAATTCTAAGATTCTCAGAGGATGCATACTTTCTCTTGCACAAGCTTCCATCTTTCATAGTTGCAGAGAAATAAACTAAAAAAATCTGTCAAAAATATTTAGAATCTAAAGAAAATCTCTGTAGGGATTTCCTGATATAACAAAGCTATCATTCATTGGGGCCTCCAGTTCTTGCATCCCTGGTTATAAACTTACACTCAAAGTACGGAGAGTTATTTGAAAATTTTCCAGTTGAGGCTTTTTCCCCTTTACAAAATTTAGTTTATGGCTCCAATAGATAGGGATGGATTAATTTTGAGGGTAGGAAAGAAGGTTCTTCAGAGAACAATAGCATAGAAAGAGGCATATGAAATTTGGGGAAAACATAGCAAGTGCCTCAAGTCTGACAACTGCTTTTACTTCCCATTTGAAATTAATGTTCATTGTATAAAAATGCTAAAGCGAATAAATCCTTAAGGGCTGGCCTGACATTTTAAAGCTCTTATTTGCTTGAATTCACAGCACTGAAAGTGGGGATTTACTGACACTCAAGCAACGGTAGGATGTGATGTGCTTAGGATCACAATCTTATTCCTTGCATGTACAGGGCTGAGCTTTCTTCTAGATGGAAAATTATATAGCTTATTTAGTTCACTCTAAAAACAATAATGGGACCTATTCAGATTTTATCTCTAATTTTACTTGGTTGTTGAGCAGTATTAATAATCCTGTCATAAACTGCACTAAAGAGGTGCTCACAGAGTTTCCTAGGATTTAGTATAGGATAAATATTCCTCAGGAAGAGTAGGACATGCATGTTGCTTTCCTCTGGGTTTAGTTGGATGTATCTGGAGTGTGGCACTGCTCACTATATATCTAGCAGATTTGGCAAAAGCATTAAGGAGCTGAGTATTTCAAAGTGGTGTTATAGAAAGTTGCTGTGGTTCTGAACAGGTATAATCATGGAGAAGATACATCATACTTAGCACATTACTAATTTTTGCAATGAAATGATGCAAACTAGTTCATAACCTTAATAAGTACATTGCATTCTACAGTAATCATGCAGAAATAATAGCATATCCCAATTAATGATGACAAAAACTTTCCACAATCTATTGTCTGTGTCCTGACTTAGCCCTCTCTCTACCTGAATCCATGCAAATCTGTATCATCACAAGCAATTCAGTGTAGCAAACTGAGGCATGTAAATTAAATCTGTTTGAATGAACTGTTACACACACTGTAGGTATTGTTTATACATATTCTAGCCATCGTTAAGGTTTTTCAAGAAGGACCATCATTAAGATCCTTCTTGTTTGGGGATCAGTTCTCCTGCATTTGCAGAATATTTTGAGTTTGAAACACACTAGTATTGTTTTCTAAGTAAAACTTGTATCCACACATAGAAGTCTTCTGCTGTCATATTACATGCTCCTTCCAAAGACAGTTAACAATCATGTGGCACCTTAACAACCAGCAGATTTATTGAGGGATAAACTTTTATAGATCAAATTCAAGTATCATTCTTTTGTTTGCTACTGGTTGTCTACCAGTTTTTGTTATTCTGAAAGTATCTCAAGTTTGTGTCCTCACCAGCTTTCACCTCTGACTTGTTATTCTCAGCATTTTTAATAACTAGTGTGTGATCTGGAAATTGCCTTTCTTGCTAGTGTCACACCGCCATTCTGCCAGACTTAATATCAGACTTGGTCTCTAATCAGACCTTTGTCTTTGTTTCGGGACATATGATGGGACAGTGATCAAGCATATCAGACCGTGAAGGAGAAACTCTTGCTGCATGTGTGCACATGCACTTTCCATCATCACTCTCATGGTTGGAATACATGTAACATAGCTCTCCAAGGTGAAAGGTAATGCTAGGATTGGAAAGGACATGGGACACCACTCTCAATTTTCCTTGATGACATTCACCTCTCAGACCAAATAAATTTGATCCAGATACTGCTATTTTTCCTTAACAAAGCCCTGCATCTGGCTGAGATGATTTGCAGAAATGGGACTATATTGAAAGCCATGAATAACAATGTAAAGAGAGAGTTGAGATGAAATTGCAAGGGACCAAGCTGGACAGTTAAATGGGGCCTGATGAGGTTCACAAGTAAGATGTTCCTCGCTTACAGCCAGTGTGGTGTAGTGGTTAAGAGCGGTAGTCTCGTTATCTGGGGAACTGGGTTCGTGTCTCCGCTCCTCCACATGCAGCTGCTGGGTGACCTTGGGCCAGTCACACTTCTTTGAAGTCTCTCAGCCCCACTCACCTCACAGAGTGTCTGTTGTGGGGGAGGAAGGGAAAGGAGAATGTTAGCCGCTTTGAGACTCCTTAAAGGGACTGAAAGGCAGGATATCAAATACAAACTCTTCTTCTTCTTCTAATTGTATTGCACACAACAGCAGCAGAAGCTCAGTTAGTAATATTGGTTGAATAGCAATATTGGTTCATATGGTGGTTGCCATTTCTCATGGCTATACCCCATGCTAACAGTGTACCTACGGGACCGCCTCTCCTGGTATGCCCCGCGGAGGACCTTAAGGTCCACAAATAACAACACTTTGGAGGTCCCAAGCTGCAAGGTGGTTAGATTGGTCTCAACTAGGGCCAGGGCCTTTTCAGTACTGGCCCCGACTTGGTGGAACACTCTGTCACAAGAGACCAGGGCCCTGCGGGACTGCAAAATGGAGCTGTTCCGCCTGGCCTTTGGCTTGGACTCAGTCTGACCCTTATGTTTCCCTCCCCTTATGGTTTTGATTTATGGGCTACTATTAAAATGAGGCTGCATTTTGAATTGTATTTTAACCCATATTTTAATAAACTGGGTTTTTGTTTGTTTGTTTCCCCCCTATTATGCTTTATTGTAATTTTATTGGTGTTAGCCGCCCTGAGCCCGGCTCTGGCCGGGGAGGGCGGGGTATAAATAAAATATTACTACTACTACTACTACTACTATTACCACCTTGGGATCTGGCTTTGTTGGCCTGAATGCTTTCCATGTGATCCCCCCCCCCCCCATTTCATATATCAAGGCAGACTGAGAGGAAGCCATGGAGCTCTGAAGTAAGCAAGCTGCCATAATGTTAAAAAGGGTTGTTGTATCAAAGAGCAAACTACAGTCTGCTTCAGATGTGATTTTGAAGGAAATATAGGCCGTATTATTTTTTTAATAGAAGTTGGTATTATAGAGCCATCTTTGCTCATTATGATCTGTACACTTTCCCGCCCCCAGCTCCAGTTATAATTGTTTCATCATTGTTTTTGAAGTGACTGGGAACTATTTAATAATCCTCAGTTAGGAGACGGTACAGGTTTATACAAGGGCCAAGGTCATACACATCTCTAGCAGATGGGAACCCTGCTGGTCAGATGACAATCAGGTGGGAAAGATCCACACAACTTGACAAAGCCATGTGGACAAAGAATGGGATTGCACCACTGGAAGTAGCTCCCATGTCACAGTGTGAATACTGTCTCTGGCTACATTCAGACCAAACTATACTTAGTATAGTAAGCATATAGTTTAGCATGACAAGAATGAGTTGCAATGAGTGCTTTTCTTTCCATTAATTACAGTTTAATATGTGATCTGAAATTGTGCTTAATGCTCATTATGGTTAACCCATGGTTTGAAATTGTCTTGCTTCAAATAAACCATAGTTAAGGCTGATCACAATGTGTTTTGTTCAGCTATCACTGCATTCTGGGGTTATTCTAAGCCAGAAGCAAAAGCTTCCAAACTTCTCCTTGTGGTTATGCCAGAGGAGAAGAGAGAGGTGCACAAGCCTGATGCTTGTTCTATCTCATTCTCGTCATGCTAAGCTATGGTTTAGCATGATGTCTGAACATAGCCTGTGTTTAATCCTGAGGGCACTTTGCCAAGTGAAGGTGATAAAATACAGTAAAACTTACCAAGGCAACAACAACAAAAAAGAGTCAAGACTTCTTGCTGCAAAAGTTTGCCGAAGTTTGTCTTGGAACTGAAAGTATAAACAGTGCACACACTTAAACACTTTGCAAAATATATGTGTATTAACTAATGTCTGACAGTGGAAATGAGTGATAAACTTTTACAATCCTTATCCCACCCAAACACTAAGATCGAAAGCAACAAACTTTAATACTAGGCATTTTATAGTTGGGTAGTTAAAATGGTTTAGAACTGTTACCTTACCAAAATTGGTGAGATGGTATGAAGTATTTAAGGAATGTAATATTCCCAAGCAAAGCGGGTGGCTGATCTTTGTGTCTCTGGTGGCTTTATCTTCTTTTCAAATAATGTTCCTCTGCAGGAATTAAGTAAACATCAACTCCTACCTTCTTTTAAATCTTGTTGTCTTTGCTAGATGCTTACAGTTTTGTTTGCGTTATTTAGTTCTTTGGACTGGTGGAGTGGGAGGAGGGTATTGCCTAGTAATTCAGTTGAATTACTTTGTGTGTGTCTCACTTCCATCTAGCTGGCTTTCCTTCAGGCCTTCTTAGAGAAGAACTACATGCTCCTTGTCAAATCTGAGATCCTGTAAGAGATGCTTTCACAAAGGGGACTAGTGCTGTCATTTAGTCACAGCATTTAAAAAATAAATCTACTAATCATATTTGCATTCCTTTATGTATTTTCTTTAGTAAGTCACAGGACCAGATGTGCCCTAGTGCCCCCTTCATCTGGTTCACCAGCTATGGCTGTTCCTGGACAAGTATAGCCTGACCACTGCAATCCATGCATTGGTAACCTCAAGGCTAGATTATTGTAATGCACTCAGATTGCTAATGGGAGCTTCTGGTCAAGAACATGTGACACCATTGCTACAGAGCCAGGTTCAAGCCTCATTAACCCCCCCCCCCCCAATTTTCCTCCAAGTACCTTTTTTTCATTTTAAAAATGAGAAAGAAATGGGAAATCAGGAGAGCAAATAACAAATGAATTAAACGCTTTTAAGTGTTTTTTTTTCTAATGTAACATAGTCTAGAGCAGCCTTTCTCAACCTGTGGGTCCCCATATGTTGTTGAACTACAACTCCCATCACCCTTAGCTAGCAAGGCCAGAGCTCAGGGATGATGGGAGTTGTAGTCCAACAACATCTGGGGATCCACAGGCCGAGAACCGCTGATCTAGAGCATTCATATAGTCTAGAAAATTCAAAGATATACAGCACTCAAATCCAATATGCATTTCTGCACCTAGAGGGGTGCTGCCATCTTTATGAGTGGTGTTTACAGGGCTTCTGTTGTTTATGAATTACTGCTTTCTTTTCCTTAGAGATAGCAGAATGAAGTATCCTGATTCTGCTGTCTTTATGCCTCCCTCCCTTTGTGGTCAGCCTTTCCCTCATTGACTATGACATACCCTGCTGCAGACTGAGAAGCAAGCAACTTATTGCTCTGCCTTACTGGAGGATAAAAAGGTCAGAAGGAGGTGGGATAGATACCGCAAAAATATATCGTAGATGCAGGAGTATCCTAGTGTTGCAAATGGTTCAGTAGTTTCAGTTTGGGTGACTGAATGATGGTGAGCACAAGTTCTTTAAAGATGGATTGGCCTGCAGTTTGAACTCTGACAAGAAACACGTGGATGGTCACTATGACGTGAGAGGGAAATAATTATGCTGCGGTTGCAGAAGGTGGGAATGCCATATCTGGTCATGTAAATTCACCTGAACTGCATGAACAACAATAACAGAATTGAAGCAGCTAGTTCCTAGTGTTCATCAAGGTCTTTCTGTGTATGCCACTAAGGTTGGGAGTAGGCCTCACAAGGGAAGCACATGGTTCTCACCATGCTAAAGCGAGGGAGGGTATTTGTAGGAGGTCATTTGGTGGGAGGCATTGATAAAACATTTCTCCCTCTGTCAATTCTTCCATGCAGTGCATACCTGCATGTTTGTTTTACTTTCTTCCCCCACCCCTGCTGTGCTAGAAGACTAGCAAAACCGCACTTTCAAGGAAAAATAATCATCCCTGCTTGATGAATATCTCCTGCAAATACATTCAAATTAACTGGTAAATAGAATATTTAGAAAATGTGTGCTTGCCTGCGTAGCATGTGGATAACCCTTAGACCAAACAAAATAAAGCAGAAGCAGGCCCATGTTTAAGCTATGTTATAAGGCAGGAATGGGAAACATCTGGCCATTGAGACGTTGCTGGACTATATCTTTCATAAAAAGGTAAAGGGACCCCTGACCATTAGGTCCAGTCGCGGACGACTCTGGGATTGCGGTGCTCATCTCGCTTTACTGGCAGAGGAAGCCGGCGTACAGCTTCTGGGTCATGTGGCCAGCATGACTAAGCTGCTTCTGGCGAACCAGAGCAGCGCATGGAAACACCATTTATCTTCCTGCTGGAGCGGTACCTATTTATCTACTTGTACTTCGTGCTTTTGAACTGCTAGGTGAGCAAGAGCTGGGACCGAGCAATGGGAGCTCACCCCGTTGCTGGGATTTGAACCGCCAACCTTCTGATCAGCAAGCTTTAGTCTCTGAGGTTTAACCCACAGTGCCACCCGCATCCCACAGCGCCACCTGCGTCCTCCATAATTCCTGACAATTGGCCATACCAGCTGGGGCTGATGGGAGTTCTAGTTCAATAACATCTGGAGGGCCACAGGTTAGCCACCCCTGCCCTAAGGAAGCCAAAACCAGTTTATAGGCTTGTCCCATTGCATTTCAACACTTGACAACTATGCTCTGTGTGGTACTGCATGCAAATATCTGAACTGAACCGCCTTGAAGCAGGTTGTCAAAACCATCTTCATATTACTGGCGTTTATTTCCTTTATCAGCTAAATTACAGAGGACAAGCTTATGCCTTTTATAATAACCAAACTACCCATCTCAACACTTGAAATTAACAGGATTTCTTCATGGTTCTGTGAGGGACACTGGGGGCTCTAATCAGCCTCCTTTGATGTACACTGTTCGATCTTAAACCAAATGCTTGAGAGTTAGGGCCAGTTCAGAGTACACACATAACAGTACTGATTTATTAGACCCAAAACAAGTGTGTACTCTTGCATGCATCCTCATTCAGCTCTTCCTTTGTTTGCTTATATGACAGAACTGTTGCCTTCCATAGTCTGTTAAACAATTGTTTCCAATTGGATCCAAACCAAGAAACAGTGGTTTCATCACAGACTGCAAACCAACACATTTCTAATTTGATTTCATTTTTTATTCTGATGTATTTTTTGGTATTTTATCATAAATAATTGCAGGGGCAGACATATTTTTGTTGAGCCGAAATATATCACTTTGATAAATTGTTTGAGCCAATAATTTTTTTGCAAAATTGATATAAGTGATATAAAATCTAAAGGATAACTACATTCCAGTCTGCACATTTATCCAGGGGGGCATGAATCAGTGCAATTTGCACTGGAATTTGCAAATAGCAAATTCCTCAAGCATCCTTTTTTACAAGTAGACATTCATAAGATATCTAAAATTTAATCAGTAACACTGACCATAAACTGGAATTAAGGTTTTATCAAAGCATTTGTTTAGGGTTTTTTATTATTAAAGTAAACTTCTGTCCTCCTTGCAAATCAACATGGAAGTGCCAAGAAATACATAGAAATACGTGTTTCCCAACAATAAGCTGTTGTTAGAGTGTGGTTGTAGGGGTCAATTGCAAAATCACTTCATTTGCTTTTTATAAACTGGAAAAGCTGTATAGTTGTTTTGAAAATATTCCAACAGTCCTTTACTGGTATATCTAGAATTATGTCCACAAAGTCTTGTGTAAGTGCCTTTTCTGCTGTTTCTCAAAGCAGAAATGCTGTGGTCTGGCTTTCTGTTTTTGCAATACTGTTGGCATGGTTTTCAGATTGCTTGTGTGGGAACCCCTTGTGTGATCTAGTGCTTTTGCTGGTATAGCTACTTAGGAAAAACAGCCTGATTGGTGGGAATCATTAATTTAGATGCAAAGAATGAGTTATTTCATGCTTTTCCTCTCTTGTGGGCAGAGGGAGTAGAGTTACAGCAAATAAACTATCTCCTATTTGTGTAGTGTTATGGTTGTCAGCTGTCTGTTGCCAAAGAACCACAACAGAGCTAAATGTTTGTGACATCTTGCCCAGTCAAGGTATAGCAAAAAAACAAAACTGCAATGGAACTCACTTTGTGACAACCTGTGCTCGTATACATTAGCTTATCCAATCACTTTTCCCCTGTGCTTGGTGAAATTTGTTAAATTAATTCAGCTGCAATTAGCAGATTTATGGGAAAGTACCCTGTTATCCTTTAATTGAAGAGCATAAAAACTACAGAACTGAGTCTGCTGGTTCTATTTGTGTAATAGGCAATCTATCTACGACAAGGTTTGATCGATGGAGTCGTATGATGCCCTTGCCTTGTTTTATATAGGCTGTCAGCTCTTAACTGGGACTGAAGTATCTGGGTAACAAAAATTGATATAATGACTTAATGCGCCTTATTCTCTTTGAGCTACATCAGTTTAGAGCACTTCTGAGAGAAAAATGTCTGGAAAATATCAGGGAGTCATTTATCAACCTGTTTTCATTAGCATACCGCCTAGGACTGGAAAGGATTTGAATTTTTTTTAAAAAGCAGGATGGTACAATTTATTTCAGGTCTCATATTTCTTGGATGAAAGAAGACTTCTAATAAAAGGAAATATGGAAAGATGCTTTTCTTGCTCTTCTTTACTAAATAAAAACTAGGGGAGAAATATCACTTTGAATTCATTATTAATAATGCAGCAAGTATATTGGTAAGAATATAATTTAGTAAAATAAATGTACTTTTTGGATTGTTTGTTTTTGCATTTGTTTGGCACCTGAGATGTGCAAAGGATGTCTGTATGTGATGTCTGGGGCCAGGGAAGGGTGTTGGAAGTTCAAAGGGTTTATCTAAATTATAGCCTGCTCACTCTAATGATAAAGCTGTTCTGCTATTCATAGGTTGCAGAAAGTGAAAAAGAAAACTGCACAAACATTTTGGACCAGAGGGGGTTGAAAATATGTTCAAGTATATAGAATCATTTGTCCTGCCAACTACAGGATGCTAACCACAAGAAGAGATAATGATAACCGAAAGGCTGTTCTTTGTGAGAATATCCCTTTTCTTTTTGCATGAAATTTTTATGCATCAGTCAGACTGCATACAGTGCACCTAATGTATAAAATAAATTGGTGCATAAATCAGGTTATGAGAAGCATGTAACAAGCCTGGCTTTTGCCCATAGGAATCTCATATGAGCATGGGAAAACTCTCATTTAAAAATAATAATAACATAAGGACTTCTCTTGGGAGGTGGCTGGATTCTCATTTTACCAATATCAACGTCTAGATTGTTATACAGCCCAAGGACAATCCAGATTAAGAGAAAGTGGTATGCAGAAGTACTGCGCTTTTATCGTAACAAGTGCTACTTTTCTAGAAAACGCCTCCCTTGTTCTCTTATAATGGCAGCGGCCACCCACCTGAGAGGCGCTGGAACTGAGCTCTGGCATGTTCCAGCTGAAAAAAAGCTGTTTGTAACCATGTCTATAGTTTGTAATGATATCAATGAATTGGGTTTTGGTTGAACAGAGAAATTTATTACAGGTAATGTATTGATTAGCATATAGATTCCCTGACATAATAATAAATTATTATTGGTGACAGACATTGTCTTGTGGCTAAATCAGTTTCACATCTTTCCATCAATGATGTAAAACTGCCATAGGGCCGAAATATTTAGCACATTATTGTTATTCCTTTCCATCTGAAAACAGCAAATAAAGGCCAGTTCTGTGTTATGTGGTGCTAGGCTTGGATTGGCAATACTGTTTGGATCAAGGTATTCGATTAGCCGTGTTGACCTTATAGATCATGTGAGATATAAAATATATAGCATATGTCTGATTATATTAACTAGCTTCCAAACCTTTCAGGGTTCAGCCCTATTCGTGCATTCCAGTCCTTCGCAAAATAAGGGAAAGGTCAACTGTGTTACTTTTGTACCACCAGCCCTGAACTGAAGGGATCACTTCTGAAGTAGAGATCTTCCAGGACTCTAAATCACAAGGGGAACATGCACGAGTAGATCAGACCCTCCACCACAAATGTTTGCCTCCAATCATGGAGTGAATAGGGGGGGAGGCAGACCTAGCCTCTCCACCCCCATCATGTAGTTCTAATGACGCAAGTGAATAGCCTGCATAGGGCTATAGAGAGTACGTCTATCAGTAGCTATTAGCCATGGTAGCTAAGCTGAAACTCCAAGCTCAGCAGTATACCTCTGAGTACCTGATACAGGGGACAAACAAGTAGGTAGGGTGGCCTTTACGCCCCAACGTTAATATTTCTGAGGCATTTGACAGGCCACTCTTGGAAACAGGATGCTGGACCAAATAGATGCTTGCGTTCTCTCTTACGGGGGCGGGGGGTGGGAATTCAGTGTCATTTCTTGCTCTTTGATGGTTTGGGATACTTTGGATGGTTTGGCATGAGATGGGATGGTGAGGTTATGGTGTTCATTCAGTAGCAATCGGATGGCAGTAAGAACTTTTAAAAAGCCATAGCAAAAATCGTAGGCAGACAAAGTAAAGGAGAAACTGCTGTCCTTCGCTTTCATAACCATCATGTTGCATTGTCTGCCTCTCAGTAGCATGGGAAATATTGACTGTTCCTCCCTCTATTTATTTTTATTACCAGGATTTGTACCCATATCAATATCAGTATGCTAGGCTTTTAAGAACAAATACCTGGGCTTTGGACCACAAGAGCTACTATCGGCAATCTAAAAGGCTTGCAGCGAAACTTTCTTCTTCTTCTTCTTCTTCTTCTTCTTCTTCTTCTTGTCTGCCCTTATGCCAGATCACAAACCACATTTGAAGATACCCTCAGTTTCAAAAGCAGTTTGTCAAGTGGCATTGGGGAGCTGTGTATGCTGATGATATTCAACCTTCTGCTTAGCCATGGCATCTCCAAGGGGTGATAGACATGAATTGCGGCATCTGTCAAGATTCTGTTCTATTGAGGGTGATTCATATAACCATCCATCACCACTGATTGGCAGCTTTTGTCATACCAGCAATGATGCTCAGCAGTGAAAGCAGCAGCCTGTGGGCATGTACAGAGAAGGCTGCTATAAGGTACAGCCTAACGGCAAATGAATCACAAAACAACCCCCCCCACACACACTTCAAATATACACAACACGCAGACTTGGGTAACAGACAGTTACAACAATCCACTCCACAATGCATGGCGTTTAATTGTTCTGAAAGTAAGTGAGAAAGTAGTTTTTAGATGTGATGTTTATATATGTGCAACATTTCTCTGGCTTGTGCCTCTTGCTCATACTGTGCTACTACCAGGGTGTTCTCTTGTTGCCCAGTACCAAGGGGGACGCTCACACTGTAGGGCAAGCACAGGAAACACCTCCCTCCGCTCTTTTCCAGTGATAATAGCAGTGGCCGACCTGGGACTCTCAAATTTCAGCGGCACCCTGCCTCTCACTCTTCATTCTACAGCATGGTTGTGGTACATTCTGCAGCTCGGCACCCAGTGCGCACGTTGCGCTACCCTAAAACCTCCTCTGATAATAGCCAACAGGCAGAGAGTGGAGTCAATTCTTTCTACCTGCCTCTGGCTCAGTGTCACTTGTACTGTAGCTGAACAACTTTTTTTAAATAGCTGAGCAAACTGGAATGGGAAGCCTCCCCACACCCACTTGCTGGAAACATAGGAGCCAAGAGGATGCCAACACACTGCAACTTCCTGTATTGACTCCTCTTCAACTCCAGTGCTGCTGTTATTGTGAGGGATAAGCCAAGCTCACTATGAGAAGAAGTGTTTCTTTCCTTCTCCAGCTGAAGCCTGCTCTCCCCAAAGCGGTGCAAGAGGTTGTTTGCTGGCAGGAATAATTTGCAATTGTAAGAATCTGACCACGTTATTTTGAAGCATATACAAGGAAGTTGTACAACAGAGACAGCTAGTTCTATTTTTTTTATTTTTAAAAAGATTTTTAGTAATGCTGTGGAGGAAGTTGTCTCCCACTCTTGTGATCCCCTTTGCAAACTGCAAAAGACAAGGGCTCGAGGACAGGCAGACATATCTACATGATTAAAAGAGGGAATAACCAGAAGACAAATGGCATTTATGTCAGTTCCTCTGCTTCTTTTTTCTTAAACATGGTTGTTCTGTCATCACTTTTGGCAGGGACTATAATCTCTCCCCCCCCCCCCCATAATGGCTCTAGAACAATGCTGCATTGTATGTAATATTGTGTTATTCAAATGGTCAGTGTGTGGGAAGTCCATAGAGCTGATAACAGCAGCAGTAGCAATGAAGGTGAAGAAGAAAAAATCCCGCAGCTACAACCCTTGCTTATTTCCAGTTAAGCCCCCTCTACTTCCAAAGGTTTTAAGAGAAAGGGCAATAATATATATCCTCTCTCTGCCCCCCAATTTGGAGAAAAATTACTACATAGAATCTTTCTCAGCTCTTAATTTTTAATCCCCAAGGAAGATAATTGGCTTTGTGGCAATCCCTTTAGCCCTTCATATTCTCAAAATGATTGATATGAACAATTCTGTGGTGATGACCCTCTCACAGATGTCAGGATCTTAAACAATTATCTTCTGTATGAAATTAGATGCTTTTAAACACATTTATGGATCCCCCACATTATGTGATAACACTTCTTTCTTCAAATGCCCCGGCCTCCTCATTTCTAAAGTTAAGCCAATGAAGTTTTTTTTCCTGAGGCATAATTATATATAATGCATATTGAGACATCCTAAACATTTTAGTGTATTGCACTGTCTGGGCAGTGAAATGGAGCAAGCACACAGTGCAATAAGAAATCATCACCTCTCTTCCTTGCTGCCCATCATCACTATCCATATGACAGATTGACGTTCCGCTATTGTCATTTTAAACCGTAATTTTATGATTTCTCAGATGCAGTCTATATCCAGTCTATGATTGGCAGGCATTGTTGCATATATAAGTTTGCCCTCTTCAGTTGTTATAGTTCCCATGCTATTGTACATAGGATCAGGGATGACCAAGTAGCCCAAGCCGATGTGACCTGGAACCCCAGTTGTGCAGAGTTCTAGGTTATGTGGAAGTCTTTGTATATGTAAACTGTACTCACGAATTCTCTGTCTGCAGGCATTTGGACTGTGCCCATGGATGCTAGTGGTCAGGGCTAGCTGGCACAGCCCCACTCCTATACAGAGCAACATGGGAGTTGTAACAACTGAAGACGACTGTAACTGTTTAGTGGAAAGGCAGTATTCTTAGTCTATGAGAAATCCATGGCATTTTTCCTTTATCATGACTGCTTCAGTTGTTCGCAGCAACTGCTTTCTCACTGTTTTCTCCGTGGCTTCACTGGCCATTTTTATTTAACTATTCATTGAGTGTTTGCAGCCAATCAGGAGTCATATACATAGTATGATAACATCACAATGCAATACAGTAAAGTGTCACAGCTTATGTTGTTGAGGGTGTTTCCTCTTATGGCTCATAATGGGCAAGGCACCACTGATTCCAACCTTTCCTCTGCCATAAACTCACCTGGTGACCTTAGGCAGGCCAATTACATACTCTTTCAACCTTAGCCTCCTTTCCAATAATAGGATGCTATCTTACAGGACCATTTCCCGGATTACATCAAAATAATGTGTATGAACTGTTTTGAGCACTCTCTCAAGTTATTTTATAAATAAGTGTTACTATTATAGTTTCAAGTCTGAGGAGGACTGCTTGTTGAAGAGGAGGAGAATTTGGAAGGGAATATAATATTGTTGATCTGTAAGGTTAAAATGTTTTGTGTTTTAAGATTGTCAAGTTAGTAATTGCTGCAAACAGTAGCATAGTTTATATAAGATAGGTCAGTGTTATAATTACAATACATGTAAAATTTAAACTTTTAATGTGCTTTGGGCTGCTGATGAATAATTTCAGGGCCTCATGAGGTGATGGCACTGCTGTCTCTCAGTTAATGTAGAGCCTAGTGGTGTTTCATTGGTACCTGGAAGTCAATTCACAGGTAGCAAAACTTCAGAGAAACTTACTTTGAGGAGATAGTAAAATTACAATAGTTAAACTTCAGAGAGGAGAAGGTGTACATAATGTGGCAGATTCCCAGAATACATTATTCAATCAAGAGGAGTGCTTATGTGGGAACCAGTGCAATTTTTCTATAAAAAAGAGGTGCCAGGAACACCTCCCTCCTTCTCTTAGAATGGCAATGGTGCCCACCTGAGAGGTGCTGGAACTGAGTTCCGGTGAGTTCCCGCTGAAAAAAGTACTGGTGGAAACACATCAACATAGATACATCTGACTACATTTAATCCCTCGACCCCACTCAGAAAATCAAGGTGGAAAACAATGGCTGTTTTCCTACCAGATACCTTTGCTTAGATGCCCTAGTAAACCATGAAAAAGTGGATGAGTATCTTTTGTCTGGCACTTAATTTCCATTGCTGTGCTATCAGTGCAGATTTAAGACTCTCTTAACTTGTTTTAAAATGGCAAAGATAAACACAATAGAGAGAACTTCTCTGGTGGAGAGGCTAAGAGGTTAAGTCTCTGGGTAAAATTTTGCTTCTCCCATGAACTCACCAGGTGACTTTAGTCTACTCACTCATTCTGTTTGCTCCTCCAGTTGTGTAAAGCTGGTTGATTATGCCAGGAAGCCAAATGGAGCACTTGCATGGCAAGGCCCTGTGACCTGCAGTTCCCTAGTGCATAATAAACACACGGACATGAGTATTTAGGTTTATGGGTTCAAATAGGCCACAACTTTATTGGTTACAGATGTGAGCAGTTTGGATTAGTCATTGGGTGAAGCCAGGCTATATTGTGACTCACGCCCATCTGCAAGGAATCCATCTAAGTGTAAACCACCAGTAGGGGGAGCCCTATAACTTACATCAAATAGGGGCACCCTAATGGGTCCCCGTTGGGGTCGTGGCATGGCCCTAGCTCACATCCGGGCATCAGACAGAATCCACACCCCTGGATCCCTTTAACAGGATACCCTTAATGAGGAGGGGCAGGCGGAGGCTACAACCTCCCATCTATCCAAACAAAGCTTACCCAATGTCTGACTTCACAAAGTTGTAACGATTGTTACAAGGTAGGTGAAAACCAAATGGCTGGTGCAAATTTGCCAAATGGAAAAATTCCTACCCAGCCCCAGCAATATGGCGACCAATGTTTGTCCATAGCAAGTTCATGTCATCCGGTGAAGGGTGCAAGAGGAGGGCTCCCCGGCTGTGCTGCAGTTTAAGTTTTCTGCAGCCCAGCCTCCTGCCAGCACTAATTGGACAGCGGGGCCACCCCTGGGCAAGCCCAGCACCAGTGACCTAGCCTGGATAGCAACGATGGAGGCCTCAGTCTCTGCCCCCTGCCAGATCACTGTAGGGGCCCCGATGTCTGGCCGCAACATTGCCCACCAGAAAAGGTGACCGGACCTCCCTAACACTTTCCTGTACCTTTCTAAAGGACCATTTTCTGATATTCCTTCTCAATGAAGCTACCTGGCTATGCGCCTAGCCAGAGTGAGGATCTTGGCCAGAGTTGTTTCCATTTGGCTCAGTGACATCCCTCTAGCTCTTTCACTATGGAGAGAACTGCTGATGAATTTCAAGTATAGACAACATCAAGGCTTACCGCTTTGGACACCCAAAGTTTTTTTGTTTTGTTTTTTTAAGAGAAGCTTACATAATAGGGGCCAAAAGACTGAATCAGTGAGCTGTGGGATCATGTCACTTATTTTAATAGTTGTATATAATTGTCAACTTTGATAACTGATCAGAAGCAAAACAGAAGAAACAGATCCATCTTTCTCCTTTGTGTGCTGTGATATTCTGAACGCACAGTGTTGCTGCGACCCATATATGGGCAGAAAGGATTTCTATGCACTCACAGGGGGATGTTGCACCTGGCATCTCTCCTCACCCCCAATTGGATGCAATTCCAGAGGTTTCTTGAACCCTCAATAGTAACTTATATGGGGAATGCAAAATGCCTTAACAAACACACAGAATCTCAGTCTGTGGAGCTCTACACAGTACAGTGGACAGCCAAGTTTCTATGTTCTTGAGACTGCTCTACTTTGAAAGCTGTGATACAGGGTCACTATCTAGCAGTAGGGCTTCAGAGTTGTGTTGGACAGGCAGTTGGGCTTTGCAGAATCTTGCAAACAAAGCAAGTTCGTATATTACTGGTAGATCTTTTGAAAAACCATTTTATTTCCCTTCTGAGTGAGAATGTAGGCAGTTTCCTACCATAATCTTGATTAAAATTTGGTAGAGCAACCAGAGGCCAGTTAGCATTACTTTAGGCTCCAAATCTGGACAATTCTTAATGTAGCAGTTACAAACCTTTTTTTAATATAATAATTTCCCCTCAAAAATAAGTGCCAAATCACGGAAAATTTTGTTAGTGCTTTTCTGTGGCCCCCACTCATTTGAGTTGAGCTTGTGTAGGAGAGCCTTTCTCCAGATTGTGCTTCTAAGTGTTCAAATGTCTGCAGGAATCCAGGACAAACTTCTCTTGCACGATAGCACTGAACTGACCAATGGCACGATCTCATCTGTGCATGTCTTTAATATTTCTCCATAAAAACAGATTACACCTGCATTCGGGCTTCCATCTTCTTGAAGGGAGGAGGTTGGAAGGATATGCACACACATGTGAGAGTATAAACACATCATTATGCTTTCATGACAGATAAGCTTTCTCCATTCAAGTGTAAACTCATTTTTCTTTGGATGACCTTTAAATAGTATTGCGCTATTGTATGGGATTTAAATCAATAATTGTGTCAAAGCAAAATATACTGCAGTTTTTTCCTTTATCATTTAAACTCTTCTGCAAACTATCAAGGCGATTTTAATGTGCTGTCCTCAGAAGAGGAGATGGGGAGGGAGGGAAAGTCCCTGAAAATTTGCATAAACAGAACTAAAGAAAATGCAATTCTGTTCCTTATTTCTGTTTTTTATTTTCTTGCTTTATCTTGCAGAATGTTCAAGCAGCAGGCAAACAGCCCGTGCCACTATAATTAGTAGCTTAATACCATCTCTGCATTCCCATTGTAAAACACCAGTGTGTCCCAGGTGTGAGAAGGTTAAAATGAGAAGTACCCAGTAGTTATGAAGCTGCAATAATGAGTTTCCTTCTACTTACCATGGATTTGTGTGATATACAACTTGCAATTAAGCATGGCTTGGTGATTCAGTGATTAATGTATATACGACTCCTAAAGGAGCAGCTCAGCCCTCCCGTCACATCCTTCTTGATGTTTACAGCTGGGTACCTATTAACAGGAAGATGGAAAGGGCCATTTACAATTCAGTAACCTTTATGACAGTGAACTCTTTAATCAGCATTTTATTTCCTTTGTAACACTTTAGTCATCTACAAATGTCAGAATAAAATAGGGCCATGAAATATTTAGGATCGGCATGTGGAAATTGACTTCCCTGATTTAAGCTGCTGTGTCTTTTCATTTTGTTGTTTTGGGAGCTCTTTACTTTTTATTGAAAGACAATTTATAACTAAATGCTCCCAATAGTGACTTAGCATTAGTGTAGGCGGAATTACTGAAATCCAAGTTCTCGTTCTATAATATGTTGATGCTTCCTGGATTTGGTAATAAGTTATTCAAATAAAATCATTAGCTGAGGGCTTGTGTTAAACTTGCAGTAGAATATATATCTTGTGCATGTAGAACACACTTACGGAGTGACTAAAGAACCAAACATACTTTACAATGTAAATTAAATAAAATGTGCACATTGCTGGTATGAGATGTTCAAGATGTGGTTTTTACACATCATTCTTGTCTGTCTGTAAATAAGAAAAAAAAAACCCACTAATAAATATATAGGTGCTTTAAAATGTACAAATGTAAATCCGTAATGTAAATGAAGTAATCTGTCATGTGTAGCAGAATCTTACATCATTGACCCTTTTATTATATTACATAGAGGTGAATTAGTTACTCAGAATGAGATGCTTGAATTCTGGGCTGGATTACTTCAGATGGTAGGTTCCCATGTTTGTGTCATGTTTTTGAATTACTTCCTCAAACCAAATTAGGACGTCAAGGAGAGAGTTTAGCTTAGCTCTTTCTCAGTGATGTGCTCATTTACTACTTGCTGAGATTTTTGGTTGGTTGGTTTTTGTAGGAGAGTATTTTTAAAAAAGATACCATACCCACTTGCAATTGTAAGTGGTAATAGTACAGAATTCTTCTATCTTAGTCTATCACCCCATTCTGCATAAAAGTGCAATAACTCTTAGTCTCTGGGTGTTATGTCCCAGACTTACAACAGTGGTGTGGATATGGACCCAAGGGGGTGAAGGGCTGGCTGAGTCAGTAACATCAGCCACAGAAGCAGTAGAAGGCTTTGTGTCACAAATCTACTCACCACTGCAGGCGGCATGCCTGGGAAGAGGTGATGGAGAGATGATGGACTACCAGGTTCCAGGCCAGAGGCTTCATTTTCTAATAAAGGAACAGAGCCTGAGAAGTGGTAGTCAGGGTGGGGGAAGTCTAAATGTGTTCAGTCAGCAACCAGCTCTTGTCAAAACCATTTGCTCTTCATACCTGTCCAGGGTAATAAAGTGCTTTTTTATCTCACTGCTTTTCTGGTGTGTGACCTTCAAATTGTTTGCTTCTCAGCCCCCTGCTCCAGCTATGTCCTCCAAACTTCCTCCAGATTCCCTCCAGGATCACCCCATCCAGGACTGAATACAAGGATATGGAGGTGGCCCAAGAAATTTAGGTTACATGAAGCAGAAAATGAAAATAGCTTCCTTCTCACTAATATAGGGCAAATCCACCCAAAAATATTTTTGGAAAACCCCATTAAAATGAATTAAACTGTAAAAAAAAGCTCCAGACTTGCAGAGAACATTCCAGAGGTTTTTTCTCAATGGGTCAGTTGTCCCTGGACATCCTCTCTAACTCAGTCATGAACAAAGCCATCCACCTTGACTTACACCATGTTAAAGGCTTCATTAAAGGCTGAAATTCTCAGGACTGGTCATAAACAATATTATAATCCTTAATGTTTTTGATATTTCTCATAGACTCACTGGAAAACCGCACAGCCTTTCTTCCTTTAGTGTTTGAAAATACTAGATCAGTTTCATAATTTAATATATTCTTAGAACATTCTCTAACTACATATTTACAATATTTTTAAATTATTTCTAAAGTTATTTATATTCCCCCTCACTCATAAAATATCAAGGCAGTGTACTACAATATCCAGCTGTCACTGGAGGTGCTGTTGTCCTCAGTGACTAGGAGTGCCTGTTACGAACATTGGTTGGTAAGATAGCTATGGCCATTCTTAGATTGGATAGTTTGAGCACAGTTGTCCATGCACTGGACCTCATGGTTAGATAACTGCAATGTGCTCTGTGTGGGGTTACCCTAGAGGATGAGCCGGAGGCTGCAGCTGGTGCAGAACATGGTGACTAGGTTGTTTGTGGGGGCAAACTACTGTCATCGTATGACAACTTGCTTGAGGTTTTGTGCTGGCTGCCAGTCTGTTAGCAGCTCACGTTCAAGGTGTTGGTACGAATGTATGAGGCCCTATACAGCTCAGGGCCACCTTATCCTTTACATACCCATCAGTGGGATAATTTTTCCTACAAGTTCCTAAGATCTCAGAAGCCCTAAGTTCCAAAGATCTTGGAACTGGGCTGTTAGAGTGGTTGTCCCTGTTCGGTAGAATATAATTCCTGTTAAGATGAAAGGTGCCTGCTATGTACACTTCTGGAAACAGCTGAACACATTCTTGTCCTGACAGGGTTTCCCAGTTGCATAAAGGTGTTTTTTGTGCCATGTGTCTATTTTGTATTGTTTAAATTTTGCTTTGTCGACCACAGCAAACTATGGCAAGTTCTTAAAGAAATGGGAGTGGCTGATCACCTCATCGGTCTCCTGAGAAATCTCTATGTGGGACAAGAAGCTACAGTTAGAACTGGATATGGAACAACTGATTGGTTCAAAATTGGGAAAGGAGTACGACAAGGCTGTATATTGTCTCCCTGCTTATTTAACTTATATGCAGAATTCATCATGCGAAAGGCTGGGCTGGATGAACCCCAAGGCGGAATTAAGATTGCCGGAAGAAATATCAACAACCTCAGATATGCAGATGACACAACCTTGATGGTAGAAAGTGAGGAGGAATTAAAGAACCTTTTAATGACGGTGAAAGAGGAGAGCGCAAAACTAAAGATCATGGCCACTGGTCCCATCACCTCCTGGCAAATAGAAGAAATGGAGGCAGTGAGAGATTTTACTTGCAGATGGTGACAGCAGTCACGAAATTAAAAGACGCCTGCTTCTTGGGAGAAAAGCAATGACAAACCTAGACAGCATCTTAAAAAGCAGACACATCACCTTGCCAACAAAGGTCTGTATAATTAAAGCTATGGTTTTCCCAGTAGTGATGTATGGAAGTGAGAGCTGGACCATAAAGAAGGCTGATCGCCGAAGAATTGATGCTTTTGAATTATGGTGCTGGAGGAGACTCTTGAGAGTCCCATGGACTGCAAGAAGATCAAACCTCTCCATTCTTAAGGAAAGCCCTGAGTGCTCACTGGAAGGACAGATCGTAAAGCTGAGGCTCCGATACTTTGGCCACCTCATGAGAAGAGAAGACTGATGTTGGGAAAGATGGAGGGCACAAGGAGAAGGGGACGACAGAGGACGAGATGGTTGGACAGTGTTCTCGAAGCTACCAGCATGAGTTTGACCAAACTGCTGGAGGCAGTGGAAGACAGGAGTGCCTGGCATGCTCTGGTCCATGGGGACATGACTAAACGACTAAACAACAACAAAATTTTTTGTTTTATATGCATCTGCTTTATCTTTCACTTTGTAACTTTGTAATTTGTGCTCATACTGTGTTGTGATGGCCATTGGCTATAAACAATAAAATCTACTGACTGGTATTTGCTTTAAAGGTGGTTGATTTTTTTTAAAAAAATATTTTTTATTAAAGATTACCTTGGGTTTCAAAGGTATGTGCATTGTCTCTATTTTCAGGTTGCAGAGCCTTTTCTGCAGATCAGTTACATTAAATGTGAGACATTAATGTTGTATACAGTATGACCGGGTGCACAACATGCAGCCCTCCAGATGTTTCTTAACTAGAACTCCTATCAGCTCCAACCAGCATAGCTGGTAATCAGGGATAATGGGAGGTGTAGTCCAACAACATCTGGATGGTTGTAGGTTGTGCACACCTACAGTATAAGGTTGGGGGAGAAGAGAGTTGGGGAGAGAGAGTTGGGGGGAGAGGGGTGGTGGTAAACTTACATTATTTTACTTAGTTTTTAACTGTTTTTGCTGTTTTTATTGTACATTGCCTTGAGGTAATTATGATTATAAATTGATGATGATAATGATAATGACAAGACATAAAAACACAATAAAATACAGTGGTGTCCTCAGGTTAAGTACTTAATTCATTCCGGAGGTCCGTACTTAACCTGAAACTGTTCTTAACCTGAAGCACCACTTTAAGCTAATGGGGCCTCTTGCTGCTGCCGCGCCGCCGGAGCACAATTTCTGTTCTCATCCTGAAGCAAAGTTCTTAACCTGAAGCACTATTTCTGGATTAGCGGAGTCTGTAACCTGAAGCGTATGTAACCTGAAGCATAGGTAACCTGAAGCGGATGTTACCTGAGGTACCACTGTATAGGAAACTTAAAAAGAATATAAATAATCCCAAAATTTACTGTTTCATCTCGGAAAAAAATAAACTGAAAGGCTTGTCTGCATAGAAGAGTATTCAAGAGACACCTGCTAGTTAGAAGTGAGAAGACCTGCCAAATCTCTGCTTGAAGTGTATTCCATAGCATGGGATCAGTGACACTAAATGCCAGATGTTTACTTGAAGCCAGTTGGGCTTCTGAAAAACAGGGGACAACTAGCAGCAACCCTCTGGATGATCTCATTGACTGGGATGTAAGGACCCAAGCTGTTCAGGGCTTTGTAGATTAAAGCAAGAACCTTAGACCTGATTTGGTATATTATATATTACAATATAATATGGATTGGCTGAGCAGTCAGATTAAATTATGAGCCCCAAGGGTTGGGGCAGAAAAGTTAGGGTAAGTATGTGTGACTAGGTCAGGATACAGGATTTTCTTACTTTACTTTCTGAGGATAACTGGGACTCCAGTCATGTTTGATTGCTCATGAAGAGTAAACATAAGAAGAGCCCTGCTGGATCAGGTCAAAGGCCTATCTCGTCCAACATCCTGTTTTCACAATGGCCATATAGATTTCCGTGAGTAGCGGAAAAGCAGGATCTAAATGTAATTTACTAGGTACAATTTATACAACTTGCATGCTTTAGAAGGCTAAGATGTATTTGAGAAGATGCAGCTACATATTTGAGCATATTCTACAGTCCGTGCATATACATGGACATGCATGATTGTGCATTTTATATTACAGATATGTTTTTACGTATTCCTTTTTGCTACCTTATATTGCAGTGCACTGTTTGAACTACTTTGTGAATCTCATAAGCAGATGTTTCTGGATTTCCTCAGAGAGACACCTGAGACATACTGATTGTATGAGAGGAAAAAGTCTCCAAGGACTGTCCTTTAGTCCTCATGTTTGTGTGCTTACCAGGAGACATGTATATGGACAATGGGGGAATCAGAATGGTGGACCAGATTGAGATGGACCTTCCGTCTGATCTGGTAGGGCTCTTGTTGTGTTCTGAAGTTTAGATGCTATGACAAAGAGCCACTGTGTAGACTTGTTGGTTCTTTGGGGCCAAACCAAATGCAGCTTTCTGTTTAATTCATGTGTTTGTTGTTGCCCATGTCTCTCTCTGTGTGTATATGCACACACACTGTTCACATGGTCTTTCCCTTGGAGACTAAGGTATCATAAATAAAGTTACCAGGCATGTTTGAGACACATTTCTAAATTGCAGGTTCAAATAACAGTTCAACCACCTCACCTGTTTTCACAAGGAGGATGGAATATACAAAATATATAATAATGCAGTATTTGCCTTGAATCCTTTGATATCAGAATGAAAGTTAGTATGCATAATTAGAACACTTTGTTTAAGTTTTTATTTCTTTAAGTAAGACTATTTACAAACTATCAGCTCCATTAAAAAAACACACTCCAACAAAATCATTAAAATATCAGAGAATTATAAAAATCATAGATTACAAAGCAAATCACCAACACTGAATTAAATTATTTATTTAACCCCCAATTTGGTGTTTCAATCCAATTTTGATTTGTGTACTCATTTCTGAGGGGGGATAAATATATAAAAAGTGTGATGTAACAAGTAACCTAGGTCCGTATTCAAGCTGATGCAAAATGCATTTTGCCGTTCTATTCATAGGAGGCAAGTTGCAGGAGGGACACATTCTGCCTGTTTTCAGGTTGGGGTGAAAATAAATGATTTGGTTTTTGCAAGGGGAGGGAAATGCTGTGTACTGCATTTACCTTTAGTTATATGGTGTGCATCTTTCTCTCCGCCCCCCTCATCCATGGCAATGAGCCGTGCTGGTGAAGCAATGTACTCAGCCAGTCAGCAAAAGCTCTGCTGTGGCTGCTGACTGGCAAGCAGGCAAACACAATTTCTGGTATAGTGGCTTTCCCATAAATCTTTTTTTCTGGTGGCAGAGAAATAGTGGCCATTGGCCAGGAGTCCACCACCAGAGCTATTGCTGGGTAGCTAGTGAAGCACATTTTTTACCCTCCCACACCCTCAGACATGGAAGTAGGGAAGCTTCTGTCTCTGCTTACTGCACTTCATAACTTAAAGGTCAATGCAACACGCTGCCCTATTTCCTCTCACCTGAACAAAGCTGCTTATTTTACCATTCCTCTCCTCCCGCCTCCCCCCAATTTGCTGAAGCAGCCCAGTTTACTGAACTGGATAATGACCCTTGTATGTAAATTTATGAGAGTTCTCATTAGACACTCTAATCCCTTACATGACTGGAGAGAGCAGGGAAGAGTATGGGGGCTCCACTGTAGTTACCATCCCATTCACTCTTAACTTGCGGAAGGGATTCTGAGGTGGGGAGTCTTTTCTACTCGTGTAGGTACTAGGCTCCCTGTGTGATTTAGAACCAATAATTTCATGAACAAGGAAGGCTCCCTGCTGCAGACATTTGGTTCTGGTTCGTGGGAGGCGAGGAGGACAGTGACGGTGGGAGTGAAACTAGCATACTTTTCTCCACTCTCTTTCATTCCGTTCTAATAATGTGTGTGACTTGAACACCCAAATAGGACTACTGCACCTTTCTCTTTTTGAAGTTTGAATGGCAGCTCAATCCTCATAGGGTGTGTGTGTGTTTTTAAGGCGTGGATAAAAGAGGCAAAATGCATTCTGCTGCGATATCTCAATTGGGGCTTCTCAAACATTGTGCATTGCTAATACTTACTGTACTGTAAAATTGGAAACCTCTATCAAGTGAAGATTATGCCTATACAGGGAAACCATTTGATATTGGGACAAGCATGGTAATGACTGAATAAAGCATAGAGACCTGGTCTGCTGCTTGCTTTTCATTGTAGCATTACAATGTGCTTTCCCACCTTAAACCAGCAGTTTCTGTTTTTTATTTTATTTTCTGGCCTACAGCCTGGCCCTGTACCATGGGATTTGTTCTGATAACTTGAACAGCTGTGGTTAACACGAGTCTACCTTGGGGACAAGTGGGCTCAGGGAAGGTTTGTCTAAATTCTTCCGCAAGAATCATTTTGAAAGCAGGACTCCCACTGGGCAGGGTGCTGTAGGTAGAGGGGTTTGATATTTACTTCTAATTTTAGTGTGTTGAAGGGCAAAAGGACAGGGAATGCTTATTTGTCAAGAAAATGGTAATCACCAGCTGGGTAGAGTCCCTGCCCCTTTTGTTCTAAGACATGAACACTGAATGCATATAAAAATATATGCATTGAGTGATTTGGGTTTGTACCTGCTGGCCTCATCTTGCGACATCCAACCACTGCACTGTACAGATGAGACCCCAGTTAAAAGGTCTCATCTGCAGTGTCTGTGTGTACACATCAATGAACGATGATCCATATCCTCCATTTTGCCAGAGTGTTGGATCTTGTCTTTGTGTGTTGTTGTTGTTCAGTTGTTTAGTCGTGTCCGACTCTTCATGACCCCATGGACCAGAGCACGCCAGGCACTCCTGTCTTCCACTGCCTCCCGCAGTTTGGTCAAACTCATGCTGGTAGCTTCGAGAACACTATCCAACCATCTCATCCTCTAATGTCCCCTTGTGCCCTCCATCTTTCCCAACATCAGGGTCTTTTCCAGGGAGTCTTCTCTTCTCATGAGGTGGCCAAAGTATTGGAGTCTCAGCTTCAGGATCTGTCCTTCCAGTGAGCACTCAGGGCTGATTTCCTTCTAGCAGTCCATGGGACTCTCAAGAGTCTCCTCCAGCACCATAATTCAAAAGCATCAATTTTTCGGCGATCAGCCTTCTTTATGGTCCAGCTCTCACTTCCATACATCACTATGTCTTTGTGTAGACTGGACTTTAACATGTGGAGGTTGGGGTTTGGCAGGGAAATGAGGGTGTGGCATAGTGGTGGAACATCTGCATTGCATGCAGAAGATTGCAGGTTCAATCCCTGACATTGCCAAGTAAGGCTGGAAATGTCCCCTGCTGAAATCCTGGAAAGCCACTGTCGGTCAGTGCAGACAATGCTGAGCTAGATGGACCAATGTTCCAACTTCCTATGTTTCTGGGCACAATCCAGCCAGCATCTACATGTTTATAGAACATATGCATAGAACTCTTGACATAGTACCTAAATGTTGGATAATAGACTAGGAATATCCCCCCACCTCAACTTCTGATTGTGCCCTTTGGACAAGGGATGGGATTTTTTTCCTGTTTCTTTATGCAGAGTTGAACACATGAACCAGTCATTTGCAAGGGACAGAAAAATAGGCAGCAAAGTGCACCGTGTACCTTTCCAAATAGAATTTCTGAGTATATTTGTCAGAACTTGTTGCCATTGGTATGTAGCTTGTGCCCTAAACCTAATCGTCCAAGGCAAGGCTGTCCTCAGAGATTGCAGGTGCTCTCCCCACCCCCCACCCCCGCTGGCAGTCTTTTTATTTTTAGGCAATTTGTAGCTGCCCTGGTGCTAAACGTTGCCCCCTTTTAAGTTAGGCTATTTAAATGTTTATCCTTTCTTTACTACTTGACCTTTTTTCTTGCTCAGCATTAGTTTTCTCTCTGCCCAGCTTGCTTTTGTATTTCATGAGCTCAGTAAACCGTGGCCTTCAATTCCCTTGTTCTGGTGTTTTCACTTAAGACCAGGAGTGATGAGCAAAAGGTTTCAGGCTCAATCCTTGAGCAAAGGGCCGCTGTGACAGGGATTATTATTTATTTGTCATCTTGGATGTAATAAGCTGTAGGTACAGCATCGAGAGCGCTTGATTTATTGCACTGTCGACTGCCACTAGCAGGACGTCTGCTGTACCGCGTAGGATGAATACCACACTGTCAGCTCTGTCGATCCGTCTCTGCCATGGCGCTCTCTCTCTCATAACACATTCCCATTTCATGCCAGAATACATAAACAATCTTTCATTATTTTGATGCCTTTTTCATATTTGTTCTTTACAGAACATAAAGTTTGAATTTATGGGTTTCCTTTACATTATTTCAACACACTCCACCATTTTACGGGTTTGTGGTTTAACTCTCAGAAATTGGCTGCCAGGTGATTTAGTTATTTTGGCTTTCTAGTTTTATAGTTATTTAATATCATAGGGTGCCAAATGCTGAGGAAAATGTAGTGGATAGAATGTATGAGGTTTGGGCTAGACTCAGTCATCAGCAGAACTTGGCTAGGGCTAGAAAGGAGGGGGAAGGGTATAAAGTATAAACTCAGCACCTCTTCTCCCTTATTCTAACAATCCTGCTTGTTTAATTTCCCAAGGACTTTTTTGCTTATAAAAGAAATGGTTTTATCAGAGAGACACATAGCAAACTTAGCTTGAGGGGTGATAGGTAAGATTCAATTATGAGAATTCTTAAATCAATTGTAAACTCATTGAATTCAGGGGGACTTACTTCTGAGTAGGCATGTATATTGTGGCTGAAGACGCACTTGCATAGTTTTCTGCACATGTTTCTGTGTAGAATGTAAGACACGGCTACAAATCAAATCAAGTGTTTTTGATAGTAATGCCATTTAGAGATTGAAGTACTTTACAAGATTGACACCCTCAACATAAATTTGCCTTTCAGTTATTGAAATGTGAATCATGAAGGGGAAAAGTCAGTTCCTGTTAATGAAGCCTTGCTCCTTTTAGGGTTTTCAGTTAAAGTAATTGTACACCTAGATATGTACTTCCAGGCATACACACACCAGACATATAGAAATATACATCTAGGAATGAAAAGTGGAGAGCAAGGATTGTTTAGTGTTACATTTAATAACCAAGGAGTTGTATTTATTATACTAGTGAAAAAAAGGAATACTTTCTCAAGATTTAATGAATGTGGACTTGAATATACAAATGCAAGTTAGTATTTGTCAGTTGTTTGTTCCTAATACAGCTTTCATCAGGACAGATGGGAATATGCTGAGCTCACATTACACAGCAGAGGCTTGTTTTCTGGTTGCAAAGAAAACTTGAGTTAATTAATGTGAGAAATTTTGTTGTGCATCCCTGCCTTGTTGTTGTTGCTGTTGTTGTTGTTGTTCTTATTTTTTTAAGAGGACTGCAGAAGCTTAGTGTTGCCAGCAGAAGCTGCTTGTCACTTTGACCTGCTCTGTTAAGTGTCTGATGTGTTTTCTCAGAGTAATCTGTGAATAACATTACATCCAGCTAGCAGAGAAACAGGGAGTGATAGCAGAATTAATATCTCGAAGCGTTGATAATTATATATCAGAATCTAATTTTTAGCACAGAAAATGTGTTAATGACAGAGGAGAAAACAAAAACCACTCGCTTCTCCCAGCAGGATCCAAAGTGTCATTTATTATTTCTCAGCTGGGTATCTATCAAGTTTATGGGTTAATTTTTCTGTAGACTGTTATTTATGGGTTTTTGTTTGTTTTCAGCCATCATTACTAACAATACGGTTAATAGCAATCATTTGTTATCCGGCACCAGCGGTGATGCTTCAGATGTGAGCAGTGAACTGAGAATACTCATTTGGTAGCTGAATAAGGCTTTGACAGGGCCCATTTATAACAAGCTCATTCCATAATGTCCAGCCTATTAATAAAATTTTGTTGCTGTCTAATTAGAGATGTCTGTGTATAGTAGCATGGCAGAGAAGACTTCCTTGTTTTTTGCTTTTTTAGGTCTCTTCTGTCATATCTACACATGGGCAAAATGGTTTTGGTTGCACAAAATGAAGGTGTTCTCTCTCCTACGTTTCAGCTCTCCATAAATAGGTTCAAGCAAGTACAACCATTGTGCAGAAGAAAGTGGGGAAAGTCGTTAGAAGGATGCCTTATGGTCTTTGGAGTGTTGGGGAAGAGTTGATTGGGGAATTCCAGTACCCCTCCTTTTGATAGAAGGCATGGTGGGTTTGGGAGGCAGTTTGGGTTGTCAGCTGTTATGGTGTTAGAGGAGAGTTATGGGAACTTGTGGAAGAAGGTTAGTAAAGAGTAGAAAAGAGGGTGTGGAGGAGCATCCTGGCTGGGTTTTTTTTTTTTTTTTGCTTTTCCCCCCTTGCTTTTGTTATTTGCCTTGAAATAATAATAACTCAAGGGACCTGGGTGGCGCTGTGGGTAAAAGCCTCAGTGCCTAGGACTTGCCGATCGCATGGTTGGCGGCTCGAATTCCCGCGGTGGGGTGCGCTCCCGTCGCTCGGTCCCAGTGCCTGCCAGCCTAGCAGTTCGAAAGCACCCCCGGGTGCAAGTAGATAAATAGGGACCGCTTACTAGCGGGAAGGTAAACGGTGTTCCATGTGCTGTGCTGGCTCGCCAGATGCAGCTTGTCACGCTGGCCACGTGACCCGGAAGTGTCTGTGGACAGCACTGGCTCCCGGCCTCTAGAGTGAGATGAGTACCAAACCCTAGAGTCTGTCAAGACTGTCCCGTACGGGCAGGGGTACCTTTACCTTTACCTAATAATAACTCAGGCTAAACTAAAACAACTTCCCTCATTCCATGTTTTCCCCCCCATGTGTGTTGAAAAATACCTCTCATTTTTCAACGTTATTTAAAACATGCCTTTTCTCAACGGGGCCAAGGCAGCTAACAACATGTTAAAAGAATGACTTAACAGTTTGAATTTCTTTTTGAGAACAATAAATGCAATAAAGCAGTCATAAAGCACCAAAGGAGCAGAGAGAGAAAGACTTTAAATGTACAAACTACCATTAAAAAAACCATTTAACCACAGTAATTAAAACGACTTCCAGAAGACAGCAATTATATATGGTCCGAAGGTCTTCCTAAAAAGAATCGTTTGGTCATCTTTTGGAAGGCCATTTATAGAGGCAAAACAGACCTCTCTCAGAAAGAAGTTTCAAAGCCTGGGGACCCCCCCTTTTTTTGCAGTTGTGAACACATTCATGTTGTTGCTGTTCTTGGGACCATTTTCTTCTTCCTTTTTTGACCTCAGCCAGATGCATATTCCTCCATCGCAGAGGGTTGGACTAAATGATGCTTGGTGTCCCTTGCAACTCTACAATTCTATGAGTGTACATCTGCTTAATTCTATTGGTCGGGGCTGCTCATGATTTTGCTGCTGATGTCATAATGGCATCCTTGACATTATGACATCACAAAAACTATAGACACAACCCATGCAGTTAGCCATAGCCAGTCAGATACAGCAGCAGGATGAACAGATGAAGCTGGATCAAATTTTGTAGTTATTTTTTCCAATTTCTATCCTGCCCTTCCTCTCGAAGGAGCTCAGGATGGCAAAATTGCTTGCAAAAGAGGAACAAAAGGTTTCAGTGAGCAGCAGCATCCTGGAGAAACATTAGGACACTGACAGAAAAAATGCAAATGGTCATTGATGTGAGTGCTAAAATTGGTAATCCAGTCGGCTGGATTGTGTGCTTTTTTCCAGAGCAAGTAGCTGAATTCTAGAGTATTTGCTGAGTATCTCACTCACAAAACAAATAAAAAAGTAGTACATATCTATACCCCATTTCTATAAATGAGCATAATGTTATATTAAATTGTTGCCTATGGTTTTAGGAGAAAGGTAGTGACTTTATCTCTTCTCTCCATTTTTGGGTTGAGAGGGTATGTTTTGACCTGAATCTGAATCCTGTGCTAATTAGTTTTGCAAAATAAGCAGGCTGTGAAGGCGCCAGGTGAGGAAACGAACAAAAACACCCAACACTACAATTTCGTGGCCAAGTTCCAGTACAGTGCTTTAGTTGCCTTTTTATCATGTATTGTCTGAAATAATTCCTCTAATCATATCCATTCCTTGAACCTGCAGCACTTTTTACATTTTAGCCCACAGTATATGTTGTTTTCAAAATGCTGGGTTGCTGTTCTCTGCCCCTTAATAGGGAGCATTTTTTAACATCATAAAACTGATGTCATCATGAGCAAATAAAGGAAGGTTATTTGGAAAACCTTGAATTTTAAAAAGCATGCACATGAATGAACCTAGAATCTTGCAAAATGCAGAAAACGGTTTGAAAGCAGCTTTTGTCTAACATAATGTCCCAGAAATCTTTATTTTCCACATATTCAAGCTATACCTGATCTTGGAACCCTCTCCTGAATATTGTGCTTTCCAGTTAAGATCATAAAGTAATTCAGTTCTACTTTGTCTTATTTGAAATACACCGTCTTCATCTGAGATTACTATAAAAATGCTGTGAGCAATTCTGCTGGCAGAGACCTTGTGTAAAGCACCTGTGCTTTCTTTCCTAAACTACACTTGACATAGAGCTTATCAACCCTTAATTAGTGATACATTTTCTCCCTGTGATTTCTATTGATGTTTCGTTGAGGAAAGACGAATTGAACCTCAACCTGACTAGAGTACGAATTGTTTTAGAAAATTCAACAAACATCTCTCTTTGTGTCTCTTCTTTTGCTTATTCCCCTTCGATAGAAAAGGTGAAAAGCTGTGCGATAGAAATCAGGTTCTGTATTAGTGTTTTTGCTTGCCTGTGCAATAGAAAACGACAAGCGTCAGGGCCTCAGTCAGCAGATCAGGGAGACACAGATGGGAGGCGAAAAGCTCCCTTGTGGCAGCAGGATTGCTTGGATGTGATTGTGAGAGCCAGGATGAAGTCGGCACTGACAAAGTGTGTGGATTGATGGATGGACAAAGCTGGGAACTGGATGCGAGAATGGATGAGGGCAGAGGGGGAATTTAACACAGACAAACAGAGTGAAAGACAGAGAGGAATTGCCTGCTAAAGTATTCCGGCAGTCAGAGCCCACAAGCAATTTACTTACTGCTAACAGAACGCGGGAGGATTTTTCTGCAGATATTCCTAAAATACATCAAAAGACTGAGCATGTACCAAATTCCAGCACAGGTGGTAGTTATCTCCCATCCCACAATTCACACTATTTGATAATTTTTCACAGTATGTTTTCAACTGGATATTTTTTCCACATTTCAGTTGTTTCTCCTTAAATCTGTCTGCGCCAATTATTGTTGCTTTTCTGCCACCAATAATACTATTTATTCTCTTTAATAACAAATAAATCCCAGATTGCAAGCACACGTTTTCCTTCAGGTGCAGAATATGGAAATTCATTATGGTGTCAAATTAAATACAAGAGCACTGACAACTGATAGAAATGTAACATTTAATAATAAAAAACCTTGGAACAAAGTCAAAACTTTGCTCCTACTTCTGTGTCTCTCGATGAGATGTAGCATCTGAATCATAGGTATGTTTCAAAGTAGTCATTCTCATACCAATAATGTTAAACGTAAATGAAGTGAATGATTAAGATTTATCTGGGATCTGCATCTGTTTACTTGGATTCATCTAAATCTATATATACATTTTTTTAAATAGAACTTCATTATTGTACGCCACTTTGGGCGTTTTTATGGAAGGGTGAGGTATAAACATTTTAAATAAATTAGATGATAAATGTATTTAATATGCTAAGTATTTGAGGTGCAATAATGGTTAATGATTGCTTTCATCCTTCTACTGTAATAGTGCAAGGAAGTACAATATCCTATAGTTTCTCTTTACAGTATGAAAATTCCCATATGTGGTGATCCACATATATTTCAAATTATTCTGGTGTTTCAAAAGTTGGTGCATGCTTAAAAGAATTATGCTTGCAGATCTATAGAATACGTTGCTTCTGTTTATAAAAAAATATACCTAGCCAGTTCATTGCTTTTACTTTTCAGCCCATGATACAACATTCTTTAAAATTAGACAATTTATATTGTTCTCAAGCTTCTCTAATGAATTATTTGAGCTGGGAAAATGAACTATATAAGTAATGTAAGTTTAGCATTACAAGAATGAGTCTAAGCTCTTCCTAGGCATGTACACCTCCTTCTCTGACCCAGCTGTGAAGATGTGTTCTGAAGCTTTTGCTTCCATTTTTATTTTAACTAAACACAGCTTGCTATGTTGCCACAGCCTGGACAAGCTGGTTAATCTTAACTATGGTTAGTGGAAACAAGCCAACTTCAAATCACTGTTTATTAAGCTAGCTTGTTTTTCAGTAGCCAAAGTTAAGAGTAGCCACAGTTTGGCCACCTCATGAGAAGAGAAGACTCCCTGGAAAAGACCCTTATGTTGGGAAAGAGTGAGGGCACAAGGAGAAGGGGACGACAGAAGACGAGATGGTTGGACAGTGTTCTTGAAGCTACCAACATGAGTTTGACCAAACTGCAGGAGGCAGTGGAAGACAGGAGTGCCTGGCATGCTCTGGTCCATGAGGTCACGAAGAGTCAGACACAACTAAACGATTAAACAACAACAAAATGGAATATTGATTGACTCATAGTATTTATATTTGAAAATTATAATAATCATGTAGAGACATGTTCCTTCTTTATAGGCCATTTTGTGTGCTAGATATTAACTGTAATTAAATTTAGAACATATTGTTAAGAAAAATCCCACCCCAGCACTTATGGTAGTAGAGATATTGTAGTGACTGATCTTACAACTGTTTTGAAGTGAATGCAACAACTGTCTTTATTCTGGTCTCACTAGCATCAAATGAGGCCTTCCCATTCCTGTTCTATCCAGTTCTGTATTAAAGACACTGTATGTGATGTGGTGATGGAGCTCTCTTTTATACATTGCTTTCTACCTTTTTATAGTGGGAAAAGTTTGGAATGAATTTGCCTAAAAGGAAAAAACACACAAAACAAATCAGTTTGTAATAAATCTTCTTGTGGTGTGTGTACCTTCATTTCTTTCATTTGACCTTGGTGGAGCAGGCTGATGGGGCAGTGAAAAATATGATATGAAAAATGAGTGAGCAGAGCGAGGTGAGCAGTGAATCAGTCTTGTGTGTCATTAGCTTTGAAAATCTCACAAACATTACTGAGTCACTTTGCTTCCCCCTTTTTCTTCTTCCTCTCCCAGACCTATCTTACTGTCAGGGTATATTGGTTGATCCTGTTGCTTCATACAACAGTAATATTTTAATACAGGCTTTGATTGAATCGTTTAAGTAAACCAGTGGTGTTGCTAAGTCCAGTTGTCTTTCAATTAAAACACAACAAGTTAATTGCATGATAATTGCAGCATTCAGGTAGGACCTAGCCTACTCTGGAAGCTATTGTGATATACACCCTTCTAGCCATGTGTAAAAATGGTACGTTATAACAGTACCTGTCTGTCATTCATGACAGTGGTGTCTGAGAGAATTTCACAAAACAGTGATACAAAAATGGAATCCTGGGAAAAAACCAAGCCTTTGGCTGGTATTGAAATGTCAGCAAAGTGTGTACCATCTAAGATTCCCTGGGAGGGTGTGAGTGACATTCCACAGGTGGGTTATAATATCAAATATGTAATATTTCTCTCTTAGCTTTTTAAGTGTTTGGACTTTAGGGTTCCAGTATTCAATACATTTGCCAGTCAGTTATTTGTTAGGATTGTCAGATGTGATGAATCTCCAGTAGCCTGATCTCTTGAATAAGCCCATGCTCTTAGTGGGAGAAACTCTGAACAAAATACTTCACTGCATGATTCCCAGATTGTGGTCTGTGGACCACCAGTGCTCTGTGAACTTCATTCAGTGGTCCACAGCATGTCCACATCAAATATTCATAAGTTTTGTTTCATCTTTATTACAATTTGAGCAATAAAGGGGGAGCAATAAAAATACAATTAAAACTCATACAGCATCTAGATCAGTACATTATAATTGCTGCAACAAGCAGAAAAGTTAAGTGGTCCACCAAGAACCTCAGCTACTTTCAAGTCCATGGGAAACAAAAACTGGAAACTATTGCTTTGATAGTTTCCAAAATGGGTAAAAAAGGTATTTCATCTCCTCCTCTGGAGGAAAGTAGGTTTTAAAATGCTTCAGAGGGTTTAGTAATCCATTTGAATTCATATTATTTTTCTGAATGAAAAAATAGATAAATTATATTCTTTTCTGTTTCTGTGAGTGGTAAAGATGGGCTTATTTACCCCTTTCCTTAAGCCTCACTCTGTCAGGTGGGTAGAGAGGCCTTGATGCTTCACCTGTTCCCAGCATCCCACAAATCTAATTCCAAAACAGCATATTGGCAGTACCATTGTTGAGCCCTGGAATGTGGCAAACAAGCAAGATCTCATTAAATCAAAGACAGCAGGTCACAAAGGCTCTAACCAAGGACATGATTCTAGGGTTCTTAGGTTTCAGGGAGTTTGTGCCTCTCACTGTGGCCTGGTTGTCACACCAATCAAGTTAAGACAATCAAGTTAGTCTATTGGGGTCCTAAAGAACAGTTTCTGAAGACTCAAGAGACCATGTTCCTAACAGCAGCCCTCAAAGCAGCTTTTACCTCAGGCCAATTTCTCCAGACCTCCACCCCAGGCAATTACTCCCCCAACCCAGTCCACCTACTGGGGACAATCGGCCTCTCTACCCCATAACTCCTTTGGTTCTACTTGTAGCTTCTTGGACACTTTAGCCCACTTGTATAACCTTCCTCTGGTAAGATCTTTTTACAAGGTAGCCTCTCAGGCTAATTCAGCCACCAGCTCCCTTCGCCGATGTGTACTCTGGAATTGTTGGCAACACTGCTTTGTTTTTTTGGGGGGGTCCTTTTTTTACATTTCAATCCATCAGTGATATATTCTGCTGTAATCCCATAGTTATGGCTGGAAAGGGGTGAGATTTATTTCTGCTAGATGTAGCAATGGTCACTGGGTTTAATGGGTTTAAAAGGGAATTAGATAGCTAAATGGAATTTCTATTTTCAGTCAGTATACCTCTGATTCCTAGTTGCCAGGGGATTAGCAGAGCAAGGATATGTTAGATTAATGTGTATTATTTAGATTTGATGGTGTGTTTGGGTTGGAGAGGTGGTTGTGCTTTCTGTTCCAGCCACTGCCATTTTTTAACTAGTTGTAGTTCAAATTGCCATTTTCTGGGAGATAATGAATAGCAAAGCTCATAGCCAAGATTATGGAAGTGGGACTCTGCAGAGGGCAGCTGCCAGGAAGGTATACCAAACCAAGATAGGATATCAGTTTAGCTGTAGTGTGTTTAGTTCTAATTCAAAGCCTCCCACACAGCCCTGCTTTAAACTGGATTTTAAAATATTTTGGCACATGATCTTATCCAGTTCATCTTTCCTGAGGTGAAATGTTGGGGTGTTCAAAATGTATCAATCTTGTAGTGTAGAATCCAAGTTTTTTATGGTGAAAGAGACACTTCAGAGGCAGCTTGGCTTATTTTTCAGTTTTCTTGTTCAGTTCTTTTAAGCACAAAGGTCCTTTTCTAGGTGACATATCATGTTGTATTCCAAAGTACACTTTCCTTTAATTTACAACTTAATTTTCAACCTAATTCAGAAGATTGATACTATAATGCTATTTGCAGAAGTATTGAAATGTCAGTAAGTTTTATTGTAGTAATAAAGAGAATTCCATATATCACACGCTCTATAGGGATCCTTGCTTTTTGCATAGATCTTCATAGCAACAACCAGTGGCTAAATGCTGGCAATCATTAATTTTTAAAGAAGACGTGGGGATGATGACTTGAGGAATGAAGGCCGCCATAAAGAATGAACTTTAATTTTGACACTTTTTTTTGTAGGTGACTAAAGAGGAGATGGAGGTGTTCTGCTCAAAAAATAAAAAGGTTTAAATCCCAGGTTTCTAATACTTAAAATGCTGTCTGCTCGTAAAAGATTTCAGTCCAGGAGAAGCCATCTTCGAGCTTCTCCTAACAAATGGGCATCAGTGGTCCATGAAATAATCAATGTCGATAATCCATCCTGGGGTCTGCCAATATGTTAATGGGTCTGCCGCATCGTTATTGCTACAAGGCCATAAATCATTTCCATACTGTGGTGCTTAGCAGTTGAGGACTCAAACCCCACCCTCCACCTCTTTCCCAGTCTGGAATAAAAAAAACAACCCTGCCTAACAATGAACGTCTAAACATTTTGCAGCTCTGTGCTTTGATTGTTTTCAGATGCTAAAATAGTAAGTGGGACAGATTGTAAATCAATAAGACAATAAGACAAAGTGTTTTAATAATACAAGGGCTCAAGGTAAATCATACTTCTGTTTATATTATTGCTTTTGAGGTTATAAATACACAGAACCAACCAACAAGGCCTTAGTTAACATGTGGAGATGGATCCAATATTGACAATTTGGACATCTATTGCTTATATTGGATTCTGCATTTTTCCCCTTTAAAAAGGATGGGGAAACACTGTGCTGTTACTTCTGGGCAGAAAAGAAAGCTGAGAGGTAAAGGAGGGTTTGTACTCTGCAATATCTGTCAAGATAAGGTATCACCCCTTGACTTGAACTGGACTTTCATTAGATTTTACGTCACAATAAAAATGTGAATAAATGGTAACTAGTGCATTGTTATTAGACTTAAGAATATCCTCTTAACGGTGAGGTGACCAGAGTGTGTGTGAGCCCACAGCACGTGCTGGATCCTCCAGGCTGATTTCCACTGATGCTTCAAAACATGCATATGTTAGGATATTTTCGTTCCACCTTAAAAGGGAGCAGGCTTTGTGAGTCACAGAGTCTGCGTATTTTCTGTTCACAGGAAGTTTATGTTTTGTCTATTGCTTTCGTTTTCTCCCTGTGCCTGAGACACCGAAGCAGGCAGTCATGTTTTCTTTGTTCTGACCAACACTGAATAAACTTGTATATAATGCTCTCCTGCATGCATCTTTCACTGTGTGAATTCTGCTGATAGAGTGTGCATCAGCTCTGGAATGTGGCAAGCTATTTCTGGAGCTCGTGTCGCTAATTGCTGATACTGCGTGTCTATGAGAGATTGATGGACGTCCGGAGACAACGTAGAGTCATGATGGACTTTGTCTCCCTGGCAGTATCCCAACAGCATATATATATATTTCCCATAGTAAATAGTGTTATACCAACAGGAAATATGGATGGATGTCACAGGCAGGAGCAACTATGTTCCTTGCATGGACTAGAATGGCAAGTCAGCAAAATCAGGAGGGTGGTGGAGAAGAAAGTTACACCAGCACACACAAAATTTGTATTATTCAGCTCTACCAATAGATCAAGATTTCTTTTAATGCTTTTCGTATAACCATCATGTTTTGAGATGAGAGCAATTATTTTGGGACATAGAGAGGGGGAAATGAAGTGGTCTCTGTAGAAATGTTAACAGGGCCCTCTTCAGGTGTTCTTTAAACTCCACCACTGCAGTAGCAAGAGAAATGCAATGAGGTGGTGGCTTTGTTTCTGATAAGATGTCTGGTCCCACAGCTTAAAACAATTCTTCAAATTATCTAGAATAAAAAAAGCTAGTGGAAGAACTATATGCTGTTAGTAGCATGTGGCTGCCACCAGTAATGGTGCCATGTTGCAGCCTCGACTCAATATATTTCACATAGTAACATTTAACATAGCACCATGGGTTAATTGTTCTTGTAAGTTACAGGGAATCAGAAGATAAAACAATTATGCAATTCTTGACGTCAGTACTATATTCTCAAGTAATGTAAAGTTACATCCTCAGGTCTTTGGCAAGCCAAAATGGGTACAAAATAATGTTCCCATCCTATTTTTTGTATATTTTTATTGTCTTTAGATTAACTTGTTCCTCAAAGCTAAAATTCTTAGGACAAAAGCTAATAAAAACAAAGGAAAACAGATTGTTTGGGTGCCCTCCCTCACATTTTGAATAGTGTCTTTGCTAACCTGTCTTTTAAATACATACTTTCACAGTGTGTTCTGCTGTTCAGGAAGTAAGGGCAGGAAAGAGCCCGAAAAAGCAATGACTCCATATAGACAAAAAATACAATTAAAACTGATATGACTTTTAACAGAAGTGGCAGCACCAGCCAGGATGGAAGTAATTTATTCAAAAAATTGTCTAAATACATAAACTGCACTGATGTATGGGTATGGTAGCGGGACAGTGGAAAATTTGATAGTTGTTTCCGTTGTGTAAATTACTGAGGCAGGATGCCTTTGTGAAGTATGGGGGTTTGTTTAATGTTCTGACAACAAATTTAGATCCTGTTATGGTTATTGCAGTGTAATGCAGTAATAAAAATTGAACATGACACACCAGCAATTTATTATTTGTGTGTTTTTTAACCTTGAGTATCGGATTGTTTGCCCAAGCATATCCTTTGATTTGCTATGAAATTTATTGTTGGTAAAAACAATCAGATTTCCATTAGTTGTAAAAAAAAATAATATTTTTTTTTGGCCACAAGCCATAGATTTAGAAAAAAATTGAAGCTAGGCTGTAGGACTTATGACAGGTAGGCTTATGACATTATATGGTAATTCAGCATGAAAGAATAATTGTGACACTCCACTTGGTGCTGGAATATAATCGTGCTGTGAGGTTCAATTCTCTGAAAGGCCAAATTATCTTCAACTACATTAGTCTGACAACCTATAATGCCTTGCAAAGGCAATTTGTAGATGTTTTACAGAATGCCTGCAAACATGGCTTACCATTATGCTACCCATTAACAAATTTGTGTAGAGTGAGGAGAAAAAAGTAACTTTTCAATTTTTCCTAACAGTTTTCAAGCTTTAGAAATACAATAAACATGTACGGTGTAATGGTAGTTTATGCTTAGCTATTTACTGCTACTTCAGTGTCTACCTGGAGTATTGGAAGACAGATTAATTTTATGAATGGTACCTTTTCAGCAATATTTATATTGACATGCATTTAAACAGTAGCCTCAAGCCAATGATGGAAAGAGGTAATATTAGGAAATGCAATTCAAGCGGAGGGGGTGGGGGAGAAAACATAGGGGCATGAGTGTGGTTTGAGATTTTATGGAAATGCTGCATAGTGTTCTGGTAGCCTGAGGCTACTTGCAAACAAACCCTCAGATATGCCTCTTTATGCATATTTCAAGTGTGGTTGCAATCGCCATGCAACTAACAGTGTAATAACTACATGTCCTCCTCTCCATTTCTATACTAGTTTTCTTTCCAAGACAATTTCTGCCGGACTTTTTCCATATTCTAATATCTAAAACAATCTCAAACTGCCTTTTCCAAACATTTATTCTGTCCTTATTCTGTACTGATCCTAACCAAAGCCTTTCTTGTATTACCATAATGGAAATGCATACTACTACGCTGCTTTTTATATAAATTAGATATCCAGGAAAATAAGATGACTTAAAGGTAGAAGCTGTGTTGAGAGATTATGAAGTGGGGGGAGGGAAGAGAAGGGAAGGGAAGCAAAAGGAAGAGTTTCCCATTTGTAATGGAACCCAACACTGCAGAAATAATGTGTCTTCAGCCATGAATGGTAGGCAGCAGAAGAGCAAATCTACCTTGACTCTTGAATGAGACACTATTCTTAAGCTAGCTAGAATTCGTCGGCAAGGATTCTTGTGTGCTGAGACTTGGTCAGATCAGGAATATATCTGTAAAAGCATTTACTCAAAGAGCGGGTGCTGATCTTTACAAATTGCTTCACAAGTAGCTGGTCATCTACCCCTGGGGACATGGCCATATGGAAAAAATAATTTATTTGTTTATAAAAATATTTATATACTGCCATATCATTAAAAATATCAGCATGGTTTACAATAATATATGTATATAATAAAAAAATTGTAAGAAATTAAAATCACATTTCCACGTGTGTCAACTGTTAGCTAGGTATGTGCTGGATCAGATGTTTATGTGTATGACTGTTACCTTAGGATAGTTGGGTTTCTCTGTCTGCAGTGATTGAACAATCCTAGAAAAATCACACTGAAACATCAGTAAGAAATTTTGCAGTAAGGTGCACAAATATGAGGAAGGGTGCAGTTGAAATAAAAGAGTAATTAAATATCTTTTTCATAAAATTTCATTAAATATCTTTTTCATATTAAATATGTGATTTAAAGTGGATATTCAGGATCATTTCTAGCCTGTTTAAAATGGATACAGTCATACCTCGGGTTGAAGTAGCTTCAGGTTAAGTATTTTTGGGTTGCGCTCTGCAGTGACCTGGAAGTAACAAGTTACTTCCGGGTTTTGACGCTCACGCATGCGCAGACGCTCAAAATGACGTCACACGCATGCGCGGAAGCAGCGAAACGTGACCCGCGCACGCGCAGTCACGTGCTACCTTCTACTCAGGATGTGAACGGGGCTCCGGAATGGATCCCATTCGCATCCAGAGGTACCACTGTATTGGATTAGCCTTCTCCAACCTGTGGCTCTCCAGATGTTTTGGAATCCAACTCCCATCAGCCTCAGTGATGGTGCGACTTGCAGTCCCACAGCAACTGAAGGGCACCAAGTCAGCAAAAAACTTCCTTAGACCATTGAATCACAACTCAGCTCTTGTTTAAATAGCATCATAAACATGGTTCTCACTAAGTGTAGCATCAGGCATTTACTAATTTATTTCACTGGTATCGTGGCCTTCCTCTAGTGAGCTCAGGGTGGCAAAAATGACTTGTTAATCCCTTTTGATCCTTCCTACAACCCTGGGAGGAATTTAACTGCACCAAAGTCACCCAATGATCTTCATATTTTAGAAGGTCTCCTTGGTTGAAGCAGAACTTTTTAGCCACTATCTCACATGTGACATCACAATTGCCTGCTTGTTTCTTTCTCAGACAAGTTTAGGAAGAACTCCATTTCCTTGCTTCTGGTGGAACAGCCTACTTTTAAAAACACATCTTTACTGAGAATGAAGGGGAAGCTTTGTATGCCTTCATTTTGCTGAAAGTCATGCACCCACTGTGTACTCTTTCTTGTGAATGATAGGACTGTGAAGCGTGACTCCTAATTCATTGGCAACATTTCTTCCTTTTTAAAGATTTTATTTATAGTCACATTGAAATACACACATATTTTTCACTCCATAAGATGCACTTGACCATAAGATGCACATAGTTTTTAGAGCAGGAAAACAAGAAAAAAAATATTCTGAATCAAATGTTGTACTAAACTATTTAATAAACTACCGGTATATCAAAATAATATTTCAACCATGTAAAGTAAGCAGCAGTCAACAGTGGCATTAAGAACCATTATCACTGTCATTAACAAATGAAGATAGGCTTTATCCCCTAGTAAGTGGGACAGGCAATGGAAATATATGAGCTTCCCACATTGAGTCACTTAGATCAAAGGACTGTATGGTTCGGCCCTACACAATTATTTTAATAAAGCCAAAAGAAGTGGTACTTTCTTCCTCTTTGTTCATTGCAGAGAGCTCTGGGGGCTTTCATATGAGGGAGGAATGAGGATGAAATCTGAAGTGAGCCGCGTCCCTCCTCCGTGCCACATTCACTTCATAAGACGCATAGACATTTCCCCTTACTTTTTAGTAAGTGCAAAAAATACAGCACATTTCCAACATTAATATCTTTCTTTTAATGAAAACATTCAACACCTTCCCTTCTTCCCCTTCTCTGGTTCCTTTAATTTCCCCACCGTTCCTGCATATTCTTATATATCCATTTAGATCACTTTCTCCCCTTATTCTTCCTTTATTATATATTATACTGTAAAATTTACCTTAATGCTGTGAGCGTTGTTTACATTTATTCACTTGTTTACATTTATTTCCCAAATACTCCACAAAGTTTTTCCACTCCTCTTTACATACTTGGTCTTCTTGCTCTCTTATTTTACTTGTTAGACCTGCTAACTCTGCATAGTCTATCATTTTAAATTGCGAATCCTCCTTTGGCAGCATTTCTTCCAAGAAGATCCCATCATGAGGCGAGATGAGGTTAGCTTCAATAGGCAGCCAACTTTAGGTAGCATTGAGGATGGCAGAACGGGAGACACAGATGTGACCCACTGAACACAATCCATTGGGCAATTCTCCTGTGTGAGTGGCAATGTGTGTGCACTGCTCGAATAATAATGTTAATGAGTAGTTCCCTTTTCATTTAAATAAGACACGTGCAAGAGAAGATAATGTCCCATCATAATTAGCAGGAAGTTTTTTGCCTGAGGCCTCATTGTGTCTTAGGGGTGTGTGGTTTTTCTTTTATGCTATTCGTGTTAGAAAAGGGATTGTTGCTATGTAGGCATTTGTTGGATTCTTTTAAATGCCAAGGAGAGCAACTATGCAGGAGGAAACTGACTGAAATCAGGTAACAGATTATTTTCGCAGACTACAAAGTCCCTCTGGTATATTTAAGGGCATGTTGCAGCATTAATGTTTACGCATAATGTTTTCCAAAGTAATTTATGCTGAACTGCCACTGACTTACTTAACATTTATAGGTCAACCACCTGCAGAAAGGGCATGTAGGTAGATTATTGTTGACTTTATGGTTATGGAAGCTAGCTAATCAGTGAGCATGCTGGGATATATCTTGCTATGCTTGAGTAGCTTTAACACCAGGCCTCTAAGATTTCTGTGGGCACAGGGTAACATGCCCATTTCTCATGACCAAAGCCCCTACTGAGAGAGGAACTGTCATTGGAAAGGGAAATTGTATTACGAAAGATAATAGTTATATAGAGTTCTTCATATGGGCCAAATCCATCATCTTAATCATCCCTTGGCAAACATACAGAATGTTGAACATAAGATGACCCAGTGGATGAGGTGGAAATGAACAAGAAGAATTACCATGCACTCACAAGTATTATACAGATTTCTTCTCTCCTGAGATTTTTTAGTTGAAAATTAATTTATATTATGAACATGAAACTTCTGTTCAAACCAATGTGTAAAAGGGTAGCATTTGTGAAATTTTCTCTGATTTGAGATCAGCGTTTGCTTGTGTGCCTGCAAACATGGTTTTGCCCTTCATACTTTTCCAAATAAATAACACTTAATATTTATGTTGGGGTTAGCCAGCCTTAATAGCAGGCATGTCACACTCACAAGATAAATCCAAGCAATATGCTATTTGAGCCTGCACTATAGCAGTTTGTATCCAACATTTTATGACCCAGGACCCACCTTCAGGTACAAAATGTGCACCAGTTTTAATTTTTTTTTAAAAAAAGCAAATAAGCATATATGCACTTCTCTATTTGTTTGTCTATCTTTCACATGGTATTTGTACACTGCAAATTTTAGAGATGTAGATGAGAGGGAGAGCTTTAGAAAGCTCTAACACAGAATAATTAGCATCATCTTCCTCTAATATTCCCAGAGGTGGTAAACCATAACAGCCAAACCCTTACAGAAAAAGCATAAATATGTAGTGTAAACATCCTCTTAGTTTTTCTTTCCACAGCCCTCTCCTATTTTTCTACTTAAGAACAACAACACGTACATTTTGTGGTGCCTCTAGTCTGACCAATCTTAAATCAGGCTACACTCCATATATATGTCCTGACCTACCCATTTGAAACTAGTTCACTGACGTATTTGGGTGGTCTCTCTTACTTTTGGATTAGTTTTGCATTGAGCTAGCAGGCAGGGAGCTGCAAATTCACACAAATGAGTGAATGATTTCATTTAATACATTCAAATCACCTCAGCCAACAAGTATTTTCATGAGCACATTTTAAAAGATATATATGATAAAAAGGAAGTGAGTCATCATTCAGCCCCCATTAGAGGATTTGTAGTGCCTCATTATCCTGCATTTGCATGGAGGAGTATGTAATCAAAAAGAGAAGGCATTGGACTGAGAAGTGAGGAACACTGAGCAGAGAAAAGTGATGGTTTAAAACAGCAGGAAAAGTCCTTCATACAGTGCATTTCACTCCTGGTACCATGTGTTTTCCTCAACAAAGTTCCAGTTTAAGTATCATAATTTTGAACAGGTATTTTATTAATAAGCAAAACACTCATATATGTGCAACATCCATCAACTGAACTTAATCTTATCTCACTGAACAAGCTAACTGACAGGCTTGTTCTCAAGCATCTATTCGTCTTGCAGATAAAGTAAATTGCATCATCCTGGAGGGTGGGTGTGCAAAGGGGGCTGCAAAATAAAGGAGAAGAGGAGCCATATGAAAAGAGTGCTTGATTAGTTTCAGTGTGTGGGAGGAGGAAGATGCTGTAGGTTACCATGGGGGTGGTTTCTGTGCAAGGAGGGGATTGCACAAAAAGCAGAGTTGAAGAGCCATGGACAATGGGGGTGAAGGTGCAAACGGAGCTACAGAACAGAAGAGAGAAGTGGCTTCAGCAATGCAGCTGTGAAGAGAGAAAATGAGCTTCGTAGTTGCATGGGGTGGGAAGGGGAAAGTCTAGGGCTTTAATGCAAGTGCGGGGGTGTTGGTGTTGGCAAACGGAGTGAGGAACCTACAAAGGCAACACCACTAATAGCCATGTAAGACCTCCTGCTACAGTCCAGGAGTGCTCCATTTCCAACCTACCTAGGCTGTTTGTGGCAGCTATTATACAGGTTGGCAACCCATGGTTTATAGAAGGCTTTTCTCAAGTAGTCAGCAGGGCTTACACACATTATCTCATTAATCCCTATGGCACTCACTAATTGTAGTATTGCTACTGCCATATTATAGATGTAAGACTGAGGCTTAGACATGATGGTTTGCCAAAAGTCATCTACTGACTGCATGGCTAAAGTGGTATCTGAAGTGGAAACATCTCAGCTCCTATCCACTATGTGACCCAGCGCTAATAGTCAGAAAACTTATTTTTCATTCTGTTACATTATTTGGGCTGATTTGATTTCATGTCAAATACAGAGAAAGTGTGACAATCTTTGTGCTCTATTGGATTTCCCCCACCCCAAATACAGGCCAATTCTGGATTGTATCTCTAGCCACTGTGTGCTGAGTACCATATTCTTAAAAGTATTTGTAAACGTTAAACAAACTTTCATTGTTCTCTAAAAGAGATGGTTTCCTTGAGAGATTTTCTTATAGGGTAACATTTTAGGCCCTTTATTTTGCAGTATAGATTTTTCTTCTTCTTTCCATAGAAGTTGTAATAAGAAAGTCTTTGATGAAAATTTTCCTTATCAGTCCCACATTCCATTGCTGATTAGTATCTCTTAAAAGGATTGCCTTGTCAACACAAATACTGGCGAAGAAATTGTTGAGTAGGAATGGAGTGGGCAATGTGTAGCTTTTCTTCGGAATGTCTTTGGGGGGGGGTCATTACTAGTTCTGTACCTGATAGGTTTTGCTTGTAACAAAAATGTAATTTTGATGCTTTGTGCCTGGTAGATTTCCATTCCACATCCCAATACTAAGACCCCGAGACTTTAATGGAGGAGGGACACATCAAAGGTGGAAAGTGATACCTCATAGGTTGAGAACAGAGGATTGCTGTGCCTGTTGACACAAGTGCAACCTAAGAACCAGAGGGGAAGAGCTTGGGGCAAAAGACTGTTCAGTCAAGCAGAAAATAGCTTGCCCATGTTTCTCACCCCTCATGCTGAGATGTTCTGCCTTTTCCAAAGGGATCCCAAACTAAAACACTGGTGCCAAACTGGGGAATGTCAGCTACAGTAGACTGGCAAGACTATTGGAACCACCAGATATGGTCCATTGCTTTAATGGAAAAATCAACAAAATACACCCAAACCCATTAGAACTCGAAAATGAAGGGCAACTTTTCTAAAGATTGGCACCTGTTTGTTTATTACATTAAAGTAAAGGAATATGATTGACAGACATCTTCTTATGGATTCCTAATTGTCTGAAATTGTGATGCTGTTTTTGGAATACTCCTCTCCCCTAGTATCCTTCCTTCTTTTTATTTTATTTTGTTGCTTTGATCTTTCTCTTTCTCCTTCTTTATTGTTTTGATTGTGTGTTAGCCAGTGAAGACAATACTGAATTAAAAGGACCAAGGATCTGCCTTAGTATAAGGCAACTTCCTCTCTACCAAGGTTAGGGATTGAGGTTTGGGCCAAAGATCTCAAATTATACAGAAACATGTTGGAACAGAACATCCATGGAGATTCTCCATTTGAAAATTTAATCACTGCATTAGTCTTGTGAGTGGTTGATGCAAAAAATTGGTTGTTTTGTTTCTCTAATAATCTGTGGGTTAGCAACTCTGCCTTCTATGAGCAGAGCTGCTGTTTAGACTTGTTCCCTTCCATTCCTCCTGATAAGAGTGACTTTCCCCGCCCATCTTACCATCCAGGCAGCCATAGGTAACAAATGGGTCTCCCCCCAAAAAAAACCAACAACCCGCCAACTGGTAATCGTGTGTGTGTGTTGAGTGTTGTTGTTGGTGCATCAGGCCCTTGGACTAAGTGTTGCTCAGGACTCCCTCAAACCCAGCAGCTCTGGTTTTCATAAGCCAGGCTCCTGGGCATTGAGCTTATTGCAGGAGTGTGCATGATGGACACATGAAGAAAAGGCAGTCATGCTAATGCCTGCAGTAGTAGCACTGTATGAAAATGGAAAATACGTAAGCATCTCTGCCAGAGAGCTGCAACTAGAAGCAAACAAAGACAACCTGAAATTAAGCATTCTATTTTTTAAAAATGTTCAAATAGTTAAAGTATCCTGAAAGCTCAGGGCATGTTTAACAAGCATGTTGGTGGTGATAAATGACAAGTATGCTTAATTGCAAAAAGAAATTACAACAAGTCAAAATTAGAAAATGTAACATGAGAAAATGGGGTGTGTGTGTGTGTGGAGAAACAATCCGCTGATGATGTCTTGATCACTGTACATTCAATCACAAGATATCTTTACTTATAACTTAGTCCAAAGGTTTTCAAACTTTTAGGGTCCATGGCTCCCTTGACCAGCTACATTCTGTGGCACCCCTGTGGGGCTCAGGAGCCCATTTATGTCACCCCTTGCCTGCAGAGCCAGCAGCCTCTCACCCCTTTTCAAACACCCTTCCTTGGGGAGTGTTCCCTCAGCCTCCTCACTTCTCCCCTCTCCTTAGGAGTCCTCTGGGCAGTTGCAACTGCCGCCCCTGGTCTCTGTGCTGCCCCCCGCCTCAAAGTGAGGTGCCTCCTCACACTGCCCCACAGGGACTTGGCCAGCCCCAGAGGCACCATTTTCCTGAGGAGCTTATAACCAGGGCTTCTACAACAAACAGCTTTGCAAGCCTTTGGGAGTCAGAGAAGGGAGCGGGCATCAAAGGAGGGAAGGAAGGAAAAGGGACAGAGGCCAGTGTTGCCCACGACACCCCTGACCATCATTCAAGGCACCCCAGGCTGCCACAACACACTGGTTGAAAACCACTGACTGAGTCTGTTGCAGAGAAGTATTGAACTAGGTGATCCTCAGGGTCCCTTGCAACTCTACAATTCTATGTTTCTATGAAGTGTCTTTATCTTTATACATAATTCATTTTTAAAATTTGTATGCCACTTCCCCACAAAGTATAAAGTTAACAGTAGAAACATAACTTTCAAAAAGACTGTACCTAATAGGAAAATAATTAAGCCTTACACTCATGTTACACAGCAATCTTATTTTTCATACATACTTGTACACACTCCTTTTGTGTTATGTCCAAGGGGAAAAATGAGACACACACAGAGAGAGGTGTGTGTTAAAATAGTCCTTGGCTCATACTAATCTATATTTTTAAAATGTTATTTCTGAGGGAGTGATTTATTTACAATGACAGCTTGTTACTTATGGTTGCTGCTGCCAGCTTCTGAAGTAATCTGATAACGTCAAATTGTGAAGGGAAGCAATAGGCTTTGCCTTGACTGACTTGCTATAAATCATGTACATGGCTGGTATATGTGTGTATATGAGGATGCGCAGGCTGATACTGATAGAAATACAAATCAAACACAACATATGGCAACCCAGTATAAAATCAGAATTCTAGATTTCAACCTATTGGATTTATATTTCTGAATGAAATGAAATGGCCATCCTTGGTTTTATATCAAAACTTCAGTTCTAGGGACAATCTATTAACTTGAAGACCAACATGTAGAAGAGGAAGTAAACAAAGAGCTGAATGCAGAATGACAAGACAAGTTTTGAACTTGGAGTGGGAAAGAACCCCATAAGGATAATGGGCAAAGTTCCTCACCAACCGTCAAAAATTTCTGAACTTGCCAGAAGCATGTTCAGGGTCTCCAGTGTAATATCCTGTGAAGCTACAGGGAACCAGGCAGAGGGCCTTCTCAGCAGTGGCGCCCTCCCTGTGAAACGTTCTCCCATCAGATGTCAAGGAGATAAATTATACAATTTTTAGAAGACACCTGAAGGCAGCCCTGTATTGGGAAGTTTTTAATGCTTGACGTTTTATTATGTTTTTATGTGTGTTGAAAGCCGCCCAGAGTGGCTGGAGCAATCCAGACAGATGGGCAGTGTAGAAATAATAAAATAACCACCACCACCAACCACATCATTTCTTGTTCCAACTATTGGAGGTATAGCACTTCTTTTTGTCATGTCTAAGATAGGCTTCATTTTAAGATGACACCAAGAAAAATGGGACCCCCCCCCAAGCAACTGGAAACAAAAGCAAAAAACAATTGGGTAGGCAAGAAAAAAATGTTTATTGATCCAACACAGTGGTTGGAGGTGGAACATCTGAATTTTGAATTACCTTCTCTATATTTCCATGTTGTTAATGGGGGATACAAAGATGCAACATAGCCAACCAGATTTGTCTGTGCAGTTATATTACTGACTACAAGTAAAGGTAAAATAAGTCAATAGGTGAGCATTTTTGCAAGGAGTGCTGAAAAACCATTTCAAAAGTAGCATTAGCTCTGCATATTTTTGTGAGTTAAGGCATTAAGGCATTTATTTATCAGCACAAATATGAATCCCTGAAATATAATTTTAAACAAAAACAAATCCTAATTAAAGTATAAAACACTGTTGGCCTTTGCACAGCTAGTTAAGAGATGTGTGAAAACTCTTGCCATTTGCAGCTCTAGTGAAAGCAGCAGGCAAGACCATAAGCTTTTAATTTATATTGTCCTTTGGACATTTTTCCGAAACTATTTACCCATTACCTCTTAGGTCAGTGGCCTAATAATGCAACAAAGCACTTTTTGAAATTGCAGATAATTTTCAGTGCTCAGATCTCTGTGTAGTATTGATGGGGGAGGGAGGCTGATTAGGATCTTGGGAATTGTGCTTGATGGGAACAATCTGGAAGGAGTGAAAAATTATTAAACACACACAGCGGGAGTTGTAGGGTTTACCATTGGCGTGCAGTGCTATTAATTCTCATTGCATCATGCAGCAGCTTGATTGCACACTGTGAATGCTGTTTATTGGAGAAGGGGTACAATTTTGCTTCAGTTTGTTGTAATGTAATACTAAATGCTAATTAGACCTCTAAAAATAATTAGACCCTCTTGCTACACTTCGAAATAGAGGCAGCCAATTCAGCTGATAGAAACAAAGGCTTTTAAAGCTGAGGCAGACACACTTCTATAGCAGCAGTGCCAACCACATTAAGACTGGGGACTTCTTAAAACCATGTTAATTACAGGATTATAAACAAATGTATTCTGGTAAGGCATACTGTTGTGCAGTGTTGAATAATAGCTAGTCATTGATTCTTGGAGAGCAGAGACATTAATGGTCAGTTGAATGTTCCAAGCGTCTTGAATCCACCTGTAGAGGGCTTGAATTGATTATTACCCCAATAGCCCAGTCTAAGTCAAGTATGTGCAGCAAGGAAGCTGCAGGGGGGGGGGAGTTTTGATGAGATGTGGTTTTAAATATTGGGTTGCTTCACTGATGCTGCTTTGTAACTAGCACTTCCTGCCTCCGGGCTGGTTGTGGTTTCATTTCAGTCCAGTTTTACACTGGTCAAGAAACAATTGAAATGTATGTATTTTCAGTGCTCCTTCTTCCCATGGAAAACTATTCCGAGTATTCGAAGCTTCTGAAATGTGTCTCATCCATACCTGTAGAGTGCTTGGGATGATTTGCATCCAGTGGAAAAGCAATTCAGTGGCCATCCATCCTGCAGTCATCCTGGCAACTATTTCTGGCCCCTGAGCAGCTTGGCGGAAGAGAGTCTGGCCTTTGGTGAGCATTCCTTCTATCAGGAAATGACAGGCAGTCCCTGAGGCTCCTACATTAAGACACCCTCCCTGGCATTGGAGGGGCCATGAAACCAGGGGTTTGCCCACCTTGGAATCCCTATACACATGTGGTGTGCAACAGTGTTAGAAGAGAATGTCTCATGTGCAGCACAGTGGAACAGAACTTACATGTCGTAGTGAATTCTTGCACTGACATGAGGATATGAGGCAGGATCATAGCTTTGTTCAAGACCCTTTAAACAGGAGAATTAGTGGCAGAACTGTGTGGGAAAACTCTAATATTTGGAGCTTTGCTGCCAGTCTGAGTAGATGATAATGAACTAGTCAGTGGTCTTAGGGCAGCTTCATAGGTACCATCTTTCACATACCATTAGGATTGCAATTCACTGATTTGAAGCAGGCTGGGCAGGTAGCATGGCTTAACATAATACACATACAGTCTATTAAATAAAGTTCAGCTTAGGGGAATGCTTGCCTAAGCAGGTATGTCTTCAGGAGCTGCCAGTAGGGTCTGTTGTATTTCAGCTGGGGGATCTGGGTCAAAGCTCTTAAAGGTTTTGTGGTGCAAAGCATTTTACTAAAAATTGTACAATCAAGTTTCAGTGTAAAATCTTTAAAAAAAAAACAAAGTCGAAAGGACCTTACTCTAGCTATTTATTTCCAGCTTTGTTAGCCATTCACTCCCCACTTCTTATTCAGTTTATTATAAACCCAATTTCTACCCCATTGTAATCCCAAATACCGTATTTTTCCATGTATAAGACTAGTTTTTGTAACCAAAGAGGTGGTTTGAAATTGGAGTTCGTCTTATACACGGGTAGTGCTGAGGGGTGTTTTGTTAATTTGGAGTCCCCAAATACATGGGGGCGTCTTATACATGGAAAGATACGGTACCTCCCCTCCCCATAACTCTGCCTGCAACCCCTGTAGTGTTCCCTGCTACCTTCTTTCTACTCAGCTTAGGGTTCGTCCACACTTCCACTTATTCCATGCTTTCTAGGCACAGGTCTGAGCAATTTTGCCTTTACTCTTTCACTCCCCGCCCCCGAAAACCTGTTCCACGGGGGGGGGGGGGGGGGGTCGGAACAAGTGTTGTAAACCAGATGGCCATTTATTCTGATTCAGTACTATACTTTAAATGGCCCATTAGCAGCAGCAATACCAGCGTCAGCAACAAGGAGGCCTTCCTTTCTTCCCTCCCTTCCTAGTTCCTGTTGGAATGGTGTTGCAGCAGGGAGCAAAGGATCAAGTTCCTTTCCGGAAAAGCACAAAGAAGCTTGCACACCCCTCAGTGGCGTAGCGTGGGTTGTCAGCACCCGGGGCAAGGCAAGTAATTTTCGACCCCTAACCCGTGGATTTGCGCCCCCTAACCCCCAGATGTTGCGCCCGGTGCGGCCGGCCCCCCCTGCACCCCCCACGCTACGCCACTGACACCCCTAGATATGATGTGCTCATATTTTTGAGGCATCCATGCAAAATGTGCAGCTTTTAACAGATTTTCACATAAGCAGCAGCCCTGGGAACACTGCATCCCCACTGCAGCCCAGCCCTGTTGCCCAGCACGGTGCTAATCGGTGCAGTGGGCACCTTGGAAAGGAAAGAGGGAGTTGAGGGGAACGCTTTCGACTCTCTGCTGTTGTTCCTCACACTACTGTGCAGCACTGCTGCACATACCATCTGGGTAAAGGTAAGGCAGAAGGAACTGGTTTTATTTTTGTTTCTTTTTTTAAGGAGAAATCCGATTACTCACAAAACAGGGGCTGATTTTGAAGATGCTGGCCCATCCTTAGCGGTCACTGGAAAACAATAATTTATCATTTTATTTCAGTTTGTGTATGTGTGCGCACTCCTCAAGTTTTTTAAAGCCAATATAGAATTAAAGTGTTGCAATTATCTACTAAGTATCATGGTATTTTATAGCAAAGTAGTCTATATGTCAAGAATACTTAGCTTCACAACATAGGAGCCAGCTCCTAGGGGCCAAGGTCCCATTGCTCCCCCCCAAAGAAAATATTTGAGGGGGCTGCCCCCCAAAGTTGATGGGCATTGTCCTTCAAATGGGGTATATGTGTGTATGACGTCATATGATCAATTATGCAGGGCAGAGCTTACCAGGGACACCCCCCCCCAACATTTTATTCAAGTTGGCAGCCCCTGCCGCACAGCAAATGGTTGGCACAAGAATCGTATTGTTTATTCATCCTGGACAGTCCCCCAAGTCCTTAAAGACAATCTACCTTGGGCAAACCTAGAAATGTTAGTAATCATCAAGTTTTGAAGGCAAACTTACACCATGTGCTGCACAGCAGCAGGTATGCAAAAACTGGAATGATATGCAGATTCATGTCTTGGAGTGTAAAGATAGGCCAGTGGTTTGAATGAAGACAGCTTAATGTCACATAAACACACACAGGTGGGGAGACCCACAAAAACACACACTGTTGTAGTATCACACTTGTCTGAATGGCCTATTGCCCTCTTAAGGTATATTTCAGAACCCCAAAATGTAAATACTGTAATAAACAGTTACATTTTTCTCTGCACACATTTGACTTCTGCTCTGATAAGGTGTTTGAACTTCTTATTCTTCTCTAAACACTGCATTTCCTTTGTGTTCTGGGGATGGGAGTGTTTGAGAGGCAACAAGAGGTCAATCCAATATGGCTGGCATGTTATATATATCTGGTTTTAGTGCATCATATGTACCAGAAAGCAACTGCTTTGACAAACTGCTGCTGTGTGACCCTGGTAGTCTTGGGTCAGAATGAGAGAAATTGGTGTTGTACTAAGATGTATGTTAATACATATATTATTTATATAGGCATTAGTGAACACTGTGGTTGTCCCAGCACAAACCAAAGCCTTGGTTTGTGTCCTTGGGGCTTTTAGGAGCTCAGTTTATCATATGTTGTGCCCCCCTTTTTCTCTTTTTTGCTTATGAATAATTAAAAACTTAAATTACTTGCCATGTACAAAATTCATATGCCGGGGAAAATAGCTACATGAAAATTAATTTTCTGTTCTGTGAGACTGACGGGAAATCAATTAATCTTGATGTATTATTTTATGCAGAACAGGGTGCAGGAACCAGCCGAGAGAATGGCTACAGCTGTTCTTGTTGGTCGGGCCATATATTATAGTTGGCGGGTTTGACAGCTTCTGAAGGAAATGGCTGAAGGGTATCAGGCAGGTGAATCAACTGTAAAAATTTATTGGAGAATACAAACTGTTTCTAAGGGACTGATATAAAACTCACACTTGAGAACTGAAGTATTGAATGTTTGTGTGACTGGAGCAGCTTGTTGTCAATATTTATAGCTTTTCTCTTTGTTACATGTCCTATTTGTTTGATTAACTATTCGGATGTTCGTGTCTTGTTGATAATTTATGTATTGTGCCTTCTGTAGCGTTTTTTTGATACATAAAGATTTACCACTACACAAATAAAGCAGTTTTCATAGAGTGCAATATGCTAAACAAAGTGGCAGAGGTGTTTATGGCACATTTTTGAGTTTTATAACTCACTAGGTAGATCGGTGACTTTTGTTTACCGTTACTGTTCTTATTTTGAAACACATCTTGGCATACTAAAGGCAGGGAGGTAAGTGAGCCTCCTTTTTTAAAAAAACACACACACACAAACGAGTGCAGATAATGATCAATATATGTGTATATATAATTTATGGTGAATTGCTTAATAGATTCTGTTGGGTTTTTTTGAAAGAAAGAAAAAACCTGCATGCAGTTCCATACATAATGCATATATTATTTCTAAATAAAATAGAATAAATCCATAGTTTTCAAACACTGGCTTACAGATCTTTGTATTCTCCAAGGTTTATATGCTGATGCTCTACATAAATGATACAAGTGAAATAATTATAATATCTCAGGAATGCGAGTCTGGGTAGCTTAGGAATGTGCATTTAGACGAAAGCTAATGTGTCACACACACACTATATATATTTAAAGCACTCTTATACCAATTAATACCAATAGAGGGACGCGGGTGGCGCTGTGGTCTACACCACTGAGCCTCTTGGGCTTGCTGATTAGAAGGTCGGCGGTTCGAATCCCCGCAATGGGATGAGCTCCCGTTGCTCGGTCCCAGCTCCTGCCAACCTAGCAGTTCAAAAGCACACCAAAAAGTGTAGGTAGATAAATAGGTACTGCTCTGGCAGGAAGGTAAACGGTGTTTCCGTGCGCTTCTCTGGTCACGGTGTTCCATTGTGCCAGAAGCAGCTTAGTCATGCTGGCCACATAACCTGGAAAAACTGTCTTCAGACAAACACCAGCTCCCTTGGCCTGTAAAGCAAAATGAGCGCCGCAATCCCAGAGTCGTCTGCGACTGGACTTAACTGTCAGGGGTCCTTTACCTTTACCTTTATACCAATTTAACAGTCATGGCTCTCCCCCCAAAAATCATGAGTTACATTCCCAGTGTCCTTAACAAATATAGTTCCTAGGAGCCCCATCATGTGATTAATTATGTGGGGCAGGTCTTACTCCCCCCTCCAATATTAAATTCAAGTTGGCACCCCTACATTGTAAGTAGGAAAGGTTGGAGATGAATATGTTGATCTGTTAGAGGCCATTAGAACTGCAGCGGATGGCAGGAGGTTATGACTATGCACCAGAATCAAATCATGCCACTTGGACAGCCTCATGAAAGTCTTTCCCTTTAAGCCTGAAAATGAACATGCTTTCATACTAGCTTGGCATCACCTAGTTTAAAGGCGAACCACGGCAAACATGAAAATCTAGTCCACAGCAAAAGGTATTTCCAAAAAAGTATATTTCAAGCTTAAAGCGCCTGGATAATAATTTCAAGTATTTGTTGAATGCTTGGCTGTTATTGAAATATTCTGCACAATCTGTATTTTTAATACCTTTAAAATACAATATATAGAAAGCTAAGAAAAATAAAACCTATGAGTTTGTGTATAAAAGTGCTTCTGCATATTTTGTTTCCTATAATTTCACATAGAAAGCTCTTTGTGATGCAGATATTTTAGAGAAAATGGTAAGAGTGCAATTATCCTCTGTTTTATATCATGGAATCGATATGACAATTGTTACAAGGTTGGAAACTTGTATTGTGCAATGCAGTGGGGCTTCAGCTCCCTTTCCTCCCCCTTATAGCCTTCCTCGCAATGTGCCCCAAAAATCTGCTCTGGAGGATTTCCTAAGCACCTGAAGCAGATATTATTGTGGGTGGTAGGAGGAGCGAAAGGTGAAGTTCCATTGCACAAATACGAATCTGTTCCATTTATGGATCAACAATGTTGGATCAGTGTTATAAACTGAGATATGAATGCTAGGAGCTAAATGGCATCTTAAACCTAGATTATGGGCACTGCAACAGAGTGTCTAGGCACACTTTTTCATAACAAGAATACAAAGCTGTGAATGAATGAACTGCAGCTAAAATCTTATGTTCATTTTTCACATGGTCTAGTCCTCATCTGAAGACTGCAAAAAAACAAAGCCATACTTCCCTTGCCCACTCCTGATATTCTTAAGAGGGTTCCTTCTCCAGTCTTCAGAGAGTGGCTGGAAGTGGGGAGGCAGAAAAAGGTCCTCCTTTCCTTCCAGCAGTGGCAGTTTTAACCTGAAATCTTTGGCACAGTACTTCACCCAGAGCTCAGAAACTGCTCACATTAATGAAATTTCCCTGTTGCAAAATGCGCCTGGAACAATGGGAGTTCTGAACATTTTGTTGGATACAATCATAAGTGTTCTTCCTCTGTAAGAAAACCCATAAACAAACCCAAAGTTAAAACAAAATCTATTAATAAAAGCTGGCCAATGCAGCCTTCCAAAAAATAAGTGTTGACTGGTCCAACATTCACAGATGTTAAGCATTTTGTGATGTTATTTGGAGCTGTTTGAACCACATTAAAGTACAGTCACTAGAGGGCTGAAACAGTTGGGCAGTATCATAAAGCATATACCAGGAATTTTGAGAAATTAGGTGGTGGTGGTGTGGGTGTGTCAGTTAGGAGAATTCCACATTTTTTCATATGTTTTGGGCGCACAACTACATAAATTGTTTAGGCACTATAATGTAAAATGTGCCAGATACACAAGCTTGTAATTGCTACATGAGTTTGGCAGGTATATGCAATTTAAGAATATGTCAAATATGACAAATTATTGTTGAACTAAACTACAACCTTAATAAGATCACATCTGTTCATTCTATGCAGTGAACCGGATGCTGATTTAAAGTGTGTACTTACTGGTATTGCGTTGTTGTTTTAAATATTTAGCAGGCTCTTAGCTGCAAGTAAAAGAAAGGTGCTTGAGTACAAAACCTGTTTTGCAGTTATATATTTGCCTTTTGTAGTTCTTATTCATTCTATTGGATGTTATGAGCATCATGTTATTTTTTCTCATGTGCATATATGCAGATTTCATACAGGTATGGTAAGCATGCCTTACAATTATCAATGGAAAATCTTCATAAAAGTTGGCTTTTGTGATGATTACACAGCATACCTAGAGAATGGTAGATGCCAAAATGAAAGAATCACACACACTGTTCAAATGCATACCTGAGCAACAATTAACTCATTACATGTCAGAAAACATAGACTTGCTACTGATTTCACACTCAGTACGAAGCTGCAGAAAATTCTGGCTCTCGGGTATACATGTATTATGTGGTTTTTCTTCTAAAAACGTGTGTCTCATTCACACATTATATTTATATTTGTAAAACTTAAAACTGTAATTTGAGAAATACAAAATGGTCCTTTGTAGGGATGGTATGGTTTAAGAACATCTGGAGGTAAGGTAAAGGTGAATGACCCCTGGACGGTTAAGTGCAGTCAAAGGCGACTGTGGGGTGCGGCGCTCATCTCTCTTCAGGCCGAGGAAGCCTGCATTTGTCCACAGACAGCTTTCCAGGTCATGTGGTCACATGACTAAACTGCTTCTGGTGCAACGGAATGCTGAGATGAAAGCCAGAGTACACGGAAACACCATTTACCTTTCCGCAGAAGCGGTACCTATTTATCTACGTGCACTGGTATGCTTTCAGACTGCTAGGTTGGCAGAAGCTGGGACAGAGCAACGGGAGCTCACCCCGTTTCGTGGATTCGAATTGCCGACCTTTCGATCAGCAAGCCCAAGAGGCTCAGTGGTTTAGACCACAGTGCACCTGCGTCTCTCTACATCTGGAGGACCGCAGGTTAGCCGCTCCTGCTTTAAGGTGTGAAGGTAGACTTCCTATGAGCAGCTGGGTAAGGAAGGCCCAAATTCCCCAAGCTTGCCTTTGTAATAGGCTGCTCTGAGGGTAATTATTGACTGTATGACCTACATTTTGTGGTTCAGCTTTCCAATTCTTGACAGAATACAACCAAACCGAGGAGCATTACAGTTCTATGTACCTGGTTGCCTGATGATGTCACTGAGAGCAACACATATAAATAAGTGAAAAACTGGAAGTCTTTTTATAGCTCAGCTTAGCAAGTCTTTCCCCTTAAAGAACATTGCCTGTGTGTGTGTGTGTGTGTGTGTGTGTGTGTGTAGCACATGGTTCCATTAACAATATTAATGTTATTAAAAACACAGAAAGAGCCTTGCTTCATCAGGTCAAAGGCCCATCTAGTCCAGCTTCTTATTCTCATAGTAGTAACCCGTGGGAAGCCTGAAACCAGGACTTGAGTGCGCCAACAAATGCCCTGCTAGTGATTCCCAGCAACTGGTTTTCAGAAGCATTAATGCCTCCGACAATGGAGGTAGAATCTGTCCATCATGAATAATAGCTATTGGTAGCCTTATCCTCAATAGATTTGTCTAAGCCTCTTTTAAAGCCACCCAAATTGGTGGCTATCACTGTTTGGTGTGGAAGTGTCTTGCAAACTTTAATTATGCACTGAGTGAAGCAGTACTTCATTTTATCTCTCCTGAATCTTCCAAGATTCAGCTTTATTGGATTTCCTCAAGTTCCTCAACTTCTTCCTATCTACTTTCTCCACATCTCTACCATGTCCCTCCTTACTTGCCTTAAAGAAGTCCCACATCTTGCAACTTTTCCTCAAAGGAAAGTTGCTTCAACCTCTTGATAATTTTGGTTGCCCTGTTCTGAACATTTTTAAGCTTGGTAATATCCTTTTTGAGGTTAGGTGATCAGAAATATGCACGGTAAATGTTACCTAATTTGGGGTGCCTCCGTTGTGTAAGCACTGCATACAATCTACTACCAATCTAGTTGAACTTCGGCCCATTGAAATCCATGATTTAAGCACACCTGACTCTGTTGGATGGAAGGGAAGGGAACGTGGACATTGTTTTAAATCCACCACCCCAGCATAAGACAGAGTATGCATTTCTCAGGGGCCTTGTATCTTGTAAGTATATGCCCTTCCTACTTTATTATGCAATTTAATTTTTCATGTCTTTCATTTATTAGCAGTAAAATGGTCTCTGGAAAAAAATAATTAGATTAAGAGACTAAAATAAGTGCAAAGTGTAAAAATGACAGTAAAATAAAATAGACTCCCTATTTGCTAAAGTAAAATACAATCAGATATTTAATTATGGTGATATTCACATAAATGGTCCTTTTTTCTTACAGTAGCGTGGCTCCAATTTTGAATATTGTCTACACAGTAATGCTCTTCTGTAACAGCTTTCAAGTTGCAAATATTGTTTATTAGTACCAGAAATAGTAGTGAGATAATTTCTTTGCTCCTTATTTTTGTGATCTTTGCATGGTATAGATGGACAATTTTCATTGCTATTAGCAGTTAGATACACTATAAATTTCCTGCTGTTTTCATGTCCTGGAACTGCTGAGTTCAAATGTGAAAAACCTGAAATGAATTTAGCAATCTGAAAAATCAAAGCTATGATTTGATCATCTCTTGCTTCCTGTTTATATATATTTTTGCCACCCTTCTAAATGTATATATGCCACTGTTAGGATTCTTAAAATATCCATAATTAATACTGAAATCCTTAGATATGTGAACAACTTTTTGATTATTTTTGATTAAGAGGTTTTAATTCCTGTCATAGTTCTACACCAGACCAAACTTGGTTATGTAACTTTACAAAGAGTATCTGCTGATGGCGCAAGCAGCTATTAGCCATATGCTGGAACTATTATTGGTTTATTTCTTAGTGGCCTCTTGGGTTAATAAAAGCTTGAAGAACTGTGCTGCAATATTTTGAAGCTCTCCATGAGTCATTCACCATATTTATGAATTTCTGCAAAGACTTAATTTAAGTCAAGCCTAGCGAAGAGCATACAAAATGTAGTGTTAGTTCCTTTACATTGGCCAAAGTTGAGCAATTTGTAACGAATGGAGGCTTAAGTAATGAATTATGCCAAAATTTCGCAGTGAAATTAAATGTGTTTTCCTTTCCAAGTTCTGTGTAGAAATTTTATTCTTATTTTTATTGAATTTATATATACTGCCCTATACCCAGAGGTCTCAGGGCGGTTCACAGAATAAAATCAATATATAAAACCTCAAAATATATAATCAAAATAAAAACAACAACGCAATAACCCCCTCCTAATAAATCACCACAGCTATTAAATATTGTTTTCAGATAATGTTTGTTTGAGAACAAGATATGTAGTTTGACTACAGTGGAAACCATTTCTCTTTTAGTATTTCATATATGTATATTTGTTATGGTTGTCAGTCAATGCCAGGCAAGTAGACATCTCCCACTCTCCTCCCCTCTGTAGCCTTCCTCCCTCCCTCCCTCGCATTCCCAAAAAGTACTCCAGAGAGCTGCAGAACCTTCTAGAGCAGTGTGTGTGTGTGTGTGTGTGTGTGTGTGTGTGTGTGTGTGTGTAGGAGAAGTCAATAATAATAATAATAATAATAATAATAATAAATTTTATTTATAAAACCCCCCCTCCCGAGGCCAAAGCCAGGCTCAGGGCGGCTAACAACAATAAAACAGTACAAAAGTACAACACAAACAACACTCTAAAATCATTCATTATAAAGTTAATTCAAATCAAGCCACTGGCAACCATTGGGCCAGAGCTCCGCAAAGATTGCCGAGGGAAGGAGTCAGGCTGTGCCCTGGCCAAAGGCCTGGTGGAACAGCTCTGTCTTGCAGGCCCTGCGGAAAGATGTCAAGTCCCGCAGGGCCCTAGTCTCTTGTGACAGAGTGTTCCACCAGATCGGAGCCACAGCCGAAAAAGCCCTGGCTCTAGCACCTCTCTGTGGCCTGGGACCTTCAAGATGTTTTTATTTGAAGACCGCAAGTTTCTCTGTGGGACATACCAGGAGAGACGGTCCCATATGTACGAGGGTCCTAGGCCGTATAGGGCTTTAAAGGTTAAAACCAGCACCTTAAACCTGATCCTGTACTCCACCGGGAGCCAGTGCAGCTGGTATAGCACCGGGTGAATGTGATCTTCCAGCAAAGACCCCGTAAGGAGTCTCGCTGCAGCATTCTGCACCCGCTGGAGTTTCTGGGTCAGTCTCAAGAGCAGCCCCATGTAGAGTGAGTTACAATAATCCAGTCTGGAGGTGACCGTCGCGTGGATCACAGTGGCTAGGTTAGGGCGAGAGAGGTAAGAAGCCAACTGCTTAGCTTGGCGGACATGGAAAAATGCCGCCTTTGTTATAGCTGCAATCTGCGCCTCCATGGAAAGGGAGGTGTCGAAGATTACACCCAAACTCTTAACGGACGGTGCTGGCACTAATTGCGCCCCCGCAAGAGATGGGAGTTGCCCCCCCAATCCCATATCATCCCGTCCCAGCCACAGGACCTCTGTCTTCGAAGGAGTTGGCTTCAACCGGCTCCCACGTAACCATCCAGCCACATCCCATTACATAAGCAATCTGGTTGACATTGGATGTCACCTTATGTATTTTCACCTATTCAGGGTTTTTTTTTGCTGAGTAATAATAGTATCAGCAAATAATGTTGTATCAGCCAGTAGAGCCATGAGACTCTTAATCTCAGGGTCGTGGGCTTGAGCAGTTGGTTGGACTAGATGACCTTCATGGTCCCTTCCAACTCTACAATTCTACGATTCTAAGTGCTTGAATGAAAATGTTAGTGTAGCATAGATGGAGATCTAGCACTTTACAATACCCTCATATTTTGTTCTCTGTTTTCAAACATTTTAAATGAAGATTAGTTTCTTAAATTCACTCCAACACTACATGCCATCAAATCTCATCTCCAGTCACTTAGATCTCTAATTAACTTATACTCTATAGGCCCATTTCTTCAGCTTACATTTCTTTCAAGTCCCTCTAATGTGCTGAGTTACACTGGAAAAAAAACAATAAGATTTAGGGGAAGAATTAATTTAAGAAAGTCAGGAACAGATAAGGGAAAATGAGAAAAAGCAGCTTAGTATTTTGTCTTGTAAATGGCCTTGCTCCGTTAGACTAAAGAATCCATTTATTCAAGAAGGGGAGGGGTTGTTAATGAAATAGATGATGAACACAGCTATTACAGTAATGAATTTTAGCACTCACTTTATGCGATATTTTATTTATGAGCGGCTTGATTATTCAGATAAAGACAAGAAGTTTATGGCAGTAGATTATGTCTTGTTTTCATAAACATATTCAGTAGTTTAATAAACATTATTTATTTTTCACTTTAAAAATGGACAAAATTTATGAGAGATTATCTTAGGGTTAATGAAGTCTAACATTAAGGAAATATTGCCCTATAATACTGGAGCCTTCAGTGCTAGAGATGTAATTGCTTGATGTTTTTCCCCCTTTTTCCTAAGGGCTATTTTTTATATATTACACGTTTTGTGCCATTAATCCTATTTTTACAAGTTCCTCTTAGGCCAATTCAGTGAAAATTACATGTGGAAGTTTACAGTTCTGTCATTTTGTTTTACTAAAAGGTTTAATAAATACTTAACTATTATTTCATTCAATTGTTATGCGTTTTGTAGGATGATGAAGGCTGCTCATGAATTAATAGTTATAATATAATGGTGATGATGGCAGCATTGCTATTGATTTTGCAGAAGAATGCTCTAAGTCCATCAGCATTAAACTGAGATTTTTAAGCTAGCTGATTATGCAGACCAAAGTACATTTGAGCAAATAAAATCACAAGTGGGGAGATTGGTGTTTGCTGGTGAGAGTTGGGTGTGATAATTAGCAGCATCGTAGTTATCTAATTGACATCCTGAAATTGTAAGATTGAAAGCTACCGCGCAGGGAGTGCAGCACCCTACAGATGCATTTTATTGTGTCAGATAAAAGGGAGAAGCAAAAGAAATGAGGAAAACAGGCAGTGCAACAGATTTAATTTGCAGGGGGAAATTTGTTCTAATGTATAATGCAATCTTTTACACAGAAGTGCAATGCTTTCAGATAGTGCTGATAGAGTATCAGTGTGGAGAAAAGACAGCCGACATATACAACATCCTCTCCATTGATCAATGCTGCAAAACCATTTTGCTCTGTAGCAAAATCATAATGAACAATATAAGATCACAGTGCAAATAATGAAGGGCCCAAGAGTAACACACACACCCCTTGTTTGTAAGATCGTTGGTAATTCATTCAGTGAACACGTGTCCTTTTAAAATGCTTTAAAAATAATTTAGTGTATTTTAAAGGTAAACAACACCCCGTTCCGTAGCACTATAATTTGCCAGTATTAGAGGCTTTACCTTGTTCATGTGAGGCATGTTGGGGAGTGCACAAAAGGATTGTGGGAAGTTGGGAAGGAACTGGCAGGTAGGTTTGCATTTTCCAGCTTAATTCACTTGATGAAAAGCTGCTGCTTGTGATGTGTCATATATCAAAGGTAGGGCATCAGTAATCTTTGCTCAAGGGCACGGGTAACAGACAGATAGACATGTGAATGAGATGGGGAAAAAGCGACTCATCCTTTTCTGCTAACACCACAGCGGAGATAAAGGAAGATTTATGAGTCATTTTGGACCACATACCAGCAAGCAGCACACAGTATTTTTCACATGTTCCCAAAATTGGTGGTGGAAGGCAATCAGGTTGTCACAATGTCCATCAGGTGCTTTTACAGAGAAATTGGGTCCTTTGGGCTTTGGGCTGCACACTCAGCTTTCTCTCTCCCCACTCCCCCCCCCCCCCGCATCTGCTGCAGAGAATGTGTGTGTTTTATGAATGCTGTATATTTAATCTGAAAAACAAGCTAAGCAGTCCTGCGTTCTAGTAGGCTCTAGATGCTAAGCAGGGGGGCAGTCCAGTTACAAAGAGGTGGGTCCGAAGAACCACAAACGCACAGAGAATAGTTGCTACTGCTCTTCTATAAACATGTGTGTTAAGTTGTGGTGGTAGATTTCACACAGTGCTGTGCCAAGTAGGTTCTATAGCAACAATCATGCTTGTGTAAAGTGAATTTAGTTTTGTTCTTGCAATGCACCTTACAAGCGCAATATGTAAAGGCAGGCAAAAGATACCTTTCATATGCAAAAGGCACCTTTCGATCCAGCTTAGCCATGAAGCATAAAATATTGTTGTTGGCATCTGTCTCAGGAGACAATAGAAGAGAGCCACCTTCAGGGGTAAAGTGAAATGGTTGGAGAGTCACAGCGCCTGCTGTGGCTGTAGAGACTGGTATGGCAAAGACATGCTTTATGGCAGGTGAGGCAGATGAAGGTGTCCGGTTTTGCTGCTACAGGGGCACCATGGCGTTTCTTCTGTCTGCATCCCTCCCAGCGGTCATTCCTCCTGAGGTTACTGCCTTGGATACACAACCTGTCTGTCTCCAAACACTGTGATTGCAAGGGGTGTCCATACAGTGGGGTTAATGTTGCCAGCCTTCATGTCATGTTTGCAGACATCGTTGTAGCTCAGAGTTGGTCCACCAACGGGCCTGGTGCCTGAAGCCAGCTCCCTGTAGAGCACGTCCTTTGAGATCCTGCCATCTTCCAATCTGTGTACATGACCAAGCATAAAACACGTGCACTTTAGATGTATGTTTCTTTGTTTAAACATTTTGGCTTCTTTTATTTATTTTTAAATAAAATTTGCAAGAGTTCAGACTTCAGTTGCTAGAAGGCTTGCTAATAATTAAAAAGGCAAAATGTTCTACACCGAATAGGTTCTCCTTGGTATACAGCACATTCCCAAACATGAAATCAGATAAATGTTTAATGTTGTTATTTTAAAATTTAAAGCAAATATTATTATTTTTAATCCCTAACTATATATAAGTCAAATTAGGTTTATTCCAAATTATGGTAATTTTATGGACCAGCCTTTGCCTAGCATCTGTGCAGTTGTAGGCCAGGCAATGCACACACCTCCCTGATAGGAGATTGTCCTCAATCACAGATTACTCACAAAGAGGAGGGCATTCCACTCTTCTTGCCCCCACCTATGATCTTCAAAAGAGAAGGGAGACCCAGGATGGTACTTATGTAGAGAGGCTGTCGGGGATAATGAAATATAGGGTGGCTGTATTTGGTCTGGATTATTCATTGACTGGTAGGGTCATATAAAAATAGCCAGCATTATTGCTGCATGAATGGGCTATTAGCAGAAGGTACAAGCCTGGGGAATGTTCTTCTACACAAGCACTATTGAAATGAATGGGGGTTGTACAGAAGCATCTCCCATTCATTGTTGTGCTACAGCATATTTCACAAGGATGTTGCACCAAAAATATTTTCTGTTAGTTATGTTGCAGTTTTGTTTGCTACTGGAGGATTGTGACAGAGCTTTCCCCCTTGCAGCCACTAATGAAGAGATTTCTCATGTGATCACAGATAGAATTTCATCTTATGGTAGAGCAGATACACTGAAGTTTTCTCTTCCTCCCCCACCTTTTCACCATCCCCATGAACAGAGGGGGGGAATCCCCAACTTAGTATTTTCCTCTTCTGTGAACCCCCCAGTTCTTCCCAAGGACTCCTGTATCTTTGGGAGCAAATTGAGAGTTGGAAATGTAACAAGTGCAGCTTGAACCTAGCAGAGGACTGCACATTCCAAATATAGAGGGCCCCCATGTCAGTTGTTTTAAATGGTTTTAATGTTGTATTTCAAATTGTTGTAACCTGACCTGTGACCTCATGATAACGGAGAGGCAATAAATTAACATAATCATCTTCAGAGTTCAAGGCCATATTCCAGCAAGGCAAAAACACTACAGATGGGTGCATATGAGGGCTGGGGAAGAGTGCAACCTAAGATGGTATGCGGTCTGGGGGGAGCCCTGGGGTGTGGTTTCCCTAACTTAACTCAAGCTTGGGTGACATGTTTTTGAAGTTCAGCAAAAAATGCAATTTTGTAGCATTATTTTGTGAATTTTTATGGACCATATTTGCTTTTTGACAAGGGACAGTAAGCCTCTCCAGAGCATGCATGAGTGGCTTGTGCATCCCTCTTCCCACTGTGGCTGTTACCCTGGAAATGGGAAAGGGTTATGTCCCTCTGCAGCCAAAGCTTTGTCACCATCTTCCCATTAATATTAAAAGCTGACTGTACACAAAAACGCGATTCATGGTACTACTATTTCATGATATTCCCCACAAGGCAGTTGTATGCCTGAGCCAGTGCAATTGAATTTGCCATGTATGTATTGTTTGAAATCTTGTAATGTCGATCCAGTTTTGCCCTAGAGGGGCATTTATATCCATCCATATTGCGTACAGTAGGGTCCCTTATGCTATTGATAAGATGTTTATCTGTAGATTCTGCATGGTTTGTCCTAAATACAACCCCCCCCCAAAAAAAAAACCCTGAGAAGAAAATTGCCAGCAGTAATTACTTCTGCTGTTACAGATGTACTTGAAAATATTCAGCACTCTGAAGATACTCCAACAATAGTATGGATGAAATCTGTTGTGCCCGCTACAAAAGGAATCAACATCCAGAAATTGCTGGCAAGGCAGACCACTTGGTACTCCTGACCTCACTATCCTCTTTGGACATGCTTTTGCTGAGATTTCTACACAAATAAAAGTTTGCTTAATGGAGCTGTATTTTGAAATTTAGGCTGCAATCCAAAGCACACTTACTCGGAAGTGTTTATATGGCACTTTCCAATGCTTTTCATGCTATAATGCTATAACAACACCCCTGTATCTGGTGGCTTTATTAAAAATGATGTTATCAAAGTACCCAATTCAGACTCCATAAGTACGGTAACTTATTCAGAGTGATATGATTTGTCCTACTATTAGGCCAGTTTTGTCTACTCTGATTGACGGTAGCTTTCTAATGCCGGCAACTCCCCATATTGCAATTGGGAGGCTGAGATTAAGCTATAGTAGCTTCTCAAATTCTGCACAGCGAATCCATGGCTGTGATGGGATTTGGGGAAGACCTCAGCTCAGTAGTAGAGCATTATTTTCAATCCCTGGCATCTCTGTTTTGGGTAGCAGCTTCTTCTCCTAAATATGTCCCAAGGCAGTGGGTACAGATTTTTACCTTGGAGTTTACTCCCAAAGCCTTTCTCATGAATGAGTATAGCTACAAGGCAGCAGAGGTAGTTTTACCTTTGCCTTGTTGCAGTTTACTTTTGATTCTGCAAAGGATGCTTTGATCAAGCAGTTGCTCTCTGGGTGTGATTGTGTGTGTCCTTGCATTGTGTTGGGCCTTGATCGCCTTGTGACAGTTTCAATATGAAATAGTGTTGGCTTTAGCTTTTGTTTGAACAGCTTCTTTAGAGGAGAACACATGTTTCAACTTGATCTTTTATATATATATTCCTAAGGGAGCTTTTTTGTCATATCGGATTGATAAATTTGTCATTTCTTAGTAACTTTTCATATTCTTCTCCATATTCACACATATCACATTTTACTTTCAAGTGAGCCATATATTTGCAGAGATTTATCCACTTTGTAGCAACTTGACAACCATTGTGAATTCCAAAATAAGACGTTTAGAGTTTTTCAAAATGGTCTCTTATAGCTTTTTCTATTTCTATAGGGGCATATGATTATAATTCAGCACAGGAGTAATGACTGATATTTCACAGCAGGGGTATCTGTCCCAAACATATTTCATGCAACAGTTAATGTACTATCCAGGGGGTGGAGCGGGAGACAAAAAAATTATCTGAAACTATATAGAAGTGGAAAATAAATCCCTATCTCAAGTTATTGACAGGAGTATACCATTTTAATATATTATCCATTCAAAGGGAAATTGTTTTAGTGAATATTTTCTGCAAAAGATGGTTTTTAATTTAAACAAGTTGGTTTGTGCACTAATGGTTATACCACTTTAAGATAAGAGTAGTTTAAAACTGGAGAAAATTCAAGACAGCCGTATACTTTTTATTCAGAAACATCATAGAAACCTCATCTCATTTGAAAAATCAGCAATACATGTATAAGAGACTGTGTACCTGTGCTTTGCCTCACCTTTTATTTGTCCTGTTTGCTGAATGCCTTCTTTTGTAACATGTTTTACTGTTCAGTTCCTTACAACATGCTGCTGTGATGCATTGTACTTCCTTTGTTTGCACGTGGTCTGGATCCTAGAATATTTGTGAATCTATTTATTTATATGCCTACTTTCTGCTAATTTGCTCAAGATAGTTTAAATACTAAAACAAAAGATGAAAACGACAATACAATGAAAGAATAGATTTTTTTCAGGCTTTGTTACGTCTTCAGGAGTCGGATGAGATCCGTGACCTGGACTCCTATTCTTTTGCTTTAGTCTCTTTAGTGCAACACATCACCATCCCTCTTGAATTGGGGTGGGCCTATGGCAAGCAACACTGCACCAGTATTTCCAGGGTCTTTAACTAGCTCCTTTGGAAGCCACACACTGCCACAGTTTTCAGTATATTTCTCCCATCCCCCTGTTTTGGTTATGAATTAGGTTTATCAATACACCATGCATGTGTACATGTATAACACCCCCCCAACCCCCCAAAAGGAATCTTGGTTCATTTGAGTGATCATATCACTATATCCTATGTTGTTATAAAACTGTTAACTTAAACATTTAACTATTTAAATTGACCCTAGGACTTTATTTGCCCACTGCTCAGTCCCATTGGCCCTGGGGAGTCAGTATTGACCACCTTGGGAAGCCCAGTTCTGAAACATTGTGCAAGGGAAACAAGAAGGCCAGGGGAAAGAAACAGAGGCGGGATAAACAGATACAGTGGAACCTTGGTTCTCGAATGCCTTGGTACTCAAATATTTCGGCTCCTGAACGCCGAAAACCCGGAGGTTAGTGTTCTGGTTTTTGAACTTTTTCAGAAGCCGAATGTCTGATGCAGCAGATTGTTTCTGGGGTGCCTGCACCAATCAGAAGCTGTGCCTTGGTTTCCGAACATTTTGGAAGTTGAACAGACTTCCGGAATGGATTGAGTTCAAGAAGTTCAAGAACCAAGGTGCAGGTCTGTTGGCTATTGTTCTTGGGGTTCCTGCACCAATCAGAAGCTGTGCCTTGGTTTCTGAACATTTTGGAAGTCAAACAGACTTCCGGAATGGATTGAGTTCAAGAAGTGCAAGAACCAAGGTACAGTGGTACCTCGGGTTACGTGTGCTTCAGGTTACATACGCTTCAGGTTACAGATTCCCCTAACCCAGAAATAGTACCTCGGGTTAAGAACTTTGCTTCAGGATGAGAACAGAAATCGTGCTCCGGCAGCGCGGCGGCAGCAGGAGGCCCCATTAGCTAAAGTTGTGCTTCAGGTTAAGAACAGTTTCAGGTTAAGAATGGATCTCCGGAACGAATTAAATACTTAACCTGAGGTACCACTGTATGTGATTATTAGGCCTGCTTACAGGCTTTCTTTTTGTCTAAAAGTTAGAATTTTTAGGCATTTTCTCCAAATCTTTTGAAGAAGTTATTCAGCCAAGAAAAAGTGAACAAAATGCACGGGGGCGAGGGGTAGTGGAAGAAAGGTGTGCCTAAATATGCATATAGTAATGCAGATTTGCATTCTACTTCAGGAAATTGCTTGCAAAATTATGCACTAAAATGCTTATGAATTTTCTTTTTTTAGTATATGTGCTGCCGAAGCGAGCACTAAAATGCTTATGAATTTTCGTGATGATTTTTAAAAGAATTGTAAACTGATGTGGATATGTGGCAAACTCAATTTAAATTGGGGGGGGGGGAGAAATTGAGAGAAACCAAAACCGACAGATTTGTCCATCCTTGGCGAAGACAGCAGCCCTGTGATTCTTCTTCTAGAGCCAGCTGTAGTGCTTCAAGGGTTATATGCAACCTGCATGCTAAGGGCAAACCTAGCTACTCATGTCTGCTATATTCATTTCTAAAAGGGAGGGCTTGCTGTCATGTCTAGTTTGACCCTAGATCTTGCCCATATATGGCTTTACTATTTAGAACTAATAATATTTTTTTTCTTCCAGCTTGAACTTACTTGTAAAGAAAAACACAACCAAAGAGAACAGGCCAACTGCGTGATATGATTAATGATTCCCTGAGAATTTTGGTGTGCAATTAACATTTTTTTTAAGTTTTGCGTGTGAATGCAAATTGTAGCAATTTTGTCTCGCGCCTAATACAGCTTAGGATATATTTTTGGTTCAATTATTGGTTCTGCACTTTTGTTTTTGTTTTTGTTTTGCAATATATACTTTGGTTTGGGGGCACAGGTATGTGGAGGGGGTGATGAAATTGCTGGTTCCATTGGGTGCCGCTTACTGCAAAATTGAATAAAAGGAACTGACTGTGATACACCAATTGGGCTGCAACTTAAAAGAAAGTGTTCTAAATCACAGAATTGTAAAGTGGGATAATCCCTTAATTGCAGCAAGTTCCCCAACATACAAAAGGAATATCTGCCTGAGAAAATTGCCACCATTCCAGTGATCTGCTATAACAGCTGGAAGGTTTCTATTTAAGCGACTTTTGTAGTAATAAACTTAATAATTTGTCTACACACTGCTGTGATAGCCATTATTCTGTTGCTTTAAAGTGTCTGTTTTCCATGCTTATATATGGTGGTATACATAAGTGTTTTGTTACAGTGTTGATCTTCTTGTAATATCTCAAGAAATATTTATAAAGAACTGGCATCTTCATATTTTAATTTTATTTATCTTGCATTCTCCCAATTTCTCTACATCTCATAATCAGCTAGTGTATCGAAGACTATCAATGCCAATAAAAATCTCATCTCCATCCTTAGCTGTAGAAGTTTAACTTGACTAACTTTATTACAATTGTGATCAATATTGTGCCATCGGTGTGCATGCCACTTTATAGACTGTAAAAGGACAGGTCTCTGTCCCAAGGAGTTTACTATATAAAATTTGTCACAGGCCAATTATAGAAGGTGGGGAAGGAAGTGCTGGTGGGGAAGGAAGCATGGGGATAATATGCTGTGGCATGGCTTGCACATGCTTAGACTGAGCTACATTAGGGCATGAATGGGGCACCTGTGGACAACCGGTCGCTGTTGAACTCCCACCAGTCTCAACCAGCATGGCCCATAATCAAGAAAGATGGGAGCTGTAGTCCTGAAATAGCTGAAGGGCTGCATTGTTTTCCAGCCCTTCATTAATGTACGGAAACTTTATTCAACTTGGTCTATGACTTTTGAAACATAATAGAACTCTGAAACTTTTATTTGATTTATTTTTGTAATGAATGGTTCGTATTTTAATATTACTTTTGCGTGTCATCAGGACTTCTATTGGTGTGCTTAGCAAAGAGGGTTTTTCTTTTCTTTTCCTTTTTTTACTTATTCCTTCAGTACATTGTCCTGAGTTTGAAGGGTGTATTTTTTAAAGAAATAAAATAAATGAATACCTTTGGCTAGGTAGCATTTTTTTTCTTTTGTCAAGAATTATTGGTGCTTAAGTATCACTTAAATTACCCGCCGCCACCAGTGCAATCCAATTATCTGCAATAAGCAAATAATAACTTTATATATACCGAAAGTAGTTGTCATGAAGTCAGTAGATATGACAGCTAACAGTGCAAGCCTATGCATATCTACTCAAAAGTCTCATTGAGTTCAGTGGGGCTTACCACCAGGAAACTGGGTATAGGATTGTAGCTGTAAAAAAAATTAAACCATAGAGAAAAGCAAAGGGAAATTTAATCTAAAGAATATTATTATGTTGTCAGAAACTATAATAATGCAATAAATGTAGATAATACATCAGAATATAAAGCATTAATAAATGCAAGATTGCCTTACCCCATATATGTCTACTTGACCACTTCAAATTGTATACCTGGCACTTACAGGTGCCACATAATACTTATTCTTCATTTGTAATAAAGTCATGTTTTAGTGTGACAGCACCCATACTTTGGAACTCACTGCCTATTGACGTAAGGTAGCTACCTTCAGTGTATTCTTTTCTATGCCTACTACAAACTTTTTTAGACAAGCCTATCCAGACTCTGACTGACACCACAGATACCCTAATAGCAAATCAATTATTCTCACTGTGCTAATGTTTTTGGCTTTTGCTTTTTTAATCTGTTGCATTGCAATTAGGTGAGACAGGAGGGGGAAAGGGCTACTTTGTGCCGTGTAAGAATACTTTTCAGTTACAAAATGCTTTAGAGTGCTCCAAGTACTTTATTGATTCCTTTCGCTCATACCTTTCAATTTATCAGAATTCCCAAGACAGTTGCCTTGGTAATTCTCACAACAATCTTGTAAGGTAGGTCAGTATAGGGAGCCAAGGCTGAAACACAGTCACTTTCCTAAAGTAACATAATAAATTCATGGATGAGCAAATTTTGAGCTGAGGATCAGCTCATTCTCTCTGCCATTATACTGCAGAGTAACTTAAGGTTTGGTTTTTCTGGGTGCTTGTGGCTGCTTTGGTTGGCTTATGTCTAATTAAATGTGCCATTTTACAACTTTCACACTACTGTATGATTGACTGCAGATCAGAAAACCCATGAGTAATGAGGAGGGCAGCAAGTATAGCCTGAATTGTAGGAAAAGTTCATAGCTCTGCTTTTAAAATCCTTTATTAGAACAAGCTGAGCTGCACCTGTTCAAACCTTTTAAAGTTCAATAGTTTGAAATGTAAACAGTTGATTCTGGAGTGCATTATACGACAGTTATTGTTCAACATGGCACCTCATTGATGGTAGTCTTTAATTACGCCCATGCTGTCAACCTCTGCAGTCCTTAGTCTTTGTTGTAGATCAGATACAAAGTCTGAGGTTTTCAAAGCTGTAAAGATGAAAGAGTAAACATATTCAAACAGTTCATTCAAGTATGCTTAAGGAAGAAAAAATGGTTTCACTGGAGTATATGAGGAAGCCAGTGATAACCTGAAAGCACTTTCTTCTTTTGATTACAATGACAGCCCTTCAGTTCTATCGAGATTGCTCTTTATTTAAAATGGAAAAGTGCCAGTACAGAAGGATGATCAAGTAGTTTATTAGATAATGATAAACAAACAGACAGATCCCTAGTATTGCTTCTCCTCCTTTGTTTAATGCTTGCACAAATGCAAAACTTTCCATGCACGACTGTGCTTTTAATGGGTTTTATTATGGGCTGATACTAAAGAGAGCAGGCACAAGAACCGGCACAAGTGTGTCCTAATGTCTGGGCATTTCTGGGCAGCTGCCAAGAGCTCAGGGCCTCAGAAGAGCCTGCTGCCAACTGCTGACCATCATGAGGCGCCTGCCATTATTTGACTCCTATATTCTGGCTGTGGGGATATTGGGTTCCTTGGAGCAGCGGTTCTCAACCTGTGGGTCCCCAGATGTTGTTGGACTACAACTCCCATCATCCCTGAGCTCTGGCCTTGCTAGCTAGGGGTGATGGGAGTTGTAGTTCAACGACATCTGGGGACACACAGGTTGAGAAAGGCTGCCTGGAATATTGGGTTTGACCATCCATCTTGCTTTCTTCAAAGGGAGAGCCATTGCTCCTCTCCTCTCCCCGCATCCGATTCCAAATCTGGCATTCAGCAGCTGTAGCAGTGGCTACATGCCATTGCATCTGCTAGCCCATCAAGTGGGCAGCATAGGCAGCTAGCAGCAACAGCTGCCACTGCCCAGAGGGAGGGGGCAGGCAGGTGAGTGGTTGCTTGCCATTAGTCACTGTTGCCTCTTGCTTTTTCACCCATGTGGACAGACAGCAACAATTGCTTCCTTACTTTTGATCAAGGAGGAAGAGTAGGTTGAGGTAGGACTCTTCTTTCCACCGTTGCTGCTGCCTGCTTGGGAATACAATCTGTAGTGATGATCAGCAGCCCCTGCCTGCCCATTGTTTGATGGGGGGCACTACTGTCTCCCACTAGGCACATGGGGCAGGAGGGGGAGGGAAATAAAACCCATTAGACACAAGAGGTTATTCAAAGCCCAAAGATGAACAATAATCAAATGGCCCATTTGCAGCAACAGTAATAATAATAAACAGACAAACGGAAATGAGCTTATTTTTTCTATTTCTCTGGACAATATTCATTTTTATCTATATCTGCATTTCAGGGGGTTGGACTAGAGGACCCCTGGGGTCCCTTACAACTCTATGATTCTGTAAGACTTGAATTCTTCACCTGTTGAAGTTTGCTATTTGTGTCACCCACAGCCAGCTCCTTGAGTCACACAAAACATTGAGCTGGTAACGTTTTCTAATTTAGCTGCTTTTTTCTGTAGATTATATCATGTAACTGACACTGGGATGGTGAAGGAGGACAACACATACTGTAAATAAATAGGCAGGCTTTGGAGATGTTTCGTTCATATTTGCTGCATCTCTTGGGTGTTTGGACCCCAACATAATATTTATTGCTCCTATCTGCAGTGCTTAGTTATATTTGTGAAGATATTTAAGCCGAAACTGGGGAACAAGGAAGCGCCTTACCACTGCAGCCTGTTGAAGGTTATTGAGAAAAGAGTTCCAAAATGTGGCTCCAAGAACATGGTGCAACAGAATGAAAGCTATACATGATTCCTTTCACTTCTTTTTCAGCCCTTTTGCAGATTTATTTTGTTGAGCACTCTCCTTTCTGATGACTAGTTTGCTCTGACTAGTGAGGTACCAGGCTTCCTTTTTTCCAAGCTATGTTGGACATTTCTTTTCATGTATGTAGTTCTTCCTTTTGCACCATCTTGTTCAGTTCGAAGCCAGTAGTTAACTGATTTAATTGGTGGATTAATATGCGAGGACCTCTGTTAACTGGCACTCCTGTTTCCTTCTGTAAACCATTATGGTTCTGCTGTGAGTAGAAAGTGTATGCCTGTGTATTTTGAAGTTGGCTCTCCTAAACTGAGAGGGAGCTTTAATTGAGCTGCAAATTATAAGTTACCTTATGATGCTTTTTATACTTTTGAAATAAACAAATTTATTTGAATTTAAACAAAGGCAGTTGCTTTATTACTTACGTTAAATTAGTGGATAGCCCCATATTTTATAGTAGGGAAGGCACACCACGGGGGTAATATTTCTACAGCAAATTTGTGGTGGGGATAACGTGTGTGATAGTTTTTCCTGAATTATGGAGCCCAGTTGTGCCAAAGTATTATTGATCCACAATCTTAAAGGATTTTCCCTTCGTGCACCCCACTGAGAGAGAGATTTGAAGGGGGAAACCTCTTTTTATAAAAATGAATCATTGATTTTGTTTGTGATGTTAACTTAACATCACACTAGGATATGTACAGTATTGTGACAGTATATCGCCCCACATGTTAAGACTATGGGCCAGGATGACTAGGGGGAAAGTAAATTTGTATCTTTCAAATGTTCCTTCTGTGGATATTCATAGCCGTTCTTACTCTGAGGGACTTTATGATTTAGGAGGTAACTTGATCCAACTGTGAAGATTCATTAGAGTTGCAACAGTATTTCAGTTCAGATAACAAGTTGGCTGAAAGTAGTAAAAATGGCACCTATAGGAAAGGAGAAATCCCTAATCACTGACCTGTCACAATTCTGCACCCTACTGGCTTGTGAGGAAAGTGGTGTAAACATTGGGGGGGACGGACCTGTAGAGAGGGAAATATCGCAAGGTGGACAGAATTTCTTCCTCCCCACACCCCACGTTTGTTGTGTCCTTTCCTTCATGGTGGCTTGATGAAACCAGTTATTTCTTTCAACCTTGAATGAAACCCTGAAGATCCTTGTGTACTTCAACTTTTAACAGAAATTAACCCCAACAGTTGCTGCTTTGCAAACAGCACTTAAAATCATGGACATTTTTAAGTAATTAAAACTCTGCATTTAATTAGAACACCTGTAAATTAAGCAGTGCCTGTATATCATAAAGGTACGCCAAAAAGCTCTTTATTTCCAGTGCATTACAGAACTTGTCAATACATTTTCTCTGGTCAGCTCCTCTCTCGTTTTCCTCCCCCTCCCCCCTTTTCATTTTTATAAAGCAATAAAGTAGAAAGTGACAGCAGGATCAGCTTAAAGCAACAAACATATTGGCTTTGATTTTTGTATGTGATACAGCAAATGCAACTTCCATTTCACATTACTGTCAACAGAAATCGCATTAGTACAGGAATAGGCAGTCCTTGCTTAGGGAATTCCCGGCTCTTTGGTATTCAGGGATGCTATGTGTAAGAGGGAGGATGCCCTTCTCATGCAAAGGGTCGCTCCACTGCCGAGTTCTCTTTATTTTTAGTAATAGCATCTGATAGGATTGAAAAGTGGGGTGAAGGTGAGGGTAGGACACTTCACGAGAAGAGGGCCAGGGAGAAACAACAAGCAGATGTTCTCTAATGATAGCTGTTGAAGAGAGAGGATTTGGCTGCGAGATCTGTAGACGGCACTTGTTGCAAGCCTTTAACTCGAGCCAGTAGTGCTGGGGGTTTTTTTGCCCCCAAGAGTAGCGGCATACCTGCTGTTGCGATCAAGCCACTTGCCAACAGTGGCATCTGCTCAGTGTAGACATCAAGAATTTGAATGTCAATATCTTTGCCTTTAAATGAATGGAAAAGTATTTGTCACTCAGCAGCAATCATTCTTCAAATAAAAGGTTAGCCAGACAGAGCCCTTAATCAAAGAGTCTGTCTTTGCTGTCAGCCATGCCTTTTAAATAGCAATGATGAAGGCTGGCTGTCAGCGCATGACTTGATGAGTTAGGTGATTGATCTGCATAAATCATTTTCTTTTAACATTGTCAGTGAAGAGTAAATTAGTGGGATTCTTGTCAGGGAGGTTATTAACCATATTGAAATTAATATACAATATTTTAGGTGTATCCCGAATTCACACAGTTGCCGTTAAGAACATGAAAATTACATAGGATCTTAGCATATATTGTTCTGCTAATGAAGTCTTTTTATTGTTGTTACTATTACCATTATGCATGTGAAATTCAAATGATGAACATATAACATATTTTTATGAGCTGCGGAAGAAATGAAGTTTAGAGGAATTAGACACTGGTGATATAATTTAACTTAATCAGCAGAAGCTTATGACAAATGTCAGGCGTACGTTTTAATAATGCGATTGCATGCTGATATAATAGATGCATATTTCTAGGTTTAAAAGCAAACCACATGCACCCCCAAATCATTAAATCTTACATATTGAAAGCCCTGTTTATTAGTGCAATGGTTTTGTCACTCGCTAAGCCATTGTCTACCTTGCATTCTGTCCTCTAATGACTACTTTATTCAGATTGTCTCCATCATAGCTGCGATATGTTTTAAAAGCACTTATTGGAGTGATATTTTTTCAAAGTATAGAAGAGATGCTTTATGTCTATTTGGGGGGTTGATGAAATTGTTGTAAAACCCTGAATTTAAGGGCAGCAATTCACACTTTATTAGTCAGACATGGGATTCCAATCTCTAGGTTTGCCTTGTAATGCTAATTTAGGGGTGAAGCCTTCTTTGGGGAGAATTAGTGGGCAGTAGAGAGCTGCTTAACCTTTTCCCCAGCCACTGGTGCTCCTCTGCAGCTGTCTCCCATTCAATACTTTTTTACTTGTTTCCCACCCACCCACAGCTGGGCTGCAAGACTGGAAATAAGCCCAGTTTGGAAGAAAGTGGCCTCTCAGGCATCTGCATGGAAGAGTTGGTGGGTGTTGGAAGGATTAAATGTTGTCTCCTGTCCGTGGATTGTCTTCTACAATGCCCCCTGCATTCACATTACTTTGGCAAACATAGTTTTAGGAACACATGCACGCCAAGGTAGTGTGTAATTCCCCCCTGCAACTGTGTCAATCTGTAACTTGATCTCTAAAACTAGCATGCCAACCAACAGCTTAGGTATAGGGTGGTATAGCTACTTGTAACTCACTGCAATGTCATGAAATGTGGTATTATACAAAGGCATGATGTGGCATAATATCTATTTACTAAAATAGGTACATTTAAGCCATGAAAAATGTGAATATGGCATGCATTTGTGGACATATGCATTTATACCCTCTCATGAGAAAGACATGGGTGTAGGAAGAGCAATGTGGTAAACTGGTGATTTGTAGCAACTATACTTTTCATTTAGAGTTTGGGCAGCGTGCAGTAACATGATAGAAAGTGGCCTTAGTTATTACACTTACTCTTCCACCCTTAACTAGGCAATACTTTGTTTTTCTTTTCATAATTCTCTATGCTTCTATTTGGCAATGTGCAGTCTGTGAAGGAAAACATCCACAAGATGCCCTGATGCTCAGTGTTATTATCAGTGCTGCTATCACCTAGAGATTGGAGATAGTGGAAACCACTATCATATGGTGCAAAAAGCAGAGTACTTGGTAAGTATTCCTGCTAAGAGTTAGAGAAGCCCGAAGTAATCTGAACAGTAAGGGAGGAGTACCACAGCATATAATTGTAAGGATCTGTTTGCCACCAGACCATTGAAAGCTTTGGAGCTGCTGGCCAAGTAATGTGAACTGTACGCTACAAGTGTTGCAAAACACCTGTCCTCAAAGACAAGCCATTTTCAAATATTAATGGGAAGAGTGTGCAGATATGAGACAAAAGCATGTTCTGTAGTTTTATTACGTATGGTAACTCTGAAATTTATTGCTTTGACATCTTGAGTGACTATTTTTAACGACAGTTTCTAAAAGACAATTAGTTTGTCTGAATAAATAGGGTATGCATGCCAAAGGCATGATCCCTTTGCAAAAAAATGGGTGACTGATTTGTGTTGGTAATGCTACTATGGATACAGTAGTGCAATGAAAAAGCAGGGCTGCCTTGAGAAGGAGGAGCAGCAAATGGTGCCCCCACTCAAGTCAAGTTGCACAGTACCTAAGACTATTAAAGTTATTTTGGTACCTGAGGCAGAAACTCACACAAGTGCCTCTTCCGCTCCCTGGCAGTAAAAATTCCAAATAAGATTAAATTAAATAGCGAACAATTTTCTGCCCTTTTATGACACCTAAAACCAGCTGCCTGAGACAGCTGCCTTATTCTACCTAATGGTAGAGAGCTTTGGTGGGGAGGGGGGAACACAAAGCAATTGACCAAACGCTATTCAAATATACTAGTGTTTTAATTTAATTTAATTTAATTTAATTAGTATTTTTTTGCAATTTAACCTGGAATATTAGAGTGATCCAGTGCTTTTGAATTGGTCAGTTAACTTGACCACCTTTGCCAAATCATTCTTTCTTCCTTCCTTCCTTCCTTCCTTCCTTCCTTCCTTCCCCTCATTCATAAATTTCTCAAGGTGATCATATACAATGGTAGGAATTTTCATTTCCTCATCTGAAATTTATAATAGTGCCTCTGATCAACTCCTTAATAGAACATGAGCTACCAAGCTTATAAGTGTGATATGTAAAATGTTTCTCCCCCAGACTTTATGTTTATTGGTTTATTTGTTATTTTTATAGAAGCAAGCACAGTCAACCTATAAAAGCAATTTCATGATTATACTTTAACAGATTTTGTGTTCAATTCATATTCCATTTAAAGTTGCTGCATTTTTCAGATTTAAAGAAAAATAATCAGATAAAGTCTGTTGCATAGTTAAAAATAAAGTATATTTTTCTATCCCACTTAAACTGTTAAGTACATTAATTAATAAGTCTGCATTTATTCACCCAGGAAAAGCTGGGGCTTGTTAGTAATAGTTAACGCACAAGATCAAGCCTCTCCAAGCTGTGCAGATGTGCAGTTAAGTATTTATTAAAGGCATGAAAATAATGTCGCCCCAAAGGAAAATGCTGTTACTTTTTTTTTTTTCCTTTTAGAAACGGCTGTTCATTTTATTTGGTAACTTTGGTGAATACACAGCTTTGCACTAATAGAGTACAAGAGCATCTCTCTCATCTTTCTTGTATACAATAGTTGCATATGAAAACACTCTGTCCACACCCCCTCAAAAACAATTTTTAAAAGAGCATTACATCTCTTTCTTAGTAAATAGCACATAAATAAAAATAGCACATAAATATCTGCTATTTTTCATGATGTTAAGTTTCTTTTAAGACTTTAATTATTAAAATAAATTGGGGGGGGTGGAATTAAGAAGGGAGAAAGTTTGTTTAAACTTTTCTGGGCTGCTCTAACCAAAAAGAGGTCCAGGGTCCAGGATAGTCAATCAGTGGTATACTGGCACTTCAGAAATCTTTGTTGCTAGTATCTGTCTCCATTGATGGGTGATCTCTCCTTGACTCATTTAAAGTTTTGTCTCAAGATTACAAATGCCAGGAGGCAGCAATTTCCATCCCATCCTCTGTTTGTTGCAATCAGTGCTGTTTCTGTTTCACTACAGTTCGGCTTCTGCTAAAATATACATGGTTCATCTTGCTATCTGCTATGGCTGAAACTAATGCAATTAATTACAGAATCAATTTTCAATGGAAGACATATGCCAAAGACAATGCAGAAAATAACATCTACACAATGTTTGTGGACTAAAGAAACAGTGATATTGGATACTGTTTGTATTTACTTGTGTGATTTCCATACCTGAACTTGGGTGAACTTGCAAACTGCAGCAATTTCTGTTCCTGTTTCCATTTCTGATGGAATTCTCTGACATTGCTACTCAATATATACACACTTTTCCTGTGAATGTTAGAGGAGGAAAGCTCTTCTTCAGGTTGTAATATTGACACATGCATGCTGATAGTGCTGTGCATGCACACCTCATTGTAGAGCCCTTTGAGAATTGTAGTTCCCGGCATCAGCCATAGCCCCTTGAAAATTCAGCATCCCTTCGTTTTCCAAATAGAAACACCAAGAAATAAGGGTGAATTTTAGAGCTGGATGGAGGATAACAACCATGTTAAAAGTTTGCAAGAAACAACAGGGAGAATGGACCCAGATACAAAAGATATATTGGGTGGTCGGATTAAATAGTTCACAACCACAGATGAAAGGGAGTGCCCACAACTATAAAACAGCTGGCTTTGGTTGCAGGAGAACCTCTGGAGGAAATTATGCTCAATTTGTAATTTAGCTATGTGTGTGTGTGTGTACACACACACACACACAAATTATACATATGCACAGTGTTTCAAACAAATAGCTCTTCAGTGCAACTGACCATTAGCAGCTGGACAGATTCATATTCTGCACCAGGTCATTAAATATTTCAGTGACATTGCATATCTATCTCCAGTGCTATAAAGGTAGTTTTTCATGTGATAGCCTAATTGATTAGCATGCTTTACCTGAAGAGTATATCAAATAATTTGTTGGGCTATTTTGGCAGAGTAGTTTGAAAGGCGCATTATGGGTTACCTTGTGTTATATTAATTGTAACAAAAGCATTGCTTACCTCAGTTGGAAGAATGGCCAAGCAAGATCCGAAGCCTTACACAAGTAGCAAAAGTGACAGATTATATTTTGCTGAGAGACAGTAAACATGGTATTTCTTGCACATCAATACATTCAAGACTTTATAATTTTCAAAAATTTCTAGTGTAGAAATATATTCACATAATAATACTCAATAAAAAATACATGTAATCATAGGATTGCCTATAAGATTAGACTTTTAGTACAGAATACACAGAGTTTCTATTTATTTATTTATTAAATTTATAAACAGCCCTTCATCCAAGGATCACAGGGTGGTTTACAGTATAACACTGCAAAGGTCTGGGTGGAGAGGAATGTTTTCATTCCAGTGAAAGAGGGAGCCAGCGTGGTGTAGTGGTTAAGAGCGGCAGACTCGTAATCTGGTGAACCGGGATCGCGTCTCCGCTCCTCCGCATGCAGCTGCTGGGTGACCTTGGGCTAGTCACCCTTCTTTGAAGTCTCTCAGCCCCACTCACCTCACAGAGTGTTTGTTGTGGGGGAGGAAGGGAAAGGAGAATGTTAGCCGCTTTGAGACTCCTTCAGGTAGTGATAAAGCGGGATATCAAATTCAAACTCTTCTTCTTCTTCACCAATGCCAAAAGAAAGAAAGAAAGAGCTATTCCATGTGGTTATTTAATCTTGTCTAAACTGAGTTGGCTCTCCTATGCATACAGTTTTAGCATGTCAGAATCCTTGACTTGAACTGATGTCATATTCACACGCTAAGTGTCTGCATAGCAACTGAGGGTCAAGTAAACACTATGCATGGAATGCCCCATGGGTATTTATAAATTTATTTTTATGTTTCACTTTTGAATTGGGCCTGATTGCCTTTGTAAGGGCATCAGGGTTGGGAGGGGGACAGGAGAGAGATATTGTGTCAGAAGCATCCAAAAGCATTGTGTGTATCTTCTGTGAGAACTTTGTGATACTTCCTTAAAATGTTAGGCTTGGCACCAAGGATTGCACATGCAGTAGAGTCGGAATCCTGTGTGTACGATCTGCCCAAACAGATACTTGATCAGGACATAAGAATCATATTTTCCTCTGCATAGATCAATCATTGTCTTTCAGTTCCTGTCTTGTCTGGCATCTGCTGATCTGTGCTTTAATGCTGTCAGGTCAGAGATATACAGGCCTTTGTAGCATGCTTGTACCTCATGTCATGTCCCAGTGTTGTTGTACATCTTGTTTCAGAGATATTTTTTCTGTAATGTTCTGTGACCTTTTTCATTGAGTGCGGCAGTTGGAGAGCCACTCAGTGAGGGAAAATTGAGCTGTTTTATTCCTCCCCAAGGAGCCTTGTGTTTCCTTCCACCATTCATTTGAAAGCTATCATTTTCTTGATTTTATAGCTGAAAACCACCATTGATTTGCTGGATGTTAGATCTAAGAGTCCCTCTATTGACATGCCTATTGACAGTTTTCAGTATATTCTGCGTCTAATTATCACTCTTGGCTAAATGATACACCTTGTGGACTTGAGAGATGGAGTCGATAGCTCTTGCAGTATTGTTCTAGCAGCCCCTATTGAGCTTGGTGTCAAAGCAAGGTGATTTATGTGATCAGAAAGAAAATTTTCTGTTGGGCTGCTGCATAATTAAGCCAAGTACAGAGTGACTGGTGACAAAACCAGGTCTGCCAAAGCCATCAGCAAATGAGAAAAGATCTCTCTGGTAAATAGCTGAGACATTGAAGAATCTCTTCTGGCATCTTCCACTTTTCAATTTTCAAGGGTTCGATTTTCATCCTGCTGTTCAAGGGGAGGGGGGTTAGTTCTGCTTTCTGTTCCTTCTATTACACAGTACTAAAAGCCTGTGAGAGAGAGATGGTCATGATTTCTTTGATTTCTGTCTGATGTCCTGGTAATGGTTTTATACACATTTATGAATGTTGGGGTGTTTTTTTGATCTTTTATTACATCTTATACCTAAGGCTACTTAACACTCAATCTTGATTTTAAGTATTTAATAAATGTTTTATTTATTTATTATACCCCACTTTTCAGTGAAGTGTGGCTCCCAGAGCAGCTTACACTAATTAAAACATAACAAAAAGGTACAATGTAAAGATAGATGGATTTGTGCGTGGCACCCTTTTCTGATCCCTACTAGTTGATTGCATAGTCCAGGTTCCCATCTCTTCCCTTCAGAGGAAGAATAGAAAATAGTGGTAGAGTTGTAGTTCTGCCATTCATTTCCACGAGATTTGCACAAGAAAACATCCCAGTGAATTATATTCCATGCTAGCTAAAATGTTAGCCACCAGAATGTCTTGGGCAACCCTTGCATTGGACTAAATAATCTAGCATAGTCCCTACTAATATCTCTCTTTTTCTCTTCCTCTCTCCCATAGTAGACACTAAAACCTTGCCTTTCATTAAGAATTAATAAAACACTGACACTAGGGATATGTGAGCAAGGAAAATGTTATGGACAAATCCTGTCATCGAGCTTTGGGTATCTTAGGTGGGGATGTCTTGGTTTGTGATCTGAGTGAGATAAAATCCAGAGCATCCCATATTAAGGGGGGGGGGGTGTCTTTTGCTTTAAGGGTGAATTTTTTGATGGAGTCAACAGAAGATGAGGAGCTTCCCACCCCTCTGCCCAGTTTTCATAACATAATGTTCTTTCTTAAAGTCCTTTTTATCCATCCTGTCTTCAAAGCTGTGTTGTGCTGTATTTTATTTTTATTTTTTAAAAAACAACATTCCTTACCAGTTGGTCCTTGGACCATCTTATATTAAATGCAAACTAAAATACCCAGTTCAGAGGGGAGGGGTGAAATGGGAAGGGGAAATAAGATGATGACACTACAAGAAAACAGCAGTAGACCATTTAAGAGTATCTGGAAAATATTTGAAAGAATTCAGCACTGCTTAAAATGTATACCGTGCCTGTAATCCATTAAAACTGCACTGTGAGGTAGGTCACTATTATTTTCCCCCATACTGTAGATGGAGGATTGGGCCTAAGAGAGTATGTCATGCCTAAGACTACTTAGTGAGTTCATGACATACCATATTCTCTGACCTATAAGACGCACCAGACCATAAGATGCACCTAGTTTTTGGAAGAGGAAAACAAGAAAAAAAATATTCTGAATCTCAGAAGCCAGAACAAGAGCTCTTGCTGTTCTGGCTTCTGGGATAGCTGTGCAGCCCGCATTTGCTCCATAAGACGCGCACACATTTCCCCTTACTTTTTAGGAGGGAAAAAGTGAGTCTTATAGAGCAAAAAATATGGTAGTTGAGATTTGAACCAGGGGCTTTTTGATTTGTCTCTCTCCCTATGATGCTACACCAGCTCTCTCACCTTGAAGGAGCACAATAGAACCATGTTTGCCCGAGGTATATATCATTCATCTCGCTATCATATCTGTTTACCAGTTTTGCACATTTTTCTAGCACTTACAAAACCCATTTGGCCAGAAACAACTGGTAGGGGTGGAGGGTGGACACATCTGAGTGTACACACCAATGGAATGGAATGCTGCATCATACTTCCTTCGACTCTCTGAACAAACTGCCACCTGTCTCTAGTCTAAATCCCATTTTCCACTTGTGTTTAGACTGTAATCAATTATTCCTGCAAAATTTAATTTTCATCAAGGAACTGCTCTTCATTAAGCAATTCCAGTTTTATTCCCCATGTCGCCTGTACAGTTCATTTTTCTTAACAGGTGTTTGATGTTTAGCTTGTATTGTAGGGGGACAGGTGCATGTATTTCATTTGAAATGTTAACCTTTGGAGCATTTTTGTATGATTAGGCATGTTAACGGAGAAATCTGAGGGCTCCCTTGGACAAAAAAACAAGGACACCAGCCAGGAAGACCAGAGCAAAACAGCAGCCAGTAGGCTTGGTCTTTATTGAAGACTGTCACGACAGAACTCCCACCTTCCACAAGGTGGAACAAGATGGAAGCCCCAAACAAAAGAGCCCCCAAACTTTTATTAGCTGCTAATCCCCATGTTATACCCCCCCAACTACATCACTTATACATCACGGTTACAACATGAAAGGGGAGGTCTGGTGGCAGTAATCTGAGCATCCTGGACTCTGCCCCATGGTTCTCCTTTCCCTCCACCAAACACCCGTCAAGTGTAACAAAAAAAATATTTACATTTCCCTGTTTCCCAGCCAAGTTAATCACACCCTTTTGTCTTCAACTGGGTTTGTTATTTCTGGAATGGCTACCTGTCTGGCACTCAGGTATCAGGAGGCCAGGAATTATCACTCAGGCAGAGGGGCTGCTGAGTAGCTGAGCTCACATGTCTACATGAATTTCTGAAGTTTTCCCAGTGAGCCAGTACATAGATATGTTTATCAGTGAATTGTTACATTTGTTATCATGAAGCAAAGGCCCTTTGTACAGATAGGAAGAAACTGTGATGGGGTGTTTTGTGGCGACAAATCACAAAAGTCACAAAAGCGATTGTGCTGGTTTTGGTGCATGATATCTGCTGGAGGGGCAAACCCCCCCCCCCAAAACCTATACATAAATTCCTGCAACAGCCACCAGAACATGGGCAGTTCATGGTGTAAGATGAGAAGAAACACCTAGTCCTCTGCCTTTAAGTCTTACCCAAGAGACTGTTTTACCTTTTTTAGAATGGGTACTCAAGGCAAAGGGTGGAGGAAATACATATGATCAAAGCAAACAGAAAACTCATTTGAGTAAACAGTGTCAATCTAATATAATCTGCTCAGGTTATATTTCTTTTGTACTTTTAGCAGTAAGAGCTAAGAAATTCTGTCACAAATGTCTGGAAACATCTTTCCTACTCTTCTTTTCTAAGTAGAATAAAGCACTGTCAGTTACCAATTAATGAGAGCAGCTTTAATGACATAGGACAAAAGAACTCTTGATTTCTAACACAATGACATGCCACACTGTAGTTAATCCAGTCTAAAACTTTATTCCATCCCCCCCTTTTCATTTATTGAAGCTAACACAACTCATCAGAAGGAAGTCCATGAGTCATAAGAGTTTATCATTAATAAATGTGGCAACTAAAGTTAACTTGGACGGGAGATTCCAGGGTGAAGAGAAGCAACACTAAATAGTGTTGGGGAGGTGAGGCAGAGAGTGTAGGATATCCAAATTGAGGGTGCACCCAAAGTGATGCCAGATACCATATTATTCTCAAGGTTTGTGTATGCACCTGATTTTTCAACTGAGTCAAGTAATAAGCTTAGTTAAGACTAATGGTGGTGCTTGGGCTTGCAGTTGTAAAGTTTGGGAAACAAAGCTCAGGAGTTCGACCCCGCCCATTGAAAAAAGAGCCAAGCTTAAATTCCCACCAGAGTTCAGGCCCAGCAAGGGTGACCTGGTATCCTCTTTCATACTGGACACTCCATTATTTCAAGGGCTGCCCAGGTTGCTGTCTTCTTTCCTGTATGCCTGATTCCAGTTCTGTCTATAGCAAGGTAGCCGGAGGGTGGTCTATCATTCATTCATTCATTCATTCATTCATTCATTCATTTTTAATTCAACTTATACACTGCCCAATACCCGAAGGTCACAGGGCGGTTTACTGTTAACCCAAAGGCAAGTTGGCATCTCACTGTGCTGCCAGGCTGCTGCTGGGTTACACAAATTGAAGTCTCAAATGCCTCTGGGAAACAGTATGTGATGGTGTACCCTTATTTTCCCATGGCAGACCTGAGGCTTCAATTTGCATAATGCAAACTTAAATGGTAAAGTAAATTCATTGAAGAGGAACTGATGTGGGGTGATCTGAAGTTCAAATTCACTGAAGAATTTATTTGAGGTGATTTGGGTGGGAATTAATTATTTTGCCTTCTACAAACTTTAAACTCTAGTAATTATTTAGAAATTTTTATTTATACATATAAATTAGCATGTGTAAATGTTGTTCCTTGTGTCCTTTTCTCCAGTGGTGTTTATCATAAGTCTGGGAGTGGATTATCGAACCAGTGGAGAGGTGTAGCAGAATCACCAAGCTTCAGGACAGTGTTTCACAAGGGCCTAGAACAGGCATAGGCAAACTCCGGCCCTCCAGTTGCTTGGGACTACGATTCCCATCATCCCTGACCACTGGTCCTGTTAGCTAGGGATGATGGGAATTGTAATCCCAAACATCTGGAGGGCCAGAGTTTGCCTATGCCTGGCCTAGAACAGTGCTTCACACAGAAGCAAAGGGAATGAGTTTCTTTGAGGAAACAGAGTGCTTCCTCTTTCTTAGCTCCGACATCAATTCAGACAGAACAGGATGAGAGGCTGCCCACTATGTAGTTCTGGTGTTCTAGATCAGGTAGCCTGTTTCTCCCTCAGCTGCTGCCACAGGCTTACTCCAGAACCATCTTGTTCTAAGCAGAGGTGAGAACTAGCTTTTAAAAACCTTTTCTCCTTGTAGCTTGTAGCTTGTGTTTTAGTTTTTATTATATTGGTTTTTCATTTTTATTTGTTTGTTTGTTGTTGTTGTTTAGTCGTGTAGTCATGTCCGACTCTTCGTGACCCCATGGACCAGAGCACACCAGGCACTCCTGTCTTCCACTGCCTCCCGCAGTTTGGTCAAAATGCTGGTAGCTTCGAGAACACTGTCCAACCATCTCGTCCTCTGTCATCCCCTTCTCCTTGTGCCCTCCATCTTTCCCAACATCAGGGTCTTTTCCAAGGAGTCTTCTCTTCTCATGAGGTGGCCAAAGTATTGGATTCTCAGCTTCAGGATCTGTCCTTCCAGTGAGCACTCAGGGCTGATTTCCTTAAGAATGGATAGGTTTGATCTTCTTGCAGTCCATGGGACTCTCAAGTGTCTCCTCCAACACCATAATTTAAAAGCATCAATTCTTTGGCGATCAGCCTTCTTTATGGTCCAACTCTCACTTCTATACATCACTAATTTATTGTTTACTATATCTATATAAACTGTTATATAAGATTCACCTGAAAGATGGCATATAAATGTCTTGGTTTGAGCTAATTATAATTCAGAACTCCATTATGCAACAGGCAAAACATGGTATAGGCTTGGTGGTGTTTTTTTGTTTTTGTCCACTCAGCATAAATTCATCACTTTGTTCAAGATGCAGTGACCTCTGAAACCAGAGCAATGGGCATAATGATGGTTTAACACACCATCAATCCATGGTTGGTACTTTGCAAGCTCTCTTCAAACCATGGTTTATGGTTCTGGTCTGCCATTCTTTCAGCTGATAATTCAAACACATAATTTTAAACTATATTTAAACTTTATAACAAAAATTAAAAATTATTAATTGCTATATTTCAAACACATAACCGCAAAATACAAAAAAGGAAAAGATGAAAAAAGAATATTTACTAATCTCGATAAAGACAACTTCGTTGATACAGACTAGAAAAAAGACAGGACTTTTTCTATTTGCAATGTTAAACAACTTTAAACAACAATACTTAACAAATACATGTTTATCCCCTGTTTCTGTTCTTTCTGAGTTAATGCCTATAAAATATCTATAAAGCTTCTTCAAACTTTGTTTGGTGTGATGTTTGAATTGAGACACTTTAGTAGTAAAACCTTTTCCATTGTCAAGAGTGAGGTATACCACCAATTTTAATTCACAAACATTTGCCTCGCTTCCAGTTACTCCGTGCCACATAATTTGCTTAGGTTCCCTTCCCCCAACTTTAGCTGGGAATCCTGGGGCTGTCGTCATTAGGCACACAAGCTTGTGGAATAATGGTGCAAGGCTGAGCTTACAGCAAGCATATGGAACATTCATTTTGCAGCAGTAGATGGGGGAAAGAATGTGCTGCCGTGTTTTCCCCCTCTGGGATTGTCAAGAAAGGTAGAGCCCTTTGAGAGAGAAATCCAATAGCACAGGAGATCAAAGTGAGTTTGTGACTGGAATGCCCTAGGGTTAGCGCGGCGTGCGAGGTGTAGCTTGGCAAATCACCATGCTTGCAAACAAAAAGGATGTGCTACATTCAAATCTTCCTCCAAGCCTTTCAGGGTGACAAATTATTATTTGGTGTGTGTGTGATTTCTGCATTTGTTTCTGCATTTCACATGATCTGTAAAGCAAATCATGGCCTCTTGACAAAGCCCCCTCCCCTTTTAAAACTAGGTTTGTTGGAACAAACGCTTCCATCTCATTAAATGCCAGTTTCTCTGTTTTTCATTCAGGGAGACGTTGTGGCTTTAAGGAACGAAAACAAACTTTTCCCACCTCCAGACCATCACTATTTTGTGGGAGGGATTCAGTCATATACTGGTTTGTGCAATTAAAGTGGAGTAAAGCATTTAGCTACAAAAAATCAGATATGTAGGGGACACCAAACTGGTATTTTCTACTACTTTAGAAAATAGAAACAGGATAAGATGGAGAACAGGGCCAGAATGAACAAAATGAATTTTAACAGAGATGCACCTAAAAAGTTCTCCATTGTAAGAGATGCTGCTAAAGTGATTTCTTGATAATAGTAAAAGTGATTGACCCCTGATTGGGAGCTAATGACTACAAATTTTTGCTGTCTTTGGAAGATAACACAATTTAGCTGGTAGGAGGGGCAGAGAGGTAGGGTTGCAGTTTCAATTCAGAAATGTAGCTAGACTGAGCTATGTGGTTTGGAGCTGGAGCTTAACTGTCCTAGAAGCAGACTTTAAAGCTGCTTTGGCGAAAGAGTTTCTTTTATTGCAAATGTGATGCAGAATCAGTAGGAGTATTTGTCAACAATAAAACAGAGATTACAGTGACGCCATATGTCCCCAGTGCTTTTTTCTAGATGTGAATAACAGTCACATCTAGTCAGTGATGTCAGTTTCCCAGAAAATTTTGAATGGGAACATTTTCCAGAGGAAAAGATCCCATATGAATTAATGTAATTTGAATAGGAAATTCTTCAGTTTTGTGTCGGGAAATTTTCCTATGTCCTAAAGAGTGATTATATTTAGTATGTTTATTTTAACTGCATGTTGTAAACAATGCTAAAAACTTTGAAACCGCCATGCTTGCCTAACATTGAACTTGCAGTTGGCAGCCACTTATGACACAAAAGATTTCTCATAGAAAATTTAAGAACTGGAAGATTTCCCATCCCACAAGCTGCATCTAGTATGGACCTCAGTTTTGTTTGGACACCATTGCAATGTGTATATATATATATATATATGCTTTCGTAGATTTTCACGGGTACAGGAATGCAGGTTTTGGTATCCTCGGGTGTCTTCCCGTGTAAAAGTTGGGGTGTCTAGGCGACGTTTCGACGAGGTCTCACTCGTCATCTTCAGGCTGGTGCTTTCGGCTTCTTGTTACTGGAACAGAGCAGGATCTCAGTGTTTGAGTTCCTATAAATACTGTTGAGGAGGTGTGGTGTATAGCCTCCAATGTTCTGGGCAGAGAGGAGGTTCCCAGGCTAGTGTGCCTTTTCTTCTTTTGTTCCTTAATTACTTGAGGGATATCTTGGGTGATTTCTTGAGTGATTTCCTGAATCCCACTTAGGTGGGTCATTAGGTGTGGATTAGTTGCTAAAGCCTTCGTGTCTTGAACTCTTGAACTTTGTGAAGAGTTTTTCTGAGAAGATGGCTGTACTGCACTTGGTTGTGCTCTGGCTTGGCTTCGTGTATAGGGGCGAGCTGTGGTTTTGTGGCCTGTGCCAGCCAGATCTGTGTAGGGATTGCAGGGGGGTGCAGCATCCGGAGGTGCCACCCTGGTTTGGCTACTGGATGGTGTCTGTAATTTATCTGTGGAGAGGGTCTGGGTTTGGGTCTGGTGTGGTTGATTGGTGATGGCGTTCTGTGTGCCTCTGGATCTGGTGTCAGATTTTGTGGGGAGGGCTAATTTCCAGATGTCTGGCAAGCGGGATGTGTCGTCACGCTTGTTCATGTTGTGAGGGTGTTTCTCTATCTCGATGGCTTCCATGATTATTCTCTTGTGGTGATGTTCCATGTTAAAGAGCAATTTGGAATCTGCAAAATTAATTTCGTGTCCTGTTTCTTTCATGTGTTGGAAAAGGGAGGAAGTTTTTTCTTCTTTTTTGACGGCATTCTTGTGTTCTGCGATCCGTGCATTTATTCGTCTGTTTGTTTGTCCAATGTACGTGGCTGGGCAGACTTTGCAGGGTATTTCATAGACCCCTTGGTTTTCCAACTGAATTTTATCCTTGGGGTTTCTGAGGATATTGGCTATTTTTTGGTTGGTGCAAAAGGCTGTTTTGATATTGTGTTTATGGAGGATTTTGCTAATTTTATCTGTAGTGCCCTTGATATAAGGAAGGAGGGCTATGCCATTGTTTTCTTCTGTGTCTTGGTTTTTGGGGGGTGTTTCTTTTTGGATTAGCTTCGTAACCCTGTTTTGCTGGTATCCATTGGCAATTAACACATTTGAGAGATTCTGTAACTCAGTTGTCAAGTGGTCTTCGTCAGCCAGGCGTTTGGTTCTGGAGATGAGAGTCTTGGCTACGGAGTTTATTTGTGCAGGGTGGTGGTGTGATTGTGCATGTAAGTAGCGGTTGGTGTGTGTTTTTTTCCGGTAGATAGTGTGTCCTAGGGAGCCATCAGGTTTTTTGTAGATTAGGACGTCAAGGAAGGGAAGTTGGTTGTTGGCTTCTATTTCCATAGTGAATTGTATTTTGGGGTGTAGGCTGTTGAGATGTGTGAGGAAGCTATCCAGTTTTTCCTTCCCGTGTGGCCAAATTACAAAGGTGTCGTCAACATATCTGAGCCAAAGTTTGGGTTTGTGTTCTGACTTGTCTAAAGCATTGGTTTCAAAGTGTTCCATGTACAGGTTAGCGATGACCGGTGAGAGGGGTGATCCCATAGGTGCTCCTTCTATCTGTTTGTATCTTTGTCCATTGTGGATGAAGTACGTGTTGGTTAGGCAACTGAAACCAAAGTACTCTCCAAAGGTTTCAACTTTGCAGTCGCCCCGAGACGCATCCCCACGGAAAACATCATATGCGGAGTCGAAGCTAGCCTAACCAAAATCAATCCAGATGAAGCCAATAAAATCAGACTTGAAGTCACCAACATCCTCTGCTCCAGCAAACCACCCAGAAGCAATTTACACAAAGAAGAACAGAAAGCACTCACCAACCTGAGGAAAGACAACAACATAATCATTCTCCCAGCAGACAAAGGTAATGCCACTGTTGTGATGAACACATCGGACTACCAAGCAAAACTATCAAATCTACTCCAAGACCCTACCTACCAACCTATAAAAACAGATCCCACCACCTATCTGGAAAAAACCACCAAATCCAAAATAAAAGCCTCTCCTATCAGTGAAGAAATCCAGCTAAGAATCATCCCCAGAGAAAAATCATCCAGATGCCCCAAACTCTACGGCCTCCCCAAGATACACAAAGAAGGAACACCACTCAGACCAATAGTCAGCTCCATAGGCTCACCTCTACAAAATCTCGCTAAATTTCTCGCCAAGCAACTTCAGCCCTATGCAGAATCCATCTCTTCACACGTTCCAAACTCCTTCCAGTTCATAGAAACAATAAAGAAGCAAAACCTACAACCCAATGACCTACTTGTGAGCTTCGATGTTGTATCTCTCTTCACACAAGTGCCCATTAATGAAGCCTTGACAGCCATTCAAAACAAATACAATCCCCCCGAATACATCTTGGACCTGACCAACCACTGCCCAACCAACACGTACTTCATCCACAATGGACAAAGATACAAACAGATAGAAGGAGCACCTATGGGATCACCCCTCTCACCGGTCATCGCTAACCTGTACATGGAACACTTTGAAACCAATGCTTTAGACAAGTCAGAACACAAACCCAAACTTTGGCTCAGATATGTTGACGACACCTTTGTAATTTGGCCACACGGGAAGGAAAAACTGGATAGCTTCCTCACACATCTCAACAGCCTACACCCCAAAATACAATTCACTATGGAAATAGAAGCCAACAACCAACTTCCCTTCCTTGACGTCCTAATCTACAAAAAACCTGATGGCTCCCTAGGACACACTATCTACCGGAAAAAAACACACACCAACCGCTACTTACATGCACAATCACACCACCACCCTGCACAAATAAACTCCGTAGCCAAGACTCTCATCTCCAGAACCAAACGCCTGGCTGACGAAGACCACTTGACAACTGAGTTCCAAAAATACAGAACCCAGCGTCCTCCCACTGGTTTCCCCGTCTGAAAACAGTCAAAACCTGCGCCAATTACTTGGCGAATATCACCAATCCCACCCTTCGGAGAGCTTTCACCATGGCCCGTTTTCAAACCATTCCTACGGCCTATCTGTCAGGCAGATATGCAAAAATCCCAGTAGAGCAGCGTATATGTCCTTGTCATATGAGAACCAAAGAGGATCTCACACATTACATGTTGTATTGTCCCATCTATTCGGCCTTCAGGGATGTGATGTTACAAACTATTCCCAAATCAATAGCCAACTCTGAGGACCAAGTAAAGTTTTTATTGGTGGACGCTGATCCACGGATTTCTCACGTGGTAGCGGTCTTTGTGGTGAAGGCTATGAAAACTAGGGTATGGTTCCTGGATGAAATGGTGAGGTCCCTCCCATTGCTCCCCTAACCTGTTGCTGTATCTTCTTCCCTGAAAGGCGGGGGTTTTTGGGTAGTTTCTTCGCTGGGACAGCATGGCATGAATTTTAGCTTATTTCTATAATTTTATTGTTTATCTTTTAATAATGTTTTATGGTATTTTGTGTAAAGGCATGGACCTCACAAATCTAATAAACTTGCTTGCGACAACTGAGTTACAGAATCTCTCAAATGTGTTAATTGCCAATGGATACCAGCAAAACAGGGTTACGAAGCTAATCCAAAAAGAAACACCCCCCAAAAACCAAGACACAGAAGAAAACAATGGCATAGCCCTCCTTCCTTATATCAAGGGCACTACAGATAAAATTAGCAAAATCCTCCATAAACACAATATCAAAACAGCCTTTTGCACCAACCAAAAAATAGCCAATATCCTCAGAAACCCCAAGGATAAAATTCAGTTGGAAAACCAAGGGGTCTATGAAATACCCTGCAAAGTCTGCCCAGCCACGTACATTGGACAAACAAACAGACGAATAAATGCACGGATCGCAGAACACAAGAATGCCGTCAAAAAAGAAGAAAAAACTTCCTCCCTTTTCCAACACATGAAAGAAACAGGACACGAAATTAATTTTGCAGATTCCAAATTGCTCTTTAACATGGAACATCACCACAAGAGAATAATCATGGAAGCCATCGAGATAGAGAAACACCCTCACAACATGAACAAGCGTGACGACACATCCCGCTTGCCAGACATCTGGAAATTAGCCCTCCCCACAAAATCTGACACCAGATCCAGAGGCACACAGAACGCCATCACCAATCAACCACACCAGACCCAAACCCAGACCCTCTCCACAGATAAATTACAGACACCATCCAGTAGCCAAACCAGGGTGGCACCTCCGGATGCTGCACCCCCCTGCAATCCCTACACAGATCTGGCTGGCACAGGCCACAAAACCACAGCTCGCCCCTATACACGAAGCCAAGCCAGAGCACAACCAAGTGCAGTACAGCCATCTTCTCAGAAAAACTCTTCACAAAGTTCAAGAGTTCAAGACACGAAGGCTTTAGCAACTAATCCACACCTAATGACCCACCTAAGTGGGATTCAGGAAATCACTCAAGAAATCACCCAAGATATCCCTCAAGTAATTAAGGAACAAAAGAAGAAAAGGCACACTAGCCTGGGAACCTCCTCTCTGCCCAGAACATTGGAGGCTATACACCACACCTCCTCAACAGTATTTATAGGAACTCAAACACTGAGATCCTGCTCTGTTCCAGTAACAAGAAGCCGAAAGCACCAGCCTGAAGATGACGAGTGAGACCTCGTCGAAACGTCGCCTAGACACCCCAACTTTTACACGGGAAGACACCCGAGGACACCAAAACCTGCATATATATATATATATATACCACTTGCACATATGCTGTTATAAACATGCCCATATGCTGTTATAACAGACTCTGAATAGATAACCTTCAAATTGGTCTTTTGAACACATGCCATCTTATTTTCCTCAGGGCAGTTAAAGAACAACTTTCACTTTTAACACGCTACCCCAGAAATTTACTGCTTGGCATCTTATCACTTGCCATATATTGTACATCATGCAGCATAAGATTATTTAAATAATATATTGATGGCATTCCAAATTTGTGCTTATAAATGATAATTACACCAGGTAGGCATATGCCTGAGGGTAAAGGGTCAGGGTTCTAGCAAAGCAGAGCCAGATGGACAAAAGCAAATATTTTAGCATGTGCCAGCAAATAAATGAGGGACACATAAAGACAAATCTGTAGCGGATTGTAAATTGTCTAGTTGCAAGCCATGGTAACACTGAAAGAGAAATATTGCACCTTAATTATAAATATACAACTAGAGTTGAGCTGAAACTATTCTGTTATTCGTGACATTTTAAGCAGTGCCAAAAAATGTCTCCTGTTTTGGTGATATTCTAACACTTCTTAGGAAAAAGCTTCCTTACTCATTTATGTTACCTTTACTTGTCTTCTTCTCCTATTGCACTCTCTCCCTTACCCTTACTGACATCACAGTATTGCCACTTTGCTACGTAACAGTGTGATGTCATCAGATTCACCCAGGTCAGTTGCAAAAGAGAACTGAGAGAGTGAATATTTGTAGTACTGAAATTTGAGAGAAGGGGATTAATTGAAATTGCTTGCTTTTATCAGAAAATCTAAACATATTTGGCATGATGCTATGAAGGATTAATCAAAATATGAGCACAATCTCATAATCTTTGTTCCATTGCTTTCAGAGTGTGTTTAAATCATTTTAATTAAAATCAATGGCTGAAACATTCCCCAAATTTTCAAATATGTCATATGAACATATGCGGTTTGTTTTTCCCCAAACTGTCAGTATTATATAATTGTCTTTAAATGTGCTCAATTAACTATGTAAAAGTTCAGACCTTTTATCCATCAAGTTTAGTTCTTGGATGGATGGGATTCACACAATAATCCTTCTTATTATATTTATCAATCACCTTGTGCAATTAGCCTCTAGATAATGTATAATAAAAAATATTTTTGGCGGAAATCATAATTCATAATAAAGTAAGCCAACTGCAGCAAGAAACAATTTGAATCCTCTCACAATCATATAAAAATGAAAGCAAACACCTGCAAGCAAAAACTAATCATTATCAGATTAATCAGGGTCAAAATTTCAGTGAAATTTAAATAATATTAAGATGTTAACAGGCCTGGGAGAATAGAAAGATCTTCACCCAGTGCCAAAAAGACATTAAAGGGGTAGTATTTAGGGGGAAAGGGACGCGGGTGGCGCTGTGGTCTAAATCGGCTTGCCGATTGGATGGTCGGCAGTTTGAATCCCCACGATGGGGGTGAGCTCCCATTGTTCGGTCCCTGCTCCTGCCCGCCTAGCAGTTCAAAAGTACGTAAAATGCAAGTAGATAAATAGGTACTGCTCTGGCGGGAAGATAAACGGCGTTTCCGTGCACTGCTCTGGTTTGCCAGAAGTGGCTTAGTCATGCTGGCCACATGACCCGGAAGCTGTACGCCGGCTCCCTCGGCTAATAAAGCGAGATGAGCGCCGCAACCCCAGAGTTGTCTGCGACTGGACCTAATGGTCAGGGGTTCCTTTACCTTTACAGCCTCCAGAGGGGCACCATTGAGGCTCCCAGCCTGTATGTTTGCATATGCAAATGCATGTGCAGGGGATGCCAAACTGAGTCTTTCACCCAAGTGAAATAAATCCTAGTTTCGCCCCTGCATGGGGTGGAAGAGACTTCAGAAGTAGCTGACCACCACCTAATATAGACATAATAGTGATGCCCTGCAAATATGGTTGGCTAATTGGGAGTCACCCTTGGAAGGCACACTTCAGTCCCCTGCCATTCCCGTCCTGACCACGGTAGTCCATCTATTGTTTTTAGTTGTTTCTGTTCTGTTGGAACACATTTATTTTAAAATACGTTTTACTCTTCAAATTGTCCATTTCCAGGTTGCAGTTGAACTAGTTAAAACTTCACATTTCTGAAAGTGCTCTAATGTTCAAAGACTTTTAAACACTTTGGTACATCAAGTAAAAAGCTCTTAAGTTAGATGAACTAGCAAGGTAAATAGCACTTCATTGGCATTAGCAACCAATAATTCATGGAAGAGAATATTATTGTGTCTCTAACATCTGTGCTGTGGGTTGTGTTGACTTATGCGATATACGACCAAACAGCTTACATTATTTCTTTAAAACAGATTCACAAGTTCATGTTTTCCTTCGTGAGGTGATGTCAGAGACCAGGCTGATGAGTACTGCTCTAATGAACAATGGTGGGAGCCTCCCCTACCCCTCATAGCTTTCAACATTTCGCTTTTTTAAGGGAAATTCCCATATTCCGAATAGGATTCCTCACAAGAAAAGGGATAAGTTGACAGCTATGCTCCCCCTGTTCCTGGCCAGGATCCTGAAACTGCACAGGAGCAGAAGAGCAGTATTGATTTGGAACAACGGTTTGCTGGGGGACACAGTTCGGAAGAGAACAGTTGGGAAGAACTGGGGTGGGAGGACAGCCAGAAGAGGAAGAACTGCAAGAGGAAGTATCCAGCCTATTAGTCCAAGGGCAAGGAGATTAGATAAAATGGCTGAACAGAAGGCTTGGTGGCGGAGAGATCATGTTGGAAGGCGTGGAAGTGACAGGAGTAACTAGGGGGAAGTGGGCGTGAACCTTAAGTGGGACCACTATCATTCCAAGAATGGTTGCTTTTTTCTTTTGCTGTCAGCACTCAAAGCTCTTTCGCTGGTAATGGGACTCATCTTGAATGAACCTAAAAAATGACCTGATCAGCTTCCATTGATTGGTCTATGGTTGGTTGTAATTCACATTTATCTTCACCATAACATAATGATGAAAAAGGGCCCCATACTTTGCAGGGTGGGGAGCCAAAATAATTTGAATTCAACATAGTTAGTTACTAACAAGTATTTGAAGTGTTGGCTTAGGCTCTTTGTTAATTTTGCCTCTTCACTTTGAAGTATATCTCTTCCACTATAAAAATTAGGCTGTAAGCACTTTGAAGCATTTCCTTTTCCTTTTCCTTTTCCTTTTCCTTTTCCTTTTCCTTTTTTCCTTTTCCTTTTCCTTTTCCTTTTCCTTTTCCTTTTCTTTCACCACTCTTCAATGACTAATTTAGGTCCATTAATTAAAAACTTAAGTTGGAAACAGCTCTTACTCTTTAGATAAAGAAAATCACCTTCTTTTCCGTTAAGTTATCATACTTTATATTACCTGAAGAAATGAACTCCTGTACTTTCCCCTTGGTAACAATGAAGTTCAACTGCTTTAGCTCAAAATACACTTTCTTGTGCTGTTAGAAATAATAAAACCATCCTAAAACAGATGGACATAGGTGCAGACCTCTTGTAGTTAGCATAGTTTATGGTGTAGTTTAGTGACTTTCTATCACTTGTATAATTTAGATTTTCCCCATTTTTATGAGTTACATAAAATATTCCTCATATTTTAAGCTACTCGTTGGGGATATAGTTTAGGATGAACAGTAAAATATTTCTGTCATTATCCTGCAATGTCTAAATCTGTTCTTAAAGTAAGAAATGAGAATTATATTTAGGGATTGGGGATTGGGGAGCACATGTTATTATAATATCTGCAGGATCCTTGATAGTAGTAGAACTGTCTTTCTATTATTAAGTAGCATCTGCAATTATCTGTGGGAACAGAAAACTAATGCCATTTATTCAACTCTAGTTTTGATTACATTGACTCCAGCAAATGTTACATGTCCTTCTTGTTAACAGGTGGCAAGACCATGGGAATTTATGTGTAAAGAATTGATTTATGTACAATGGTACCTTGTTCCTCAAACTTAATCCGTTCCGGAAGTTCATTCCACAACCAAAACGTTCTAAAACCAAGGCATGCTTACCCATAGAAAGTAATGCAAAACGGATTAATCTGTTCCAGACTTTTAAAAACAACCCCTAAAACAGCAATTTAACATGAATTTTACTATCTAACGATTTTCTGTTTTTTTACTGTTTTTACTATCTAAAATTTTCTGTTTTAAGCTGGTAATTTGTACATAGCCAGCATGATTATATAGAGATCGCTCCCCAATTTTCTCACATTAATTCCATTACCCCTTTCCTCTTCTGGTACTCGTTTGGGCCAGGGACCTGTCTCATTTGCTTATGTTTCTTTGTAAAGTACTACATACCCTTGATGTCATGATACAAAAGAGAATACTGATCATCTTCCCCTAAACAAGTCCTGATGGAATTACTAGGAGCCAAACAGATTCAGTATAGTAGTCTTCCCAACTTCCATTTATTTCTCTGAAGCTTGCAGAAGAGAACCTCCTGGGTGACTGTGCCCCATGTTAATCTGTTGAGAGGGGGCTGCTACCTCAGACACCAAAATGTATTGGGCTGCTTCTGCGTATGCCATAAGTAGAAAGAAACATATGGCAAAAGTGGAAACTAAAAGTGAGCTGGAGCATAAATGTAAATGTGTAGATATCCCAGGAGAAACATAACCAGAATAGATATTCAACACAACATACTTTCTTAACAATAAGTAAGTTTTGATATTTGTGTATTAGTGTGATTTAAAAATTAACAACAAAAAAGTATTTAAACAAGATACTTACGTTGCATAAAAAACACCTAATACTTTATAAGAAGGCTGCTCTTGAAACATACTAATCCCCCTTCCAATATGTGTTTTATGTGATTTGGGGCCATATTTGAAAAACAATTCTTGTAAATGCAATTCACAATTCTAGCAGAAAATTACATTTTGTGTTTCTGTAATGATCCCATGAGTTCTTTTTTGCATAAATCCTTTCTTCCACTTTGAGATACAAATCTGTTTTACTGAAGACAAAATGCATTTTCAGCTGAAAAAATGTAAATTAATTTTCTTAGAAAATTCCTCTGTGGGCCCTAAGTTCTGAAATATGAGGATCACTGGCGTTCTTTAAGAAAGTGGTAATTTGAATTTTTACTACTATTAACTTTTTATTGGTAATTTGAATATTTTGCTATAATTACAAATTCCCTTTTTATCAAGGATATAGGCTGTGTTTATCAGCCCTGTTGCATTGTTCATTGCTGACGTTTGGAAAAAGTAGCAATTTGTATGTGGCTTAGAAATTTGTCATGGACAATTTTCTGTTAAGTATAAGAATCAATTCCTTAACTACTTATGCATCTGAGAAGCCTGAATTTATAGTAAAATGTCATGTCTCCATTTTTTATGGATTTCATTGTACCTTTTAAAAGAAAACCCAGTTCTTTCAGAGAAGTTCCTTGCTGTTCTGCACTGATAAAATCATTTCAGCTGGCAGAAGTTCCATCCCAAATCTGAGCCCTCCTCAGTGCACAGCACTTTAAGTGGAATGAAATGCTCCACTTTTCTATGTATTGTTTGTGCCAAAGAAGCCTTGAGTTCGAGCACATTTACATCTGTTTTGGGTAATTCTCTGCATATGTTCCAAAATGTAAGTTATCCATCTTACCCAAGAAACAGCATTTGTTGGAAACAGTTTGCCAATTGGAAACTCGATTGAATTTGTTCTATCATGCTGAGGCTTCATTTGAGGTCTGAAATATGTTCATCTTTGTTCCTCCAGCTGTTTTACCGTTCTGAACCAAAAGCTTTTCCTACAGTCTAAGTCCTCAAACTTGCTATGCCAATAAGTTGTCATAAGACATCAAATTATGCTCACATTAGATGTTACTTTATGCTAAGGAACACTTGGCTCAGCAGGGACTCAACTGACCTCTTGGGTTTATCTGCTTGCCTAGGATTACAAAAGTGGAGTTGGGCTTGTTAAGCACCTGGTAGGCTCCAGAAGGTAGACGTTTGGCCTGAGTTTGCAGTTGCTGAGTCTGCTGAGACTCAAAGGAATGGAGTGTGGGAGAGTAGATGAGGGCTGAAGAATCTGTGTCTCTTTCAGTGCTGCTGGAGTGTAGCTCCCATCACCTCTGACCATTGGCTGACCATGCTTGCTGGGGCTGATGGCAGTGGTAGTTCAGCAACAGCTGGAAGGCCACAGGTTCCGCACCCTGAGGTGCATTATGACATGGTAGGTTATGTAACCCAGGGATACCTGTGGAGGCTACTGTGCAGGTCAAGAAGAAAAACTGGACAATGCCTGATAGGCAACAGGGTGTCTGTGTAGCAAAATAGCAAATGTTATCAAGGCAAGCCAAAGAAAGCCAGCCTACTTGAACCTCACCTTTCAGTTTAGATTTTATTCAGTCTTATGGAGGCCCAATAAAGGTAAAGGTAAAGGTACCCCTGCCCGTACGGGCCAGTCTTGACAGACTCTAGGGTTGTGCGCCCATCTCACTCAAAGAGGCCGGGGGCCAGCGCTGTCCGAAGACACTTCCGGGTCACATGGCCAGCGTGACATCGCTGCTCTGGCGAGCCAGAGCCGCACACGGAAACGCCGTTTACCTTCCCGCTAGTAAGCGGTCCCTATTTATCTACTTGCCCCCGGGGATGCTTTCGAACTGCTAGGTTGGCAGGCGCTGGGACTGAACAATGGGAGCGCACCCTGCCGCGGGGATTCGAACCGCCGACCTTTCGATCAGCAAGCCCTAGGCGCTGAGGCTTTAACCCACAGCGCCACCCGCGTCCCTTAGGAGGCCCAATAGAAAGATGCTAAAAGATATACTATATGCTACATTTAAGACCGGGGGGAATTTTGGAGTTGCCTGGTTAAATGGCTTTGTCACAGAAGGTACAGAACCAAGGTACAGTAGGTTATGCCTTTTGTCTAAAATGGTTGTTGCACAATCCTCAAACTGACCTCAGTGGATGCACTGCTATTAGTTCATTCATGTAGGCATGGTATTTTTTTTATAAAAAGTGTTCATTGCTGCCTGGAAGGACCTTTATGGGCATGTTCCTTTGTCTTTGGGCAGCTTCTTCCTGAAATGGGGATTTAGGTGTTCTTTACAATATGATCCTTTGGCTCCTAAGCTGTAAAGAGGCATTTGCTCTTGTGCCTTTCAGTTTTTGCCCCACAAGAGCTTATCCATGAAACCTTCCACAACAGAGTCAATTCTTCATTACGTCAAATGAAAACAAATAATAGCCAGGTGTTCTTTTTTTAAAATGTATTTTTATTAAAGATTTTCTTGATTTACAAAAGTATGTGTAATGTCTCTCTCTCGTTTTTTTACCATGTAACATTTTTACAAATCAGTTTCATTTGTTGAGACATTAGGAAGAAAAGGGGGAAAGAGGTGGGGGGGGAGATGGGGGGGGTCGGGTGGTGATGTTTCTATTTTACTTAATATATGTAGGGTTTGGTGTCAGCATTGCTTGTGCTGGTTCTCTGCTGTTCACTTGTATTCCTTTGGTGGTGAGAGAGGTTTGGGTTGGCCTAGGGTGTGGTTGTTTGTTTGTGATTGTCTGTGGTGGTCTTTGTTTTCATGTGTGAGTGGGGTGGGTGGTTGTTTTGGATCAGTTTCAGTTTATTGGTTGATTTTTCTAATAGGGCTGTTTCCCATGCTATTTGGTACCATTGGTCCATGCTTACTCCTGACAGGTCTCTCCAGTGTCTGGTTATGATGTTTCTGGCTGCTGAAAGTAGGTGGGTTATGAGTTCTTTGTGTTATTGTCTTGGAAGATGTTTAGTAGGGCCAATTCTGGGGTGATTTCTAATACTTGCTTAGTTATTTTACATAACACCCAGGTGTTCTGAAGTCTCCACATTACTACAGACTCCTCCAAATGTTTGCTACTTCTGCTCACATTTCATCTTAAAACTAACTCTTAAGGGAATTCGATACATTAATGGACAATGAGATTCTTAGTGGCTATTAGCCACACTGGCTGTGTACTGCCTCCAATATTGCAGTAGGCCTCTGATCACCATTTGCTGGGAATCACAATGGGGGAGGTTACTATTGTGCTCATGTGCTCCTTGTTGGCTTCCCATAGATATGTGGTTAGATACTGTGAGACCTGTCTGCTGGACTTAAATGGACATTTGTTCTGGTCCATGAGGGCTGTTCTTATGTCTCACTCCTGTGTAGCACATGGGATGGTGGTGACTCATGTTTACATTTAAGGGTATATGTCCAAGTTGCTTCTGGCTCTTTGCTCTAACTAGCAAATCTCACTCTCAGTTTTGGAGCTGGGCTGGGAGATATGCCTGCAGTGATGGATAGAGGGAAGTGGGAAGGAGTCACAATTCCCTCACCTATATGACCTTTAGTGCTCTGCCCAAAACCTGTCCTGCTATTTCTTGAAAGTTTTCTTCCCCTGTGAGAGAGTTTGATTTTTCTGCCATTTTCTCAGGACATTTCAGGGTTTCTTTAGAATTTTGGCAGAAGTGGGGCTGAGTTTATCTTATCACTGCAAGATGGCCGTGGGTGGGCTTGTTTTTCTCTTTCCATTAGTCATTTCTCCAGCACTGCGCAGCCTCCCCAGCTTCCTAATCTGAAAAAAAAAAAAATCCCATAGGAGAAGTTACCTCACGTATCTTTCCCCAAGCTTTAATTGAAGCAGAGGAAATTGGCTACTGAGTGCCTGGGGCTGAGATCAACATAGTTGCCAAATTTGTTTTTAAGCAAAGTCCTTCCTTTTAATTTTTTTAATGAACTACACTGATTTCTTTAAAAGTAAAAAGACTTCACTTAAAAAAATTCCATTGAACTTCTGCCAGGCACAGCAGTAGATACCTTCCACTCTTCCCACTCTTCCAGGAGAACCTAGCTGAGGACATCATGGGGTTTTCAGAATGTGTGGGAACCCGGGAAGGCTGCAAAGTGCAGACTACCAGAGATAATGATTAAAAAAATGAAATGAAGGATGCTCACAACCCCCCCCCCCGGCCTCTCTAAAAGTAAGGAAAGTACAGTGGTACCTTGGGTTAAGTACTTAATTCATTCCGGAGGTCCGTACTTAACCTGAAACTGTTCTTAACCTGAAGCACCACTTTAGCTAATGGGGCCTCCTGCTGCCACTGCGCCACCGGAGCACGATTTCTGTTCCCATCCTGAAGCAAAGTTCTTAACCTGAAGCACTATTTCTGTGTTAGCGGAGTCTGTAACCTGAAGCGTATGTAACCTGAAGCGTATGTAACCGAGGTACCAATGTACACACAAAAACCTGCACTGCAACATGAGATTTTACCAAAATTTTCTCTCCTCTTTGGTAATTTTTGAATACAACTTATTTTCTCATAAATTACTGGGCAGTGGTCAAAACCAAAAATAAGCACAACGCTACTTTTGATGTAAAAACTCAACCCCAACTCTTTTGTTTGTGAATGGAGTAGATGTCAATAAATAAAAATTGCTTTCCCTGTTGCATCTGTTTTGGCTAAAAGGCACAGGTCCGATTTCCATTAAGGTTTTGTAATACAGAGTGTCTAAGGCAAAGGAGATGATATGGTATTTTAGTTTGGTTTGCTTTCTTGTGTTAACCCTGTCATCAAAGCAAAATATGTGGCAGAGTATACCAGGAGTATGTGTGGGAGGTCTGTTGTTCTCAGTATGTCGGTGATGATGTGGCATGCCCCTTGGGAAGAGAGGCCCCAAACACCCAGTGACTGCCAGATCAGGGAGTGTTTAATGTTTCTGTGTGAAGATTCATGGTTTTGAATGTGTGCAGTGTTAAGTGCTGGGTAGTGGGTCCCCCCCCCTCCTGTTTCCCCCACTAAAGTTACCACAGAAGTTTAAAAAAAATGCTAGACCTATCCTTCACTTAGCCTTTCCTTTTTTTATTTTTTAACAAAATGAAAAATACGTAGAGCAGTTGTCATTTGTTAAAGTGTAGCAGAAAGAGCGAAACAGGCCAGTGGATGCTTCATCAAGAACACTCATTCAGAATGATGAATGTGGCTAAACACACATTTGTTCGTAAAACTTGCAGAGTGGATGAGCATCATTAAGCATGAGAAATAGGTGCAGCATGCTGGGGAGAGAGTGGAGCAAACAGATGTTGTGAATTTTCGCAGGCATCCTTCATCCACCAGTCCATCATTAATATAGTTGAAGGTGATCCTTTCTTTTATTTAATAAGCACAAACAAAGAGCATGCGCTGTGCTAGGACTGCTGAATATACGGTTTTCTAAGGGGGAGGAAGGCACAAAATGCAGCTAGATGGGCTACTTTACTCAGGGTGGTGGTAGCAGTGGATCATCAGAATCGCATCAGATACTTTGGTGGCTCACATCCCCACCTTCTTGTGTTTACAGCTTGCCTTTCAGCAGGAATACTCTTTAAGCAATCCACATAAAGAGTCTTAAAAGTAAAATACATTATTTAAAAAGTAGAATCAAAACTATGAACATATAAAAGCTGACAACAAAAGTCATGACTTGAGTAGTTGGAAAACCAAGTCTCAGCCTCCTAAACCTCAGTGGAATGCCATGGTTTTCAACCATCTCTATAAAGAGGAAACAGAAGCTACCATTCTGACCTCATAAAGGGAAAAGTAACATAATTCTTAGGCCACCATAGAAAAAGCCCTGATCCTAGTTGAATAGCAGTTTGAAAGCCCTTCGTTACAGCAGAAGTCTCAGATCTGGTTACCATTGAATGTGCACCGGATCTACTTGGTCTGTTGAATAAATGGGGAATCTGTGTGGGGAACTATGGATTATTGACTATTATTTAATTTCTCTACGACTTACGGTAATATATTAAAAATAACTCTAAGTGGTGTACAAAAAAGAAGCAACAACAGACAACTTAAATAATTATGATCCATTATCTATTCTCATAACTGATGTCGGGTTCTACATTGACACTGGATTCTAAAATGGTATTAAATTGAATTGTTTTAGAGGTTTTGTTATAGGGCTCTAATATTTACTATGATTTAGCACAGAAACCTCATGCTTCATGTAGCAGTTTACTAAATCAAGTTGTCGTTTACACTTGCCATTACAGCCTTGGATTCATAACATCAGTGTGAGATGATAAAAGTAATAAAATAATGAAGTATAATAAATATAGCCAGTACCTTTGCCACTTTTGTGCATACATTATGTGGTGGAACAAAATAGAGATAAAGTAGCCACTCACTGACTTTGAATTCCCCAGTTTTGAAGCATTTAATCAAAGTTTTTAGTCATCCTGCTAGTACATCAGAATATATAAATAATGGAGTAGCTATAGCAACTCAGATATAATGACTTCTGATATAGGGATATAAAGAAATGTACACAATGAGGTAACTAGGTATACTGGGAGAAACAAAGAAGCTTCTTGTCACAAGCTTTTATAGAGAATCTGCAAAAAGGACACATACATACTGGAATCAGATGCAAGCAGTCTTCAGGTTTATGCTCATAAGATCAATTCAAAACATCGCTCCATGAACTCCGAACACCTTGTGTTGAAATAAACCTATAGATTATATTAAAAAATAGAGTTAAGTCCTATGTCCATTTCTACCAATCTCATTACAGTTAGAGGAAAGGCTCCTTTGAGTAAATCATTTGCCTTACTTCGCTTTTCTTGAGCCCTGAAGTAAAATCTTTCCTGAACAATGTATTTTACATGGGGAAACAAATCAATAATTTTAAGAATGATAATTGTATCTCCACAGAGTAAGGAGAGGCAGATGTGGAAGGGAAAAACAATAACGTGCTACTGCCACTTACTCTTACTTGTTCATCTTCCTATTTTGTAATATAAATTAGAACTTCATTTGTTAAATTCCCAGTGGCTTTGAACTCTTACTGAAGAGTGGTGTGTTGTTAGGAAATATGCCAGCCATATTTAATTTTTCATACTGAAAATAAACTAAGTGATCTTTTTCAGTATCATATTCTGAGATGATACAAGTAGGGGAGGAACTTCAGTACAGAATCCCAAGAGAGTTAGTTCCGTCTATGGGTTTGTTACCCGAGCAGCAATGTGTGTTTGGCATTTCCATTTCACAAAGCTCATGTATCTCTTTAGAATTTTAAGCCTGAAAACATAGCTGGACATTTAGAAAAGCAACCTCCGAAAGCATTGGTTTCTCTTTAGGTGGGATGTGTATTTAGGAAGGATGCCACAGTCCTAAAGCTGGATAACTCAGTTGGTTAGAGCATGGTGCTGAAATTACCAAGACTGCAGGTTTGATCCCCATAAGGAACAGCTGCAGTGCAGGGAATTGGACTAGATGATTCTTAGGGTCCCAACTTTATGATTCCCAATCAGCAGTCTTTTCCTTGACCCCTGCCACAATATATGTTGGCATTGATTTTCTAACCGGTTTGTACTCTCTTCAAACTTTTCTATTTTTTTGAGTTGTTGGCACTTAGCAATTTAAGGTATGCCTAGCATACGTTATTTTCTGGATAAGCTGGGCTTTTATTGACTAAGTGTCTTCGTCCTGGTGTGTCCCTTTGACGATCGCCAGGGCACCTTCCAGGAAGGTGCTCTGGCGATCTCCACCAGGGATGCAGTGGGGTAAAGCATCTTTGCCCCAGCATGTCCCTTTCATGAAGGTAAGGTGGCTCAGAAAACCATAGTTAACATTAACCACCACTGGACGTCCCAGCAAGTTGTGACAAAGTAAAAATGGAAGTGAATGGTTCTGAGCACCTCCCTGGAGCTGTATCCGAGAGGGAGTGGGGAACAGAAACTCTGCTTACGTCTTAAAAAGGTAAAGGTAAAGGACCCCTGACAGTTGAGTCCAGTTGCGAACAACTCTGGGGTTGCAGCGCTCATCTTGCTTTACTGGCCAAGGGAGCCGACGTTTGTCCGCAGACAGTTTTTCCAGGTCATGTGGCCAGCATGACTAAGCCGCTTCCGGCGAAACCAGAGCATCGCACAGAAACGCCATTTACTTCCCGCCAGAGCGATACCTATTTATCTACTTGCACTTTGACATGCTTTTGAACTGCTAGGTTGGCAGGAGCTGGGACCAAGCAAAAGGAGCTCACCCCGTCACGGGGATTCGAACCACCGACCTTCTGATCGGCAAGCCCTAGGCTCAGTGGTTTACACCACAGCGCCACCCACGTCCCTTTACTTCTTAGTCAAACTCAATTGATTTCTGAGCCTTCTTCAGCCAGCCTCTACCCACTGACACATTCCGAATGGCTTGTCTCCCACCTCATTTTTCTGGCTGCTGAAGGTGCTTCAGCAGCAGCAAGTGGGTGGAAGGAAGGAACAAAGGAAAGGGAGGCGGCATCCATAGCCTGGCATACTGCCGGCTTGCTCCTTTTAGAAATATGGTGCTGACTAGATGGATCCTTAGGGACGCGGGTGGCGCTGCGGGTAAAAGCCTCAGCGCCTAGGGCTTGCCGATCGAAAGGTTGGCGGTTCGAATCCCCGCGGCGGGGTGCGCTCCCGTTGCTCGGTCCCAGCGCCTGCCAACCTAGCAGTTCGAAAGCACCCCCGGGGGCAAGTAGATAAATAGGGACCACTTACTAGCGGGAAGGTAAACGGCGTTTCCGTGTGCGGCTCTGGCTCGCCAGAGCAGTGATGTCACGCTGGCCACGTGACCTGGAAGTGTCTCCGGACAGCGCTGGCCCCCGGCCTCTTGAGTGAGATGGGCGCACAACCCTAGAGTCTGTCAAGACTGGCTCGTATGGGCAGGGGTACCTTTACCTTTACCTTAGATGGATCCTTGATCTGATCCAGCAGAGCTGCTCTTATTTCTTAATTTGCTTCTGTTGAGATACATTATTTGTCCCTTTTTAACCCGTGGGAACAATCCTGCTTACTGAATAGCATTCTGAGGGGTCAGCCCCAGTCCTTTGGGTGCTTTAAAGGTCATGTCAGGCAACTTGAACTGCACACAGTAATATAGAGAGATCCAGAAACCTTGAATGCACACTCTTGCAATCATATACTATCCTCTGAATCACATGTTTTCAGCCAGGTGTCATACTATGAAATACCACCAGCTGTGGAACACCATTCAAAGTCACAAATGTCCCACATATTAAACACCTTAGAAATTATATGTACCTGGCAACGATCGGGACAGACTCTATACATATGTTGCAGGGATTTTCTTCTTCTTCAGCATCCGCTCAGGGTACTTGGAGGACAGGCAAAAACTATTATGTTAAATTGTGCTACCTATACCATCAGCCTTTGTCTTTGCTAAAGCTGCCAGTTTTTATAAACAACTGAAGACAGAAAGGGTTTACTAAGAATAATGTTGAAGCCCAAAAGAATCCTACAGCCTATAAATCTTAATAGAGGTTCTAAGATTCCAGTGGGCTGCATATGTCTCTTTTACCCAGCCTCACTCCATCTTGGCTCCCCTGTGATGACTACAATTTTCTTGAAACAAGAAGCACAGTGACTTGAATTTACTCCTGGCGCTATTTGCCTACAAACAGGAATACATGCATATAACCTATGCAAATCAATAAAAACATGTCAAGACCCCTTAGATCGCAGTACTCTCCTAAAATGCAATTTATCATGCTGCAAATGAGAGCAAGAGACTAGGTAACAAATAGTGTCTGATCGTTTAACTAGCACCTGTTGTCATGCATTTGAAAACTGCATTTTTTATTTGACGTACAGTAAATTGCATTTTCATATATATGGAATGGAAGTGGGACCTGGGGATGTACACATGCAGGCATTTATGAACATTATGAAGAATAGAAGTTATATAGCACTACCCCTTTTTAAGTACTGGAATTAAAACAAAATATATTTCTCTGTGCATTTGTTGGACACAAAAGGTAAGTTCAGGGAGTGTGTTTTAGAGGTCATCTGTTTATGGCCCTTTCTATAAGAACAGCTGCAGTATGTTTTGTTTTGCAAAACGCTCCCAACACGTTAACCCAACAGTATTTACTACAGATTGAAACAAGCTGTTTTGCACTTAACTCCGGGGGGGGGGGGGGAATGGGTGGAGGGCAGTGAGGGACAGTTGACAACTTGGTAAGCTTGTCTTCCTAACAAACAAGTTGTGGATAAATGAGATTTGTTAAGATTAATTTCAAGGTCTCACCCTACAACCTGTAATGTTTTACTGTGTTGAATAATGTTTTACTGTGTTGAATAATGTCTAGCAAGGATCCTTCCATTGGTGGAAACACAACAATTGCAGTGTAACACATGTGGAGATTCTCTCTCTCTCTCTCTCTAGTTCCCCAGTCATTAGTGGCTGCTCTGGCTGTTGTCATGAAGGGAATCACTTACAGACATATATTATTCCCTTCCTTGTCTACACTGACTTGCGTGTTCTGAAGAACAACAATATTACTTACCTCTGTAAATTTGAGCAAGGTACCAGTACTTGCTGGCATTGAGGTACATTTATTTTTTACACCACTGTCAAGGGACTCCATGTCCAAAGGAAAACTGCAAGACATAGGAGGCATGGGTTGGGCTCACAACCACAGTAATAATCAGTGGAATTTTTTTTATACACTTATTATATTATTCAGTAGCATGTATCTGAATTCACAAAGGTCCCAGTCCAGAGTTTAGCAAAGACATCTATGTGTACAGCTCTTTCTTTTTCTAAATACCCTCCTTCTGCAAAGGTAGGGGTTACCTGTTCCCATATACACCTGTTACCAATGTATATTGTTATTATTTTTGATTTTGGTCTTTGGTATTAGCGATGAGTCACAGCAGAGTTCTAACTGCTATAGGAGAAATGAAGAAAATATATGGCGGTGAGTCTAGGTGCCACAAGGGAAACTCTTGATGCTTAGTACTTTCAGATAAAACTGTAAATATCAGTGATGGGAGAATTCTATATTTGACAAAACATGAAGTCCCAGAAAAAGACCTCGACTCTATTTTCATTACCTGAGCTCTAATGCAAGAAGCACTAAGTGTAGTGGAATGGATTTGCTGACCACGACTGTTGCTATTAGTAGAGTACAAAGGTAAAGTGTAAGTGAAATTTATTTTAGGCTTGAGTGTCAACACAGACATGAGGTAGGAGGGAAAGTACTTTAAAATGTGCATTAATAGCAATAAATTGATAGCAGCTTGAAGGTAAACAGGTTTTCAGAATGTGTTCAAGCTTTGTTTTTACTAGTAATGAAATGTAAATTGGGATATGGTGCAGAAAAGTATGCCAAGTAGTGGGTTTTATTTCAGCTCATTAGTATGATGAGCATGTTTTGTTTACATGAATAAAACTCTTGTGAATGTTAATCCAAATGGGTACTTAATCAGTTTAATATGTCCATAATTATTCTTTGGCAAGAAAAACGCTACTTTTACCCTATAAAACATGTCCTTTTGTTTAGATATTAATGTTTTAAACTCATCAGATAATTTCTTATATTGGTATTTTGAGTTCACTGTAAAAATTATTGCATGGATAATAAAATCTCAGTCAGCTATCTTGTTGGCTAACTACTTTTATGTGAATTGAAGATAATATGGTTTGCTTTGAAGCCACTTCTCTCCTAGGTTGTACAACTAAATATCAAATTCTTGTGATTTGCATTGGTATTCGAAAGGGTTGAATTGCTTATGATAATTTCCAAGAGGTGCCTAGGAAAGTTTTTAGAAAATGGGAATACATATCTATTATATAATATAGCATTGTTAAATTTAAATATGCCCCCCCCCCCCAGCCATCATTTCCATTTGGAAAACTCTACCACCTTCCCACTTCTCATTTGTGTAATTGTTCTGGGTGCCATGCTTTCTTCTGTTAGGTCTATTTCATTGTTTTCTGTGCTGTACTCAACTTTTGTGCCTCTTTCCTTTGTGGAATCCATGGCATCTGTTTTTCCTATTTGGAACCTACTAATGACTGACAGTTTCTCCAAGTTGTCTTGGTCCTGAGCTCGGAATCTTTTGCTTAGTTGTGTTTTCAGCTATGCAGTATCACAGTGTACTACCAGTTGTTCAGTTAGGCTATAATCAGTGTTGGAATTCCATTACTGAGTTTTTAAAATTATTTTGAAATTCTTTTGGAAATTCTTTTGGAAATGTATTTTCCAAGACTGGTGCCCATTCCCTAGTTGTGTCAGTGTGTGTTGGTAACCTGAGTGGCTAACAAGCATCAGAAAAGTGTGCACAAAATTTGAACAGATAGTTAGCTAGCCCAGTCATCTCCTTAATGACTCACACCTTCTCCAGTTCTGGTCATAGTCCTAGTGAGATCAATAGACAATAGATGTCCAATATATAGTACTTTGTCAGCATTGAGTTTAATGTTCTTCTCCCAACATCTGTGGGGCAGTTGTTGCAGTTAGCTATCATGAGACCGTATTATCTCTTCCTTATCATCTCTTTTTCTTATGACAAGAATATGCTCAACCACAATCTTGATGCCCCAGAGCCCTTCCAATACCTGGTTCAGCTTCTATGGGAAAACTGAAAATCAGCTGGGCTGATTCCCATGGGCATTCATAGCCAGTGGTTCTTGTTAAAGGATGTGGTTATCAGTGCCAAAATCTGTTCTTGACATTTCAGACAGTAAACACTTTTGCTCTAGACTGGTCAGGTAGTAGTAGTAGTACATCCTCACTTGTTGGCAGTGGGTAGCGACTTTGTGTTTAGTCACCTATTGAGCAGTTTTGAATCAGTGCAAATTCTCAGTTTTCTTTATGGCTTCGGTATCACTACTAGGCTCCTGATCCAGTCAGTGCTTCTTTCAACGATGCCTTTCTTCTGCAGTTTTGTTGATTCTTGGCTCCAGAAGGGCTAGCAGGATTCTTCATTTTGGAAGTCATTCTGGTTGCACCTTTAGAAATAATGAGACCAGTGTGATTTTGCCATTCTGATATTTCTGCTCAATAGATTAAAAGGAAGGACGTTACAAGTAGCTCCACAATCTATTTGGGATTTCATAGGTCCTTGTTCTAGCATCATTGCTGCCAACATGGCTCACTTGTTCCCCAGTTTTTTTCTTTCCTGTGAGTCTGCAAATTAGCCAAATTTACATATAAGATTCATCTGTAGGCTCATTGCTCATCACTACATCGTCACTTCATTGACTGGGTTCCCCACCCCTTTTAGCTGGGTGACTGCAACACTGATCCCTGAAATTGTTCTGCTTTCCACATCATTTACCTTCTTTCCCATAGGCTCTTTCACAGAGTGCTTTAACAGTAAGTCCCTCTGCATGGGGAATTTGGGGAATTATATTGCTGGAAGTGAAAAGGGAAGAGTTGGGGGTTTTTTGCAAGTACTGCTGGGAAGAAGGAGCATGGAATGCAGCAGGACTGCATGCACACTTGCTGAGAGAGGTTGAACCAAGAGACCAGGGAACATGGCTGCTCTGGACCCAAGTTCGCTGAAGCTGTGAGGGGAGCAACAAGAGACACTCTTTGGGTGTAATATTCTGCACCCTCCCTGATGAAGGCTTTAGATTCTAAATATGTGTAAATAAACCATAGTTCATAAAGACACTAGCCTCCATTGTGCCTCATTTTACCCAAGGAAACACAACCCCTGGTTATGTGCCAAGACCCATGGAATTCCTTGCTACCGCTCGGCAGAGATTGGGGTGGCCTGTAACAATATAGTTACATACATGGGGATCAGCACAGTCTCCTTATAAGTGTCTAATCAGATGTTCTGATCTAGCCGCTCGGCAAGCTCTCTGCCCTGAATGCACCCTTAACATATTTTTAGACTATCCATATTGAAAATGGAAACCTTGCACGATCACTGTCTAGCCAAATGTCAGGCAAGAGGTCTTCTCTTCATTGTTATATGCCTTATGTATTGTGTTTATATTCTTCCTGTAGTTGCTTTGTTATAGAATAATTAACAAATGCAGCATTCATTTGTAATGCCATGAAAATGCTGTGAATTAGCAAGCTTTGCTTCTTTTTCTTTTTCCTTAAAGTGTTGAAGGCCCCAAACTGTTCTTACTACTTGTTCTGAAGATAAATTAGTGTCTTCTAAATAATGCAGTGAACCCTAATTCTCTTTGATTAGTATCGAGTTAGATGATAGCGACCCATTGAAATTGGTCATCAGCATAAATAATGAGTGAATGAACTGATAAAATGCAAAGTCGCCAGCCATCATAAATCAAATGAAATCCACTTTCTCTGGAAGTCACTGAAATTAGAAGTCCATGCTCCTATTAATTATTTTGCCTTCTGAAGACGACAGTGTTATAAATCAGCCTTGAAAGGCACTTCACTTGCGAAGCTGAAGGAGTAAGCTTGCCTGCAAATTGTTTTGTATACTCACCTAATTGTTTCTTAAGTAATCCACCTTTTTATAACATGGCTGCTGAACAGCTAAAAGTACCAAATTGGGCAGATTAACAAAAGCAGTGCATGACCTACATTTCTATGTGCTTTTAGGATAACGGGATACCCCATCTCTTCCAATAGGTGCACTGCAACAATTTCCTATAGCTTTGTTGGATTGAGGTACTGGTAGCTGGTGTTCAATTGATACTTCTGGATGTTTCCATCTTTGATTGAACATCACAGTAGCCTTTGGGGCTGCTCAAAGAGGAGGATATATGCAAGAGACAGGGAGAGAGAAAGGGTGCATTGCTAGTCCCATTACCATTTTTGACGCTTATAAATTTAACTATTTGCAGCTGTCCAAACAACTATCAATTTCTCCTTTGGTTTAGTTATTAAATGCTTTTAAATATATATGAGTGCTTAAAGAAACAACAGAAAAAGCGATTACAAGTTGACAATTTTAATTTAACTCATTTCAAAATCCAATTGGTATTTATCCAAACAACACTTTCAAGCATCTCATATCACTTCTGGGTGAAGTTTGGATCAAAGTGTTTCTGAAAAATTGATGGAATAACTTTGTGCGGCTAGAGTGGAAAAACAATAACAACTAGAGGCTTCCATGGCAGACTGGCGGCCATTTAGCCAGTGCCCAAACAAAGATTCTACAGGACAAACTGTACTTGCTGCATTCCGTAATATATGGTTGTCATAATGTTTTCCTTCTTATTGATATTAGCAACTTTCAGTCTCTCTCCAATGTTTGTATGAATGTTACATCACTGTTACTGTTTGGGTTGGGGAAAGGGGGATGTTCAGTTTGTATTGGTGTCATAAAAATCTGAGAAAGCTATTAAGTTTATATACATTTTCTGTAGTGCTTCTGTGCTTCATACAACCCACAAGGCATTTTTTGTTTCCTTCCTCTTTTTATTCAGCCCCACAGACATTAGAATCCCAAGAATGTTAGCTTACTTTTTTCAAAGTTTCTATTCCCCCAGGCTGCACAGGTATGCTTAGACACATTAAGGGAGAAAAGTTTATAAAAGTCTGAAAGTGGGAGATGTATAAAAAGAACTTCCAACTTTTTTGTTTGTTTCTCTCATGAGTATTTTTTACCAAAGGAAACGAAGACTGAGTGGAAAGGTTCTTTTGTTACTTTGTAGTGCACAGAACGTCTGTGTGCATAAGCTCTGTAACTCATTTTTTGGGGTATTTTCCTAAACTTACTGGAATGAGGCTGTTTTGATGGGAAGGTATCTTTTCATACTAGTTCACAGCTGGCATATCATGAATTCCAAATAACAATGGCCACTCATCAGATGAGTCATTTTGTCTTATATGCCTCCCCATTTAATGGATAAAGAGGTCAGAGCCATTTTGGGTAAAGAAAGCTAGACAATCTCTGCAGCTGTACCCAGGCCCAAGACTGTTACAGATTTATAAATATAGCCTTAGCTATTGGTAGTTGAAGGTAATCACTCTTGCAAAGTTGCATTGTTTTATGTATATGTATATCTATATCTAAATAAAAGGGTTTTGAGCCAGCTGGACTCTTGAGCCCTTCAAAGTCTAAATCCTCTTCTTCTTGCACTAATTGAAAAGGCAGCAGCAAATAATCAGCTTCTGTTTCCTGTCAGGCCAATTTGAAACAGAGTTTTGTAAAAACATTCAGACAAAGAAAAAAATCCAAACGGGTGAAGCAGAGAGGATTCCAAATTGCAGCAGGTACAGTAAAAACAAACAAACCCCATCTAATGTTTGGTTTATTCTTTGTGGGTTTATGGTTATCCATGCAATTTGGTACTTAGCAAAAGGAGTGATTGATTTTAGTGTTTCCAAAGCCCACTTCTCACAGCACAGTATGTGTTCACTGTAGTATTGATTGTGTAATAAATGAGAGGAAAGGGTTTTTAAAAGATGGCGTCCTGCCAACTTGAGGGGGGGGGGGGAGAAAACAGAAAGATTTGAGTTGAACTCTAGAAATGAAAGACATGCTAAAGTTACGTGTTTGGTTTTTTTGGATTTTTTTCAGTGGGGTGGGGTGTCAGACATTAGCTGTAACAGAAAGAACATGTGGTTGAGTAGTAAACAAGCAAAAGTTGAAATCAATACAACACAACATGGCTGGGTTCGAACGCATGGTAAGGCAACCTATGGTTTACCCAGGACCATGTGGACATACGACTTCCCAAAAAGGAGCTCACAGTTGCTTTGCTTCTCCCTTTTATGCCTATGCCACACAGAGCCAAGCCAACATTTGGCTTAGTGTGTTATCCAAACCCTTACTCATGATTCAGTTCTTTCCCCACTAACCATGAGCTGTAGTCAAAGTTTGTTATTGTTCTATGTCAGTTTTCTGTTGAACCCTGACTGTTGAATTCACCTTCGTATGTGTGTTGGTAGCTTAACTGATTTATTTACAAGGTTATATACAGCTGCATCATAGGGTTACTAACACTGGCCTGCACAGAATTTCTCCTAGTACAGTGGTACCTCGGGTTAAGAACTTAATTCATTCTGGAGGTCTGTTCTTAACCTGAAACTGTTCTTAACCTGGAGCACCACTTTAGCTAATGGGGCCTTGCGCTGCCGCCATGCGATTTCTGTTCTCATCCTGAAGCAAAGTTCTTAACCTGAGGTAATATTTCTGGGTTAGTTGAGTCTGTAACCTGAAGCGTATGTAACCTGAAGCATATGTAACCCGAAGTACCACTGTATAAGAGATGAGAGGAAAGAAGTATTCTGCAGGCTAGAGTGTACTTAAGGGGACAGTACATGCTACACAATCAGTGATTGGGGTGGGGGAAAAACTTGATAGAAGATAAAACAGATTTATTACAGTATGTGTGTTAGGAAACATAGCGGCATGAATGATCAGAACAGAAGCAAGGGTTTTTTGGATCTGGAGGGTGATTTGTATATTTTATCCCCAACCAAGTTTATTTGTATGGGAGAAAAAATTAATAGGTATTCCCTTGCTCCTCCCCCCTTCATATATATGTGTTTGTGTGTCCACACGCAAGCACACAAGCACCAAATGATCTCCAGCAAAATAAAATGGAAGATCAAGGGAGGAATATTGCAGAAGCTGATAAAGAAAACAAGGGGTTAAATTTTTAATACATTTTTGTTCTCATCTTTCTTTTTTTTAAAGCCCTTGCATGTAAATATATATATTATGTATGCTGAGTATAAAGATAGCTCTGTCCTACCATATTGATTTATTAGATTCTCTGACATTTTAGTTGTGGTCGTTATGTTATATTTATGAGATGAATGTTGGATTCCCTCATTATGTTATCCTCATTTATTTTACATACTTTTATGGCTGGTTGTGCTCAGCTTTACATTTAAAGCTTTATTGCGGCTGTTAGTGTGGAGGGGAGGGGGGGGAGCAAGTGCTTACGGATGGGGAATTTACATGTTTACTGTCGTAATCATGATTTATTTAATCTTTACATATAAATATAAGGAGCCCCCCCCCCCCCGAAATAAAATATTAGTTGATTTCTAGGTCTGATCTTTCCCCCAGTGGGGGATTTTCTGTTGTGGGTGAGGTTTTGTGAAAAGGAGTGTGTGTGTCTGAGAGGAGGCGGGGGGGGGGGTTATGGCAGGAAAAGCATGTTAAGGTCCAAAAACAAGCACTCTTTCCCAACAAGGTGTGCCTTTCTGACAATCAGCCTTTCAGTCATTGTACTATACAGTTTTCGTTGGAGGCTACACCGAATTGAGTTGAAGTAGCTTAGTGGTAAAGCACATTTGCATGCAGGAGGTCCCAAGCTGAGGACTGGCAAAGATTCCTGTCTACAGTGCGGGAGAGCTATTTCCAGTCAGTGTCCATAATACTGAGCTAGATGGGTCAATGTTCTGACTTGGAATGAAACACCTTCCTATGTTCCCATTGGTGCAAATCAGGGAGGTCAGCCAGATAATGGCCAAAGGTATATATCTAATATTTATGGTGTTCTCAAATAGGCAATCCCCATGCAGCTGCACTGTGTTGCAGAGGTTTTCTGGGCATGTTCTAGTTTGGACGCACAGTGAAGCTTCACCATTGCCACAGATGAACTTAAAGCGTGTGCTAGGACACCTCTAGCATCTCCCTACATCTCTGCATCACAAGGCAAGAGGGATAGTGGGGTTAAGGTGTCCTTTGATCTCTGCACTGAGGCACTCCCATGTTCCTTGATACACTGCCCACATGTGATAGTTATGCGTATTTTCATTGTTTTCCGAAACATGCAGAGAATAAACCTGCTAATTTCATTACACTAATGTTCCAAGGCATGGTATTAAGTCAATTTTCATAAAGGTTCGCACGCCAAGGCTGCTATAGCTTTTTATACTTTGTTCACCCTGAAAACGAGTGTCAGCTAATTTGAACTAGGAGTACTGGGGTTGGAATATAGGGGATCAATAGCAGAACAGCAGCATTGATTTCTTTTCTTGGGGATCCTCTGTGACCTGCGTCACTTGTGCTGTGCAGCTGCCTTATAGACAAGGTACAGAAATATATTAGTTCACCTTACCTTTTTTTCATCCTCTCCCGCTGACTTACTCAAGCTCAAATAGTAAGCCTTTTGGGGAATTGAAAGTTGAGAATCTTGTAATTTATTACCCACTCACCACTCCTCCTGCTTCTCCCTGTGTATTTCTGACTGGTGTCATTGCTACCAATTATATATATATATATTTATAATCCAGGACCTCAAATGATTTCATTAAAGGAATATGAATTTCTGCAATCAATTGACTGTTTTCTCCAATGCAATATTAGTTACAAATTAGGAGACAGACCTTATGATTACCAGCAACTAATGAGTAATAATATTGTTGTTGTTTAGTCGTTTAGTCATGTCTGACTCTTCGTAACCCCATGGACTAAAGCACACCAGCCACTCCTGTCTTCCACTGCCTCCCACAGTTTGGTCAAACTCGTGTTGGTAGCTTCAAGAACACTGTCCAACCATCTCTGTCATCCCCTTCTCCTAGTGCCCTCAATCTTTCCCAACATCTGGGTCTTTTCCAGGGAGTCTTCTCTTCTCATGATGTGGCCAAAGTATTGGAGCCTCACCTCAGGATCTGTCCTCCTAGTGAGCACTCATTTCCTTCAGAATGGATAGGTTTGATCTTCTTGCAGTCCATGGAACTCTCAAGAGTCTCCTCCAGCGCCATAATAATATTATTATTCATCCTATCCCACTAACTTAAAAGGTAAAGTAAAGGGACCCCTGACCATTAGGTCCAGTCGTGGCCGACTCTAGGGTTGTGGCGCTCATCTCGCTTTATTGGCCGAGGGAGCCGGTGTACAGCTTCCGGGTCATGTGGCCAGCATGACTAAGCTGCTTCTGGCGAACCAGAGCAGCACACGGAAACGCCGTTTACCTTCCCGCCGGAGTGGTACCTATTTATCTACTTGCACTTTGACGTGCTTTCAAACTGCTAGGTTGGCAGGAGCAGGGACCGAGCAACGGGAGCTCACCCCATCGCGGGGATTCGAACCGCTGACCTTCTGATTGGCAAGTCCTAGGCTCTGTGGTTTAACCCACAGCACCACCCACGTCCTGGAGCTCCCACTAACTTACTCAAGCTCAAATAGTAAGCTTTTTGGGGAATTGAAAGTTGAGAATTAATGATATTAATAACAAGTAAATGATTATTGCTGCAGACAAACCACTAACTGTAACCAAGGTTTGTTTTTGGTTTTGCAGCTCTTTGGCTTGTCTGGAGGAGACAAACCACAAATCTAGGTTCAGATGACTTGCTAAGCCAAATCGTGGCTTTATCTCACAGCAACATAACAGCAGCAGGAGAACCAGGGGGAGAAAGCAGTAGCTGCAAGCTCTGGTTTCGCTTAGCACTACATGTGAAGCACCATTATATACAGTGTAGCATATAATCCACTATTCAGTAACAGCAATGTACAATGATATCTTAGATCTGGAAATGTTTTACAACTACATGGATTTCAGTGGTCAGGACCCAGAACCTCATTGCCTTTTCTCCATCATTGCTTTTTGTTGTATCTATGCTCCTACTGTCTCCAGTTTCTGTGCTCTTTGCTTCAGTTCTTGCAAAAAAAAAAAAAAAATTCAAAAAAAGGATTCTAGACTTCTAATGCAGAAATGTCATCGCCAAAAAAGATTCAGTTAGCATTATAATGGTTTATGTGCTGAGAGGGAGAATTACATGGCTGGTGAGGAGGTGAGAATGGGAACATAAACTGAATGGATAATAGATGGAGAGCAAAAGTGAAGTAAGTCAATACTGGTATGTCTATGTAAATGACCTGGGTTGGACTAGATGACCCTTCTGGCCCATTCCAACTCCATAATTCTCTTACTGTACCAGTTGCTGGGGAGCAAACACCAAAGAAAGGCTTCCGGGGAAACAATCAAGCTGGCAGTGGGTGGATAAAGGATGGAAACGTTGGTCTTATTCAGCAAAGTACTCATAGAGACATAAAACCACAGAGTTGGAAGGGACCTTGTTCTCAGCATTGCATTTATACTGAGCTCTGGATGGTACCAATGAAAATAATGCAAGTCAAAAGTACAAATTATTGAAACAGGCACCAATTTTCACTATGCAATGAATGCAGTCAGGTTTCACAACACTGGTTGCTTTTAATTTTTCGCTTGCCCTAACTCTCAAGCTTTTCATTAGTAACAAAAATCCTGAAAATATAAAATAAATTCAAGACTTATAGAAAGCCAGTGCTTTACTAATGTCATACTAATTAACAATCAGTGAATGCCTGCCCAATTTTAAATTATTATTATTTTTAATGGCTGGAACAGGAAGTTGGCAGGGACTTGTGAGCCTAAACGGGTTAAGTGACATATTGGATTTGGACCTGGGAGACATCGCACAGTGTTGTTATTGCTGTGACTGTTCGTGTGAGCCATGTGCTGTGCTTTGAATTTAACTATTAAGCAGTGGTTAAAATTAATCCTGTGTGCAGTTACCAAGGGAGAAAGCAGGCCAGAGATGTCAATAAATCTAGTGTGGTTTGAAGCAAATGCCACTAAATCTTAGTTCTTTGACTGCTCTCTGGTAGTGTCAAGAGCTGCTCAGCAAGACGAATTTGAGGGAGGGATGAAAAAGGTACGATATTAAACCACAGCGCTGATAAGTTTAGTTAAGAGGCAGGAGACGTGTCCTTGCAGTGACATTCAGTGGCTGATATTTGTTTCCCTTTAAATAATATGCTGTACATCTGTGAGAATGATGGCTTGGTGTTTGTGACATTGCATCTCCACCAAGGTTACTGGCTCCAGGACAAGCAGTCTCTCCTCTCTCCCTTTCTCTCACACCCTGTCAATAAATATCCACTTGTCTGAGAAAGTGAGATACAGATTTTACAGCTGACACCAGAGCATCTTCATTTCCAGAAGCAATGAGTTTCAACACATGTGAACGTGAAAGAGTGAGTGTGCGTGTATGTGTGTGTGTGTGTTTTGGGGGCGGGAGGAATAAAAGGGATATATCTTTCAAGTCTGCCTTGTCAAAGAAAACCGTTATCCCTTTCAGACAACAAAGCTCAAAGTCTGGCAACTATGCAACCAGGCTACCTTTCCCCCCAAAAATGAACACTCCCACCTCACTACCATTTAATAAATACTTATTGTTAAACCCTAGTTTCTATAGACCACTGTGTTTAAATTTTATCTCCTTTAGAATGAAGCATTCTTCACAGCTGGCTTTTTTTAATGCCAAAAACGAAGGCTGCCCAACTATTCCAATCCATGGTAGTGTAGTAATGACAAAGGGTGGAAGGTCTACCATTGTAACAGGAAAGATGCATCATTTTAGAGTCATAGCTCTAAAAGCATCACAACGAGAAATCTCTAATGAGGCACTTTTTGTGCTGCTTTTTGTTTTCCCGTTAGTGCACAATGCACAGATAATGCTTTTACCCTCGACTGTCCCAGTATTAATTCCCCCTCAAACAGTTATGCACAAACTTCCAGTTGCTGCAAATAATATTGAACTTATACACGTTCCTTATTTTATGTTCTTATTTTAAAAATTAATGTGGATATCTAACCCCTCCCCCTTTCCAAATCCTTGCATTGTTTGTAGGGATCCTAGTGGCACATTACTGCATTTGATTAAGTACACTCACTCCCACAGGTGAACTTCTGTGTACTCGACACTGCTGTGGTGAGATGTTCATAGGACCTCTGTAGAAATTGCTGGCTGTCGATTCATGTCTTTGAAGACCCACCAAGAAATGTGGTAGCAACAGAGGTTGGCTATGGCCTTGAATCAGATGGTGCTTTTTTAAAAAGCACTCTGTGGTGTAATGACTGAGAATAATAAAAATAAAAGCTTTTAGGAGTGGATTGAATGGTAGCCCATCCTCTGGCCCCGTGGTGGGCCAGATGCTGAGCTGGCCAGACCAGAAGAGGGGAGCAGCTGCATGTAAAAAGCAGGGCTCATCTGGAAGATAAAGCCTCCACTGGCTGTGTGTCCACAGCAAGTTCCAGGTGGGGAACAGCAAGTGAGAATGACAGAGAAGGATAAATAGAATACCTATGGGTGCAGGTAAATGGAGAGGTGAGAGAAGGGGGCAGGGCAGGAAGTAACGGCAGTATAGAGACAGAACAGAATGGAGAGAGAAAAGAAGACCAACGCTGCCAAACCTTTCCCAAGAGAGAAGGAGAACACATTAGCAGAAGAATAGGTGAAGGTCTGTGGCAAGCCAGTGGTGAGTCAAGAATGTGGAGACAGAAGAGTGGGGTAGGCGGGGTCCCCACTCTACGGAAAACTCAGGAATTACCAGGAGGTAATGAACCTTTTGTAATAAGCGAAATACAGATAGTGTCTTGGATCAACCGAGTCAGGGGCTCACCAGGTGAGGAGCTTGCCAGACATCTGGGGGTCTGAAGATCCTTGGAACTTGAAAGAGAAAGGATGGTAGCACTCACAATAGCTTTAAAAGATGAAACTGCATATATTATACAATCAAAATACCACAATAAAATCCATAACCGGAAAACAGAGCATAAAATCTAACAGGAACCACAATCCATTCATTTAGTTGAATTAAAAGCTAAAACCATCTTTAAAAGCTAAAACTGGTCAGCTGCAATAAAACACAGCAGCAGAAATTAATAAGAGTCTTATATGATGTTAAGTCAGAATGGGAGGGTGCGAAAAAGGTTCAAGAGAACAAAACAGCCTAGTGCTGAAAAGACAATAAGGTTGGTGCCTGGCAAGGGTCTCTAGGCTGGGCTTTGGTCCCCATATGCTGTTGGACTACAACCCCCATCATCCCTAGCTAGCAGGACCAGTGGTCAGGGATGATGGGAGTTGGAGTCCAACAACATTTGGGGACCCAAAGTTGAGAAAGGCTGCCCTAGGGTGAAGTTGTGGAAGTGCTCAATCAACATCAGGAATAGACTGCCAAGGGCTAGCAAACTGAAGGCCAGTCCAGACAAGATGGAAATGGTGAATGGTTCATTCTCCTTTGGTGGTTTCCAACTCATTCTGGATGAGTTTTCACTTTAGGGGATGCTTTTAGATAGGCCTTGTCTTGGGATGCTCAAGGGACATCTGTGGTGCAAAGTGCCTTCCACCAGTTGTGGCCTCTTCTCAGGAGGAGGCCTTGCAGTCAGTTATGCAAATTTTTATTGTGTGCTAAGCAAGAAATAGCAGTATTGATGATATGGGCTATTCCTATTAAAACTGGATTCATATGGTATGAGTTAAGAGTTAACAAAACTGACAAATGGTCAAAGTCAGAAATTGAAGTGAGTTATTTTGTACCTCTGAAACCAAGTGGAAATTCTTTATTTTTATTTTTATTTAGGCAGCTAAGAAACAGTGCTTCATCGCTAGGCATCTCCATAAGTTCAGTTTTGTAAGCAATTTATTATTTTTGAAGTAAGTATAATGGACTTGCTTTTTGTTTGTTTTTAATTAGCAGCTGTAACTGAATTGTGATTAATGTAATCGTAGTTATTGTAAGATCTGCTCTTTAAATTAAAAGGGGGTGGCAAGTGTGGTTGTTGATGGCACTACTTGCTTTTGGTGAACTGCAGCCTTCACTGAACGAGGTTGGCTGACTTATTTGCTCTTGTTTTAGAGTACTTGACCATAGGTCCACCGTCCATTTGATAACAGAGAGTAATTCTGTGTGTTCAGGTTATCAAGTGATCATTATAATTACCATCTGAATAATGCAGAATGTGAACTCACCTGCAAATGCAAAACGGAACTGTATTGCATTGGGTTGTATTTGCTAGTTGTATAGTAAACAGATGTTTTCACCATGTTGCTTGTGAATTTTCACCCACTCTTCCTCCAACCTGACTTGGTCTCCTTGCCCCAGTGTTCTAATTTAGAACACTGTAAATAGCTGGAACCCATTATTGCTATTTTCTCCCAACTATTTTGTTTACACCTAACAGGGACTATGCATATAAACTGCAAGAGTGGTAGCATTATGAATTACTGCCAAGCACATGAATTTTAAACAATGGCAGGAGACCCTGACCCAGTTAGCTGCTCTTTAAGGTGTAATGTTACAGTTGCTAGTGCTGATTTAGGAGGTTGTTTTCTACATTTTGGCATAGGCCTAACAGACCCTATGGCACAAAAGACGGCCTTGACAGTTTATGGAGTCTAATAATTAGGTTTCAGGGAGACTAATCACACATTTTCAACTGCTGTTTTGGAAAGAAAAAAAAAACACCGACTAGCTTGCTACAGATGTTACTCTCCTTTAATTTACTGATGTGCAATTTTCTGTTCATAAGTCAAGGGAAAATGAGAGGAGCTGCTCCCATTGAATATATGGTATTTTAATTGACTTACTGGAATAAAGTTTCCAAATGGGCACATAGGGAGTTTCTTACATTATTTCCTTTTGTGGTAAGATTTATTGTTGCCTCCCTGTACACCACTTTGTACTTTCAATCACACTATATTCAGAATCCGTAATGGTTTACCTACTTACTGGTATAATTCTAAATTCATAGATTGCCAAAGAATGTGTGTGCTTCATAATCCTATATTTCATGGACCATGTATCAAAGTATTATCTCAGTCTTTAGCTATCTTTCTTTTGTTGTAGATGTGGTTAATAGAAGAAATAAAACCATGTCATGGCAGTACAATAAACCTTCTGCTCACCCCGTAACTGAATTATTCTTGCTAATTACAATAAACATTCATTTTCTTGTTTATATGTACAGCCCCTCAAACTTTAAATTTATCATTTCCCCCTCTTACTTTTGATGTTGCTGATGCACATTTAATCTCAATTTATTTCAGCTAGTCATAGTTACAAAGCTTAATGTATGGAAACAATATTTATTCCAGCAGCTGTTAAAAATCTGTGGATATGGATTAATGTCAGCTTCTAAATGTGCAGTACTTTAGTTAATTCCATCCAAGGACAGATGATATCATCCCGTAGGAAGGAATATATTAGAAACTGTCAGCTGAAAGGTAGTAAAAGTAGGTGATATGTTATAAGGAGGACTAAAAGGTCATTCAAAGAAGAGATATTGCTAATAAGTCAATTAAAATTTTTGCACTGACATTTTACAAATTTCTGGGTAAGCTCTAAAACATTTTCTAAGCTAGCTAAATTCACATCCCAGATTGGAAAAACAGAAGTCATGTCTGTTCTCCACAAATCCTACAGGAGATGAGTGAATTGGGAGTCAACTACCCTGAGATAATCCACTTGGAGGGAGTGAAAAGAGGGGGAGGGGTTGATCATGCAACCTGCACAACTAAATCAGCATATTATTGAAGAGCTGTGCTTTGAAGTGAGGGCCCTGAGCCTTAAAATGCCATTGGTTGTTTTGTGAAAACACAGACTATCCGATTTTGGATAGTCCTATTTTGGACTCTTTTTAGCTAGAAAGCTACCTCATCCTATTCTGCCCTTCAGTTTTATTATGACTCTCTTCCTGTGCACAGGGTTTGTCGCAGCTTCTTGCCAGAATCAGCTGGGATTTGAACCATGATAAGACACTCTGGTCTAGACAGACTGCAGAGGCTTACACTCCCATGTTCTGCATTGGTGCTCCCTGACCTCACCTTCACTATAAATGCTTCTAAATTTAGCCTTACTGGTATTGTTTGGATGGGTGAGGATTGCTATTTAGGCACCAGTCAGGCATTGCTCACCTTACTCCCTCCATGGCTTACTCCCTCCATGCCCAGTACCTGCTTTCTTCCCAACCCGTTTTCCAGCATATCTGCTGCCTTCTTGTTTTCTTATCCTTTCATGCTGATCCTCAACAGCAAAACACCTGGGTCATTGGACAGCCACTTTCAGAGGCTTACAGATGTTAAGGGGGTTGCATGTCTGCCATCAAAAGGAGCAGCCCTGCTTCTCTACCCTGTTGTTCCTTTCCCTCTCCACCCTCCTGGTAACTGGTGGTATTGTCACATTGTGAGTTTATTCAATTCTGCAAATGACAAGCAATAAAGTCGGGAGCGGGAAAATTTTCAGTTGCTTAGAGCCTGGTAACCTGAACAGATTTATGAAGGAAATTGAAGTGTGCTTCCAACTAATACTTTTATTTGAATGTTTACATTGATCAGTGCTCATTTTGTTTAAATACTGAGACTACTGAGAAATGGGCAAAATTAAGTCACAGGAAATTATTATTTTGTTTATTTACAGTTTTATTCAAGAATATTAAAACAGTAGACAACTATTATTAAAAGAGCCGAGACAGAGGAGGAAAAACAGCATTAAAAGCAGATCTAAAAGTATATTGCAAAGTCTTTGTTTTCTATATTCCACCTCCTCGTCCTTGTCTGCACTTTTAAGTGTATCCTTAGCCTTGTTAACTGCACACTTGAAATTTCCTACAATGCAGACTGCATTACATTCTGTTCCTCATATTGGAAATTTCATCAGTATTCTACTTTCCCACAGAACTGGAAAATTGCCAGCTATCCAGAGATGTTAAGCAACCATTTATTCACCTAGAATCTTAGAATCATATAATTGTAAAGTTGGGAGGGACTCCAGAGGTCATCTGGTACAACCTTGTGCAGTGCAGGAATCTCAACTAAAGCATCCATGAGAGATGGCCATCCACCCTCTGCTTAAAAAACCTCCAAGGAAGGAGAATCAATCACCTTCTGAGGGAGTCTGTTTTACTGTTGGACCCTTTTACTGTCAGAAAGTTCTTCCTGATCTTTTGTCAGAATCTTCTTTCTTGTAACTTGTAGCCATTGCTTTGGGTCCTACCCTCCAGAGCAGGAGAAAACAAGCTAGCTCTATTTCCCATGTGACAGCCCTTTAGATATTTGAAGATGGTTATCGTAGCTCGTCTCCATTTCTTCTTATCCAGGCTAAACATACCCAACTCCCTCAACTGTTTCTCATAAGGCCAGGTTTATAGATCTTTGATTATGTTAGTTGCCCTCCTCTGCACACATTCCAACTTGCCAATATCCTTCTTAAATTGTGGTGTCCAGAACTGGACACAGTACTTCAGGTGTGGTCTGACCAAGGCAGAATAGAGCTGGACTTTTTCTTCCCTTCATCAGGGCAGTATACATCTGTTGATGCAGCCTAGAATAGCATTAGCATTTTTGTGCTGGTGCATCACACTGTTGACCCTCCGATGTCGTGGTGATGAAAATCTGGATCCCCCCCTCCATATGTGTGGCACAACCTAGGTCGTGGCAGGCAAGTGGAAGGTCCACCTTCGGGGCACTCTACCTGCTGCTCCCCTCCACCACCGCCAGGTACTGAGCATGAAATAGAGGGCCAGTTTGCCCACCCACCTCAATCCCACTGCACCTGTTTTGGAGTTGGATTCTGTATCCATCCACCCCTGCAACCTGGTACTCGAGCTCAATGGAGCTGTTGCCTGGCATACCCTGGTAGAAGCACTCCCTACACCTGGCCGGCAGCAAGAAGGTGAACTTGACCTGCGGGGGTGGGTGGGCATCACTGAGGATCCTTTGGGGCATCCCTAAAAGCAGCAGCAGCCTGAGCACAGAGGCCATGGCTGCCATCATCGTTGGGGTCCTTCCTGCCACCAGAAGGAGAGCAAAGCTGAGCTGCCTGCTTGGAAAAGAAGAGGTAGTCATACTTGGGAGGGAGGCAGGCGACAGAGGAAGCACGGAATGCAACTCCAGCCTTCCACTATGATGGCACTGTGCACATTTCTCTTGTTACAAGCGTATTTGGATATTGCGCTCTTGTGTGAACTTGTGCAAGAGTGTGGGACCAAAAGATGGGATATTACAGGATCCAATCAGCAGCCGGGGGGGAGGGGCTTCTGTAATTGTGCTAAATCAGGACTGTTGATGGGTATGTATTTGTGCAGTTGGTTGTTCCATCCAGGTGTAGAACCTTACATTTTTCTCTATTGACATTCATTTTGTTAGTTTGGAGCCAGTTCTCCAATCTGTTAAGGTCATAAAGGTAAAGTGACCCCTGACTGATAGGTCCAGTCGCAGACGACTCTGGGGTTGTGGCGCTCATCTCACTTTACTGGCCAAGGGAGCCGGCATACAGCTTCTGGGTTATGTGGCCAGCATGACTAAGCCACTTCTGGCGAACCAGAGCAGCACATGGAAACACCGTTTACCTTCCCGCTGGAGCAGTACCTATTTATCTACTTGCATTTTGACATGCTGTCAAACTGCTAGGTTCAGGTCATATTGAATCTTAATTCTGTTTTCAGTGGCATTAGCTACTCCTTGCTGCTGTCAATGTGGTAGGCCGAGATTTGATAGGGTAAGAACCTCACTTCCTAGGCTGGGCTGCTCCATGGTGTTTTTGTTGTCATACGCCAGGCTTTGCTAGGAGGAGGGAGCCGAGTTTGTGTTCCCTATCTCACTCCAAATAGAGTCTTTGGTAATGTCTGAGCATGACTTTAACAATTGAAAGTGTTTGTCTACCCAGTGAAACCAGAAATGGCCATTGCTTTATCATAAAATAAGCAGAGACTTTGTCTAAATCATGTAGCTCTTGGAAAGCCAAATTAATTAGGCGGAGATGTTGCAGATTCCATGAATGAAGCCATTTTTTTTTGCTGCTTAAGCTACTTTAAAAGTTTAGCATATATATATAATTGGAGTACTTTTGAAATGTGCGTCAACCCTGGCAGTGAGTGATTTAGTCTACCATATTGCTGTTGCAGCAGTTTTTTTTAAAAAAAGTTCTATCTAGAAAAGTCAATTTTATTTCATTCTTTTCATCCCTTTAAGTCTTCGTTGTATTATTATTGATGCATATAAGTGGCTTTTTAAAACATCTAGCCATCTGTGTAATATGTTTCTAATGATCACTCTTGATCAGATATTTTTCAGTATGCCACATTTATATTAATCAAAGAGTGAACTGTTTTCTAAATTAATGATCTTAAAGTTGTTCCAGCTTGATAGTAGTGAAGGGGTAGTGGTGTCTTTGAAAAAGATTTGTTAACTTTAAGGACTTTCTGTTTCAAACAGACTCCTTTTGGGAATGAGATGCACCTGCTAGAAATTGAGTGCAGCAATACAAATTTATAGTGTTAATTTTTCACTCTTTCAATGTCCAGGTGCTGCTGCTACTGTAGATGTAACCAGAGGTCAGTTTAATTAAGATCGGCCCTTTTCTCTTGGATGATATGTGCTGAATTGTTGTCACTGAGGGCCTCTCATCCTTTTGTCCAATGCCAGCAGCTGGTGACAGCTTGGCAAATTATGAGTTTCTTGGCTTAAAACAGACTAAATTGCAGACAAAACAAGCCATCAGCTGAGTAAATACCGCACCTCTGTTTGGCTTCATGGGAAAGGAGGAGATTAGCATGAGTACTTAGTGTTCATAATTACTAGTAAGAGGCAAATAGTAGGCTCAGGCTGACTGGAGATTGTTCCATTATATCCAATTAACACCCACTTGATTGTTCTTAATTACTTGGGTTTGATGACAGCAGAGCAGACATGTCATTCTTCAAACGTAGAACTACCACCTGGGTCACTGATATACCTACACACAATGATAAAACATTAAGTTCATTGTGAAAGGGCTGTTGAATATTGTGGCTGTTATGTAATCATAGGCGGCGGGGGGGGGGGGGGAAATACAGAGTCTTTTGTTTATTTCTTAGCTCTTCTTCATGAGCTTGAACTGCTAAAATGGAATTCTCTTGCGCCAACTTTCACAATGCCGGGGGATGACATAGATATTGCTGGGAGATATTCTAAAATAAAGTGCTGGTGATAATCAGAAATAAGGTTAAATTGCCTGATTTGAAACTGGCAAAATGCTGTAAATGAATAAATGCAACTTTGGACACAGGGGACTGTTTGTTTGTTTGTTTGTTTGTTTGTTCCTTGAAGTAGATTAATTTTCACCCAGACCCAAACACTTCTTTTGAAAATTCAGAAGGCGGGGGCTTTAGATATAAATGCCACAGCCATCTTTTTGCTTGCATTGATCCCTGGGCAACAGTAAATAGAAATTAGAGTGCACTGGAGCTAAAGTTGGAAACCTCTCTGTCTTGACCCTAGCAAAAACCACTGAGCTTTTTGTGTGTATGTGTCTATTTGCCGTAACAACCCGGCACAGCCACTCTTCTGCAGTTTTATTGCCAAAGATGTGATAAAGTCAGTTGTGACGAGTGATAAAAGGACCCCCCCAATAGTTCATGTGCAACTATCCTTCCTTCCTTTTTAATTTTAGACTGTTTGCTTTAGCGATTTCCCTTTTCATTCAACTCCTGTTGTTTATAGCAGGGAACTATAAATATTTGTCCCTCTTTCAGGGAACCCCATAGAGCCAAAATATGAGCTTTTCATCTTTAGCTGATTTCAGTTTCATGTGGTCCAGTTTTGTTTTATTTTCGACTGAATTTTTCTTGGAATCCTTCTGAGTCCACCAATGCTTGAAGTGTAGGATCCAGCCTCGCTACCTTTTATGCTGTGCCCTTAGCAACTTTAGAAGGCTACCAGATGGCATGAGTTGGCTGAAATGGGGGGACAAGGAAGATGGGGCTTGTGGATTTCATTTATACTTTCATTTTATTTCATGTATTTATACCCCACTTTTAGGAAGTCTTAACAAGGCAGCTTACAAAAAAGTAAACTAATCAATGATAGTAAAAACAATAAAATACATACAGTGAAAGAAAGTGCAGCTAAAAGTATTCATGAAAGCCAGTCAGGACACACAGATTTGTAAATTATATTGCCTGTCTCCCCACCTCAGCTCCAAATAATTCAAGCACAAGGATCCACTAATTTGTGCTAAATTGGTAAAGAATCCAAACTCAGTACAACTGACCTGTGCTAAATGATATTGAGTGTGTACCCTTCACAGTGCTCCATGATTTGCTTTACACTATACCCTGATACTGAGTCTAATGCTTGAGGGACAGCGAGTTTTTGTAAAAAATGGTATCATCAAACACCTTCACTCAGTGCAATTAACCAAAGAGTATTTTCAGATATAAAGGATTTGGTTGCAATTTTCTTTATCCACCCCACCCCAGCAGTTGCTTTCCCCCCTAAGTTTAGAGGGATGCCTGCTTTGTTTCATCATGGCGTCTTTTTTGGGGGGGGGGTAGGAGGAAGAGAGAAAGAAACAGGGAGATACTCATGTATATTCTGTTGTGCATGTAGAACATGCCATGTGGCCCTTTGAATTGAGGTCATCTCTAGTGGGGTAGCTTTATAATTCCAGTCTGTTCCTTCCTTACAGGTGTCCTTTAAGGGAGCGCTTTAAGAAGTTGTACTCAATTTAACTTAAGACATAAGTAATTCTTCCAATTCAGAGCAATGGCTCAGAACCTTGGTAAATGTTCGTCGTGCTAAGAAATTATCTTAGTTTCCTTCCCAAATGTTATTTTATGTATTACTGTAATGGCCTTGTTCTCTTAGATATGGTCGAATGGCTATATCAACCAGGCTCATTTTTATGCTGTCTCTTGGTTTCTTCAGTTTGCCATTCAGGCATCAAAGCATGTACCTTTATCTAATTTTCCTGGAATCTTTCTCTCTCTCCCTCCCCCCACCCCAGGTGTAGTTCCCACATTTAAACCTAGTACAACATACCACTTAAGGGGAGTAATATTGGGCCCTGTCAGAGGTACAGTGGTGCCCCACAAGACGAATGCCTCGGAAGACGAAAAACTCGCAAGACGAAAGAGTTTTTCGTTTTCTGAGCTGCTTCGCAAGATGGATTTCCCTATGGGCTTGCTTTGCAAGACGAAACGTCTTGCGCCCTTTTTTTTTTTAAAACGGCCAATGCATTCCTATGGGAAACCGTCAATACACATTGGTGCTTCGCAAGACGAAAAAACTCGTAGAACGGAAAAACTCGCAGAACGAATTAATTTCGTCTTGCGGGGCACCACTGTACATGGAAGGGGACATGTCTGGTTTCATTTGCTGTTCTTTTCTTGCGTAGATCTACTTGCATCTGTGGGGGCCCACCCTTCTCCAATTTGTACTTCTGATAAAGTTCATGCCAGAATACGTTTGTTGTTAGTCTTCAATGAAACATCACTGCTTTTGTTTTTTTTCAGAAGACAAAGCAATTTAATTCCACAAAACCCTTAAATCCCTCAGTCACTCACTATTATAAATTCCTGTATATACTACTGTTACTTAATAACCACACATATTAAATGAAAATATTTTTAAAAACATGTATTTTGAAAATCTATAGTACAATGTACATACAAAGCACGGTATTTCAGAGTGTGCACTGTACCAGAAAATAAATGGTATTGCTTATAAATTAACAGCAAAGGGCATTCTTCAGTGTGAAATACCTAAAGAGGAAGAAAATGTTTTCACTTTGCCAGTTCATGATGAATGTTAAGCCCAAACCATGGCTTAGTACGAATGAGGAAATGTGCAGGTTCCTTGACAGAAGATTGTAGCCCCTTTGCTGCTCCTCTGGGCTTACTGCCACCACACTACTTTGAGCTAAGCCATGGTTTGGCTTAGCATTATGTCTGAATCAGGGCTAATGGCTTTTATCCCCCAAACAAACAACAATTGGAAAGTCGGAGGACAAACATTGGCTACTCTCAGGATTCTTCTGGCAGTTAGTTACAATGGATGCACATATTTACAAGCTAGGTTTTATAAACTGTTTTTACAATAAGAATAGCATAAAGTGGCATACAAAGATTTAAAACTGTACAAGAAACAATATAGAAGAGGAAATGAATAATTTTTCCAGTTTCTTGCAGTATAATATGCGAATCAAGCCCATATTATTATGATGATGATTATTATTATATTTACTAATTCAAGCTATGGTCCTTTGAATGTTTACTTGGCTGCATTCAAGACAGTGAACTTTCTTCAGGGTAGTCATGCATAGGATGATAATGAAAATCAGCACATAATATGTTTATTATATTATTTATATGTTATTTTTCTTAAGTCAAAGCCCAGCACAAGTGGTTTATACATAGAGTGAAAACAACTAAACATTTGCACCACATGAATACAAGCAGCCCCTGTTTACACATGTTCAATATGTGTGCGGCCATGTATAGGTGCATTACGCCGAACCCAGAAGTGACATGGAAATGTCATAAAGATGTCACTGAAACGTCACTAAAAGGGCAGAAGGGGGGGCGGGATGCGGTTTTTACAGGCTTTTTCAATGGGTTTCAATTATACGCAATTTCACTGATGTTTGTGGTGCCTCAGAATGTAACCCCTGCGTAAACGAAGCCTGTCTGTACAAAAAATGCAGCCCTTTTACAATAAATTTTCAGAATTCCTAAAAATGAGAAAGAGAAGCTGAAACAGTAATTCTAAGATGTTGCATATAGATATTTATGATTTTAAGTAGCTTGGGTTTTTGACTTGGGCTGTAAATTTTCAGGCATTCATTTTGATGATGTGGGCATTAAAATAGCAAAATGTCACATTAACTTATCTGAACACTGATTCTTTATTCAGTCAGTTCTTGTGAGGGGTGGGTGGGAAGGAAACAGGCTTCATTTATATTGGTAGTCCCCCCCCCCCAAACTTAAATTACACTGAAGCATTTGGGGAGGATGACATGTGTGCATCTTTGTCATATCTTTTATCATCACTACCATTTCTCCATCTAATACAACTTGTGACAAACGCGAACGTTAATTACAGTTAACAAAGCAATGCGATGTGAAGTGTTCATATATTTTTTTAAAGGAAAGAGCCAACCCAATCAGTGAGATTTCATCTTACGCTGAGCTTCCAGTCAAAGTTCAGAAGTCAGAAATCAAGTACCATCAGTTATCAAATTATGTTAATGATTCTAATGAAAGCTTCTGGTATTTTGCTCAACACTGTGTTACTATTATGGTTACTAATAGGACAAGAAAAGCTGATAGCCGTGAATAAATTAAAACTGACTGCTAGTGTTCTTTTTTCATATTTGACAATCTGTTTAGTTACTGAGAGTTTTCATGTAGGGCTCGTGTTAGGGTACAGAGTGTATATTTTAATCATATTAGCACACATAAAAAACTACTTTCACATATTATTAAGGCTGTGGGATGCAAACCATCAGAATAAAATAAAATCAATGTGAAAGGCCAACACATACCCGACAGTTGTGCCTGGGTTCTGACTGGGGATTGGGCAGCCAGTGCCATAGAGATTCCAGGTCACTGTACAGAGCTCATGATTGCATGAATGCCTCCCCCATCCAGTGCGAGAAAAGCCCTAGAATTTTCCATTAGAGAAAAGAGATGTGGCGTGAGGGAGAAGCTAACTATGGGGAGATGGTGCCAGTTTTCCTAACGCTCCAGAAAATTTGCATGCACACACAGACTGCAGGAAGTTGCAACAACTTTCTGCTATCCTAACCTATATCACGCCAGCCCCATCACTTGCAATTTTATTTCTATTTTTACCTTTACCAGTGTTACATTATTTCATTACTTTTAGCTAATGATAAATATACAGTGCAGTCTTTGTTAAGTAGTTTAGCAAGCATCTTAAGTTGCAAATGCTGCTGGACTTTGTCAAATGAACACAGCTATTTTTGCCAGTTCACATCTCTTGGAGTAAATGGACTTCCTTCCAAACACTAATACTGGTTTGTAAATTATCTTGCCGCATCTTGGATCATTTTTGCACCCTGTCTTAACATTTCTTGAATAATTTTTGGCGCCGTCTTTCCAGCTTTATGTAACAATTTACCAGGAAGCCCATTTAATGAATATGGGTTGAAAAGGGCAGTTTACATTCTAAAACTAGGTCTAAAACCAGACTGGAGTAGATTCAAATAATAGTCTCATTCAGAAAACTCTGGAGCTGATACGCAGGCACACCATATTGAATACAGGTTGATAGGTCTTAATATTGCCAGGGTCAATGGTAGATTTATTTAACAAGGGCTTCACCTCAGCCCCTTCAGGACTTTGGGGCCCATTCCTCCCTAAGGACAGCATTGACTACTACTCAGAAACAAAGACTATGGCATGCCAAAATTTGCCATTTTAAGCAGCCCATATGGACAAGAGTCAGCTATGCACATGAATGTAGAAAGAGCCCTATGCTCAGCCCAGAATTCTTTTCTCACAGTGGCCAACCAGATGGCTGTGGGAAGCCCACAAGCAAGACATGAGCACAACAGCCCTCCCTGTTACTGTTCTTCACCAACTGGTATTAAGAGGTAGAACCATCCAGAGGGGAAACCATCAGTAGCCACTGATAGGCCTATCCTCCATGAATTCGTCTAAAGCCATCAAAGTCAGTGACCATCACTACCAATTGTGATAGCAAATTCCATAGTTTGTGCTGTGTGAAGGACTTCCTTTGATTTGTCCAGAATCTCTCATCACTGGATGACCATTGTATGTGTTATGCACACAATATATTATGGAGCATTATGAGTCTGCCTTATGTCCTCAAGGCCAACAATCCAAAAGTGTCTTGACTAGACAGAGCGACTGTATCCTCTATCTCTGAACTTGTTTCAAAAGTGGAATCCAAGTTAGAATGCATACAAGTGATTTTATCTTCACGCACTTGTCTTCAGAACAGTCATAGTCAGCCACTGATGGTTCTATCATTTCCCTGCCATTGTCTAATTGTAGAAGGCCTTTCATCACCTGGAAGAGCGCCATTTGTTGATATTGAGCAGACTGCTATAGGACTAATGGTTTTGATTAGTTTTGTTCCTTAAAATGGTTGGGATTCCTAGAATTCTGTATCTGTGAGAAGTCTATTCCTCTTGTGGATAAGACAAAACATTTTATGACTGTGAGTTTTTGTATGTGACGTCTTCCTTGCCAGATGCAGGAACAGAGTGGCCACTTCATAGATCAACATGCTGTGAAAATGATATAGAAAAGGAAAATTAAAAAAAAAACCACCTGATTACTGAAGCACAAGATGTATAATTAATGTAACACTAGATACTAAGACTGTGTTCAGTAAGAGAGACTTCAGCACTTCTTGATCCATTTTATTTCTGCCACACCAGGGGCTAAAAAAAAGTAAAAAAGTAAATGCGTCAGTAAGGGATTTGACAGTGTGTTACGACAGTCATCAATCCTTGTGAGCCTTGTGGCCATAAATAAGCTTCATACCGCACCACACTAAAGAGGACAGTTTCTCTTCTGCAGGACATTGAAAATGTCGCAGCTAGGGAATTGTTTGTCCCTGTCGCCACGACAACGCCACCATCACTTATCATTTACTTTCACACCAAGTTTTTTTCTTCCCTTTTCTTTTTTAAAAAAAAAAACCCCACACTGAGGTCTTTGTAGCGATAAAACCAAGTCAACATCGGCCCAAATTTTCAAAGCCGTTATTCTAATTACAATGAGGAGCTATAGATTGATGAGCTTAGTTTTTCGCAAGGACTGGTGGCAGTTAATTCCTGTGACCTGTGTGGCTCCAGTAGTCTCTTTTCGAGATGGAGTCTTGGAAGTTCGATTATTAGTGACATCTTGTAAGTGAGAAGAAGCTTATCTCTCCAGAGAGTGTTGATAACTTGAGACAAGGTTTAACTAGCAAGCAGCGAGACAGTGTATGGCAAATAAATAAATAAATAAAGCCCCGCATTCCTGATTTTGCTGCAAGAGCACAGTAATGAGGAAATACCAACCACCACAATTTCACACGTTGTAAACTCACTGGTAGCTTTCAGTTGTGAATTCTGGAGAAGCCTCTTTCACTCTGCTTTATCTGATAATGTGTGAAAATATTAGTCCTGCTGCTTCTCAGGCCTGAACAGCCAGTGCTCAGGGCCAGAAGCATTTGAATACATACAGGTTTAGAGACTTGTGAGAAATAAATGAGAATTGGTAGAATTTTGTTTCAACCTATGGGAGTGGTAATGGGAAACATTGCTTGCACCATCCATTTTCTCTCTGTGTTTTAAACGTACATTTTGTCTCTTTTGTTTGTGTGGAAACGGGAACATCTATGAGTTGCATCAGTGCAGCAATTTGAAAAAAGAGATGCTGTGGTGACCATTTGTGAAAACTGATTTTCGCCCTATGCTCTGTGATTCTATGAGAACTCTACATTTTAGTTAGTCCTATGGCGCTGTGGGTTAAACCATGGAGCTTAGGACTTGCCGATCAGAAGGTCAGCGGTTCGAATCCCCATGATGCGGTGAGCTCCCGTTGTTCGGTCCCTGCTCCTGCCCACCTAGCAGTTCAAAAGCATGTCAAGTGCAAGTAGATAAATAGGTACCACTCCGGCGGGGAGGTAAACAGCGTTTCCGTGTGCTGCTCTGGTTCGCCAGAAGCGGCTTAGTCATGCTGGCCACAAGACCTTGAAGCTGTACGCCGGCTTCCTCGGACAATAAAGCAACATGAGCGCCGCAACCCCAGAGTCGGCCACGACTGGACCTAATGGTCAGGGGTCCCTTTACCTTTACCTATGCATGCTTACCTGAGAATGAAAATGCAGCAGGCTTTTCTATTATGGCAAATGGGGCACAGTCCCACCAGCTTCCATCTGCTCTCAGCCAGCCTGCACCTGCCTGCCTACGTACTGACAACCAGGCCAGGGGGTGACCCTGCCTGTCAGCTTTACCTTCCTTAGCCTTAGTTTTGCTCTTGTAGAACTCAGCAGGGAGGACAACGGGGACAAAATTATAATTAGTTGGCTCTGCCTGTCATTAGCTCTGGCTTCATCTACTGTTGGCCTCCCTGGTTTTCACCCCACCAATCCCAATGGGCACCAGCCCAGGGGATAGGGTTGCCACTGTATTTCCATTAAATAAACTGTGGCTTTGCTTTTAACTGTTATTTTGGGTCATGCGTGTCCAGTAGTGTTTCTCGTGCTGCTGGAAGGCCCTTTGACGGTCCACCAGAGACTTCTGTCAGCAGAACAGATGGATAATTTCCATCTATTCTCTCTCTCACCTGCATCTCTTCTGAAGAGTCTACCAAGTCATTAAAGAAGATTTTGGGAGTCTGCACAGGGGCAAATCAGCAAAAATTATCCCAACCCCATACCGCTGACAGAAACCTCCACTGGGTCAAATATCTTATGACAGCACAAAGTATAATGTCAGATTCCTTTCCCTTCCCATCCTTCCAATAATGGTTTTTTGTGTAGACAAGTGTCTTACCTAAATATATTAGGTACAGTGGTACCTCGGGTTACATACGCTTCAGGTTACAGACTCCGCTAACCCAGAAATAGTACCTCAGGTTAAGAACTTTGCTTCAGGATGAGAACAGAAATCGTGCTCCAGCGGCACAGCAGCAGCAGGAGGCCCCATTAGCTAAAGTGGTGCTTCAGGTTAAGAACAGTTTCAGGTTAAGAACGGACCTCCAGAACGAATTAAGTACTTAGCCCGAGGTACCACTGTATATTAAAGTAGCATTGGAGTCCTGTGTCCCACCCCATGTTATAAATGTCGGTCTACTCTACAGTGAACACATGTAGTTTGTTCCTTGCTGAATTTCACTGCAAAGTTGCTATCTTCTTAAAGTTCAATCTATAGAACTCGGATTTTGTAACTGGTAGAGCTGTTAAATACATTTTTCCTATCTCTTTTTTAAGCCTCTCCTTGTTAATTAGAAGTGTACATATTGGGAAATTAACTATGAAATACTAAAAATGATAAATTATTCCATATTTGAAAGTATAAATTAAAGGTTTAGTGTATATAAAATTTGTCATGTTTAATTGCAAGTTCAATTAAAATTCAGGATAATGATGATTTATACAGGTTTCTGTGTAATTTGATATTCATTAGCTTAGCCAGACACATGCTGATATTAGCTCGTTAATTATGTTTCCTTTTGTTGAAAGCAGCCTTGTGAAAGCAATCTGCTCAAAGTTTTCCAAACTCATTCTGCTAAATGAATATTTAGCAGCTGTTCGTGTTATTGAGATGGTCACTGCGGCTTCATTTCACTCATACATGGCATCAATCATACCTACTGTATGACAACAAGGTTTTCTCATTACAAACCCATTTATGAAGGTTATGGGTGACGTTAACAAGTTATTGCATGGCAGTATAACACAACTCTACAGTAATGTAGTTTACATTTAGTTTCTTCAAATAGCTTATGGTCCAAATGTTGGGAAAGTGTAAGAACACACTGGAAAAATTACTCATATACAAATTATTGTAATTGGCAGTTGTAGTACTGGGGTTGATTGATTGATTGATTATGGTTTTTGAACACCGAATTATGGATACCTAAGAGCTGTCTTTTCATCTCCCAACCCCACCCCCGAAAAAAACCTAAGTGTTCACAGCAAGGATATCTATGAAGCTGTTCTTGATGGTTACTTTTGAAACTTTCCCCTTTGAAAGTCTCTGTGTTTCTGAGCATCTTTTAGAAATGGTTGGCTTGATCTGGTCCTACAGTATGCCTGATCAGAGGGATCTTACCTGGTGCTCCCCAGCTTTCTCCTACCTAGTACTCCCAGATGTTGTTGGATCGCAACTTCCATCATCCCTTATCAATGGCCGTGTTGGCTGGGGGAAGGCTGTTGGAGAAGATGGTCCTAGGAGATAATAATGGCTCCCTGGCTTCTGCCCTTGGGATACATGTATGAGTAAGAATCAATATGTTACAGGGAATGGGAACCCTGTGTAATTTTCTCATATATCTGTCTTCCACTTGGTCAAGGGATATGTGATGATGTATGGGATCCTTCCATGAATGGGAACTGTGCCCATAGTAGGATTGGATCGATCCCAGCATGTTTGATTTAATAACTGCTTTTTGTGTTGGGACCACAACTCCCAGCAACTCCAGGATTGATTATGGATGGTATTTGTGACATTGAACAAGGTACTTCCAGTTGCACCCTTACTGTTAAGGGGATAGAACTTCATTAAAAATGCTGCTTCTCCACAGCACAACTGTTTCATTGATCAAATTAGAGCTTTTAGTTCATTTGTTGAATAGGAAAGTACTTACCTTTTAAGAGTATTGTTTTTCTGTGGCTTCATTCAATTCGCCACGGTTTAAGCAGAAAAAAGTTAATTCATATTAACAAGTCAGTACTGGGAAAACAGTTAGCAAGTTAAGTATCTGGGCCATGTAGTCATAATATTGAACAGCTAGGGTTCTGTTGGAAATGGCCTGTTGGGCAAAGTGTATTTGAAGAGTTTTGCTCATAAGCTCTGCTTCTCTTGATTAAGCAGTGCTGTCCCTTTTCTGTAGCTTTTCCTTTTCTATCACTCTTTCACTCAGCAGCTCTTTGAAGTTAGCAGTTATTCTGATCTGTCTTGAGCACTAATTTTTAAGAAATCGAGATAACCATGTAACTCCCCCTTCAAATCTACCTCCCTCCCTTGCAATGTACATTATTACTGATGCCAACCTTCTTCTACTGCTACCACTACAGTTTTATTCCACAGTAGGCTTCTAAGTGGTTTACAAGTGGTTTACAAGTGTAACTATCAGTTAACAAAGCATTAAAATATAAACATCCATTACATCTATATGAAACCTTTGGGAGCTGTCTTCAGTGGAGTCGCAACGGGGGGGGGCGGTGCGCCCCGGGTGCCATGTCTGGGTGAGTGACAAGAAGGCACCCCATGGGGGCTGCGGTGGCACGAGCAGCCATCGTGCCGCCACAGCTGCATGTGGAGGATCCTCCATTTGCGGCTGCAGCGACGAGCAGAGGATCCCAGTGCCAGCAGTAAACTGCTATGTACAGTGCATGTGCAGCGTCACACACATGCACTGTACGTAGCGATGCCGCACATGCACTGCACATAGCAGTTTGCCGCCGGTACTGCTCGAGCACTGTATGGATGATGGGGATCCCTCTGTCGCCACTACAGCCGCATGTAGAGGATCCTCCATTCGCGGCTGTAGCAGTGATGGAGGCATCCCACCGCTGTCCGTACGGCACTGGAGCAGCGCCACCGGCAAACCACTATGTACAGCGTGCACATGCGTCGCACATATGGTGCATGCGTCGCACATAGTGATGCCGCACATGTGACATATGTAGCGACGCCCTGCCCCAGGTGTCACAACGCCTTCGTTCGCCCCTGGCTGTCATCAGGAGATTTGGAGTGAAGTGTCATCAATATGCAGATCACACCCAGCTTTATCTCTCTGTTCCATCTGAATCTGGAGAGGCAAGGCATTTGAGGTGTTAGACCAGTGCTAGGAGGTGAGGTTTGGCTGGATGTGGGGCAATAAATTGAGGCAAAATCCTGAAAAGGCAGAGGTGTTATGTATCCTGGGTTCTCACATCTGGGAGGTAGGGAGACAGCCTGTCCTGAATGCTGTTGCAGGTCCTCAGCTTCTGAGTGTTCTTGAATTCAACACTGTCACAGGAGACAAGATCTTAGAACTGATTCAGTGGCTAATAGGCAGCCAATCCCGGGAGTGATATGTGCCCAGTAAGGGGCATCACTCACCACTCAGGTGACAGGCTTTTGCACCAGCTGCAATCTCTGGACCAGCTATAATAAAAACACCACATAGAGCACATTCTAGTAGTAAAAATGTGGTTACTAGTGCATGTGTCTAAGGTACCCCTCTACAGGAAGGGACACAGTTGACACATCAAATGAAACTGGTGACATGCACTCTTTGCCAGGGAGGCCACTTGACCAGTATACCTTCTGCAACCCTATTTAGAAAACATATTTAGAAACAGCAAATCTTGCCTCAATTATTCATGCTTTAGTTACATCCAGACTAATGCACTCTAGGTGAGGCTGCATTTGAAGATGGTTCATTAATTATAACACACAGCAAGAGCATACATGAAGCTTTTCTAGGTGCAAAAAACAACACCCGTGCAAAGAATTGCTTGTTGAACAAAAGCTCATCTTTTTGTGATACAACACAGAGTAATAGTTTTAAAATTATTTATAGAATGAAATCACAACCCTGTTGAAAAATACTATCATTGCCTGCAATTCCCATTAGTTTCCCTAGACTTAAAGAACAAAGATTTGGCAGTATTTCAGTGACAGAATGCTATATATAATTTGTCAGGGGACTTGTTGACCTTATGTAAATTTGCCTCTTTGAGAAGGTTTTGTTATTATGATCGCAGTTGCTAGAGCAGTTGTGTAAACTTAGCAACAGTTGATATGTTACTGTCAAGTTTCATGAGCTAAGTTGCCCTCAAAGGTAGAATCAGCTCTTTGCAAAGTTCACACCTATAATTCAGAAATATTATTTATGAAGAAAGACCACCTTCTGGAACAAGCAGAAGGCTTCTGATTCTGTCCTTTGGGGCAGCAATGACTTGGCCAGAGTACTCCATGCTCTTGAAGACAACTTGGCAACTTCAACTGGTCCAAAATGCAGCAGTCAGTTAGCTGGGATTCAATTTAGAACATATATATATATATTACCCCTATTTTAAAATAGCTGCACTGGTTGGCAGTTCATTTCTGGGCCTAATTCAAAGTGCTCACATTAGTTGTAGAGTCCGAAATAACTTAGGCCCCATGCAAGTAAAGTGACTTCCCAGCTGTTCTCTGCTAATTTCCTTTTAGTTCCCTCCTTTGGAAAGGCTGTGGGATCTGTAATGAACTAGTCGAGGGCCAATAAACTGAAACTCAGTCCAAACAAAAATGGGGTTCTGTGGGTAGGTGGTTGGGAAGAGAGAGACAGTGTTCCAACGTGTTAGTCCTGCAAAGAATCAGATTCGGAGCCTGCAGTTATTCCTAGATCCACCTTTGTTATTGTAGGCCCAGGTAGCTTCTGTGGTATCATAGGCTGCTATGCCATCTGGGACCTTTGCTGACTAATGATAACCTAGGCAGAGTTATTGATGCTATGGTAGCAACTGGGATTGACTAATATAATGCATAGTGCACGGGCATAACTTTGAAGACGGTTCAAAAACAGCTGTTAGAGAGTTACACTTACTCTCTGCTGTGAAGAACAAAGTCTTCCACCCGGGCTTCTATTTCTTGGCCAGTCTGTATGCCAAGCCTGGGAACCTGGCATGTGTGTGTATGTCTGCAGTTATGGTATGGAACTGTGCAAAGTATCAGGCATTGAAAGGTAAACTTTAACACTGGGACCATTTTAATACCTAACCCTAATAATCTTTACAGGACTGAAATTTGTTTTCATGCTCACTGTTTTTGATTCCCGTTTCAGATTTGCGAGATAGAAATATACAAAAGAAAAAGAAAGAAAAGGGGTGTCCTTGTTTCTTTATCTGCCGCAACATTGCCTCTGAGCCGATTTCTCTGTCTGTCCATCCTGATGGCATGCAAAGGGCAGGATTAATCCTTTCCTTGTTACTAAATTGTGTCTGTGTGAAATTTTTCTGAGCTTAGTATGAATGATATTCCTCAAGAGGAAATTTATTCTTGTAAGGATTTCCTTAGTCCACCCGGAGAGACTCTTCCTGGCATTAGGGGAGCAAGATGTAGGCCGACTGGAAATGCACCAAACTGATTTAATAGAAAAAGGTAATTCCTATTCAAACTGTATGGTCCCTTATTCATTTCTTCGGATTATCATCAAATTTATGTCACCAGCAAAAGGAGCTTTATTGAGTTTCACAGATATATTCCTTTTGCTTTCATTGTCATTAGTTGGCACACTGACATTTTCATATGTGTCTCAGCTAATGCCTCAAAATTACTCCATCTACAAATGTAACAATTGAACAGATAATTTTAATAAGATTCAGCTTGACTTCAGACTGCACTCCTTCCTTTTCTTTATAGAATGCAAATTGTAACCTGTTTTTAAAGCCGTGCAATGCAGTGAACTTTAATGGGATTTGACAACATCATATTAAGCACAACAACTACGCATAATGTACCGAAAAATTGGACGTGAAATTGGAAACATAGCTGAGAACAAAGTAAATTTACATGGTTTGGTAGTTTGAATGTCTGATATCATATTCTCTCATGCAAGCTCCATAAAAAGCAAGGGATTTAACAATGGATATCAGCGGAAAGTGCTTTTAAAGTTAAAGCTGATGGATGGCTTGTCAAAAAAAATAATTGCATTGGTTGGAAAGTCGGGATGCGTGCTGAGGGGGAGAGAACAGGATATACAGAGAGGATGATGGGAAGTGACAGTGGTCTGTCAAGAAGCAGTGGCTGCCCAGAGAAGTGTGAAGCCAGAGCTATAAGGTGGCAGAGTAGAACAGGCTGTCAGAGCGGGAAAGTGGCTTTAATACCCTGAAAAGCAAAGGAATCCGCCTGTCAGCCTTGCTCAGCCGTGCTGAAAGAGGAAAGGAACATGGCATAAAGTTAGAGACATTAAACGGGGAACGGGGGGCAGGGAGAGACCACAGAAAGCAAAAAGGGAAAGGGTGGGGGAGAAGAAAGCTGATGATTTTATTTGTATAGACAAATGACGAATTTTTTTGGTAAGAAGCTCACTTTTGGCCACATCAGAGTGTTTTGCAATAGTGGGGTGTTGCGGATAATGTGGGCACTGGAACACGGAATGTCTGCAAAAATGAAACAGTTCATTAAAGGTCTGTAGAAAATGGGGAGGGATTGTTTCTCCTTGTGTGCCTGTTTCTGGCACATTTAAGCACACCACTCTGTCCTGTGACCTTCCATTTACTTCCATTGTGTGCAGCTGTACTGTGAATTGCAGCTATGGGCGTATTACCAGACCAATTGAGTGTGCTTCTTTTTCTTTTTTTGCTGTGAGCCTGAGGCAGGTTTTGCATGTTAACCAAAATCTTTAAGGTTTCTGGAGTTGTTTTTTTCTCTCTCTGTGGCTATATCAGCTTTCGGCCTACAATTCTAATTAATAAATGTTAACTTTAAGAACAAGGAAACTCGTTGTGTTGTTTGGGCAAGCTATGCTTTCCTTTTAGCCACACCCTGTTCTCTTTCACACATGTCCCTGTAGTTTATGGTAGTGTTGTGGCAATCAGTAATTATCACCATCATCACAGCTAAACATCAGCAAAATCCCTGTGCTTATGGAATGGACAAATGAAGGTATGGAGTGGAGATCAGGGTCGTGATTGCTAGTCCTGTCCTCCCAAGGTCCAAGGTCCCCTTTGCCCAGGATTGGTTTGTTCCCTTCATTTTTGTGGGGGTGGGAGTCTTTGTAAACCACCTTCAAAGTGTTGTTGAAGGACAGTATATTAATCTTTAAAATAAATGAATAAACCTGTGTTCAAATAGGACCTTCCAATACGGAAGGGGCAGCAGTAGGTCCAGTAGGCATGATTTCATGCATCTTATGTATACAGCTTTTAATCTGAAATAAATAGAATCCAAGAGCATGTTTTGCAGGAAAACAATAATGGTTTTCACAACCTGTAGGTGATATTTGTAAGATACGGGGAGGTAACCTGTGGGAACAGATTCAGGGTTATAGGGAGAGGAGAAGGAGTGAAATACAGTCCTACATCCCTACTTGACATCTGTGGGAAATCAAATCTGGTGAAATCTAGGCTGGATTAAGAATGGTTATGGGCATTTAACAAACCTTGGCTATGGCTCGCAGTAAGGAGAGAGCTTAACCACAAGTCTCCATTTGGGTGACACACTAAACCAAATCTTGGCTTAAGCTTAGTTTAGCTTAGCTCAGCATAGCAGGACAGGGCAGCAAACTGGGCTGTTGACCATATAATAAATATTCATGGGGAGAGATTGTCCATGTGCTTTAATAGCAATAGTAATAGTAATAATATATTGTTTCACAGTAAAATAATAATCTATTGGCCATTGAGAATTAAAATAGATTAACCTGGGGGCAGGAGATTGTGTGCAATTACTAAGTTTAGCATTCCATGCAGCATTTGGACAAAGCCACCACTTTATATTATTTTTTGCAAGTACGAATATCTTGTATAGAAAGAGATAATGTTACAATGCAACGTCGTTATCTTACAATGTGTTGAAAAAGTCATATGGTTCATTATTCTCCATTGAAGGGTTAAAATAAATAAATTTTAGAAACCCTTGAAAGCAATGCTTTTGCTGTGGATAGTATATAACAAAATCTTAAAGGTCTGCAGTCTTTTAGAGGTTATAGTGTATTTTTGTATATAAGGGGCATACTGGCCTCCATTGCACTTTCACAAACACAGTCTCCATCTCCCTCCTTCCCTCCCTCCTCTTCAAACTTACTGTTCTTTTAAGGCAAATGAGACCTAAGGATAGAAGGGCAGTGAAAAATGTAAAACTGGCCAAGATGGATGGCAAAATGCACCATGCATAAATAAATTACGGGGGGGGGGGGGAGATGAACAATGATTGTGTGGTTGAAGACCTGGCTGAATACGTGTGTCAGGTGCTGATTGGAAGAATGATAAATGGAGTGACCTAACAAAGGATTGACTTCTCCAAAAGACAGGCCCTTTTAATGGATGGAAAGGGAGGAAGCCTCATTTAGAAGGGAAAGGCTGTTTGCTGTGCAGATATGACAAAGGGGAAGTCGACAACCATTGATTTACGTTCGGGAATGACAGTTGAAAAATTCAACAATAATCATGACAAATGAGAAGCGATGCAGTCAGAGGGGGAAAAAATGCCAATACGTTAAGCCTGAGAAGAAATGCCAAGGTCACAGGGAAAGGTTTCCAAACTTCTGCTTTTGACAATCCTAATGGAAATATTGGAAAGATGGGATGCAGGTTAAAAGGTACGGTTTGGAGTGAAGGATTGGAAAGGACATGAGTTAGTGCTGGTTCTTTCAAAAGCAGCTACTGAACATTTGTTGCACCTAGTCCTGAGAAAGGTTTTCTTCATGTCTCCTACTTTTTCTCTTGTGGAGATGTTAAAACGAAATAATAGGTGAAATCTAGGCTGGAAAATACAAATCTGAGTTCTTGCCAATGACTTCAGTGGAGGTGGAAATGCCCTATTTACTATGTATGTGTTTATAAAATATATTGCCTTATTGGATTTTTTTTTAAAAACCTCACTAATCTAACAGGAATGCTCAGGTGTTTCTGTAAATATGTTTTCGCTATGACTATTGACAGAATAAAATGAGTGTGTGAATTCTGCCCCAGCTGCTAAATTCAAAAAATGCCTTTTAAAAAGAAATATGAAGACACTGGAAATGAGGCTGCAAGTTTGTTTGGGGGAAACTATTGTGTTAGAAAATCAGTGTATTCGTTTGGAAGTTCTCCATTATTTTAACATGCGCTTGTGCTTATGCATGCAGTACTTGAGCAAGCTGTTATAAATAATTAGAGAAGCATCATCTTTCACTGACATTTCTGTATTTGCAGTAAGCATATCCAAGCAATGTTTGTAAAATAACCGTCCTTTATAAAAGAAATGAATGGGTATTTTTACTTCGCTGTGGAGCATATTAAATGGCACAAAAATCTTTATTAAGCAATTTTAAAATAAGATGTGCTGGAGGGAAATATTTCATATGGCCTTGATTTGTCTTCTGTGGCCACTGGAGTAATGATCTGTGTGAGTCTGTGCTCACATGAGGAATGGCAGAAATAGAAGGGGGGGAAAGAGCACAGTCTGAAGCCCACAAATATAAGGAGACAAAGCAATGATTAACAATGATGTGCTACCATTCTCCTATTTCCCCACCCCAGTTGGGGGAAGACCTAGTCATTTGGATGATGGTACTGGAATGCATCATTAGCAGACGCGTGACAATGTTTCTCTTTAAATCAGTAATAGTATGTGATGTTTCAAAAATAATTATAATGGCACCCCAATCTTAAATAGTCCACAAGTTGGAAGGAATTAATTGTGAATTGATGTTAGCTCCCCTGACCTCCTCTGTGTGCTATACATGGTGTATACCACTTTGTATTTACAACAACTGTCTGAAGTAGGTTTCGGTGAGGCTGCTCCAGGGAATGGGGATGTGAACCCAGGATTTCATTGTCCAAAACTCTCTTCTACTGTACTCCACTGACTGATCGAACACATTAACAAAGGACATTCACTTATTAACTAGTAGTCATCATGCAGTACCTAAATACAGTGGTACCTTGGGTTACATATGCTTCGGGTTACATACGCTTCAGGTTACATACTCCGCTAACCCAGAAATAGTGCTTCAGGTTAAGAACTTTGCTTCAGGGTAAGAACAAAAATCGTGCTCCGGCGGCACAGCGGCAGCGGGAGGCCCCATTAGCTAAAGTGGTGCTTCAGGTTAAGAACAGTTTCAGCTTAAGTACGGACCTCCAGAACGAATTAAGTACTTAACCCGAGGTACCACTGTACAGTGAAGCACTGCCAAGTCTCAGTCATTGTCATGCAGGTGCTAGGTGCTGTGCAACACAGAACTGCTCATTGTTTCCTGAGAGGGTTTAAAATCTAGAACCCAGCTCATGTTTAAAATCTAGAACCCAACCAGGCAATCTTAATTCCAATGGTGGAGGAACAGGCACACACTCTTCCCTTTTTTTCAAATCTCACAGCAGCTGTGAAATCACCTTGGGCAATTGACTGTCATTTAGCTTGATCCCCTTCCCTCCATGCACTTTATGGGCAAAGTACAGGGTGAGTCTTTTAAAAGAGGCCCCGTGGAACATGTGTACTCTTGTATCCATAGGGCCTCTTTTAAAGGACTCACCCTGTAGTACCAGTCTACCTTTTGTTGTTGTTGTTTAGTTGTTTAGTCGTGTCCGACTCTTCGTGATCCCATGGACCAGAGCACGCCAGGCACTCCTGTCTTCCACTGCCTCCCGCAGTTTGGTCAAATTCATGCTGGTAGCTTCGAGAACACTATCCAACCATCTTGTCCTCTGTCGTCCCCTTCTCCTCGTGCCCTCCATCTTTCCCAACATCAGGGTCTTTCCCAGGGAGTCTTCTCTTCTCATGAGGTGGCCAAAGTATTGGAGCCTCAGCTTCACAATCTGTCCTTCCAGTGAGCACTCAGGGCTGATTTCCTTAAGAATGGATAGGTTTGATCTCCTTGCAGTCCATGGGACTCTCAAGAGTCTCCTCCACCACCATAATTCAAAAGCATCAATTCTTCTGCAATCAGCCTTCTTTATGGTCCAGCTCTCACTTCCATATATCACTACTGGGAAAACAATAGCTTTAACTATACAGTCCTTTGTTTGCAAGGTGATGTGTCTGCTTTTTAAGATGCTGTCTAGGTTTGTCATTGCTTTTCTCCCAAGAAGCAGGCATCTTTTAATTTCGTGGCTGCCTTACAGGGTAATTAAGGCTTATTGAGGTGATGGAAGTTGCAACACCTGATGTAAGTGCTAAGTCAAGGTGGCTAACTTGTGGTCTTCCAGATGCTGGACTGCACCCAGCCAGCATGACCAATGGTCAGAGATTATGGGAGCTGACATCCAACAATATCTGGAGAGGCACAGATTAGCCACCTCTGTGCTGATTTATTATTAATAATGCAGTCCTATGTACCCACTTAACTGAAAGACACTCACATTTGAATAGGCATACATAGGATTGCACTCTTAAATAAATAGAAAATGTGGGGCTTTAAAAATGAAATATTAACAGATTAGAATGAATAACCAGCTGCAAAGTGGCCAATTGTGATAAACAATTGTGTTGGTATTTTTGTTTTAATTTAATTTAATAGATTGTTTCTTAAATAGTTAAACTTCCTTATGCCAGTTGAGATATCGTATAGCCAGTAGTAATTCCTGCTTAACGTGTAGTAAAACAGATTAAAGGTAAAAATGGGGTGGTGGTAGAATCTGAGCTATAGCATTGCCAAAAGATATCTAGGATTCATCAGCTGAGATACCTTTTTAACTTTAGAAATTGAGCAGAAAACAAGGTTATAAATGACTAGGGCCAGTTATTTGAGATAATCTGAGATCTATAATAGTTTCTTACAATGCCTCGTACACTTGAGGTTTGCAAAGCCAACCCATAGGAAACTAGCCTCTTTAGATTAAACATTTTCTAATCAGCTTTATCACTCATATCTGAATTTATCTTATTTGAGGAAAATGCCAATATATTAGCAGGCATATATGATACACAAGGTGACCCTACTAACTTAATGACATAATACATTATCCTTAATGAAGTCAATATCTTGTCTTTTAGCTGTCTGTCTATTGGGGCGATTAATTGCAGTGTCATTAAAGTTAGCTCTCTTTTCATTTGAGCTTGACAAGTCGCATAAAACTAATGTTCTTAGTTATCAGCCAGTGGAATAGGTTGGAGGATGGAGGAAATTGTAGGACAAATAAGGGGGTACTGCAACAGCTAACCTGAAGGAATTTTTCCAGTGACTGTTTTCACAAGCCGTGACTGCAGCCAGCAAAGCAGCAAAATGAGAGGCAGGCTTAATAACACAGTCAAAAAGGCTTTTTTAACCTCCAGTCCAAAGGCTTGCTTTCTCTCTGTCTCTTGGCTTTCTGTGTATTAAGCCCAAATTAGGTCATAACGAACTGTGAAGTATCAAAAGTCATTGCATTATTATGGTTTCAGGACTTGAGGGGGGGGATTTCCTGGAACGGCCTCATGAGGAAAGTTTAAATGAGATTACCTATCCTAAACAGGTGCAATAAAGAATATAAAACGTGCATCTTTCGTTCTGCTCTTGTGTATGCATGTGTAGGTGTAAGAAGGAAAGAAGTGAGAAATAAAATCCCCCCTCCAACCTTTAGAAGACTAATTTTGCATGAAATACAGTGTTCAAATAGCAACAATAAATATTAGTCATAGCTGATGGTAGGGATGTAGCAAGGGGTATTCCAGGGCTGGCTGAGTAAACAGAGTCACTCCCTGCCTTCCCCCCACCTCTGAAACTACAAGACAGGACAGCTGTAATTTACAGTGTGTTATCTTTGTCTATAGCAGCAAGATGATATGAAGTAAATCAAGGTACGAGTAATGAAAGACTGGAAATTTATTCCTTGGAGCACACTTTAAAGTGTAGTGTCTGTTATAGTGCCACTGCCTGAAGATCCCGAAATGAGAGTTGGATGAAGGGCAATAAAGAAGCATAGCGGCTCATGTTAATGTTGTTTGTCTGAGGTTAGTAATTGGGTTCCACTGATGAGCTGGGTGAAGACAAAGTGAGGATCCTAGCAAGTATTGTAAATCTTACATTGTTGGAACAAGAAGCAATCCTAACAGATATTGATCCTTCCCTGTGCCTAGAGGCGAGGGAAGAAAGCAGTGTGTGCTGCTGAGCCAGTGTTGTTTTCAATAGGACCAATTACCTTAGCGAGACTGGGGACTCTGCATGGAGTCATGCCAGGCTTGCAAATTGTGAACGATCAATTACGAGACACTTTTAGATGCATTTCCATACTGCCCCCCCCCATCATAGCAAGTTAGCTTCCTGTATTAATTTATTCAATTTTAATTCTCAAAACATTTATCAAATCCCCCAATTGTTCCGTTATTAAAATATTCCAGTTCAGCGGAAGTAAATCTCTTATGCTGGTGTGTTCAGAAATGAAGTAGAAGGGGGTGGAGAATACAAAACAATATTTTGTTTAACATGACTTCACTAATGTTAAGCCACAGATTCCCCATTTTCCCGGTCTATACCAACCATTTATTTATATTTATATTTCATAAGCAGATAACACACAGACACACCTCATGCAATCCTAAGACAATTCAGTAGTGAATGTGCCATGTTTGTCCTTATCAGTTTCTATTTATTCTCTGCATCTTAATGATTTAATTTTGTTTAACTGACCCTTGGGGGGGGGCAGGGAATAAGTAATCGGGATTTGCAACACACCAGTGTCCAGACTGACAGTTCTCCTTGTGTGTTGTTATGTACTGTATGTGTGTTATGTACTGTGCAGACATATAGGAAGCATATAAAAATGGATGCTAGGCTTCTATTTATTTATTTACCGTTTCATAAAATGCTTCCTATACAGCGTCCTGAAGTGATTTAACAATAAAAGCACCACATTTTTTAAAAAAACAGTTAAAAAAAACCCCCTCCAGTATAGATTGAGATAAAAATCTCCACTTAAGAGGCTTGTTGGAAAAGATTTTCAACAGTCACCAAAAAGATAACAGAGATTGTGCCTGCATGATATGTTACTAACTTCGCCAAACTTACAAATATAGGCCATCATAAAGAATCCATATATGAAAATTTAATATATATATAAATAAACAGCCATGTAAAATATGTAACAACAAGGATTTCCATTGGAGTTTCTAACCGCTAAATAGTGTGCCTTACATGTAACAGAGGGACGCGGGTGGCGCTGTGGGTTAAACCACAGAGTCTAGGACTTGCTGATCAGAAGGTTGGCGGTTCGAATCCCCACGACGGGGTGAGCTCCCGTTGCTCGGTCCCTGCTCCTGCCAACCTAGCAGTTCAAAAGCCCGTCAAAGTGCAAGTAGATAAATAGGTACCGCTCTGGCGGCAAGGTAAACGCCGTTTTTGTGCGCTGCTCTGGTTCGCCAGAAGTGACTTAGTCATGCTGGCCACATGACTCGGAAGCTGTATGCCGGCTCCCTTGGCCAGTAAAGCGAGATGAGCGCCGCAACCGCAGAGTTGGTCACGACTGGACCTAATCGTCAGTGGTCCCTTTACCCTTTTACATGTAACAGGAGGGAGTTCCAAAGTGTTGGTGCCGCCACACTAAAGGCATAGCATGGTATTCAGCTAAGTTTTACTCAGAGTAGACGTGTTGAAATTAATGGGTCTGACGTAGTCGTGTTCATTAATTTCAGTGGGTCTATTCTGAGTAAAGAGTTGGCTGAATAACACCCACAGTTCCTACCTCATACAGAATGGACCTCCTGGAGGTGGCATCCACAGAAGGCTCTTTCCTGGAGAGCTCAGTGACTGGTTGTGTATATATGGGTTGAGACAATCTCTTAGACAGTGCTTTTTTCTGGTGGTACACACCGCTATGTGTACCAGCACCTTTCTTCTCCCCCCCCCCAAAAAAGTTGAAGCCTGGCACCCCCTTCCTAAAGCCTGCAGGGGCATAGCCAAGGGGGGTAGGGGGGCAGCTGCCACCAATCAAGTAAATCAATAAAAATACTTAACTAACTGAGGTTCTGCCTCCCCACAACATGAAGCCTGCATATCTGCTTCTCCAGGGGGAGTACATCCCTGCCAAAAGCTAGCAATTGGCCAGTCATCCACACCAAACCTTAATTTCCATTAACTCATCTCCTCGTCACATCTCACCTTCCGTTGCCCCAGCTTCCTCTGCCTTCCCAGTGCTGTGCATATTCACAAGAAAAAGTTGATATCATACCTTTTGGGGATATTTTGTCCCAGCTCTAGCAGTCTGGTTTGTGTATCTGATAGTGGGAAATCCTTCCTTCCTTCCTTCCTTCCTTCCTTCCTTCCTTCCTTCCTTCCTTCCTTCCTAATATATTCTGAGGCCCTTTCCTGTTAAGCCCCTTGGCCACACGTGCTCATTCTTTTTTCCTCCTCACATTCTGTTACTAACAGTGGTGTGAGCACTGGGACTGAGAATTCAGGCAGCTTTCCTTATAAACTGAGATGGTTTCCCTGGTCCCCTGTCACAATAGAGACAAACATTCTGGATGACCTCATAAAGGCATATCCAGGTGACCTGACTATGTTTTCTAGGCTCCTCCCTTTCTTGGGGTCCCTCCAGACTGGTGCCTGGTGTCGTATTGCCATTGTATTTTGTGCCGTGTTCTTCGCACAATATAGTACCTTAGTGGTGGATTTATCCACCTTTATTATTTGTTTTGTATGTTTCCCCAATATACTTCCACGTTATTGCTATCAATGACAGGCCCAGATAATATTGAAAGAAGGGTTGTGTGAGACCAGACTAAATAAGTTGGTTTTGATTTATTTATTTAATTTGTATACCACCCTTCACCTGTAGATCGTAGGGAAGTTCACAACATAAAAATACAATATAAAAACACTAAAGGCAAAGGTAAAGGGACCCCTGACAAGAACAAAGAAACATACAAACCAATAACGCCCCTTCCCCACCCCCTCCCACAAACATTGGCATGTCTTAGCAAAAGCTTTTGGGACAAATATGTAAGCAGTGCATATAAAATACGATACAATATCAAAAAATTTAGAACAATTATACACAACTAATTATATGTTTGGGTAGGTTTGCTAATTTAGCAGACATCAAGAACATTACAGTGGTACCTCTGGTTATGAACTTAATTCATTCCAGAGGTCCGTTTTTAACCTGAAACTGTTCTTAACCTGAGGTACCACTTTAGCTAATGGGGCCTCCCGCTGCTGGCATGCCACTGCCGTGCGCTTTCTGTTCTCATCCTGAGGTAAAGTTCTTAACCCGAGGTACTACTTCCAGGTTAGCGGAGTCTGTAACCCGAGGTGTTTGTAACCCGAGGTACCACTGAGTCCTGGCCTAATGTTAATAGGCAGGGAGTACCAAGGCATAAGTGCTGCCACACTAAGATGGACACCTCACAGATGTGGAACTGCAGATGGCAGCATTTGAGCTGGCACTTATGGGGAAAGGAAATTCTTCAAGTAACCTTTTGGGAATCCTGAAGAGGGGCCAGCATGACAGCGCATGCAAAAGTAATTTATATGGAGGTGCAGGTTCACAAAGCGGTGTTTCTGTACATTCGTTGGTGGCTTATGAGGTGCACAGCATCCTATGTGTTTCTACAGACAATCATGTATGGATATGAGAGCCTGAACTCTGAAGCAGGCCTGCATATGCATCTTCCTATTTGTTGCAACTCTATCATTTAGCTGTGCAGCTACTTCTTCACTGGCAGGCGGCTGTTGAGTACAGTTGAGTATAGGTCATAAGACCCCCTATCTTCTGTGAAGCATATCTTTAAAGTGTATATTATTAATACATGCAAAACTTCTGAAATAACTCCAGTGTTAAAAAACACCAATGCTTGTTATCCATTAGCCTAAAACGGACAACGCTGTTTCCACAGTGCTATTCAAAGTTGAGGATTTATTGGACTTAAGCCATATAATATCTGCATTCGATATTTGTCCTGCTGTCCACACTAGAAGTTAAACCCTTCTTGACAGCAGTTGAGAGCAGTTAGGATAGGGGAAAGCTAAAGGTCAGTGTCAAACCATTTCCCCCAGGAAATGGTCATTTTCAGTTACAAACTGAGGTTTACTGGAAGATGAGCTGTGAAGATGAAGTATAAAAGAGGCTATATAAACAAAACCTTGAAGAGGAGATGTGTGTGTATGTGTGTCCGCTAGAATCTTTTTTATTGCCACTTGTTTGGGAAGGCTTATATAACTCACTAGTGACTTTGCCATTTGTGAGTAATGTGGTCATCCAAAACTCCCGGCAGTAAAAACTTTATAGCACTCATAGCATTGCACATCTAGCCAAAATATAAGTGATAGGCCCACAGGTTGAAAAATTGACTTACTGTTGGCTGTAATACCTGCAGCTCCAAGCTGAGGTCATTATTTTTGACGGGAGGCAACCTCATGTCCGGAGAAACAATAGTTCTTGCACACTAAAAAAACCAAAAACAAAAAAACCCTTCATTCTAGGCATAAGCCACAGTGCTTCTGCTTAAAAACAATTCTCCCTCCTCCACAGTCCATTTCAGCCACAGTTGCTTTTTAGTTTGTGTCTCTTTGTGACCATGTGTGTGTCACACACTATCTCCTTTGTCTTTTTACTGCCTACTAAAGACCTTACTCTTTTGAGTTTTCCCCCAATTTCCAACTGTGCAGTGGTACCTCAGGTTACAGATGCTTCAGGTTACAGACGCTTCAGGTTACAGACTCCAGTAACCCAGAAATAGTACCTCGGGTTAAGAACTTTGCTTCAGGATGAGAACAGAAATCGTGCAGCGGCAGCAGCGGGAGGCTGCTCAGGTTAAGACTAGTTTCAGGTTAAGAAGGGACCTCCGGAACAAATTTAGTTCTTAACCTGAGGTACCACTGTATTGGGAATTTTCAAAATATGTTTTATCACTTGTTGATGATGTCTTGGGCTCCTTTAGGAGGAAGGGTGGGAAATGAATGAATATACTTCCTTGGCAGATGGGAAACTACTGTCCATAAATGCCTGAACATGAGTAGCTGCCTTACGCCAATAAAGACCATGGGTCCCTCTAAGGCAAGTATTGCCCGTGCTGTATCTGGCACTTGGTCTCCAATGTCTTAAACAGAGGCTCTTTCCAGCCCTTGTAACCAGAGGTGGGGTTTTTTTGTTTTTGTTTTTGTTTTTTTACTGAAGATTGGCTTCTTCAGTAAAAGGCTTTTAATGAATGCACAATACATGCTTTGTCACCTAGCTGCTGCAGTCCATAATGACAGCTGTGCTAGAGAGAAAGGGAATAAAATACCATAGTCATTTGTCCATGTTATTAATAAATACAGGCCATCTGCTTTGTTGCCCCATCACAATTCAGAAGCAAGGCTCTAGAATCATAGATGCATCGACTTGTAGAGTTGGAAGGGACTCTGGGGGGTCCTCTAGTCCAGCCCTCTGCAATGTAGGAATCTAAACTAGATCATCCATGACAGTTGGCCAGCCAACCTCTGCTTTAAAAGCTCCAGTGGAGGAGAGTCCACAACCACCCGAGGGAGTCTGTTCCACTGTCAAACAGTTCTTAATGTCAGAAAGTTCTTCCTGGTGTTCAGTCAGGAATCTCATTTCTTGTTACTTGAAGCCACTGGTTTGGCTCCTAGCAGAGGAGCCAACTCCTAAGGGCCGAGGTGCCTTCGCCCTCCCCTAATAAAATATTTGAGAGTGCATTGCCATTCAAATGGTGTGTGTGCACTGTGTCATGAGATCAGTTATGTGGGGTGGGGCTTACCTCCCCCACCCCCCAATATTTTATTCAAGTTGGCACTCCTGGCTCCTAGCCTCCAGAGCAGGAGAAGCAAGCTTGCCTAGAAACGGCTAGAATAAAGCATGTCTGTGTGTGTGTGCAAAATGCTATTTCTTGTTTCACAGATGTACCGAAGTCATCGTACAGTTATACCTGTATCTGGAAACACTAGGGTGTGCTGTGATCTTCATGTGGCATTGCACTGTCTGTTTCATGCTTAGAAACTGGTTTATGTTGGTCATTCCTGACTCAAAAATATATAGAAAGAACAAGCCAGGGGGGCTATTGGAATGTGCAACTGCTACTAAAAGAGAAAGCCCCTGCGTAAATGCACAGTGCCTTTCCCTCAGCATTAAGAGTGGCTTCAGATATAGCTTTGCAAAATAGAAATAGGGCGCTCAGTTTCTGTGTGCTTACTATTCCACATATCTAAAAACAGCCTTTGTACAGTGGTGCCTCGCAAGACGAAAAGAATCCATTCCGCGAGTCTTTTCGTCTTGCGGTTTTTTCGTCTTGCGAAGCAAGCCCATTGGCGGATTAGCGCTACTAGCGCTATTGACAGTTTAAGGGCTAAAAACGGCTTTTTTAGGCTTAAGGGATTAGCGGTTTTGCTGCTAAAATGCTTTTAGCAGCTTAGCGCTTCAGAAAAAGGGGTTTTGGAGCGGAAAAACCCCTCAAAATTTTTCGTCAATTTTCGTCTTGCGAAGCAAGCCCATAGGGAAATTCGTCTTGCGAAGCGCCTCTGCAAACGGAAAACCCTTTCGTCTTGCGGGTTTTCCGTCTTGCGAGACATTCGTCTTGTGGGGCACCACTGTATTTATAAAGCCACAGACAGGCCACACATTCAGATTCAGAATCAGAAGAATCTTTATTTGCATCAGCCAGTAGCCATAGCAATAAAATAAAATGTACTGAAGACAGAGGTAAAAACTTAACCATACAAAATACATTCTGGAGGTTTTCATCAATAATCAAATAATAGATCTTATTCTAGTTGCCCCTGCTAATTTTATTTGCATTTTTTGCTGTCACCTGATTATCTTGATCTGCTAGAAGAAACGGCACAGTAGCAATGGTTGAGTGACCTGGTCTGGATAGTGGTAGAGGGGTAATAAAGAGTGCAAGCTGGAAGCACATGAGCTACTGATTCAATATTCAGGTCACTCATTTCTGATACTAGCAGGCTAGGTTGTGTAAGACCTCCAGGCAGGCTTGGGTGTGCCCCTGTACTCTCCCCCCACCCTTGAAAGAGCATTTTGTAGAATGGGGAAGCACATCTCTTGGCTTGCAACCAGTGAGTTTAAATTCAGTGCAAACGTAACTTGGGTTAGACATTTGAATCTTTTGAAATGTGTGGTTTTCTTTCAGGCAAGCAAAAATTAGAGCACCTACTGAGCTATGAGCAGTTTGGAGGAGAGCAGAAAGAGTGTTGCCTATAAACTTTGTGTTTATCATACAAATATGATGGTATTTTTGCATTTTTATGATACAGCTAAGTGGTGAGCATCCATTTATGCCATCTCATCCCAGATGCCTATCATGCAAAAGTAGCTGTTAATCATACACCGATCGCCTTCCTAAAGCCTAAACAAGAAACTAGGGGCCACTAAAAACATGCTGCCTTTCATTAAAGAGGAAATTATTACCGTATATTTCTGTAATAACCAATAACATTTCAAATTACTCACATTTATAGCATGTAATCAAGTTTATGCTTAACCTCTAATCTCTCTGAAGTAAGTAATGGATGGTTTGTTAGTTAGCTGCTTATTGGAAGTTAAAGGCAGCTAGTAACCCACCTGACCAGTTATGAACTATCATAGCAACTGCTTTCTGTGGCTGATATTGGGTGTTATAAAACACATTCGGTTGCTTGTGAAAAAAATAATTTATGAAAGGGGGAAAAATTAGGACAGCATGTTTCAGTTGCTGTACTCTGGCAAAGTAGGAAAGGGGGGGGTATGAGTTGCTTTTCAGCATACAATAAACGTTTTGATTTACTGATGGGTCAAATGTGCAAAATATTTATCACTTGCTTTTAACTGTGTGCAAAGTCCCTTTCAAAAACAGCCACAAGTCCCTCTGTGGGACTGGATTAGATATGTAGGCAGTTTGAAGTCTGCAGTGTGCAGACCTCCTACCAATGGATAACGAACAATTTCATTTTGGCGATACAGTACGATCGCATCTTAGGCACACTTAACTTGTGCTATTTTTACCTTGCACAGTTGAAGCCATTGTTTCCTTTATTATTTATTTATTAGATTTCTGGCACATGTTTTGGAATAATCCTCCTTCAGGTTTCATCAAGTACATCAACCACTACAGTAGCTCTTACCTTTCTTCAAGTGCCTGGTGCTCCTTCCTCTCCCCTCCACCCCCTTGTTGGTGTTTTTCCTGGTTTATGGTTATTGTACACTTCAAAGTGACCAAGACGCAGAATCTGGCATAGAGTATACATAAATAAATAGTCATGTTGCTTAATAGATAAGCTCCTCTGGGACAGGGGACAGGTCCCGTCCCCCCAAGTCTGTTCCTCAGCCAGTGGAAATTGGGGTAAAAGAAGAGGGAGAATGAGAGCTTGGGGGATATAACCATGGAGGAAGGATAGAAAGTTTAAGAAGAAGGGATGGAATAGAAACAGCCTCGGCCCAGTATACCTGAAGGAGCGTCTCCACCTCCATCGTTCTGCCTGGACACTGAGGTCCAGTGCCGAGGGCCTTCTGGCGGTTCCCTCACTACGAGAAGTGAAGCTACAGGGAACCAGGCAGAGGGCCTTCTCGGTAGTGGCCCCTGCCCCGTGGAACGCCGTCCCAACAGATGTCAAGGAAATAAACAACTATCTGACTTTGGCTTTGGGAAAGGGGATAGAGGAGATTTTTTCTGCCTCTCTCACAATGGTACTCATGGACATCCAATGAAGCTGAATATTGGAAAATTCAGGACAGATGAAATGAAGTACCTCTTCATATAAAGGTAAAGGGGACCCCTGACCATTAGGTCCAGTCGTGACCGACTCTGGGGTTGCGGCGCTCATCTCGCTTTATTGGCCGAGGGAGCCGGCGTACAGCTTCCAGGTCATGTGGCCAGCATGACTAAGCCGCTTCTGGCGAACCAGGAGGCAGTGATGGGTACACCAACGTGGATGGCTTTAAAAGATGATTAGACGAATTCCTGGGGGAGAGAGCTACTAGTGGTTACTAGCTAAGATGGCTATGCTCTTCCTCCACAGTTGGAAGGAGCAATGTTTCCAGTTAGTGGAAATCATGGGAGGGGAGAGTGCTCTTGTGCTTATTTTCTGCTTGCAGGTTTCCACATGCATCCCAGGAGCAGAATCATGGACTAGATGGGCCATTGGCCTTATGTTTTTATGTTTGTGTTTTACATTTTGCTTTGGGAGTACATTGTGGTTAGAAACTCTGTGTTATTGTGTAAATAAAAAACAAAAAATAAAAAACATGTTCGGCAAGTAGATTTTGGTTATATACACCTGCTACTCTTAATTTAGGGTCACTGGTAGGAAATGAAATATGCACACATGCAACTAAACATCCTTAAATCATCCTTACCTGAATCTTGACAGGGGCTAAGATATATGCCTATAAAAAGAGATGTCCAACCAGCTCTTAATCTAGTAGTATCTCATTTCACAGAGATCACTGGTCAGTTGTTCAACAGAAATAACTTGAACTGACTATTTACCTTGTTCCAGATCTGAGCCAGCGACCTAAAGTGGTGAGGCTACATATCTCACTATCAATCTTAGTAGCCATCCAATCTTTTCTCCCAAGATTTTCCACCCACGTAGAACGGTGTCTATGATTAATGTGATATCAAAGGGGAAATCACACTGCTTACTAGCATGCCAATTAAGAGCCGTTTTAATTTGCTTCTGGTTTAGTAGTCATTTGCCGTTTGCAAAGATTCTCATGTAACTTACCTTTAATATTTTGTCTATCAAAAAATGAAGTATGCAGTTAGTAGGTTTGTTGTTATAGGCCGATCCATTGTACTATATTACTCTCTCTCTCTCTCTCTCTCTCTCTCTGTGTGTGTGTGTGTGTGTGTGTCTTTCCCCCTCTTTCTGTGAAGAGGGAATGTATGCTCTAACCACAGCTTAAAAGGAAATTCCAGCCCAGCTACAGTTGCAATGTGATAATGCTTTATTTGGTTTTTGAGCAGGTTAGAAACTGATATCCCCATTATGTAGCATACTGTGAACTGGATGTTATTGTCTGGTATAAGGACAGGACATATTAGCGGTATCTTTTATTACGCAATCTTCATTATAAAAGAACAGTGAGTGCTAAAATGCTCTCCATATGATAGGTAGGGTTACATTGTTCTTCCACTGCTGGCTCTGATTAAGGCTAGGATAATGAACAGTTCCTGCCTTTTCTGTCCGTCAGGAAACAAGGCAGATCAAGGTAAAATAGATGAGCATGTGCTGGCAACAGATTAAAAAGACCAGTCTAAAGTCCATTAATAATTCTCATATTTAGGATTTTCCTCTGTACTGTACTTACAGAATCTACAACATTTAATCTCTTCTCAGCAAGCTGAGAGAACCCTTTCTCCCCCACCCCCACCTCACTGCCCGAGTGATAGGCCTAGATTTTCCGAGGCAGCACATTTGTCTGTCAGAGCTGTTGGCTGGTGTAGTGATTTAGTTTCCGTCAAATGATGCCGGTGTCCGGTTGATGATATAGCCTTGCTGGATATGGGGAAATTTGTTACCTTTAGCTCTGACAGGAAGATAATTGCTGATGGTTAACAGAACTGTGCAGAATCCATTGGTTTTGTAGCAACACAAGCAATGGTATCTGCTTCAAGAAGTCAGTCTCTTCAAATTAACTTCTGGAAGCAGGTCTTTCATAAGACAAATTTTATTTTACTTTGTGCTGAAGTGTCTGGGGGTTTTTTTCGTTAGCACTGGAAGCTTATTGATCCGAGTAACTAGGAAGAGTCTTATTATTAGGAAGATTTGATATTTGTGTCATCACTTTATGTCCTGGTGTTCTATTAAGTCTGCTTTCATTACAGTTAAACCGAGCAGGGGAGAGTCTTTTATAGTTAACCTTTGTCAGCTAAGGTAGAAAATTATAAATAGCAAAAGCAAACTGTAGTAGTAGCTTCCAGCATTAACAGTAGCCTTCTGCTCAGGTGGTCAGAAGTGATACAATTTGCTTCTGTTGCCCTGTATAGGTCTCGTGTGTGGGTGTGTGTGTGTGGGTGTGTGTGTGTGTGTGTGTAGCTGCATTGCTTCTGCTTCCAGTGTGTTCAAGATCTGGTTTGCACAGGGGCCTACAGTACAATCCATATTTGCAGGGTACAGATCACACATCTTTGAGTTGGGCATAGAAACTGGTTTCTAATGAATGGAGGCTGAGAGCAGTGCAGCAGGCATGACCCTAATCTTGTGCACTGTGTGTTCATGGGTGCACTCAATGACTCCGATGTTTTTCTCCTACAATGTGACTGTGGGATGGGTGTTTTGATTCAACTTCTTCCTCTCATCATAAATAAATCGCCTCAGTGGAATAAAGGTTTCACTCAAGTCTGAATTGGTTAAACTTAATTTATGCTATTAGAACAAGGAACTTTGGTTTTACAGCTCTTGCAGGTATAAATAGATAGATAAATGGTGCTGCTGTTAAAAGCAGAGGATCTCAAACTTTCTTGGAACAAACTTCCATAAGATAAGTGGGAGTAGAAAGCAGTGAAATAAATTGTAGTTGTAGTAGCAGTTGTTACTAATATTATAGCAAATATTATATTGTTTTTTTAAGGGCTTTAAATGCTACTAAGCGAAGGAGACAGAGTTGCTGCCGAACTGTTGTATAATCCAGTAAACATGGCATAAAAGGAAGAAGAAATGGGGGAGATAAAACTAAGAACATTCGGATACAGTCTGTTTAGGGCTGTAAGAAGGCAACAATTTCTATTCTAACCTATATTTGTCACAATCAGCATTGATTCTGTTTTGCTGTATTTCAGTTTCTGCCAAAGTTTGCTGTCCACCATTTACTGTGAGTTACATAACTATATGCATAGCTTACATTAATTTCATTGTAAAGGAAACATCAATGCAAAGTATATAAAAAAGCCGCTATTTGCTTATCATTTGCAGACTTATAACAATGAGAAGGGAAACCAACCATATTTACCCAGTAAAGCATTATCAATTTCAAAAACAAAGCAACCAAACCATACCAAAGTTGCTTTTATTTTTGCAATAGGTACCATTTCTGGGGTGGCTATAAAATGAACAAATTATTATGATTTCATAGCTTGTAAGTTAAGACTGTGTAGGCAGAATGGAGCTGCTTCACAAGCTTTAGCTGGACTCCAGATGGCTGAATACTATTTCAGCCCAGATGAACTATTGTTTGCCTGAAGTTCTCACATGTCCCAAAACATTATAGCTATTAAAGTAGCTGTGGTTTTAGTCCCCTTCCCCCATTTTTCTCTCTGCATATATTTTGGTGTTGCACTACAATTTCCAGGTTATACTTGAAAGTATTTTGTAGTAAATTAGATTGAATTTATAACTGCTTGCAAAAATTGAGTTTTAAGGGGAAATGGAAAGCAAAATTTGTAATTTTTCAAAATAGTGATAGAATTCTAGAATCAACAATAAACAACTTGTCATGTGGAGGAAGCACTACAATCTTGATATAGTCTGATGGATAGCATTCCAATCATTCTTGGGTGACCAGGAGCATTTTTACAATCTTGGTTGGTGTACTAGCTACAGCCTTTCATAGGAAAGGTGGATCTTAGCACATATCCGTATGCTTTGGCTACATCTGGATTAGGTTATTATAACTTGGTTTGTAGTGGACTGTCTTTTGAAAATGTGCAGAAATTTCACCTGTTGCAAAATGTTGTACTTAAGTTGCTGACGGCAATCCAGTTTTCAGATCATATAACACTATCATCATACCAACTTGATTTCCTCCCAGATTGTTTCCGGGACCATGGTGCAGGTCATGTGTTTCAAAGCCCTAAACTGTTTGGGACCAGGTTGTGTAAAGGCAGTCTCCTCCCATATGAATTTACCTCCAAGTTCATCTTGAAGGGAGAGCTTCCTTTGCATCCCTCTGCCACCTGGGATAGAGGTACAAGGCATAGCTGTCTTATAGGTAGTGCATAGGCTGTGGATTTCATTCCCAAGGAGGTGCAATGACGGCTCACTATGGCAAACAATCCCCCTCTTAATCTACCATAACCCTAGGGGGGAAAGGTAAAATCTGAACTGGTGCTGAAATGATACGGGTGAAGGCACTAGGAGGATGTCAGTGGGGAAAATGCTCCACAGATGGGGAGCTACAACTGAAAAGGCTCTCTCCCCCTTTTTTTGGAGAAAGTGCTCAGGAGGATGGTTGCTGTTTAGCTCCAGGTAACACTTGGAGGAAGCAGATTATTGGGTTTCCAGCCTAGGCTCTGACCTAGTTTTGGAACCAAATCAGTCTTGGTCAGCCTGATGGATGACCTTTGCCAGGAACGTGACAGAAGAAGCACAGTCCTGATGATCCTCCTGCATTTCTCAATAGCTTTTGATATCATTTGCCATGATGTTGGGGGGAATTGTAGACAATGAGGCAGAAAGAAATGCAGAAAACTACAGTGATAATTACATAATTGACAGTGGCAATTCACAAAACAGTTGCAGCGTTGTTGTTGTTTTTGGTGAATTTCCACTGTTAATTATGTAATTATCACAATTCCAACCCATACATCCACCAAATAGCGTAACCCAGGAAAACGTAGCAGGCATCTGATGAAGAGGCTGTTGTTCACATTATTTGGAATTGGAATGGTTCTTACAAACTTGTTGACAGAGCCGTAAAAACAACAAAATAATAATAATCCACATTTATGCCTTGTTTAGTGAACAATGCTTTACAAATTCTGTTTTTTCCTTTGCTTTTCAATAGACTTTTCCAGTCACCTGGATTGTATCACATTAAACTGCAATTTTCCCCTTCCTTTGTGAATGATCCCATAAGAGGAAAGCACATTTTTATTTAAGTATTGTCATCTATTTTTAGAATGCAGCAGCCAGTTTCCATGCGACAATGAAGCATTAGAAACTGTATTGATCTGCTCCTGCCCTATTGGACAGCACAAGTCAACTAACCTTTGACCTAGCATTGTTTGACTCAGATTTCTCAAAGTGACCGGTATGCTCTTAAAGAATTGCAGTATAAGTAATGTGACTTGTCCCGTCCTTGTGTAAAAGCTAGGAATATGCAGCTTTATAGCGGGAAGTAATGCAATAAAGAAGTTGTTTTTAATGAAATCCTTTGTGGCAGCAGCTCAAGTTTAATGACTTTAAAATTGCTTATAGGGAGGAAGGAAACTATATTGTGGAGTGAGTGAGTGATGCCGCTAGGATCTAAATTTAGAAGTGTTTCTGCTTTAGCAGAAACCTCCCAAAGAAAAACAAAGCATCTTTAAATTGCATGTTGTACTTCAAAGTTTTTAAGTTTTCTTTTCCCCCAACTGATTGTGCATCATTTTATTTTCCTTACTTGGATTTACCACTGTGTGACCTCGTGTTGTATTTTTTCTGAATGACAATGAAAGTAATTGAAAATATTGATTGGCAGTACAGTTAAGTTGTCAACACAACCATTTAATTTGTCAGGAGGACTTGTTAAATTGTCAAAAATCATATAAAAAACTCCTTCAGTCACTGATGATATACATTAGAGATGTTCATGAATCAAATGGCCCATTTTTGAGATAAGTGTTGAAGAAAAATTCTGAAATGGTTTTCTCCTGATACTTTTTTTAGATTGAATTAAAAATGAAACATCTCAATGTTACATGGCTGATAAACATTTTTTCAGTGGATGACAATGGGTGTTTCATACTAAAATTTAATTTTCAGCATGCCAGCTCTGAATTTTTAGCATATGTAACTATTTTTATGAAAGCCTCTGAAATGTTTATATAGATATATTAAAATGATGATCAGACTAGTAAGCAAAATAAATGGCATTTCACATGTGGCAAAAACCTGCCTCTAACAATTCAGTTCAGCAACCCCTCTGGCCTGGTTTGAGATCCATCAGCACAGGCCTTTCTTCATAAATGTGGATGCATAAAATCCAGATAATCTGCTTCATTTACACAGACATATTCCCATTATTCCATGTGTCTTCTAAGAAAATAGACCTTACCCTCATTCTATTTACATATTAACAATGCACAGTCTTAAACACACATTTATTCCTTTATTAAAAATACTTTTATCTGGCTTTTTCCTTGAAAATGCTAGCAAAGCAACAATGACAATAATAAACACAATCCCCAAAGAATCTGTCTGTCTGTCTGTCCATCCATGTACCAAAAATTCAAAAAATAGCAACAGTCAACAGAGTATTTTTTTATTCATCTATTAAGCAGCAGCAAGCTAAATCATAGCGGAGAGAGCTCTTACGCCTTTATAGATGATGAAAAACAGTAAACAAAGTGGGTTTTGACATGGCAGCAACAACAAGAATCAACAAAAAGGCAAGTTTCTCCTAAGGGAGCATTCCAAGTCTGACCTCAGCCATCAATAAGGCCTTCTTCTGCATCCCATTCGAATACAGCCTTGATGTTGGTGTCATGAGAATGAGAGCCCTCTCCAGTGGAACACCACATTCTGGCAGGCTCATAAGGCAGAAGCTGGTCTTTCAAGTATCCCAATCCCAGTTTGAATCCATTTAGGATACCCATTTGAACACATCAGTTATAACTGATGTGTAATTTTCAGGGTCAGAGGGCTCTTTCCACATATTTGGGTATCCTAAAAAAACCATAAACAAAACAGTGTATGATTACCTCCGTACTATCACTGGATGTAGGCTAAGGGCAGAATCTGTTTGTGTCTGTCACAAGCAATACTAAAACTTGAAAGCCTCATTTCTATCTCAGTCAGTCAGTTTGTTTATTTGTTAATTTTTTGTCCTGCCACCCTCCCCAAATGACTCCAGTTGCCAGAGCAAGGAAGGCCTATTAGATTTCCTGGCATTCCAACACATGACACCATCACTCCTGCTCTGAAGTCTCAGAATTTTGCCATCTCCACTACACCAGTGCCTACATTCATTATTGGTTATTAATTTCAACACTACTTACATTCCCAAAGTGCTTCTAAGCTGTTTTATGTGAAGAATAGCAACCACCTTTGAAAGCAGCAAAAGTTTCTGTCCCCATTTTTTAATTTGGGTTTTAAATAATGAGCGTTGGAAATAATATAACAGTGAGACTATTTAGCAGAAGTTGTTCATCCTACCTAGCCCATAATCATTTCCAGTAAAAACCTAGGTGGGATATTATAACTCTGGAAGCTTGAAGTTGGGTTTTTTTGAGGGTGGGCGTGGGGAGCTGAAGAAAGCAACAGTGCCAGCACTTTGCTGGTGTACATGTTTTAATAACAATAGGAGACAGTGATAAAAGCCTGTGTGTTAAATATAAGCATGCTAAATTAGCTATGTATTCATTATATTGGGGACTTTACATTTTAATTATGATTCATGATGTCCAAATTATAGGCCGACACAGGAACCTTTGTTGTGGTGGCTTTCTGCGATACATCTGCTCATCTGAGCTTTAATTTCGGCTGTTATATTACCTTTTACCCAATTAAGGTTTTGTAATCATTATCTCTGAACAAGGAAGTTGTTCATGGGTTTCTCCCCACTGAGTACAACTTTGGGAGTACATGAAGTGGGTTTTGTTGTTGTTCCCCTACACTACTATATAATACTGTGTCAGAGATATAAACGTTTCTCTAGATTCCTGGCAGCAGGTAGAAGTAAACAACTAAGATCTTTGGTGACTTACAACTGTATTTTGATATATTAGTTTTCTCCGTTTTATTCTTGCAATAGCCCTAATGGGTAGGTGACGTGGAGCCACGTTTCCTGGGGACAGTCCCTGGATTTACAAATCAGTCCCCTGACAAAATCCTATCATTCCTATTGAAGTTAAAAGGTGTCCCAGGATTCATTGAAAAAAATCTGGTAACCTAACGTTGAGGACCAGTGTGACTTGCCAGAAGCCACCTAGATGCTTCAAGACTATGGGAGGATTTTAATGCAGTTGAAGTCCAAACCGAAGACTCTATCCCCTACACACCAAGCTGGCTTTCTACCTAAATTTTTCAGGATGGAGATAATGAATCTTGATGCCTGGGACAGATCTCTATTTATTTTTAAACATAGCCACCTTAAGGTGACACAGCTTTGGTCATTACTGATTAAACACTTTTTGAAAAGATACCTCAAAGGATCAAAGATTAATATCCACCATCTGAAGCTGCTGCCTTTAGGGGTGAAAGAACATAAAGCAAGACAAGGTGATAACTTAACTGGACCAATTTGTTTTCTGGAAGTAAAAACTTTGAGCAAGCTTTTAGGTTTGGGAGAGCAAAATGCTGCTGCAGCTTGCTTCGCAACCCCCCCCCCCCAACAAAACAAAGCCCAGCAGTGTTCCTGCAGGTAGGATTACAAACAATCTTCATAGAAGATAATACATGTTACTCTTTCACAGGGGTGCCAGTAACATGAAGTTGGTAACACATGTGTTTCCCATATGAATTCAGTGGTGTTTTTCAGGCTATCCTTTACCTCAACAAGCACTCCCTCCCACATCCCCATGTATTTCTGTATTAAATTTAGGAATGAATACTTGGGTGGAAACTGTCACTTGGATAGTGTCCAAATTTCTCAGGGTTCTGATTTACTCTTTAAACGCTGACTCCCCTTGAGCTAAAACAGAGGCCTTTTCTCTCTTTTCTGCGGCAGCAATTCTTTTCTTTTTTTAAAATTAAAAAATGGTTTTCTGGGTTTTACAAAAGTTGGTTTCAATAACCGAATGGTTATTTGTTTAATGTTTATCACTGTAAACCACACTGTGAATCTTTAGTTCATCAATCAAATATTAACTCCCCATCACATGCTTTTTAAAAATTTAAGTGGGTGATGGAAGCAAGAGGAGAACACTGCTTTGCCATGTGTAGAGGTAGTTCAATATCTCAGAGTCACAGGAGATACATTTACAAGTGGATGTAATTAAATGGTGCCAGTGACATTCTTTTTCTAACTTTTACAGCTGTGCCTGTTTTTTACAGTGGGACTGTTTTCAGGGAGGCTCATGGCTGGAGAGAGGAGGTTAGCCTCCCCATCCCATGTATTGTGACCCTGTTAGCAATTGGGCCTCACCTATAATGAAGTAATAAAAGAGCAGAGATATAGCTACATGCTAACCATTAAGTGTAATGTGTAGCTTGACCTTCAAACAATCTATTTCTTCTTGCCTTGTTTGTAAGCCAAAGTGGTCTGGTTCAGGCATAACTAGAATTTTTTTTAAAAAAACGTAGCTAGAAAGCTTTAAGATATGCACACGTCTGCAACGTTTCAGCTTTATGCAAGGAAGAGAAGGGATATTCCCATTCTTATTTTTGAACCAACCACACATAGTGGTTACACTTATAAACTGCTTTTTCCTCTAGCTAAATCAGAAGTTATAACCCCCCTCAATTTAGAACTGTATATTAGCCTCATTCCTTTCAAAATTAGGTTTAGTCTAGGTTTCTGGTGGGGGATTATTGGAGCTATTCGAGGCTTAAATGTTAAAGCCGAGCTGAAACACTGTAAAGTAACAATTTTATTCTCATTCTGTGGAACTGAGCCAAGGACATGATGACTTGGCTAAGGCCTTCCAGTCAGTCTGAACTCAAGAGTTTAATTCCCCAGTTATCTGTTGGATCTTCTTTTACTTGTATCTAAGCTATGAACCGCAGTGGCTCCGTTTACTTTGTAGCTGCAGACTGCTGAACTGTAGAATGTTGATATAATATTATTTGAAACTATTTTTATATGATGACTTATGTATCTGGTAGTTAAGCCTTGTTTTATCATCGAGTCATTGGGGTGGGACCTCCTGAATACATTGTCTTTAAAAGGGTTATCATTGCCCAATGTTTTTAAAATATGCAAAATAACGAACAGATTTTCACTAGAAAGTATTGCATTGTTGCATTAAGGAAAAAGGGACTGTTTCTCCGTTTCATTTTGCAGAAAGCAGGAGTGAGTTTCTGCACTTGTAGCTGTGTCCAATCTTCTATAACTCTTCATTTCACTTTTAATTTGTATACTGCCTTTCTATTACTATACGCAAAGGAGGTTCATCTGGTAGAACGTTACCCAAAACAAAAGGTTGTATCCAACAATGTTCATATTCATGCAAGGCATCCTCTTGCACAGTGGAACTTCCTTTCCCTCTCCTCCCTCTGCGTGCCCCCCATCTGATCTGGGGTTTCCCCCAACCCCCAGAGCAGATTCTGGGGGCAAGGGATGAGTGGAAAGAGGAGAGGGAGGGGAATTTCCATTCTGCAAATGGAAGTTCTTGCACAAACCAGGCAACTTGGTTGGCTACAATCCAAAAAGCGTAAGTGGGGTAGAATTAGTCACACACACACACACACACACACACACACACACAAATTATTTGTATGTCACCTTTCCATAGTTCAAACCATGCTCAAAGTCACTTACAACATGAAAAAAATACATAACTGCAACATAACAAAAATAGTTGTAAGCAATAAATGAAACATTAAACAATACACAACCCAAGGGAACAATTTCCACAAAAAACACAGCAAGATCTAAAATAAAGATACAAAAAACTATCAGCAACAGCCCCCTCCCCGCCCAACAAAAAATTGCAAACAAACCAGCCCAAGAGTGATGAGCTTATTTCCCTCATTCATTTATTCTGTGCATTCACTTTTTCTTTTGTTCGGTTTTTCATCTGAATTCTGGTTTTAGCTAGGAGAATGTATTAAATTTAATTCCAGAAATGGATCATGGACAGGTTGTTTAATTTTTCAGTTCCTTCAAGTTTCCCCCTGCTCTACAGTGTCTGTGGACGCTGATGAAAACATTGCAAAACAATAAGCCATTTATCATGTATATTTAGTTGCATCAAACTTCTTTGAGTGCAGTGTTTTGCTGATGTGTAGACGCCATCATTCATATTGTTTTCTGTGTGGTGTTTTACAAATCCACAGTATGACAACATAAATATGTACTGCTTTTTTGCAGTGTTTTATCAGTGCACATGTGCATGAGTTGAAACTGAAAGTTGCAGCAAATTGCGCATGAGGCATAGTTGAAAATGAGACCAGGATATTTGGGATTTCAAAATTGAGTGATAAATTCTAGATATATATATATATATATATATTTAAGTATCTGTATGCAAACTATGGCAATAGGAATAGCAGATCCTGTCCAATATACTTTGAAGTAGAATGCGATGATCAAGAAGCCTCAAAATTCCAGGCAGTAACCACCCAGTATTGGTCGAAAATCTTCAGTAAAAAGTGAGTTTCTAGGATGCTAGCCTCTTCTTTGTCTTTCATGCTTCCTGTAAAAACCCCACACAACTGAGTTATGTTAAGGCAGTTCTCACATTTACACAGCAATCTTCAGTAGACAGGCAGCTTAGGCACAAAGTAAAATGGATCAACTGCAGAAGACAGATTAAGCTGTCCATCACCAGAACCTGACGGTGGACTCTCTCCTACTAACATACAATTGTTGATGAGAATGAGGAGATTCCTCTTCCAGAACAGCATGAAACTTATGAAAATGTGTGGCACAATCACCACTCTTGCGCATTTGACAGGAATGAGTAGAATAAGCCTGACTTATTCAGTTTCTGCTACAATCTGTGTCGTTTGACTTGCTCTATGCTGTGGCCAAAACTTAACATAATTAGTCATGTAATCTGTGTAGTTAATTTCAATGCATTTCCATGGAAGGGAAATAATGCAGAAAATATAATTATTTACATCACATTTTTGGACTAAAAGATCAATTGTAATGAATATTGGTCATATTTGCTAGCATGGGTTCCGTTCCTGAACTTTGGACAAACATGTATTATTGCAATTTCCACTTCTGCTTCCAACAGAATTCTCCAAATCTCTGTAGCAGGTGTACTTAACTCTTTGCCTTGGGCTGGCTTACATTGCCATTCTTCTCTGAACCTGGCACCTATTCCTATATAAGTGATGTTCTAGTAGTCATATTCCCAGCTGTAATTAACCGGGAAACAAACAAAAAAATAAACAAACAAACATATAACATCATGACCTTCATGAGGAGGAGAATGATTGGCGTGTCTGAGGAAACATTTACTTGTGGAAAGGGAAACATAATTTCTTCAGATCTAGAACAGGATTCATGTGTGCTCAAAGTGAGCCATGGCAATAAACATTCATGGAATTTTAACATAGAATTCATGGAATAAACCATTTATAAAATCAAAGTTCTTACCAAGTTGTCATTCTATTAAGTTGTGGTGTTTTAAGAAACAAGCACAGAACAACTGTTTATTCTATGTCCTGCCATTGTTCTTTTATGGTACTGTTGACATGATAAAATCATCCAGCCAGCTGTCCGTTTTTATTTCCCTCCTTATAAAAAAAGCGCAAAATTCCTAATTCTCCCCCACCTTGTTTATGTCTCCTGCACTTACAGATGCTGGATATTCACTAGAGAGCTAGGAAGGCAAAAGGAGTGGGAAGATTCCTTTGCTCCATCAAAATATCCAAGACAGTTTATTCATAATTTTTCCTTTATCTAGAGAAGAGACTAATGTATTTGTTATAATGTAAAATAACTAGTGCATATTACCCTAAAGCTGACAGAAGTGATAAATTAGCGGTGGTACATAGCTCTTGCACCTCTGAAATCCTATTTACCTCTTGAAATAGGTTTAAATTTTTATTCATCCAGGGGTGGGGGAGTGAGTGTCGGATGTGATCTTCCAGCAAACTCAGAAAACAGACGTTCCAGTTCGACCCAAGTGGTTGAACCCTGGTCATGGTGATGAGGGAGTATTGCATTAATCTTTGCACCATTTAGTCTCCTTATCTAATAGCACAGACTTATTCTTTGTAACTAACAACAATGAAGGGTGCCTTTAAGAAATCTCCAGTGAGCACCGAGGCATTACAGATTAGGTCACTAGAACTGCTGCTAGGTTGAACATGATGGATGAGTAGGAGAATGAGTTTCTGCTGCACCGGTATTGTGAAATCTTTTCATTGTCACCAACAGGCCTACGAGGGGGCTGATGAATGAAAGAGCAAGTGTCAGAAACGCCCTTCCATGCCCTGGTACACTTTTAATATCTCCCACAGCTACAGGATGAGTATTGATAAAAGTAAAGTTTAAATATAGCTATGGAATGATGGGCGGCGATGATTTAAGGAGAACACAGCAACGGGGTTAGAGAGGGTTCATTTTCCAAAAGTGCATGGAAGGGAAGGAAGTTGAACCATGTGGATCAGAGGGAAGAGCAGGAGGCTTTTTATAAGAAGCTAATTCGATGAGGACGCTGAGCTCTTTGATGGATGAGTTACTTCCATCTGGTTGCAGTATATGTAATAAATAGCTGGGCTCATGTTTGACCTCTCTCACTTACTAGGCCTATCTTTTTCTTTTGGGATATCCAGGAGGGACTCTCCATTAGGGGGTAGGGAAACATCTGTGAAATGGGGAGGGGGGGAGTTATCTGGATAACAGAGCTTTGGGAAGTTTATCATGTTGAGTGGAGGGAAGAATATATTTTAAAAGTTACAGATTTATAAACCAGTAGAGCCTTTTCTTTCTTTCTTAGCTGTTCTGCTTCATGGAAGGAGTGGGTGGTGCTCTGGTCTAAACCACTGAGCCTCTTGGGCTTGTTGATCGGAAGGTTGGCGGTTCGAATCACGTGACGGGGTGAGCTCCCGTTGCTATGTCCCAGCTTCTGCCAACCTAGCAGTTCAAAAGCACACAAATGCAAGTAGATAAATATGTGCCGCTGTGGCAGGAAGGTAAACGACATTTCCGTGCATTCTGACACTCGTCACAGTGTCCCATTGTGCCAGAAGTGGTTTAGTCATGCTGCCCACATGACCCAGAAAGCTGTCTGTGGACAAACGCCGGCTCCCTGGGCCTGAAGCAAGGTGAGCACCGCACCCCATAGTCAAGTCTGCTTGGACTTAACCATCCAGAGGTCCTTTGCCTTTGCCTTTACCTCTGCTTCAATTAAACAACTCTTTTTGACAAAATGTACTCTGAAGGTTTGCCCCTATGTAATCATTGTGACGCTAACAACAGCAGCACAGACCTGATGTTACTAGCCCAACTGGAAAGCAAGCCTTAGGAGGAATGGTTGAGGGTGTTGGGTATGTTTAGCCTGAAAAAGAGGAGGCCGAGAGGAGATGTGATAGACATCTAAAGGACTGCCACATGGAAGATGGAGCAAGCTTGTTTTCTCCTGCTCCAGAAGGTGGGACCCAAACCACTGGATTCAAGTTAAGGAGATTCTGACTAAATACCAGGAGGAACTTTCTGGTTGTAAGAGCTGTTCGACAGTAGAACAGACTTCATCAGAAGGTGGTGGACTCCCCTTCCTTGGAGGTTTTCAAGCAGAGGCTGAATGGCCATCTGTCATGGATGCTCCTTATTTAAGATTCCTACATTGCAGGGATTGGACTAGATGATTCTTGGGTTCCCTTCCAACTTTACAATTCTATGATTCTATGGCTTTCTCTTTACATAAACATTTAAAAAGATAAAGGTCATTAAAAGAGCCTGCTACAGCTGGGTCACCAGGAAGAAGAGTACATGAGAGTTTTGTGCAGGTATTCTAAATGGCAACTGAGTGTGCATGATCAGTATGGCCGTGCCACTTCATTGCACATGGTCTTCATGTGGTCTAAGGTCCCGTTTGCATCTTGACCCCTGGGCTGCATAGAGATCAAGCATAATGAGAGGACACGGCCTAACAGGCATGCTTTTGATGCCCCCCTCCCAAACTATCACATGTACAGTGTCCCTTTTAGAACATATTCAAACAGTTGAGGAAATCTGAATATGCAAATCCCACTAGACATCAGATAGCATCATCATTAAATTCTGTGAACGGGAAGTAGTCAGCCTGTTGCAGCTTTTAGGAATGAACTATCTCACTGAGATTGGTGAGATTTAAAAGTGCTCAACTTTGACTGGATCATACCCTCAACATTTTATGCCGGATACTGTATCAGTATCCCAATCCACTCAGTTCACACCCTCAACATGCAATATTTATTTCTGCGCCTGTTTATAAATGTTTTTTAAAAAGCCTTTTCCTCCTGCTTTTAACTCAAGTTTATTTTACTGTGGACAAAGTTGTTTTCATTGGAGCTTGGACTTACAGAGCTGAAAAGGATCTTAAAGTTATTGAGTCCAACCCCTGCTCAATGCAGAATTTACAACAGGGATGGGGAACCTCCAGGTCTCTCTGTGCAGCTTTCGGGACTGTCCCTAGGCCACGTCACACCTCTCACTGGCCCTGCCTTTCTGAAGAAGCTGTCCTTCACATCCACCAGCATCTGAATTGTCTTTGGCTGAGACGCAACAGAAGGGTTTCTCAGGTTCCCTGTTTAGGCTTAGGGGTTGCCTTTCCCGGCCTTTGGAATCCTCGTTTCCATGCTGCTAGCCTTCTGATG